>NC_080834.1:82552229-83180965 GCF_030435755.1 Ochotona princeps | reverse complement strand
GTTTTTGTTAGTGTCATCTCTTCAAAGCAGTTTCTTATTAATTTAGTCAATGACTCACAGATCATAGAATAGCATCATTTTCTTCAAGAAGGTTCTTAATTTTCTTTATTTCTTCAGCAACACATCAGTCATTCAGTAGCATATTATTTAACATCATGGTGTTAGTTTCTTTTTTTATTCCTGTTGATTTTGTTTTGTGGCTTTTCACTTAAGGGGATGTATAGTAGCTGTGTAATGGAGACTGTCATATCTAGTAACATGTCATTTAACTTCATGGCATTGTAAATTTCTTTTTCTTTCTATTGTTGATTTTGTATTGTGGTTTTTCATTTAAGGGGATGTATAGTAACTGTGTAATGGAGACTATTATATGCAGATGTGAGGACACAATGCAGTATGCATCTCTGCTTCCAGACAAAGATGGACTCCCAATGAAACTGTTTACTATATCTTGACAATAGGATGCTGGACTCTCTGCCATTGTCCATGCCCACAATGATGGACATATGACTGTGTATGAAGAACTATACTTTAACAATGATATAGAGAAACTAGGTTGTAGGGGGATTTGGGAAGGGGATAAGGGAAATCCTAGGAGCTTATGGAACTGTATCATAAAATGATAATAATAAATTAAAAGGATTTAAAAAAAAACAAAAAATACCATTTTTAAGACCTTAAACTTTGGATTTAAAAACTTAGGACTGAAAAAGGAGGGTGAAAGTTTGTTTGCCTGAAATCCTCCCTGAGTGTATGGGATGGATAATTCTGAGGTTTGCTGAGATGCTGACAGTTGGTTGACTTGTATTTTTGGACCAAGATGGGAATTCTCTGATGTTTGAAACTCCTTGGAAGGGCTGAACTTTCAGACTCTACAGGGCTCATCTTGTCTTCTCAGTTGCTTTTATTTTTTAAGAAATTCTAATCCTTTTACAAGGAGGGATTTAGAATGATGATGATAATATATTTCAATTATTGTCATGAGTAGTTAACACTAAAATAGGGGTGTAAATGGCACAGAGAAGTCGAGACAGTGTAAATGTACAGAAAAGTAGGCCGCATTTGAAGGGCCTGAGCACTGGAGAGACCGGCTGCCATCATAGCATGGAACATCTTCAGCAAACCAGCCAAGAACTGAAGGGGTTTCTGTTCTTCCACTCTGGCTGTTGAGTTCTATTCTTTATACGCAGATCAGTAAATCATTTGAATGAAATGAAAAAAGGAAAGAGAAAAGCTCCTCAGAACTAAGAAGAGTGAGATGGCAAGAAGACAATGAGGCGTTAGGAAAGACATTGGTTCCAGAAATTGGATTCTAGGCATGTAGTGCCAGGATGGAGGACTTTTATTTAATTTTATAGAAAAATGTTCAGGTTATTTTACACTGAGATGTGAAATCTCATTTACAGCTAAACCCCGGAGGGACTAAAAGGAACTAGAGGAGCTCATAAAGACAAACATAATAGGATTAATAAGAAAAAGGCCGAAGACATAAGCCTCTATGGTAGGAATTCAGTGCTAAATTTTAGCATTGATGAAGGGTGAAATGTCGATACTTACCCAAACATTTATGCCTTCAGGATACAACAGCTGAAGGATGGTGCTTTCACGGGTTTAGGCTGCTTGGGCAGCTTATCTGTTCTCCACACAAGGGGGAACTCTTCCAACAGAGCGAGGAAACAACTTCACTGCATGAGGCAGCTCTTCTGAATCATCCTTCCTAGATGTGGTTCTCAAACTGAGTTTTATTTAATTAAAGCAAAAAAAAAATTAAAAAGTTTGAAAATTCATTGAATTAAGGATTGGAGAATGATTTGACAATTAGTGGCTGGAATGCCCTTTTTTTTCTTTTTTTTTTTTTAAAGATTTATTTATTTTTATTACAAAGTCAGATATACAGAGAGGAGGAGAGACAGAGAGGAAGATCTTCCGTCCGATGATTCACTCCCCAAGTGACTGCAACGGCCGGTGCTGCACTGATCCGAAGCCCGGAACCAGGAACCTCTTCCAGGTCTCCCACGCGGGTGCAGTGTCCCAAAGCCTTGGGCCGTCCTCAACTGCTTTCCCAGGCCACAAGCTGGGAGCTGGATGGCAAGTGGAGCTGCTGGGATTAGAACCGGCGCCCATATGGGATCCTGGGGGGTTCAATGTGAGGACTTTAGCCGCTAGGCCATGCCGCTGGGCCCCCATTTTTTTGCTTAATGACCTGAGTAAGATAGAATTTTATTTATGTGAAAGATGAAGGTTACTCTTGAATATAGGTTATACCATGTTACATGGTAATCGAATCGTTTGCTGTTGTTGATTTTTCTTTTTCTTTTATAAAGATTGACTGCTATGAGACAATTTTGCCCGAGAATGGGGATGCTGAAGATATTTAAGTAGCTATACCAACGAGAACATCATGTAGTTATTTTAACAGTGTAGTCATAACTCTTGTCAGGGTAATATTTGCATCACTTATTTTGTAAGTGGATAATGAGGAAGGTGTTGACTTTAGGCAAAGCCTAGTAAAAAGCAGCTACTGATTATCTGAATTCCCATAAAGTTTCATTTTTATAATCTGCAGTGCTGAATTGACTTTTCCAATATTATTTTCGTAAGATGAAATTTAAAGAAGCTATTGTTTTGAAGCAAAATTCATGCTGATAAATTCACAGTTTCAATGAATGAATTTGTTATAGGGGAACGACTTTGAGCATTTCTTGACATTATATGCAATTGTAGTTCAGAAATATTGCGAGGCATGAGAGGACATTCCCACCCATTACTAAAGTCATTTTCTATTGTTCAAGTTTCATACTATAATAGTAATAACAATATGAATGCATAGGTAGAATCTATACGTGAATAGATAAATTTACTAGAAAATTTTTAAAAATACACTTTAATTAAGTGCAAGGCAAGAACAGATAGACCCTTCTTTGATTTAAATGTTTAAATTATAAATTTAAAATGTGTTCTCAATGATTGCATTATGATTCTAAAAGGTTAAGTTACAGCCTGTGCATCAAGTATCCCATGTTAAAATGGTGGTTTGAGTCCCAGTTACTGTTCCGTGTCTAACTCCTTGTCAGTGCATTTGGAAAACCAGCAGAACATAATGCAAGTGCTTCCCACTGCTACCCTTGTGGAGGAGACTGATGGAGTTTCACCTTCCTGGGTTTGGCTTCACCTAGCCCCTGCTGTTGCAACCATCTGGGGAATGAATCAGAAGATTGAAAATTACATGCTCTGCCTCTTTATCTTGCTCCCTCCTCTTTTTCTGTGTATGTGCCACGCTTTCAAATAAAACTAAGTTGAAAGACATTTTTACTAATCTGATAATAAAATCAATGCTTTATATGCACTATAAACATTGATATATGACTCCTGCATCATCAAGGAGATTATTTTTTTCTGTTACTCTTTTTGTTACTGTTTTCCTCCCTTCCTATTCTCCCATCCCTCCCCATTTCCCCCCCACATTAATATAATAGTATAGTCCTTCTCTAACAATCCCAAGTCCAACATTCTGCTATGTAGGTATATCCTGGTATTGTAGGTGCACACAATGGTGGAAATCTAATAATATATTGCCAAGGTATATTAAATAGTTTCACTGAAAGTCCTCCTTTTCTGTGGGAGATGAGCTTAATGAAGTGATGCCAAATGATGGCTAACTCTGTTTTCCATGTTTACTTAATCATTGACATCTGACTAATTAGTCTATATGTCATTACAGAAGGATTTTCAATTTAGAATTGTTTCCCCCCAGAAGCCATGCCCAGTACTAGAGTGTCAAGTGGAGAGGTAGCTTTTCAAAGTAGACACAGATTTTACTTTAGTTAATAGGAGTTCCTGGTTTTAGGGCTTTAATACTTGGAACACATAACTTGCACATCTTTTGTATTCATTTGGGGCTGTCAGCATCATCATCCTGGTTACCATTATTTTCAGAAACATTACCATGCCCAAATCTTAGGTCTTCTGGTTAAAAATGATCCCTGTGTGCACAGCCAAAACTATTAGGACCAAAAATTTCAGTTTGACTGTTTCTTATGAGGCTGTTTTGGCCAAAAATGCAGATGCTGTGTCCAATGTTTTGAGTACCCACCATGTGGCTTGGTTCTAAAGATGGGTGCCAGCCAGCACAAAGCACTGAATGTTCTAGCCCCATCATATTTCCATGGAAGCAGCATTAGTCTTAATTTCATAGCTTTTCACACTGGTTCAAACTTACTGAAGATGGTAGGTAGAAATGAGATGTGAACAAAAATCTGTACATTTTTCTTTGAATGACTCATCAATACATCCATTCAAATGACAAGGTCTTATAAACACCAGATACAACAATGACTGGCCTGCCTCACTGAGTCATTTTTGAATGACTGAATCTTATTCAAAGGGGGCACAGAGATGAGCCCTCAACTTGCCAAATCTTGCTACACCCAGCACTCTAATTCTACTGTATTTTTATTTAAACTTCATCTTCAACACTCAGGCCTGGTAACTGAATACACTGCCCCTGGAAACACTTTGTCTCTTTATGAGTAAAACAATAAAATCATTTGATCTTCCTTTCATTTGCTGTCTTTAATTTTTTTGCACACTTCAGGAGTTTTGCAATAACAATTTCAGAGAAAGGTTCAGCTTTTTTCTTCTTTGAACACAGGATTCATTGAGAAATGGATGATGCACCAGGTGACAAGCGAGAGAAAATGCAATTGGGTGCCTGAAGGAAGAAGTAAATATTTACCTTCATCTATCACTACTGATTAGCTATAGCCTGAGAGAGGCTGAAGCAGAGAGAGAGAGATCAGAAATAACAAATGGATTTTGGAGAGAGGTTGGGCTTTGCTGCCTGGCTTTTCTGGCTCATCAATCACTTCTGGTGTGGCTGATAGGTGGCGCTGTCACTCCTACCTCCATCCCTCCCTGCTGGGGCATGCCGTCCTAACAGCACCAATACTAAATTCAGCTCCTGCACAAAATGTCTGTGTTCCAGTGTCATACTGTCTGATGTTTCTATTCCAGTTTAGCTTAGGAGAGTGTGTTTACATGATTCTCATCTATTCTCAGGTTGTGGCCTTGCTAATCCCACGTTGGGATCCATGTTTGCAAACAGCCCATCATGTTCACATCCCTGTAAAATGAGAGGCTGACGTTACATAAAACATTCACAGGCAATGTAGTAGAGGTTTGGAATGTCCGTAAAAGTGTTGAAGCCATCCAAGTGTGAAATGGAAAGATGAAGAAATTGTTTTCTCAAAGCCATTCTTTGCCATTGACTGTCCCGGGTTCACTAAATGTGTTGTTGCGCAGTGAGTGCCTTCCTTGTACCTTTGCAGCCTAGACTTGGTTTTCCTCTGGAGCAACACATTTGTTAGGACTGAGTCATTTGTGTATAACAAACCTTAGGTAGCAAATCTTTATATTGTCATCATTCGTTCTTTAACAGAGGTAATAGCTTGACTTTCATTCAGGCACATACACATAAGCAGTTACCAAATCATGTACTTGAACTTCTGAGATGTGACAGTGAGAGCCTTTGTGCTCTTCCATTCTTTTGTGGCTGTATCTGCTATGAATGAAAAACCTGTGATGTACTATTGACAACCCAATGAGGGAACTGCTCTGTAAAGGTGCTATCCCTTTTTCACCCTTGATTGACCTTTCATTTTTCTTTAACTTGTGACCAATAGGTTTGCCAGTGTTAGAGACCGATATGAATTCTCAGTTTTGGCCTGTCTGCTCTTCAGTGTGAGTTAGCCTTTGTGTTTTTGGCATTTTTCTTGACTCAGAGGGAATTCTTCCTGGTCAATCATACATGCATGAGCCACAATGAGGAGTAAGGTAAGATACTAATGTTGCATATCTGCTGGTGGTCAGACAATGACTAACAGGCTTCTATTTCTTCTTCTTTGTTCTGTATTCTTGCAAAGTGTGATCATCATGGAGTCTATCTGAAACTCTTGAAAGGTGAGCTCTAGGCAAGGATTAAAGAAATGGTCCATGGCTCTTTCCTAACTGGCTTGCAGACTTGCCTGCAAAATGGTGATGCCATTCCTGCATCCAACCTTCTTTGACCTCTAAGCGTTGTGTGACTGTGTGTGTGGATCAGGCCTGGCCTCCCTCTGGAAGACACTCAAGACCAGTGTGTCTTGGATTCTCCATCAGGAACTTTAGATTAAAACCTAACATTTTCCTACCTTAAGCAATAAGAAGATAATTCTATGAGAATGCTTAAGTGCATAAACTAGGAAATTCACTGAAAAATATTATAGATCCCCACGTCATTATTCTAATATTGTTCACATTGTGAAAATTATTTTGGGAGAAAAAATAGAATTAAGAATCATGAAAATTATTCTGTTGAATTTGAAATTGCTTTTACTTTTATTTTGGCTGAAGCATGGATAATTCAGTTTCCTCAAAGCCATAAATTTCTTATTGTTTTCTCATATTGAAAATGTCCTGAGTATCAGTGCCCATAGAGTTCTGCAGTGTATAGCCTGGTCTAACCACATTCCAATTCTATGATCTTTCATTGGTTAGGCAATGTCTTTGTCTTTTTTTTTTTTTCAGATGGATGATGGGAATAGTGCTATCTGTATTATAAGTTGCTGTGACTTCAGTGATACATTGTGATGTTATATCCTTCAAGTACTTAATATAATATTTAATATATAGTAGTTATTAACCAAATGGAAGCCTCTACATTTTGAAACATGAAGTGTACATTTCTTAAAATATATATGTCGTATTTATATGAAAGGCTGAGAAGCAAATAGATCTCTCATGTTCTGGCTGACTGTCCACAGAATGCCTTCAGAGCCGAACTGGATTAAGAGCTAGTCCTCGATCTGGATCTTCCGTGTTATATTAGGGTCCAGCATCTTTTTAAAAAAGCTTATATCATTTTTAATAAACCTTAATCTATTATAATCCTACTTTGTGATCATGGTCAAGCTTTTTTATGATTTTTTTGTAAAAATTTGGAAGTCATAGAGAGAGAGGGGAGGACAACAGAGAGGCAGAGACTACGATGAGGGAGAGAGAGAGAAAAAACACTCGCCCAGTGGCTCCAGTGGCTAGGACTGGGCAGACTGAAACCTGAAGAATGTTGAGATACCTGAGTCGGTACAGGGCTCAAGTGCCTGAGCCATCTTCTCCAGTTGATGGGGAATGGGAGAAACCTGCAGTGCTGCCCTCACAGGTAGAAGCTTAAAGGGTAGACTGCAGTCCTGGTCCCAGAGTCCAGGCTTTTGTTCTCTCACCAGCTATTTCCCAGAGCAGGAAGCTAAAGCTAGGAAATGCTTGGACTAGAAACCATATCCACCCAAAAGATAAGGCTATCATAAGCACTCTCTTAATGATTGTGCCGAAAGCTCATTCCCTGAAACATATTCTTTTAAACTCACAATTTCCAAGGAATGTGTACTAGTTGTTTAAAAAAAAGTCATAAGAGAAATGTGAAATTATAAAGATTTAACAAAAAGAACACTGTCATATGGAGAGGTATGATTTGATTGGTGAAATGTCCACTTGGTTAAAATTAGCTTATTTATAGACAGACTTTGGAAACTTGGTAGGTGACAAAAGAAGAATGTTAAACTGTTTTTAAAATATGCAGATATATTCACAGTAGTACATAATCGACAGTAATGTGGGTTGGAAATTTCAGGAATATACAAGCAAAGAGCATGAAGCTTGAAAGTAAATACTTGCTTACTGGTATAGGTTTTCAGGCTTTTATAATCTCAGCTTCTGTTTTAAGTGGAAATGCCTGAAGGAAAGGCCATTCTTTTCTGTGCATCCTGGTTGGCACAGAACCCATTTTATGTATGTTTGAGTAAAACTTCTATGGTGGCCATTATCTGAAACCATCTCTTTATTTGATCATCTTTAAGGATGCCTGGCTCTTTCGGTCATTTCAACAACCATACTAGATGAATCAAAAGGGAGCTAATTTTTCTATGCTATGATTATCAACAGTCAGCTCAAGGAACTGAAATACATCTCTTTGCTATTTGCCTATTAGAAGATGGATGCTGTGTTAAGAAAACCCAAAATGTGACACTTTAAACTTAACTAAATTCAGGACAATGTTTGGTTTTTTAAGTGTCCATATAGCATTTGAAATGAATATTTCAAGGATTACAGTTACAGTGATTGTGTTCCTTTAAGCTGTCATATAAACATCCATTTGTGCACCTCAGTGTGATAATTCTGATATTCTCATGTGTTTTATTTTTTATATTTATTAATTTTTTATGGAAAGTCAGATTTACAGAGAGATAGAGATGGATGAGAAGAAAGATCCATCTACTTGTTTACTCCCTGAATGGTTACAATGTCCAGAGTTGAGCCAATCCAAAGCCAGGAGCTTCTTCCAGGTCTCCCACATGGGGTTAGCATGCTGAAGCTTTGAGCTATCCTCCACTGCTCTCCTAGGGCACCAGCAAGGAGCTGGATGGGAAGTAGAGCAGTTGGGCATGAACCAGTGCCCGTAAGGGAATCCCAGTGCTTGCACAGGGAGGATTAGCCAGTTGAACCATCTCTCCAGGACCTCATGTATTTTTTTCTCCATTAGGCAATTGAAATACACATTTTCCTTCTCTCCCTAAAACCTGGAAACACATCATAATGTTTTTTCTCTCTCATGGAGTGTTCAGAGTTAGGTAAATTTACAGAGTGGTGCCTTTCTCAGATTAAGGCCAGCAAAATGCAGATAAAATCCTCTCTGTAATGTTTGTCAACCCCAGGCTGCCAGGGTTGGGGTTGATGTGTCACTTCTTTGGAGAATGCACTGATGATAGGTTCTAAAGTTAATAACTCCATTATGGCTATATGTTGGAACCATCATCTAATTTTTCAAGAAAGTATAGCCAGGAGACACGAAAATTACACTATTAAATCTAGGCTAGTGCCAGAACCCAAGACAAATGTATCAGCTAAAACTGTAATACTTAATTTTGAAGGTCGAGCACAACATTATTTTCTAAATATCTGTTTGTTTGAAATATGGAGGGAAGGAGAGGTAGATATGTTGTATCCATTGGTTCAACCGCCATATTGTCACAAAGGCTGAAGTCAGGAGACAAGAGCTTCATCCTGGTCTCTCATATGCATGTCATGGGCCCACTTCCATTGCTTTCCAAGGCACATTAGCAGGAACAGCGGGGATGGGATATGAACCACCACCCAATGGGATGTCAATATTGTAGTTGGTGGCTTAACCAACTTTATTACAATATCAATCCCCAGAATACTAGTAAAAATCCTGTTCTTATAAAATCACCCAACACATCTCCTATAGTGGTATAATTTTGGATGATTTATTTGTTCATCCCTTTAAAGGGTTGGTAACATCTACTGTTCAGAGTCGTTATGTGAATAGAAATTATCTTTATAACACATGTAGCATGTTGTCTAAAACAGTTGTTACTTAATATATGTACTATCTTAAATGTCATTAACATAACCATCATCCTCATCATTATCACCAATATCATCATCATTGCTATGCAAACAAGCTTGAAATGTCTCTGAATATATACATATATATTGTATGTAATTTTTTTCTTTATTCTGTGTTATAAGGAAGTCAGTTTAATTTCACTCCAACCTTAATTTTTTTTACACATAAACTAGGCAATATCCTTAACAAGTAAGAAGGAAAAAAAAAAGTACTTAGTGAGGGAGTTATCGCGGGCTGGGCGTTTTAGGTCAGGTTGCTTCCTAGGATGGGGTATTTTTCCTCCATCATTTTGTGGAAAGGTCATGTGAGAACTTAGACACCACTCTGAATCATACTTTGGTCTCATTTCTTTCTTCACTCCTGTTTTCAATCACCTTTCCCATAATACCATGTTTTCTATTTCCCAGTCAGACACCTCTCCCATTCTGTTTCAATATTTTTTTCAACATCTGGAAAACGAATACATCACTTTGCTTTATCCGGATATCCAATGGAGATAGCTTGTTACAAAGTGCAACGTGTGTGTGTGTGTGTGTGTTACTTAAGAACTGCTATTATTTCTCTTCATTCTGGCTTGGCAACTGTATTAAAAAATGGTACAATTTGTTGTTTTGATTTTCTGAGTGCTTTCCGTATTATATGTAGGTTGAATTTTTCTATGGTTGGTGCCAGAAATCTGGGGAATGCAAACTGAGCTCTGTGCTAGGGAAGGACTACTTCATTAGACTTATATTCCACGAAGACTCTTTCATTTCTTAACGCCTGTGATTTTAATTAAAACCTGAAAAGTAAAGAATTCTCTGGTTGTATTAATGCTTTCACTCTCATTAGGATGTTGGAGCTTATAAACAGTATCTGGGTTTATAAATTTGTCCTCAAGCGAATAATAAGCACACAGTGTCACATCAAAAGCAAAACTCTGCTGGCCCATCTGTTCTTGCACTTTTTCTCTTCCATTATTTTTCTGTTGAGAAGCTCTCAGAACAGTTGTTTTTAATTGTTGTGATCTCCAAGGAACTGTCATCTACATCCATGAACCCTGTCCTTACTAAATCTACATGATATGCTGGTTTGAATGAAGGTGTTAGGGATTCACTTGGATGAAGATCTAAATGAAAACAAATAAAAGTTCAGCCATTAAGTTTACACAGGACACAGGATTCTCTATTCCTGTTCATGTGTATTTCATGGAACATTCATTCATGCATGTACACAGGCACACAGATTCCTATTCCCAATACAACAAAGTCACCAGTTATATGGATTTGTTTGTACATAGTATTTGATTACTGTATTATAATTCTCCTTCATGCGTGTCATTAAACCTAATTACGTAAACAGTTATAGCTTAGATTAGAGCAAAAACACACTGAAATATTATTATAAGAAATACAAATTTCAGTGAAAATTTTCAAAGAAAAGTAGCTTGGGATCCAAATGAACCAAGAATTCAGCATAAGTCTGTTATATAGACATAGTGTTCTCTGAAATTATTTTTGAAAGTGGGGCAGTGTAGATGATAAAAATATGGACTACTAGAGAATCTGGTGTTTACAAGAAGGAACCAACCCTGAAAATTGTCCTTTCATTAGAAATTTGCATAGGTTCCATTTTATAAGTACTTCAGGAGTGTGCTTGGAAGAGTTGATTTTAGTTTGTGGGTATTTTTGCAAGCATTTCCTGAGAATTCAGCCTCAAGTGAGGAATGGGAGATTTTTCAGGGGCTGTAAGTATGCTGGAATGGGTGGTACAAACAAGTAACCCTGAGTGACTCATGCGTTGTCCTGACATATGCAGGGGCAGCTGTCCCTCCTTGAGAGAGTTTGGTATATTGGGCTCTTTTCTCATCAGGAGAAAAGTGCTGTGCTCATTTTGCAGCTCACAAGAATAGGAATATTGTATGCAGGAGAGCCATTGAAGCAATCTGTGTGTGCCTGGCACAAATAGATAGGAACACTGCTAATAGGCACATCTGGTGAAATATGCCAAAAAGAAACATGTTTCCTCATAACAAAATATGTGTAGCACAATAAACATATATGGCAGTGAGATTTAAAAGTCTACAAATCACCGTAATTATAAAACAACAAATTAAAATACTATATGCCTTTGTTAGAATTAAGTGGATCTTTTATTTACCAAAGAGTAAATGTCTTAGAGGAACTTGATGGCCCTGTTACTGTTTAGGTCTTGTCGAACCTTTTTGCTATAGTCCCCATTCAGATTTACCAATTCCCACCTGTCCTGGATATGAGTATTTCAGAAAGTCAATGGTACAAATTCTTTCCATATTGGCACAAGACTTTTGCTTGCAAAGATCACCCTTTTCTTGTATGTTACTGTTTGAAATCAAACTTCCTTGGCTTCTGAATAAGTTCTTATGCACCTGTGTACTTGTATGTGTGTGTGCTGATTTTGACTATTTACTTACGTCTCAGTAGCCTCTTGACTTCTTTACAAAGCATTCCTAGGTGCTGCCTTTTTTCTTCAGTTTTTGGATCATGTTGAGCCAGGTGTCATTGTCCTACTGTGCTCTTTAATAACCAATTACTACCATGTTGGTGTTAGATGAGTTTTTACAACAGTGGAGATTTTACCTATAAGTGACACAAAGGATCACCAAAAAAATGCTACTTTATTCACATAATAATAAAACTGTCCTTTATTGTCGTTGTTTCTTCCATGAGGTCCCAGTCAATGGGATCATTTTTCCTCTTGGCCTGACTTCTGAGCATGTTGGGAAGAAGGTGAAAGGAAAGCAGAGGCCAGGCTGTGGTTTGCCACTTGCAGCTGCTGAGTATGCTGATGCTTGAGTACCTCATTTAGCAGGCAGACCTCTCATAGGCAAGATAGCCCTTCAGGAGGAGAGAGCCTCCATCACCCCGGATGAGGGAGCTGAGACGCTGTGGGTCATAGGTGGCAGACCCTTCCGAGCGGGAGAAATGCCAATTGTGCATTATTCGTAAGTTTAGCCTTCAGATGAGTTCCACCATTTCCCCAGGAGTAAAATAATGAAGAAAAGCCAGGAACATGCGTGAGGAAAAAAAAAAAAAACATAAGAGGAGTAGAGGAAAGGCAGTCTTTTCTAATAATATGTTTACCTAACTGCTCAGAAAATCACTAAATAACCTGCAAGATTTAGGCCAAGAAAATAGTGAATGGCCTCATTTAAACGAAATCTTGGTAAATATCAAACAAAATCTGTTATACCATGGTAATGTAGTAGTTGAATTTTCTGAAGATTGGTTCAAATTAAAATGGAGGTGATCCAGAAATTTATTTATTGAAGTTATGTATAATTATTGGTTTGTTGTCAAGCCTCATTTTGACAAATGGCTCTGAACGAATCGTTGTAATGTATGCTTGCCAATGTCATCCTGACAGTTCTCAGCAGCTGTCTGTCCTATTTGTTCAGCTGATAAGAACCTAAGGACAAGCTCTTCCTGCTGAAGGTCCTTGCAGGCTCCGCGTGAATAAATGGGGGTTGGAGATCGGGTGCAGAGGAGAGGGCAGATGGATTCTCCTCCCCTGTCTTCTGGAACTTAGCAAAGGGATGTTATTGAGATATCCTTCCAAGTAACTTAAATAGAAGTGTCTGCTAGCAAAATGAAAACAAATGGAGGAGTCAGTGACACCCGCACATGGGACTTGGTTTCCTACTGCATGCAGCCCCTGTGGGAGAGACAAGCTGGCACTGCCATCCAGAGGAATGCATTTCAGTCAGAATTAGCAGGGAAGAGGAGGTGGTGCTTCCTGATAGCTTGCTAAGCTCCCTGGAATTCTCTGACATTGCTGAATCTGTTAGAGGCCAATATGCAGTCAGCTTACAGAGATGGACTTTTTAGCTCCCAAGCGATTCCAAACTCATCAGTTGGTCTAATCATTGCATCTCGTGTAGAAGCACCATTGGGAACCCCTTAAATGCAGCAGTCCCATCGTGTTGCTCTTTCTGCATGTTCCTAGGCAAAGAGAATCTGCAAATACCACATGTATTTTGCTGGTTCCATTCAGGAATTGTTTTGTGGTATTTAATCTTTAATCCCAGTGTGTAATGCTGTTCTGAGCTTAGCCCTACCATGGCAATTTCTCCTTCCCCTTGCTTTGTCTTTTCCTACCTCTCAAAGAAATAACATCAATCATTTTGGTTTCTTTCAACATCGAGAGACCTGAGAACGGTGCTTAGGTTGTGTGTTCCTTTCTATGTTGACCAGTGCTTGTTGGTATCTAGAAATGAGGTGAGATTTTGCCCCACCCTCTTGTTTCATTAGGTTCGTGTGTATTAACCATGAAAGAGATGCAGACCAAGGAAGCCTGAAGTGTATATATTCACAATGTGATATGGTGTATCAAGGGTACAACCTGGAGAAAAATATTATGTTGAGAGCTTAATTGGCTATATGTAGAAGAAAAAGAAAGTGATAACTTCTTTTTAAGCAAAGGAACAGAAAATTAGGTGTTTAGTAGGTAATGCAATCATAAGGAAAAAAATAAGAGTATTTTGACCAACCACATTAAAAGCTACATATTTTGCTGCTAAGATTTTCAGTAAGGTGAATGAATTCTTTGAAAAAGTATTAATAAAAGCAAAAAAATGACACTTATTTCGAGGGGTTTTGCTTCTCAGTGGTTCATAAATTACCGACTATTAGATTGATGAGAGAGGTTAGGAAAATAGCATTCTGAACTCTAAATCCAGAGTCTATCTCAAGCATGTTATTGTACCCTAACTCCTATGTACACATACCCAGCTTTCTTTACCAGTCACAAATGAGAACAGTATGGGATAAAAGGCAGGGTAAAGGCACTGTGTTACTGTCTATTGATATCTTTAAAAGCAAAGCAAAATTTTCTACACAGTACCTGAAACTGCAGGAAACCAAGAGGTTACAGTGTGGAAAGAAACTGTGTGCTTAGATATTTGGTGTAAGTTTTATCCTACCATGTAGAATTAAAATTCCTAGTGATTATATGGAGTCTCCACAAGGACACTTCAAAAAGTTTGTAGAAAAATGTGTAGTTATAAATATTAGCTATTTACGAAACAAAACTGTGTATGTTTTATGTTGTGCAGAGAAATATGCATTATGAAAAACCTATTGATGTATTTCAAAAAATAACATCAAAATCAAATGATACATTGAATGCCAGCATTCTGTTTCTAGCTTTTCTTAAACTTTGGAAAGTCCTAAAATGTAGTTTATTTACAACTTCATTCCTCTATTGTTAGTTTTATATATTGAAATGAGGATAATAAGAATGATGACAAATCTTGTTATGAAAATGAAATTTACAAGTTTATTACTGTGTGGTCAACTGAGAAGCACAGTTTCATGAGATGTGCAGAAAATTGAGAGAAAAGTGAAAGATATGGAAGGAGCAGATGAGATGCACAGAGGCTCTACATGGCAATGTAAATCTTACACCTGTGTCTGGAAGAATGGGTGGAAAATTGAGTTGGAAAGACTTTTGACTATAATTCTGAGGAAGACTAAGTCTTCCCTCCCCCCTTGCAAAAAAACAAAAGCCTGATAGAGGTGTTATGTTCTGTGCAGAAATGGCCCAATTCTAGTTCCCATTAGTGAATCATTGTCATGAGCTCAGAGGCAAATGAGTCTTAAGGCAAGCACTAGTGGGTCTCAGAGGATGGCAGGTACACATAGCATGGCCTCTTTGAAACATGTTGTCTTGAAGGGAGGCCTTAAGGCCTCCTCCCTGACTCTCACTGCATAGGTATTTGGAATGTGATAAGTACTTAAAATAAGTTGATTCTTTTTTTCCCCAAGCTGCATTCATTTACAATGTGTAATTTAGCTAGAGTTTCTTCTAGCAGAATCAAGACTTAAGCACATAGTTTTGTCTCTAGATCGATCTTATGCTCTATTGAGCACATTGCACAAATATTCTTCAACAGCAGATATTTAATGCATTTCTTTTTGTGATAGCAATTTCATGGGAAGCCACAAAACCTTTCCCAAAGCCTTTGGGTTGTGTTTCCTCCTTGTTGACCTTTCGAGCTTTGGTTTATTCCTTTGGCTTCCTGGGCACAGCATCTGACCTTGAGTATCCAGAAAGCCTAGACCTTGGGATTTGGTACACAGCAAACTGTGAGCTTGTGTCCCAGTGTTACTCCTGATGCAAAGTTCAGAAGACAGCAGGTGTAGCGTTTTTAGGACCCAGACTTTCTAGAGGTTGTGTGTATCTTTTGATTTTGTGATACCTTAAAATATCATGTATAATTTTTACTTAAATCTCGTAATGGTTTGCATTACTGTTTTCAGTGACTAATACTACTTTTTTGATATCCATTCTGTTTTTTCAGTGAACAGGTATCTTAAAATTTTGCTTTTACCTTTAAGTTTGAACATCTTTTAAAACAATTTACCCACAGGTTCTTCTAAATATTATTTGAAAAGCTTCACTCTGTGTGTGTGTGTGTGTGTGTGTTTGAAAGAGAGAAAGAGAGAGAGAGAATATAACACAGCCTTTTTCCAGTCAGTGAATATGCTTAGGTTACAGCAGGCCAGCTTCTAATTGTCCTAGTAGACACACAGCTGCATTATTAGTTCTTGAGCCAAAAGCACAAAAAGTACAATTTCTCAGATGATGTCATGTTTAAATAATTACCATCTCTTATCTTATAAATAGAATTGAATATCCATGAATCACAATATGAGACATTAAGTGTATAATGCATGCGCACAGACACACACAGGTACACTGGTTTTTTCAGCTATGAAGTATAAATGTACAGGCAACCTTTAAAGAAGTATGTAGCAAATACGGATGAGGCCTCTGGGTGAAGAATTTTAGCAACCATCTGTGCTGGAATGAAGCTTACAAAGAATCACATTAGACTTTAGGATGTATCATTTTTTCTTCCTTTTCATGGATATTCTAACGTAAAATTTTCAACTCCACTCTTCCCATGTCCTCAATTGCCTTCAAAGCTATTCAGAAAGTTTTGGTAATAATTATCTCCAAGACTTTGGAGTAACAGCAGCCAAGATGCTTTCCATGATGGAGGTTGTTAAATCTACCACTGGATTAGGTTCAAGGAAAAGAGAAATTTGATTTTTTTTTTCCTTTTTTTCCCCTGCTTTTTCAAAAATTAGATTTGAGATGGTCAGGGGAAACTAATCGCACTGTTAACCTAGCAAGATATAACCAACCAACAAATCAAACATAGAACAGAAATGATTTTACATGGCCTCATACTGCCCCAATGAGTAAAACAGGCAACTTGGATGACAGATAGCAGAATTGGCCTTCACGCAGTAGCCTAGTGTCTAAAGCCCTCTCCTCAAATGGGCCAGGATCCCATATGGGTGCTGGTTCTAATCCCAGTGGCCCTGCTTCCCATCCAGCTCTCTGCTTCTATCCTGGGCAACAGTGGAGGACGGCCCAAAGCCTTGGGACCCTACACCCCCGTGAGAGACGTGGAGGAAGTTTTGGTTCCTGACTTTGGATCGGTGCAGCACCGGCCGTTGTGGTCACTTGGGGAGTGAATCATTGGACAGAAGATCTTGCTCTCTCTCTTCCTCTCTATATATCTGACTTTAAGGTATTTTTAATAATTTGTTTTTATTATAAACAAAGTACTTCTACTAGCTGTTTGACATTGCTGGTGAAATTGATGAACAACTTTGATAGAGCTCTAAAAGTCATCCTTGAAACATTCCAGAAGAACATTCTAGAATAACACAGTAATCAGGATTGCTCCTGGGTTTTGAGTTGTTTCGAGAGGCTTGAGGATAGTTAAGATTCCCAAAGAAAAGTTTTCAAACATTCTGACTTGCACTGAGGGATGGTATTTCTTAAGTCAGCATTCACTGAAATGACATTTTCCCAACCCAGCCTAGCAGCTCCAACATCCTGGTATCCTCTAGGATACTAACAGGATATAGGGAGGAATGCCTTTTTTTATCTTTATGTTTTTCCCCTGACATAATTCTTTGTTTTACCATGTCCCACAAAAAGAAGGTTACTATTTTATTTGAGCTGAAGAAGACAATTGCACTGGTTGCAAGAATGCATTATACAAGAGAAATTAAGCCCGTACTCTAGCCAAGTGTTTGACTTTCAACAGTAATATGTAGTGATAATTAAATATGTAAGGTAGTTCCTTGGTGTTCAGTTACTTATGAGGATTTAGCCTATATAATTTATTTATGTGATTTATGCTTACCAATGGATTTTAGTTAAGTATTCTGAAGAATAATCCCCTATTATCTTCCTCCCTTCTATGTTTTATATTTACTCATTGGTCTTGGAAATCATCAGAGCTTTGTTATTTTCACTGGAGATCTTTAAAGTATGAGGAAGATATACAACATAATTCAACCGTAGACCATATGATTGATGTAAGCTGCTTGTGATTAGCAGAAAGATTTTCAAGAAGTATTTTAAATCTACTTTAGCTTCTTATATCCAAGACAGACAACCTGTTTATTCTGAAATTCTCAACTCTTAGAACAAGAAAACAAAGAACATATTTGGCGAGGAGGGTTTTACAAAGGGGAGATGATATACTTCCCATTTCTTTTTGGAAAAAAAAAGAAAACATTTAAAATGTAGAGTTACAGATAGAAAAAGAGAGGGAGAAGAAAAGAGAGCTTCCATCTGCTGGTTCACTCACCAAATGGTCATAATGGCTAGGCTGGACCACAGGCAGAAGTTACATGGTTTCCCCCAGGTGTGCAGGGCTCAAGCACTTGCGCTGTACTCCCTTGCTTTTCCAGACACTTCGTTAGGGAGCTGCAGCAGAAGTGGAGCACCCAGGCTTCAAACTGCCACCCACATGGGATGCTAGTGCTGCAGGCAGTGGCTTGACACGCTTCTACCATACTGCCCCTTATACTTCCAATTTTTCCCCTATGTTTTCCTTTCCCACAAGAGGAAATTGAAGCCCAGAGAAGTTATTTTACTCTTCTTGTGGATTTTTATCAGATTCCATTTATCTAATAATTCTGTTTACTCTAACACATCAATGTTTTGTCTCTGAATTCCACCTGTGTGCCCACTGTATTCTCTCCTCTCTGGGGTAACTGGGAAAAACAATTCCAAGATTTAAACCAGAAAAGGTGGTTTCATCTGTTATGAAACCTTTCAGAGGATTCCTCTGCATTCAGAATAAAATGAAATATGTGGAAAAACAATCTTTGTGGCAAGCTCTCCTTGATGATATCTCTGACCTCACCTGGGAGGATTCTCAACAACTCCAACCATGCCTGTCCCTTCAAACAACCCCAAACGGTGTCCATCTTGTCACTGTGACTGATTACTGAAGATTTATTCTGGAGTTGAAGACTTTCTTATTTGGTGCTTCTGTCTAATATTGCATGCTGTGAGATGTTTGCATTCCTTTTTCTCATTCTTATCAGTTAATATGTCATTTTTAGTGGTACGTTTTAAAATTGTTTCTTCATAGTACATGTGGTTTACACTTATCGTTTACATTTGCTCACCTTGTTGCATACCTTGTTTTGCCTCGTCTCACCCTTTAACCTATTTCAACAAAGTTGAGATTTGGATTCCTATATTGTGATCCTTTTTTCTTGTTGTATACATTTTATTTTTGATAATTTTTACATGTTTGATTAGGGTTCAAATGATAAAAGGCTAGAGGAAAGTGGGTGGGAGCATTGATTTTACATTCTCTTCTTCCTGTATTTGGGGGAGAAGTCACAAGTTTTGAAAACAAACTTAACAGCTCAGTGTTTTTTCTGAACATTCTAGTACTATCTTCAAATGTTAGTGAGAAGGTATATTATATTTTAAAATCAGCTTTCACAATAAAATGCTAGATGAGAGTATATAAGATTATTTGTATCTTGATTAGTAATATATGTGTGAAACAACAATGAAATGAACCAAATACTTAAAAAAACCTGTCTCCTCCTTTGTAGTGTGCTGTTCCCCTGGTTTTCTATAATGAACGTACTTTGTTTCTCTAATTGGGAAGAAATCATTTTAAAGCAGATGATTACATGTAAAGGAGAAAAGCTTTTTCTTGTACTAAAAGGGTTTTCTTCTAAATTTATTCTGTTGTACAGTGGGTACTAGTACTTGTATCAAGCTATACTGCAGGCTCTAGAACCTTGTCTCTTGGAATGTCTTGAGTTCATCTCTTCAGAATGAAACTGAGCTTATTTGTATCTCTGTCGTGCTTAGTACTATGTATAATTCTCTAGGAATGATGCAAATGAGGCAACATGAAATGGAATCTCTTTCATTTTCCAGATGATTTCTTGCTGTTTATCACTACTTCAGTTTGCCTATGAGTTTTTGACAGTGCACATTTTGGGATAGGAATTCAAGGACATTTTGCCCACAGGATAACTTCTATTCCCATATTCTTTTCACTCACAGGTGTATGCAGTTCTGTTTGTATTCACAAATGAGACCATACGTCCATCACCCAGTTGATTAACTTGTCTGCTTCCTTGTCCATGATGCTTACCAATGTGATATACAATTCATTTATTTTGAAGATTGAATAGACCAAAGTCAGGATCCACACCACCCCCATTTCAAGTTTGCACACTTTGTTATTTCTAATACACTCATCATACATGCCATGATTACCATTGATCATCTGGTCCCAAATGCTGCTATATTTTGGTCCAATGCACAAAAACCAATATTGCTACAATGGTAAGTAAAGTCATACCTGCTGCATTTCTCTTGAATTTAAAATCTTAGTTATGTGTGTGTAGCAGGTGGGCATTGTAAAAAATTCTGAACTATTCTCTTTTAGTGAATCTAGGATAGCAGTTAATGAGCTGTGCATTATTTTCTATGAATCAACATCAAAATTCATATATTTCACATTTTCTCTCCTCAAAATCAAGTGCTTCTGTATCTTACGTCTTCAAAACCATTGTGCGTCTCCATTATTTAGTCATAAAATCTCTCAACAATTAATTTGTGTCGGTTGTGGAGTTGATCAGTACTCCAAAGTTGTAATTTGCCTCAGCAGGAAATCACCAGCATTTCAAACAACTCTTCCCATTTCTTTGCTCATCTTGATCAGATTTACTCTGACTGATGTTTATCCCACTCCTTTCATTTTCAAGGGTATCATTCTTTTAAAACAGAAAATCCACTAGAAATCAGATATAAATTATATGTGTCCTTTCTGTCATTTCTAATATTTGAATTTCTATACACTGTGGAAGGAATCTTTTTCTTTTCCTTCTAATTAAAAACTCTGTATCCTTGGCTGTGGTGTCATCTAGCCGACTTCATGTCATTCTCTCTCCTGTCTGATCAGTGAGTTAGCATATCTGTTTCTTTCTGTACTTTATTCTGTCTTTAACCATATCCATATGTTTATTTTGGATTTGGTCCCAAAGTACTTTGTTCTGGAAAATATGTGGACTATAACATCACCCTGGCTTTGAAGAAGCTGATGAACTGGTGTAGAGTCTCAGTTTACAGCCTTGGTGGTTTTCTTGAAGACATTAATTATTTTTCACTAGTGATTCAGCACGAGAGGCAGTGTTCATTGTAATGTTTGCAACCACCATGCTTGTAATAAATATTGCATCAATTAGCATTTTATTCAATCTTTATGGAATCACAAGTAAATGATATGCTTACAGTTTTGCTGCACATGTCAATGAGTTGATTGTGGCCTTAGTCAAAATTCTTAACACAATTCAGAAACATTTTCCAATTTTATAATTTTTATATATTCTAGAAATACTTGAAGAGGACTGAAATCAAATATTAGATAAAACACTGTGATTGTAAACCTTCATGATACCTTTCAACATTCCTCTAACAATCTTACTTCTGATCAACAAGGTATCTTACCTTCTGAGGAAAACTAAAACTAAAGCCTGTTGCTTAAGGAAACAACAGAGTGAAGCTTACGCTTACATTGTATGTTGTGAATAGAAGTTGACAATTGATAGTCGATAATCCCTACTTTGCACAGGCTTGTAAAAACAATCCTTCAATAACAGTATCAAGGCCACGACTAACCTTTAAAAGAAGTAAATGTACCCTGTAACCTTTGCGCTAAAAAGAAGCCTGTTAGAAAAAAAGTCAAAGACCTTCCTGAAGCAAACAATGCTACTGTGTGACCTATGAATCTAAGGAAATAAAAACAAAAATATCAAACCCCATGAGATGTAGCAAAATCAGTATTGAAAGGGCTATTGATCTTGTATTTTGCATGAAGGTTGCTTTACATAAGAGAGAACATAATATTTGTCCTTTGGGATTGATTTATTTCACTGAGCGTGATGGTCTCTAGTTGGGACCATTTGGTTGCAAGTAGCAGAATCAATGTATTTTTAATGGCTGAATAGTATTCCATGGAGTAGATGTGCCACAGTTTCTTTATCCACTTGTCTTTGGTTGGCCATCTGGGCTGTTTCCATGTCCTTGCTATTGCAGATTGTGATATTATAAAGATAGGAGTACAGATAACTTTCTCATATGCAGCTTTCATTTTTTGGATATATGCCCAGATGTGGGATAGCTGTGTCATACGTCAGTTCTGTGTCAATTTTCAGTTCCCTTAGCACTCTCCATACTAACTTCCATAGTGGTTGTATTAGTCGAAACTTTCACCAACGGTGAAGGAGGGTACCATTCTTCACACACCCAAGTCAGCAGATAGTGTTAGTATAGATCTGAAAATCTCATTGGAGTTTGGTGTAACCTCCGTGTGGTTTTCATTTGTATGTCTTGTTTTATAGCTTTTCATTTAAGCGTGTATATAGTAACTGTAGTAGAGTCTATTACATACAGATGTAAAGATACAATGCAGTGCATATCTCTAGTTACAGATCAGTGACGGGCTCCCAATGAAACTGTTGAATGTATCTTGATAATAGGATGCTTGACTCTGCCATTGTCCATATCTACAATGTCATGATACACTTAAATAGCAGAATTATGGACATATAACTGATGTTGAAGTGCTACACTATTGTAATAATAAAGGGAAATTCATTAGAGGGGAATGGGGATTTGAGAAGAGGGAAAGGGAAACCCCAGAGCCAATGGAATTACATCATGGAAGAATAAAACAATTTTTTAAAATGATTGTTTTGTTAAACTTATCTAATATTCAGAAATTTTTTTCTCCTACATCAGTAAAACTGCCTTGACTCTACGTTTTTTCTTTTAGGAATACATCTGCAATTATCAAAACATGATGCCAAAGACAAATTTTTCTTTTAGAATACTCAATTCCAAGTTTTTATTTCTACTTAAAAACATTTAGGAAACAAACATAAATGTTCAGAAATAAAATTTAACCTGTTTGCAGCATGATGTTTTCTTATTGTCATGGAAGCTCTGAATGAAAATTTCTCAACTATTTCTCAGTGTCTGAGACATCCAAGAAGCCACATTTGAGAGTACCCACTTCATCCACTGTTAACTATGTATTGTGGATTACACTGGGTGTCAGATAGTGTTTGAGACAATGGATTTGCTAAACAAATCTTAGGGAAACTAGTAAAAAGGGTACAGGTTTGTTGGTTTCTAATGGGGCTGAGACTTTCTATGAGATAATTTATACTGAGACAGACACACAACTAGTCTTCATTCTATGGTTTTATTTACCAAATTACAACAGCTAAGCATGGCCAGTCTAAAGCCAGGAGCTTGGAACTGCTTTCAGGTCTCCCACTTGGGTGGCAGAGGCCCAAGCATTTGGATATCTTCTGCTGCCTTTCCAGATACATTAGCAAGGAGCTGAGTCAGAAATGGAAGAGCTAGCATTTCATAGGAGATGCTGGCATTGCATGGTGGCTGTTTAATCCACCATGCCCTAATAAGAGGGGACCTGAGGTATGCTTATCTGAATTTTCCTACCGGAGTTGAATCTCGTAACTATCAGTATATATCATTGAGCATACAAAGGCGTTGGCTTGGAAGAGATGAAGACAGACAGCTTCACTCTCAGGATTCCTAGGGACATGTACTTCAGGCACGACAGCATTACATGGTCGTGAGACATGTTAGAAAAATAACCACTAGAAGGAAGATAACATATTTTTCAAACTCTAAGTGAACACCAGTGCATCCTTGGGAAAGGTTCTAAAGTTTAGACAACTGAAAAAGGTTTCACTTTCAGGCTGTGATCTTGATGTTTAACAATATAAACATGCAGTAAAGGCCTACTCACAGAGGGGCTGGCTGGTTGGTATAAATCAGATGTTAGGTGATAAGCAGTAAATTATGTGGGGTATTTTTAGCAATTAGGAATGATCTAGTTTATATTTTGCATGGCTTGTTTCCTTTTTCCATGTAAGAAAATATTTTGTCACCCTGCTCTGCATAATTTATTTTGTGTGCAGATAGACACCGTAAATGTGAAGATTTTATTTGTGTTGATATAAATCACTTCATTCTGTATGCATCATACACTTACTGTAGTCTCTCAAGAACTGATTTCTTGAAAAATTGAAGTAAATATTAAGTAGCCTCTCCGCAGCACTTTCCTCTGATGTACAATTATTTCAGTTTCACAGATAATGAAACTGATATAGCAAAAATATAAGGAAACTTCAAAAAGTGATAGAAATGTATATTACCTGTATAATTAATTCTAGCATCCTTGAATTAAGTGGAGGCACACATTTTTCATGAAATTCTTAAATATCAGTTATAAAACATGTGATTTCAGAACAAATGTTCATATAGACAAGAACATTTTGAATCCTCTTGCGTACCATGGATTTTTTCTTACAGGTTTTTCCAGACTAACCTCACACTACAATTCAGTCTTGTTCAATTAGGCCTTTTATGTTATTCAACCTTGAGTTTACATGTAACTGCTGAATTGTGTGCCTTAAGACATACTGCTTTTCACTATATAGTCCCAACAATCCATGTCTTTATCATTGATTAAATAAGCCGGGCATTCAAGGTGTTCTATTTTTAAGATAATGCAGATAATTGCATCTGTAATTCTTTGCTCTGGTATATTTCTATCTGGATTAGTGGTTTTTTACATTAGAAATTCAGACATCAAAAATGATGCTCTGGGCATTTTTAAGCTCTGTTCATATGTGAAACTCAACATCAGTTTCATCTTTTGGGTCCTGTTCATATCAGTCCTGATATCAATACACGCATCTCATGCTCCAGCAGCAAATAATTTTCAAAGCTGAACTGCAGAGCATGTGTTGCAATGTTTTTCTTTGTGGGTGGCTGTCAGATGACACCAGAGCCCAGAGGGAGCCTGTAGACTGCTAACTGGCACCTGGTGACTGCCTTGGGAGTTTCAACCACATACTCCAGTGAAAGCCATATGCAGATTTTTCTCCAGTATGCTATTCAAGGAAACTGTAAAATGTCTTCATAGCATCATCTAACTGTGACATTTCCTTATTTCAAGCTATTTCCATCATTCTCATTAAAATTCCGTAAGAACGGGATGTGTTTTTAGCCTCCTTGATAAGATATGTGCATCTCCCTAGGCTCTTGATTCCAGTTTCCTGCTAATACAGACTCTGGGAAAGCATGCCTATGCTACCAGGGAGACCTAGATACAATTTTACATTTCCTGCACCAGACCAACCATTGTCAGAGTGAACCAACTGATAAAAGATCTCCCTCTCCCTTCTCCTGTCTTCCTTTGCCTTCTCTCTTCTTTTTCCCTCTTTCTCCCCTGATTTACCACCTCTGTCACTCTGCATTTCAAATGAATGAGTGAATAAATCTTCAAAAGAGGCTGTTGCTGTGAAACAGCGTGGCATCCTGCTACCTGCCACACTGGTATCACAGAGGAGCACTTTTTAAAGTCTCAGCTGCTCTACTTCCTATCTAGCTTCCTGCTGATGTACCGGGAAGATGACTTAAATGCTTAGAATCCTATCATGGTTTCTGAAGACTTCAGTGGAAATCCAGGTGCCTGGTTTTGACTAGGCCCTAGCTCAGCTATTGCAGCCATGTGGAGAATGAACGGATAGATTATATTCAGTGTCTATGTGTGTCTCTCTCCCTCTCTTTACTTCTCTCTCTCTCTCTCTTTCTCTCTCTTTGTGTGTTTCAAATAGATAAATCTTTTAAAAATAGTGCTTAGAAAAATATTAAACAAGCCATGGTAGTCACGAGTGTGTGTGAAACACTCAAGCTCTGGTAATTTTTTTCTAAAACACTTAAAACATAAGATTGCAGTCATGAGCAGTAGATAGTTGGTTGGTGGGCCAAACGGCACCCTCACTGTTCTACAGAGGCAGACCTAGTCATCTTTCCCCTATCAATAGAAAATGGTGATGGGCAATAATCATATTGAGGGTGGTTATTTTAAGCTTATGTCATGTATTAATGATATTTAACCACATGCTGAAAAGAACAGTTGGTTATATACTTAAACTACTTTATGTAGAGATTTTCTTCATCATTTTTTAAAAGTTATAAGGAAAGACAAATAGGTATCAGAAGATAAAATATTGGTGGAATACCCACAAAGGTAAAAACAAAAATAGCAAAGGTAAGAATACAATTTAATTATGATAAGATAGTATTCCCCTGTCCCTATAAATATGAAAGCCTCCCATCTAGTGGAGATTGATTTGTAGCAACCTAGGCTTGTGGGAGCTAGCATGCTACTTCAGGAAGAGAAATATTTTGAGACTAAGCAAATGCAGCCTTGATTTGTGTCTCAGACTTATAATCAGTGTGTGAGTGTGCAACTTCATAAATTTTAAGGTTCAATTTTCTCATCTGAAAATAAGAATGAAAATTAATTTTGTGGGCCCAGTGGCTCAGTTTGCTTATCCTCCACCTTTCAAGTACCAGGGTTCCAAGTTGGGGTGTCAGTTCTTGTCCTAGCTGCTCCACTTCCCATCCAGCTCCCTGCTTGTGGCCTGGGAAAGCAGCAGAGGATGGCCCAAGCCTTGGTACCATGTTCCCATGTGGGAGACTGGAAAGAAACTCCTGACTCAGGGCTCAGATAAGCTCAGCAGCAGTTGTTGCAACCACTTGGGGATTGAATCAGTGGATACATCATTGTCTTTCCTTCACTTTATGAATGTGCCTTTCCAATATAAATGAATACATCTTAACAAAAAAAAGAAATTTAATATTGTACAACCTATTTTTAAAGATGATTTATTTGAAAATCCAGGTTATGGAGAGACAGAGAGTGAGAAGACAGAGATCCTCCTCCTTCTGGTTCATTATTCAAAAGGTCACAACAGTGAAGCTGTGCTGACCCAAGGATTTGGCCATCCTCTGCTGCTTTCCCAGGCGTTTAGCAAAGCTCCAGATCAGAAGTAGAGCAGCACTTATCATTTATTCCAGAACACATGCTTTGTCAAGCTAGCAAAAAGATGTTAAATTTGTGACTGTTGCATCACATTTACTATGTTCTCTATTGATCTGTGCTTTTTTTTTAAATGAAATACCCAGTTGTGTCATAGTGTTAATGAAATTTCCTGCAGTATATTTTTTCCAAGTATTTATGATGCTAAATACGTTAAGTGTTTGATAGAATCTTAAAAACACAAATATATGATTCTGAAATATGAAAGACAATCTTGGGATACATAGCTGAAATGGCTATGAATCATAGAGCTGGATTGTAGACCTGTGCTGCCACCTGATCAAATACTTGCAGAATCTTTGCTATTTGCTAGTGATGAGCCATTTTAGGTACTGTTATTCCCACTTTACAATTGAAAAAATTGGACTTAGAAAAGTAGTTCTGGCTCTTTCATATTTTGCCTCAATGTTGATGCCTGCATAGCTTTTTAATGTCAGCTTTGAGTCTTTATATGTGCTGTGCTCCACACACAATGCAGGAAGACATAATTCTTGTGCTTTTCTCTTTATTAATCTCAATGCCTCTGAAATGTACTATCATCTCCATGGGATTTCAGTTCAAAATGCTCTCCCTTTTTTTCTGAGCATGATTTTTCTTGTTGGCACTGAATCATGGGCCATTCTGATTAATAATTGGGTTCTTTAATCATGCTGGGGATTCAATGAGTGAATTAACCTAAAATTATAAACAAATCAAGAACCATTTATTCAGTCCCAATTGGCATGAAAACCTCTGTGCATAAGACTGCCATATATAATGTATAATGAGCTACGATACTATCCCATCCCTCAAAAACTTACACTACCACTTGTTGACCATGATTGGCTTATTTAAAATCTCAATAAATGTTTGATAGAATGAATATATAAATAAGTGCTGTTGGTAAGATATTTTTACAGATATCAAGGAGAGGTTATAGTAGCACAATGCAACTTACATCCCTCTGTGTGATTTAAAGTCAAGTTGAGGAGAGAATACAGGCACTTATGCACTGTGTAGAGCCAATTACTTTTGCCACCTTTATGGGGAAATTGTGACCCTTTGGGTTCAGAGCAATCCTCTGAGGGAAACCACAAGATGACCTTGAATAGAAACAAATTGACTCTTTTTGGTAACAGAAAAGCATCCAACACTGGTGTGTTTGGGATTCTGTTCTGTGGGAACCACTAAAGAGCTTCCACTTTACATTATCACTCAGTTATGAAGCAGGAAGACTCTTACCATTAATTCTGTAATTTGTGCATTAATACCGTGGTTACACATCCCATGAATTCAAGCTGTGTGATGATAAAAGAGCTGGCACAGAGAGAGTCCAACAGTTTGCTTTAGAATGCAGACAGCTCCAGAAATAGCCAAGGACAGGCAGCCAGGCTATGCCAGGGGTCTCCTGTATATTCATTTTCTTCCAGGAATTAATGACTTCATTCTTTCCTCTAATCCTTTATCTCAGTTCTCGTTTTGGCATTTTTTAGGACTTCAGACTGTACTCAGCTAAGTTCCAGCTGCCAATATATTTCCAGTCATTGCTCAGAAAGTAGCTTCTAATAACATAGCTTCAAGGATATAACATAGCCACAGAAAGCTCCATACATTGACTTAGTGTGGAGGGAAAAATACAGTTTTATCACAGCCAGCTTCTGGACTATTTGTCATAATTGTATGACAAACAGTGTTACTTTGATGGTCCCAGTCACAGTAGTCATGGTTCTGGATGTTTCTGAATTTTAGGGAAATTATGTAATTGGCATGAGATGTGATTTCCTTGAAGCAAGCACTCACAGCCTAGCGTTTAGTCTTTTTCTAAGCTAATGCATATTTTTACATCTCAGAATTCCTGTGGATTAAGTCAGCAAGAAGACAACTTGCTATATATTTTCAAGAATTAAAAGTATGAGTACATTTTTAAGTACCATAAAAGCAGGGACCATTCTGTCTTGTTTATTTCTTTATGTCTTTGAAAATAGAACATGCTTAGTACATATTTATGAGCTGAGTGTTAAAAATATCTAGAGCTTTTGAGTATGTATTAACAACATTGTTGGTTAGTTACAATATAGTGTGATGTCACTTTGATGCATTTTACCACCAGGAAGGATTTTATCTGTAGAAGACAGCTGTGGGACTTAGGTTGGGAGTGGGGAGGAGGAAGGAGGGAAGAGATGGTCCAACAGGGACCCAGAGGGAGAATGAATTCTACTTGTTATAACTTATGTTCATCTATGCTCAGTTCATTCTCCATTGTTGTGAAGAAACTATCCTACCTTAACAGCCTCCAGAGAACTAAAGCTTTGGGATAAATTGAAGAAACCATGAAAACACTACATGTACCTCAAAAATGACTGGGACTTTTACAGTAGAAACTTCATCTTTGTTTTCATTTTATGTCATTGATGCTACTTCCCCAAGATCTTCCTTAGACACATTTCTGAAGCCAATGTTCTGCCGCTTCTGGGGGAAGTGAGGAAAAACTGATTTTGTTTTTCTGGATTTAGCTATTGAGGGGAGAGTTATTCTTCAGAGTCTTAATTCTGAATGAGCAAACATCTGAACCATACAATTGTATACCATAAATTTTATCAAATGTAGATTATTTCATTTTGTATTTATCTTGGTAAATAGGGTTTCCCAAAATCTGATGGCCTCAATGGAAAAAGTCATGTGCTTATATGTAATTTTTTTCCATATTCCTTTTAAAATTTATTTTATGATACCGGTCTATAGGCTCTGATATGCTGTATCCAAATTACCTCTCCCCTTCGATTTCTGCTATGTTATTACAATAATATAGTCCTTCTAAGACAGTCATAAGGCCATCAATCTGCTGTTCAGGTGCATCCTGACGTTGTGGGTATGGACAATGACAGAGTCCATCCTCCTATTGTGAAGATATGTTCAACAGTTTCACTGAAAGACCATCTTTGATTTGCTAGTAGACATGCAGCATATATTATATCTGTACATCACAATAAACTACTTAAGTGAGATGGCTCTTTTGAGCAGGAAATATAAACTTCAAATAATATTTGAAAAAGAGATGAGGTATATTTTCAGTGAAATAATGTGTAAAATATTTGAGGGAGAAGGAGACCACCGAGTTGACTAGTTGGGGAAACAAAATGCACACAACACTGAATGGAATGTGTCTAGAAAGGAGCCATTAATACAAATCCAAATGGACTGAGTTAGGTTCTGTTAACAAAGACTCTGAAACAACAAAACTTAAAGTTACCTCTTCACCCTTTTGGCAAACTTTGTATTCCTTCAGGAATCAGTGGTTTTTTTTTTTGTTTGTTTTGTTTTGTTTTTTTCAGGATGCATCGGAGCTTGGGGTCAGTAACTAAATAGAGCATTAAAAAATTATTTGTATTGAAAAGGTAGATTTTACAGAGAGAAGGAGAGACAAAGATCTTCCATTTCTTGGTTTACTCCCCAAAAGGCCACAACAGCAGTGACTAAACCCATCTGAATCCTGGAGCCAGGAGATGTTTCCTTATCTCCCACACTGCTGAAGGGTCCCAAGGCATTGGGCCATCATCCTGTGTTTCCCTGTGTCGCAGGCGGGGAGCTGGATAGGAAGTTGGAGCAACTGGGACATGAATATGTTCTCATATGGGATCCTGGCACTTGGAGGTTGAGAACTAGCCAATTGAGCCATCTCGCCAGGCCCGTTAATTGAATATTTTTGTGGGAATATGCTTTCATTTGGGAATACTGGATTTAGAATTATTGTTGCCACGAGTAACTGGATCATATAGACATAATGCGGACATTATTTTTAGTATTCACATCACACCATTTCTAGGCCCAAAGATCCACACAATGAAGTGGGAGTATAATATTCTGTATTTATGAAGTGGTCCATGCAGGTAATGAATTTACAAAGGGGGGTGGGAGTCCACTGGAACATAATGGGAAACAGCGATTTGGGGGCCTTTTTTACAGGTTGCCATTAGTAACAAACTTTTCACCCCGTTCTGCTCAAGTGATCCACACGCTGTGCTGCATAAGATAAACAGATGCACTTAAAGCATGAAACAGGAGGCATTCGGTGCCATAACTCAGTGTATAGAAAATTTTTAAAGATAGACTTTTATGTTTAATAAATTTATTCTACCTAACTTCAATTATTTTATTTAAAATATAGTTTAGTGTCACATCTATAACCCTTTTAGTAAAATCAGCTTAGAGCTCAGTCTTCTAGAGTGGTCAGGAGGGAAGGCAAATTTGAAGTCATCTACTTTGAGTGTTAATGCTGGGAAAGTGAATGGAGCGTATCTTTTATATTATTATGTTTATTTCCCTGGAGAATTGGAAGTGGATTTAAAGTTTTTAACAGATTATGTATTTCAAAACAAGAAGTGGCATTCACTTGTTTTTCTGTCAACATCACTAGTTGGAGAACATTAGCAGAAAACAAAGAACTACTGCGAATTTTTAAGTACTGATGTTCAAAAGTTGAAGAGTGGCTCTTCTGTTTGGAGTATTATGAGGGTACAGAGAAAGTTTAAGATTCAGATCTTGGCAGTGTATATTCCAGATACATAAATGAGACAAGATTGCTCTACTCAAATAGAGAAAAAGACAAACTGAGAATAAAGGATGAAACATATACTTTAAATGCCAAATTCTTCAGATCTTTAGTAGAGGTAAATTCTAGGAATGTGGTATAACAAAGAAAGGCAAAAGAAAGGGCTGATACAAATGGAAAAATAATGAACACTTATTACATTTATGATTGATTGCCATTCTCTTCACTAATAAAGGTAAACCCCTTTGACATTGTAACATTGTAACATTTGTGATCTGGTTCTTACCACCACTGTCACCTCACTTCCTCCAGCTCCTGTGTTGTCTTCCTGTGTTGTGTATTCTCTACCTTACGAAATTTTTAGCTCTGATGAAATCTGCGCTCAAATGCTTCTATCTTTGGCATACTATGAGTCATCTAACTAGAAAGGCAACTCTTAGTCATTTTGGAGTTCTTTCTCATTCTTCAAAGTTCAGCTGAAATACTACTTTGGCAAATATATTTTAGATTCTTTTATCTTGGAAAAAATTTTGGTCTTTTGTATTACTGAATACCTCAGCTCTGACTGCTATAAGAAAACACCATGGGCAGGATGGTTTAAAAAAGAAATATATATTTCTCAGGATTGGAGACTTGGATGTCTGAATTCAAGGCAATGCAGAAGGGCTACCTGGTGAGGGCTCAAATCCTGGATTGCAAATGGGGTATCTTTGTTTCCCCTGGGGTTGGGGACAAAGAGTGATGGTTTCCTTTTCCTCTCCTTATAAGGGCACTGAATCTTTGCATCACATTGGAGCCTCATGAACTAACTGCTTGCTAGTGTTTTTCCAGCCCTAAGAAGCATCAAACTGGAGAGGGTGGGGAGGGCTTTAATCTTCATGTGTGAGAAAGGAGCACAAGCATTTAGTCCTCAGCACTGAACTTTACATCCCATGTGATGTCTTGATAATAAGAGTGTTTGCTGTAATGATGCATTAGTTTTTGGGTGACCTGAGTATTGGAATGATGTAGTTGTTCTCCACAGTTCTGGCATTTGGAGCCAAACAATTTTGAATAAGTATATTCTTTTTATATTTTAACTAACTTTGTTTAGATAAATAGAACAAATTTCATGTATTTCAGAACACAGACTTAGGACCATAGTAATACTTCAGTCCTACCCTTCCTCCAGCCAAATTCTATGCTTAGTATTCTTTTTTTCCCTGTGATTTTTAGGATAACATTTTCATTTTATTTTACAATCAAAGATTTAACACTCCATTAGCTAAAGAATTCAACAATAACAAAAAAGCTGAAAAGAAAAACCTGTTCCTCAAATATGTGTGGAGAATGCCTGTAAACAATAAACAAATCTCAAAATGCCAATCTTTCTCACATGGGTTAGAGCTTTTGTACTCTGTGTGTTCATTACCAAAAATCATGAAAACATGATGTTTGCCTCACTTTGGCTGGCTTACTTCAATATGTGCAATACATAGCAATAGCATTCCATTCTGTTGCGAAAGATGGCATTTCATTTGTTTTTATGGCTGAGTAATATTCTATAGTGTGTATATATACCCATTTTTTTATCAATTCATCAAGTGAAGGACATATGGACTGGTTGCATATCTTAGCTGCTGTGTTTGAACCACAATAAATATGATTGTACAAATAATTAATGGGGTAGCTAGATAAGTAATCTATTTTCATAGCTCTGAGGCATCTCCATACTGCATTCCATAATAGTTGGACTAGTTAATACTACCCAGAGTAAATTAGGGGACCTTTTACCAACATCCTTCCTACCACTTCTTGTTTTTTGATCTTTGGATGATAGTCAATTCTAGCTAGGGTGAGGTAACACCTAACTGTGGTTTTTATTCACAATTTTCCCAGGTTGCTAGCGGTCCTGCATCAGTCCATTTTTTTTTTTGAATCAGTGTATTGATGTAAAATTGGGCTGGTGAATTAGAATACTGATGAAGTGAGCATCAAGTTCATTTCAAATGTTTTCAATAAAGATTTTGTCAATATCTTGCCTAATTATGAGAGACACAATACAGTGACTAATTTTTTAAATCTTGAAAATGCTGAATGTTTTATTTTGATAACAATTTTTTACTTCAGATATTCATTGCAAAAATGCAAAATGATTGAGCTCAATGTCTACCCATATAAGCCAGACTTGAAAGTTAATCTTTTCAATAAATCTATAAAACCAGCTTCTTTTTAACATGATTTATCTGTTTGGTCTCCAAAAGTTAAATATGAGAAAGATTTCTGTTCAAAGAAATTCAAAATCAAAATGTTGCTGTCACAGTAGTAAAGCCACATGGAATACCAAATACGTAGAGAAGAACAAGAGAGTCACAGGGTGCAATGGAAGTCTAATGTCAGAATTGTTAGTCCTATGTTAAGAACACTAGTAACCAGTTGCATTACATTATCCACTTTTTTTTTTTAGATGGCATGATGTTTTATTTGTTCCCGAAAACTAATGATTTGGTGAAAGTTAGTTAAATTCTCAGTCAACCTTTTCAGTGACATAATTTTCATTTATTATTAGTTTTTGCCTCTACTGTATTCATGTATTTCAAAAATATAGCTCCAACAGCATCTCTTTTAAGATTCATTTATTTTTATTTGTCTCTCCTACTCTGTGTAAAGCTGTCTTTCATTATCCACTTTTGATCCTGAAAATACTGAAGAAAATAAAACAGAAATTTAATTCTTCAGTTCATCATTGAACTGAAGAAGCAAAATAAAGAAGGGGCCTTGCTGTTGATCCTTACAAATTTGCCTTCGGATTTCTGTTTCTAAGGCATTACTCAGTTTTTTTTTCTGTTCTGGGCTTTTCTTGATCCCTCATTGCTAGTTGAATTGAATAAAAGAATACACAAAGTTTGTGCTATGTTTGGTTTTGGTGCTTCTAGTCAATTTTATGACACTTAGTACAAGTCCTTGCCCCGGTGATAGTTTCTAGATTTCAACAAGCACATGTTCTCTAGAATATATCCATCAGGGGCCAGCGCCGTGGCTTACTGGGCCAATCTTCCAGAACCCAGCCTGAGCACTGATTCATGTCCCAGCTGCTCCACTTCACATTCATCTCCCTATCTGTGACCTGGAAAAGCAGCAAAAGTTGGCCCAAGTCCTTGGGGCCATGTACCTGTTAACAGCTGAGCTGATTCAAAGCCAGGAGCTTTCTCTCAGCTTTGAATATTGAGGCCATTTGGGGTATGAACCAGCAGATGGAAGGTCTTTGTCTATCTTTCCTTCTCTCTAGAAATCTACCTTTCCAATAAAAATAAATAAACCTTTAAAAAAGAACAATCAATCAGGTTTTGAGAGATGAACATAATAAAACAATAAACTTATTTTTATTTCCTAAAAATATAAGGGATCTTTGAAATCTCAGTGGGAGTTGTGTGTTTTCTTAGAATTGCATTCACCCTGAATTTTGAGGTCCCCATATGTGTTAATTATCTTCTATACATTAGATTTTCTTCTGAGTACTAGGCCCATATCCTGTCTCCCAATGTGTCTGCCCTTAGTTCGTTCAAGGTACTTGGGGAATTTTTAGCAAAGGGTGTTGAATATCTATAGCAATTCTGTCTATGACCTTGAGAAACTAATAATACTTTTGAAAAGTAAACATAGCAGCAACTCCAGATAAGAAGGCAATTGGGTGCAATAAGAACAAAGTCAATGGAGGGCTTGGGACTTCTCGTTGGCAGCAGGTGGCTCTTAAGGTGATGTTTGTGCAGATTCGTCATGGAGAGGTGGATGTGTGTCAGCCTTACAGGCCTTGGAATAGAATTTTAGGTCAAGAGAGGCACCAGCACAGGCTTGTCAAGCATCTGTAAAAACCTTTTCCAAAATGTCAGAGCCACATGTGCCATTGTATGGTTATGGTAAACCTAGATCGGATTGGGATTTGCTGTGTTTCTCCCAATATCTAGAATGGAAATGAGCTGCTTCGGCCAACTGGCAGCTAGGACTCCCGGGTGAGCTGAACATACGTCAGATATTTCCCTGTGGACCGAATGAAGGCTAGTCTAGCATAGCCCTCCTATTGTAATGTTAACTCCTTCCAAATCACAAAATGAAATGGAGTTTTCTTCAAAGTGACAGCTAAATCTCAGCCTCGCCAGCTGCTATACCAGTGCCGCTGAATTCTGTAATCCCTTTGCCCTCCATTCCTTGTTGTGGTTAGCAAATGCCAAGCAATGTTGGAGTGACAAGTGAGTTCTCTTTGCCTGACACCTCTGCCAGAAGAATTGATAAACTGCAAATACCACCACAGTCATTTTTCAGGTGCAGGCTCAGTAGCACGGGCAGGCAGGCCAAGCATTCCCCCTCCTCTCTGTCCTTCCTTCCTGGAGCTTACGTTTCTGTGTACTCGGTGTATTTCTCAGAGCAGATTTCAAGGCGGTTCTTCCTGGGAGATACTCCTTTACATCTTTAAAATAGAGCAATACCAAATCATAAATTCTGCTTTCTTTCCATGGAAAATACACTGTCCTGCCTGAGGGAGAGGCTTCAAATGGATGAATGTCAAGCTCCCAGCAGAGCTTGTCACTGTCAGGTCATATTCTGGAGCTTTCCAAAGGAGAGCCATGTGGTGAGTGGCCAGGTTTTTGCACACAGCCTACACCCTACATTGTAATTTTCTCATGAGCTTTATCTGCTAGTGGAGCTTGGAAACTCCTTCTCCTTGAACAAGTAATACTGATTTTCACTGTCCTAAGAGGGAAAGCTGACTCAACCCCCCACTATGTCTCTTTCTCGGGCAGTATTAGTATTCTATAGTACACTCTTAAACAAAACATGAGAAGGGAATTAATCTGTCAATGGAAATGAATGCACCGGACAGTGATTTATGCGTGTGCTATACTCAAAGTGATGGTGTTCGTTTCATCTGTGCTTCTCAGAAGCAGTATACAAACTTGAATTTAAAATAACATTGCAGCTGGATAATCAGGTACAGCCTGGAACTGGACTTCTGTGGTTCTAGCCACCAGACAAGCCACACAGAAGGGTGGGCTCATGTCGAAGTGTTGGCTTTGGAATTTTTCAGTTCATAGTGTCTGCACTCTATAGGCCTATGGTACACAAATTCATGACCTCTGGTCTTTCCACACTTTCCCCGCACAACTCTGGTCTTGTGAAGTTGCCAAGGACTGCTAGGTCTTTGCTCCTGTTTTTCACAACCTGCAGTGCTTTGAGATTCTGGTCAGTACCAGGAAGATCCATTAGGCTGATTTTCTGCTAGCTGGCTGCCTTCTGAACTGTTTTCTGGAAGTAAGGCTGGGAGTCTCCCAAGAGAGATCTTCCTGAAATTCCCCATGGGGTTTGACGTAGGTAAGTGGGCCAGACGAGGTCACAAGACACAGCCTGACTTTTGAATACTAACCCCAGTCCAGTTTCTAACCTCTGTTGAAGTGCAAGCCATCAGAAGAAACCCAAGGAAAATAAGCCTCTCACTGCAAGCTCCCAAACTTCCCTGCTCCTGACTTGGCTCTTAGCCTCCTCCCGCCCTCCATGCTTTCCTCCCACACTCCTGGCCAGAGAAGTCTTGCTAAATGCTGCTTCAAGACGTGCAGGCTGCCTGTAACACCATGGATCCTGCTCTGTCAGGTGGGGCAATTTCTGCAGGCATTTCTTTTGCCATTGTGGCCTTGATAACTCTGGTTTCCCACCCCCGCTGCTGTCTAGAGATTCATCTGGGATTTATCTCCATAATGAGAAAAGGGAGATAGGGAAATGCTGGGGCATTTTTCTCTGACTTAGATTATTTGTCATTCTGATATTCATTTTAAAAGATGCTTTTCAAATATTTAAATGTATGTGTGCTCACATAACAGTTTCTCAGGATGAATTGCAGATGACACAATCGCTGCTTTATCTTCCTCATGCTCTGGGTCTTCGTCATGAAGCAATTGCCACCTGAAATTGGGGCAAAAGAAAGGGTCGGTTACAAAGAGTCTGAACTCTGATCTCTGCAAATAGCAGTTTTGCTCTTACTTCTGAGAAGATCCTAACCCCAGTGTATTGGTTTCTTTACCTATCATGTCCTTTGTGCCCTGAACAAGCTGGAACTGACAGAGTGGGAAACTCAAATTTTATTCATCTAAATGCTCTCCATGCTCCTCGTCCTTTTTTCAGGCACGCATACACTTCACAAAACTGAACTAGCTGTAAAAGCATCCAGTCTCCACTTTGTTGGAAGAATACCCATAGGACCATGTACAGGTTTAGGTGTGCAGGCACCAAACAGAATTTGAAGGGTAGAATCTTGAACTGTCCAAGATCGATTACTGTAAGATGTTTGCTTCTTTGTAACAGAGCCCAGGAGAAAGTGAGAACACACATTAGTAAAGTGTGGTGGTTACATTAGTAGTGAATAAGCACTCAAATATAAAAATGTTTGCTTCATCAATCAGGTCATTTACTCACTTAATAAGCATGTATGGCATGTCTGCTGTGTGTTTCCTATTGACTTAGTCACTTGGATTTATATTGGAAAATAAAAACATGACCCTGGTGAAAGAGATTTTGGTTGGGCCTCAGTGTAAAGAAATGTGAAATGGATATATAAGAAATTATAAGGGACAAGAACCAAAAATCATCATGAAGGATAAAGATGGGCCTATCTTGTCTTTCACCGAGAATCAGAATGGAGAGAGCAAAAAGGACAATAGAAGTTACTTTAAAACTCTAATACACATGACAAAGACACACACTTGCTCACTAGCTTACTACGATTCTAGAAAGGGCAACCCTGATTAATACCTTGTCATGGCATTAAAAGGGGTCAATTTAGGGCAGCATAATGGGGGTCCTGTGACCTCCATTATTAGAGACTCAAACTTTGAGCTGAAAATTATACATCTTTTTCTTGCAGATGACATGTTTTTCAGAAATAGTCTAGCTTCCAACACTCAAATATTGAATCTATTATCAATTAAATTCAGAAGCTATTTATTTGGTACCTACTTTTGTGCAAGGTGTTCAATCCTGTAGTGATGACTGGGACGTGAGTACGATTAAACTAACAGTCATTGTTGGCAGATCAAGTTTCGTTGTCATTGTCCCTCAGTTCTCATCTTTCTTCAGTTGAAACAAACAGGCTCAGGCTGTATGTGTTTGGCCTGCTGTACACACTGTTCTGTGTACCTCTCTGAGCTCTCAGAATCAGAGATTGTAGCTTTCAAACTCACGGTGATTACATGTATCTCAGGAGACAAGAGATAGTTAATAAAATTACATGGTACTTCAAGACAGCATATGATTAGGTTCTGAACTGTATGGGATAGCTTGTTGAGAACCTGGCATATAGAAAGCTTGGATCTTTTAATGTAAAGCATTTTTAATATAGGGTAGTTATGAATGGAGCCACATAATATAGGAAATGAGAAAAAGGGCTGCATATGCCCTTATGTCATTATTTATTCTGTATGGAATATCCTGCCTGTCTACTACTTTAAATACAGTTCACTGCATTGTTTTCACAATGAAGTCTAGAACTATATGTACATTCACGAAACTTTTGCCCCTTATTATTCTGTCAAGGCTAATTCTTTGAAAAGAGATTATAGCCCAACTTGATGCCATCCCTGCTATGTCTAGTGCATAGAGCCAGGCAATGGTCGAACATTCAGTTTGAATGATTTGCTATGGAATGTCCTTTAAAGCTGTTCAAACAGGTGTGGTTGTCTAGTAATTTTGTCTAACTGAATCGGAAAAAAGTCACTATTCTCAACCTTAACATTAATTTAGTGGGTGAATGGTTTGGTGGGCTGGCTGTGGGAACAGAATATGGTCCTTAGAGATCAAGCAGAAACCCAACAGAGACAAGTAGGATGAGAGGTGATTTCCTAAAAGGCTGTCGAGGTCGTATATAGGCAGTTGGTCTGAATAAGTCCTGGCAATGCTCTCCCACTTTGCTTTTGAGATGGCAACTTTATGTCTATGCTTTCTTTAAAGGTATTGATTTACTAGATTTCCAGGTTAATAATTGGTAAACCTGTACACTTTACCTAGTACTTTATAAAGGAGTGAAAGAGCCTGAATCCTTGTTATTCTACTATGCTTCCCAACCACAGACAAACCCAACAAACACAATTTTTTTCCCATTAACTTTGCATTGCCCATGAATTTTATATCTCCATTGAAGTAAAAGACAATCTTTGATAACTTTCCCATCAGAGTTCAAGCCTGTAAGTATTCGTTTAAATCTGCTAGAGGACCTACACATTCAGCACAGTCTCAAGGTGAATGATGCTTTTGGCATTTGTGGTAAACTTACTGTTTATTGTCCAGGGTTGCTTCCTTCCCAATTGCAAAGCATCTGGCATTACTAACCATGAAATACCAATAGAGATTTCAGTTGCTGTGTTAATAAAAGGCCCCCACTTATTTCCAAACACTGCCACCAATTATGTCTGGTTTTGTTGAAAACACTGGTGTAGACTTGTAGGAAAACCTGTGATGATTGAACAGTACCTCTGTTATTTGCAATGTTTAATACCCAATGTTGAATCCCTATCATTGGGATTCTACTTATAGCAGTTTTGCATCTACAGGTACAAAGAGTAATGGAGCATTGCAAGCACACTGTAGAGAGGCGGTGTGGGGAGCCATGCCAACAGACACAGATGGGCAGGAACGCCAGACTTGTCATACTGATTTACCAATTATACATTGTCTTCAGCATAGCCTTTACTGTGTTCAATCTGGTTTCCTAACCCCCTAAGCACAGTGTTTGTTTTTCTGCCACATCTTTATTATCCTGGATTTATTCTATTCATGGAAATATTAAAACCTCTTAACTCCTATGGGAGGATGCAGAGCCACAGAGATTTGTACAATTAACTGACACAGTTTTGAATGTTTCAGAAGGCTTGACAATATTAGTGTTGTCATTACCATTGATGTTTATTTTATTGCATTTTGGGATGTAAATTAAAACCTTATAGCAGCTTGATATTGTGGAAAGAGTGAGATTCAAGAGACTAGAGTCCCCGTTTCTATGTCCTGTACACAAGTAGTTGGGTAACAGTGAATAGATTTTTTTTTTCTATTCTCTGGCTTTGAATTGTATTATGTGAAAAAAGATGGAACTTACAGAAATTTAGTGTGATTTATAACATTTTGAAATGAAGAATGGATTGATGTATTAGAGAAAATAATCAGAGTAGGCAAAGCAGGAAGGAAGGATGAGTCCCATGTCAACCTAAATTATTAGTGGTTTGCCCCTTACTTGGTTACATCTGCAAGAAGCCATCGTTAATAGGGCAGACTTTGTTGCCTGAATCTAAAGGCAAACCCCAATGAGGTTGAGGGGTTGAGGCTGTGCATTGTCAACCAGTCACAGTCATTCTCTTAGTGACACCCTACTTTTGACTACCAGTGAAGCTATGAAAACACATGTTCAACATTTGAACCACATTTATTGGACCTATCATATGTTAAGCTCTGTTCCTTAAGACATAATTAAGATCAAATCCAAATCTTTAAATGTATAAATGGGGATAGTCATGTGATGAGAGAGGAAGTACCTGACAGGTGCAGTGCTCATGTTGGGATTAGAGTTCCATGGCAACACTGAAGATGTGCTGTTATAATTATGTGTGGTGAGATCAGGGAAAGCTACTCAGGAGTTAGCCTGTAGTCAGTATAGTAGAACTTTAACTTATTTGGAACCTGATTCACATATTACTTTTGAAATCCCACATAATGTCCTCTTCTTCTCCGAATATATATCTACCAAACTGATGGAAGATTAAGTTGTGGCAGTTGCTGTGTTAGTGCTTTTCTCCTTTTTCACCCTTGCTTTGAAGACCTCACATCACCAACTAGTGTAGAAAGATGACGCCAGAATCCAGTCTGGATACAGCTAATGCATTTGCATGTTTGTATTTACAGCCATCCTGTATCAAAAATTCTTGTTATGCTGTCATCAATTCAGGTTTCCTGTCATTTTTACTCAAAACCGTACACTATTTAGGCCTGTCTTGAGAGGTACTTGATTCCCTAATTAGAATATTTCATAATATCATAGACCAATGTAGATATACATGTCATACTTTAAGGTAGGGGGAGGAAATTCAAAATACCATCAATATCTTAGATATCTTAGGATCTGACCTTTCCAGAAAAAAAATCAATATTCCAAATTATTTTTAATTTAATTTTAGGAGTTTGCAAAAATTCCTGAAGCTTGCTATTTTACATTTCCTTGTTATAGAGTTTAAGAAAAGGATGTGGTGTGCTTCTGTAGCTACCACTTTATTCCCTCACACCCTTGTCTCTGCCCTTAGGCAATCTGCTGTCCCTCAGCCCAGCCATCTGCTCTTAGCAATGAGGGAGCAGCATGGAAGCCATAAATCCTGGCAGATATTGCAGGCTAGCCCTATGAATGACAGTGTGCAGTATGGGTTCTTTGGCAAGAGATGAAACCATGGCTACAAATCCAAACACTGCAACCAGATGATGGAGTAGAATGAAGTGTCTGGCTTTTTACTTAACCACCAAGTGGTATCTCCAGAAGCCACTATGCATCTTTGTCAGTGACAGTTGGGTTTATCTTTTTTTAGAAAAATGAGAGTAGTGGATCCTATGTCATACAGACTTTTTAATATTTTTCATACCTCTTTGAAATTAGTTGATGAATTATCTTAAAATCTTACTCTTGAAGCATTGTAAATATCACTGGGGGTGGGGTTATCATTGATTGCATCCAAAATAATTCTATTAAATTTAATTACAGTGTTTTTAGCACCAAGTATATGTATTATAAATACAAAACAAAATCACATATGTCTAGCTAACTTTTCTGTGCAACATAATTAACTGGAAAATCTGAATATGCGCCAGGCTTAGCAACATGACAGAGTTTGCTCTTAGCCATGGAGGTTCATTTAGAGTAATGAGTATTCAGACAGCATAATCTCAGATGCTTTAGCAGTGATGAGGATTATGGGAAAGTGGTATAACAGAAACCTAGAGAATAAGCCTGTGACCAGATCTTAACAGGTCTTAAATGCTCTATATTGAACATGTTTTCCAAAACCTGGAGTCAGCCATGTTGCAATAGAGCCAGATTGGTCCTTAAGATGCGTTGCACTTTAGGTAACAGACTGGACTTGACCCTGACATGGCTGGCACTCAAGAGTCAAATCTGAGGTCACCCTATATGGGGTTTCTTGAGGAACTCCCCCAACTAGGTTGCTTACTCAGACCCAGCCACTCCAGAAAATCACAATATATATGGTCTGAGCTTGGAGTACATGTATCAGGATTAGGCTTCCTGAGCTGCTGATACTGTGTAGTGGCCAGTATGCCCAGGTGCACACGGATGTGACAGCCAGCTCATCCAGGCTAGCAGGTAACTTTGACGGCCTTGTCAAAGGGTGGAAAGCAGAAGAGGTTGTACAGTTCTCCTGACCAAGCTCGCAGCAAGTTCCTGGGTCTGTGGATTTTACCAACCAATAGATCTTGGAAAGATGTATCTCAATCATATAGCAAAAAACTCAACAACCTGCCAGAATTATCAAAACCACTTACATAGCAGCCTCAGAAAGCTCTCCCCACATTGGGGTGTCTACAGCATCATCAAAGGATCATGCTGCCTCCCCACGTGCTGATGAAGTTTGACAGGAAGGAGTAGCCCCTCTTGCCCTCCTCCCCTGAGACAAAGGAGAAAAAATAATTTTAAAACCTAAACCATTTGTCCTCCCTATCTTCCTCCATACCTGATCCTCCCCACCCTGATCAGAGGCCTACATGTGCATGCATTCCTCTCAACCATGTTAACAATATTCAAAAGAAAATTTTTAAAAAAATTAAAAATATGAATTGGACCTTAAAAGAAACTTGTTTCATGTATACTTTAAAAGTCCTTTGTGATTCTCCCAAAAAGGCTTCCATCTAAGTGCTACCTACCTAAAATTAGATATCTTCAGGCAAGCTTTGAAGTTGCTCATGATAAGAAATAGCCACACAAGTTAGGGAGCTGTAGGCACACATAGTCAGACATTCCCTTGGTATCCCATGGCCTCCAAAGAGCCTAGAAACATCTCCAGGGACTCTTTCTGCCTCCCATGTCCAATATGAATGCAGATTCTGTTTAATTTGTTATTAAATAATGAAGTATACAGATAAGAATTTTTGCTGTGTTATTTATCAATGTATATGAGAAGTTATATGTGTTAAGCATTGGATGCATTATTATTTATATACATATGTATATATATATATATATAAAATTATCCAAATGAAGATTCTGTTGAAAGACAAATGGGTGATTACAAATATCCATGCAGCTTATCATTTTGCAAGTAAGAGTATTTGGGGATATTTTAAATTACTTTGTTTTGATATCTTTACATAGTTGGTTAGGGCACAAAGGGTCAAGGGCTACAGGGTTAAACCACTGTTTCCACATTAATTAATTATTTTTGCTGTATCTGGGTTAAGGGGAGAAATAAAGGGAAAAGCCTCTCCAACCTCCCACCCATCCCCAGTCCCTGACATGGGGCATGCTCCGAGGGCCCTGCTCATGCAGTTTTGTTAGTTGAACAATTCTGAATTGCTGCTAATCTTGCCGTTCTAAGCACGATGAAATCTCTTTAGAATCCCCTTGCTGACATAGTCTCTTCATGGTTGGGGTTCTGAGATCAGCAGTTCAGTTGGAGGGATCCCCAAAGAAACTTCGTCTGAGATGATCCCAGACCTGATTCTGGCTTGCCATCCCTTGCCTCGGCATTTGCCAGTGGATGCTGTAGCTTGGCCCAACCCACCCCCAATTCCAGCTCCTGCTGGTGGGGATTTTTAAATATTTTACTTTGTAGTTGGTATTCTAAAGGCAGCATTGTATATTGCTCTCAGTTAAAAATCTCCTAAATCCAGAGACTTTTATAATTTTATTTAAATTTTAATTTTGTGTACATATTCAGAAATTAAGGCTGTTTTAGTTAGATTGCTTTTATTTTTTCTAACCAATTGAGCTAACCGGCCAACACGCTTTTATTTTTTCTAAACAATCTGTGAATGTTTTCCCCAGACTTACCTAATGAGAATAATTTCAGATAGTAGCTTCCTTATTAAATAGAATAAGATCATTTTAAGAAGCCAGTTTCTTAATTTCAGTTACCTATTGTGTTTATTGAAGTATCCAAGGCATTTTGTATTGTGTCCCAGCAACTTGTCTAGCTTTGTTTCGGGTATGGTGCTAGTGGCCAGTGGTGGTCAAGGACGCTAGTAGCAATGCACCAGGTAATGTAAGTCTGAGACCTTGGAGTCTACAACTGTTTGCAAGTTGAATACTCCCAAACTCCACTTTCCTAGTGTATAAAAGAATTAAATAAAATCTGTTGTTTCCAGTTCTCCTCAAGCATAAATAATATTTACATAGCATTTTTATACCATTCCATAGAGGATGTTACAAAATGGATATTGTAATTATGTGTAGCAAAAATAATATTCAGTGACTGACTCAGTTAAAATCCTCCCATCTCTCTTTGATATGGTTATTTAAGTAAGGAATAAATAAATATTTTTGAGTTTTAGTGAATATTTTAGAAAAGGTTTCGTAGGGAACGTCTTAGAGTTCTCAAGTGCCCAATAATAATTTTATCAGATGTATGCATCAGATTATTCCTGTAATAGCATTTGAAAATCTGCAGTAGCCTCAGACATTAAAATTACTGGTGTTGGGTCCAGAATGGTAGCCTAGTGGTTACACTCCTTGCCTTGCACGCACCAGCATCCCATATGGCCACCGGTTCATGTCCTGACAGCTACATTTCCCATCCAGCTTCCTGCTTGTGGACTGAGACAGTAGTAGAGGACGGCCCAAAGCCTTGGGACCCTGCATCTGCATGGGAGATTCAGAAGAAGCTCCAGGCTTCTGATCAGCTCAGTTCTTGACTTTGCATCCATTTGGGGAGTGAATCAGCAGATGAAAGATCTTGTTTCTCCTCCTCTCTGTATATCTGACTTTCCAATAAAAAAAATAATCATTTTCAAAAAATTACTGGTTTTTGTTTTTAGTAATAATTTCAGGTGTTCTGTTACTTTTCACTAAGGGAACTAAGAGGCAAACCTCTTTGACTATTAAGGTCAAATGATTTAGTAACTTCCCCAGGGGAGTTCACATGCTAACTGTTTGCCTGCAGAAGAATAATTGCTGATATGAAAGCTCAGATTCTTCTCTAGGTGGTTGTTTTTGACTGCTGTGAACTTCTACTCCAGCAGCAACCAGCAGGTTTCAAAGGTGTGTTGTATGCTCCTTACGTCCTAAGGACTTCAGTAGTGGTTGCATTCCTGTAATGGCTAACACATGACAGGCAAGTGCTTGAGTGTACATCTGTATTTCTGTACCATTTCATTCCATTCAACATTTTTTTTATTTCAACAACCTGCTAGGTAGCTGTCTCCTCCCTTGGGTTGCTTGCCTAATGGATCCGTGGCAGTCACCTGTAGGACCGCAACTTTGATTCATAGTCCATTCCTCACGCATCTGCCTCTGTGGTCTTCACTGTCTGAATTTTAAGCTTTGAATGCAAGGTATTCCTGTGGAGAACAGGCAGGCAGTTTTCCATCTCACTGTTCTTCTTCAGTGTTGGCACTCAACACCCCCACACGTTCATGCTCAACACGTTAGGGCTAGAATTGCTGAAATGTGAAATGAAATCTGTGGCAATTTATTACTGTTTATGAGAAACTCTGTGACATAGCTGAGCCGGCTTGCTTTCTGCTATCCTGTATGAGATCTGAAAGGGTAGGCAGATAGATTAATTTAAGGCCGCTTTTGCTGACACTGTTTACCTCTAAATAGATAATCATTTATCAGTAAATTACTTTTTCTGAGCCAGGTAATTTCTGATCAACTTATTCATTCTCATTCTCTCTCCATCCCCAAGCTTTCTCTCCACTCCCCTACCCCTCCTCTTGTTCCTTTGTTATTCTCCTGCTTCCCCTCTCTTTAGTCACACCCACTTTCACTCGTTCTCTTTCACTGTGACACATCCCCAATGCACAACCTTTCAAAGTAAGCATTAATTGAAGCTTCTATTAATGAAAAAATTCTATTCATATTTGCTAAGTCAAAGTCCAAAGTGGCTGCTGTACATGGTTAGACTATAGTGTCCATTACAAGGAAGGGAAAATTGCTAAGAAAAGTAATACTAAATGTTACTAGGGCAGTCAAAAACAAGAACTTCATTAGCACTATAGCATTCTTGCAGATATTAAAAAATTTAGTGAAACTAGATCTTGGATGTCATCATCAAACATTAGACTTCCTAAGTGCCTTTCTACTTCCTGGTAGGGTAATACCTCTCACCCTCTAAGACCCTGTCTGGTGAATGGAGGGTGTGATATAATGAAGACATGTTTTTATGTGTTTACAAACAGCTCTGGAAAGGAAAAAAAGCAAGGAATCCCAAGGCATTTGCAAGTTTGTTATGAAATGTTAAGCTGTGTGTTTAGAGATGGAAGGGAAAGAGAGTAGATAAAAATTTAAGTGGAAAAAGTACCTCGTAGAAGGAAGTAAGTGAAATTATAGCTTTGGAAATTTGTTACTGCATATGTGGTGGAAACTAATGTCAACCAATTGAGATTGCTTACAACTTTAATTTGTAGTTTTATGATAGTGAAGAGTGTTCCAGAACTGAGCAGTCTTATTTCTGCACTGTAGCGTCATAGTTATTATATTTCCCATTGTCAATATCTAATCCCCATTCATTAGCCTTGTTCTATATCCTTTCAGAATTTTAACTAGAAAATAACAAAAAATGTAGGTAACAGAAATTAAAAGATGGGCTGCTTTTAGGTCTGTGTTGTGATATAGTGGGTTAAGCCGCCATGCGCTTTACTGGAATCCCATATGCATCAAACTATTCTGGCTGCTCTACTCCTGACCTAGCACCTAAAGCTGTACAAGATGGGTCCATGTGTTTGTACCCATACCACTCATGTGTGAAACCAAGATGGAATTCCAGGATCCTGGCCTTAGCTTTGCCTTCCCTGACTGTTGCAGCCCAATGCGATTGAACCAGTAGGTGAAGAACCAGAAAATGGTGTGTTTGTCTTGTTCTCTGATTCATTCCATTCATTCTCTCTCTCTCTCTCTCTCTCTCACTGCATTTCATGTAAGTGAGGAAGTAAATACATAAATAAATGTCTTTTTGCTCAAAAACTTAGAAGTCTGCAGTTTTTGAAATATACACTTTCTTGAAAATTTTAAAGTACCCTTATATGTCAAAACAGTGAAGGTCTTTCTTGAACTAACTTTTCTGATTAAAATGGCCTCGCATTACTTTATAAGTAAGGGGTGCTGATTTGATTCACAGGATCAAGCACTGTAGGCTTACCCTGCTGGAAGAAAGCTGTGCGGGAATTCAGACAGTGGGCTCTAGCGAGATTCTTAATGCCATTTCATGAATTGCTGGGATTGTGGAGAGATGCTCCAAAGAGAAGGACTATTAATAGCTTTCGTTTTAATGCATGAAGCATTTTAAATATATTTGCATTTGCTGTGAAAGTGGATGTCTACTAAATGCCTACCTAGGCCCTAATATTTTACTATTTGTTTAGGTCACTAATGGTAATAAAATAAAAAAAAAAATAACTGCAGCAGAATATTTTTGTTCTTCCATGTGCATAAACTATACCATTTCATTAATGACTGCAACAAGCTCTGCTTTCAAATAGACTGGGTCCCAGAGGGAAAAGTCTGTGCACCTCACTGGCCCTTACAGGTTCTCACACCCACAATTAAGTCCGTGCCCTCCCATGTGGCAAGAGAGTGATTTCATGTGTAAAAGCTGGTTATATGTTACGTGGCTGTTATGCTCACCATTTAGTTTGTGACAACAGTGAAGAAAGGAATGAGACACACACATTATTATCATAGATGAGGTATGGGTGAGAGGAGGAGGCGTGGGAGTAAAATCATCAATGAAAGCATCACTAGGTAGAATCCTCCCTTTGGAGACAAAGGGTGCTTTGCTTGACATTCTCCACACAAGTACATATGCATTAAGGCAACTGGGAGTCACTGTGTTCAGTGTTCACTTTTACAACCTCAGTAGTTCCTCTACCATACGCATCCGTGCTGAGGATGCTCCTTACTGCTCTCCCTCAGCCTGCCTACTCTGTTTTTTTCCATCAATATCCTTTCTAACACCTACTGTCAGAGCCACTAAAAACTGTGAGGTTTGTTTCTTGACAAATGTCCCATTTTCACAGGCAGTTGAACTGAACTGCAGCTTGTGCTCCGTTCAAACATGTCAATAAACATTATTGCAAAGACGTAGAAGCAATAATGGGAATGTATAAAACTCACCTTTATTGCTTCTTGCCGTGAATTTACACGCTGCTCTAAGCAGCTTTTGCTCCCTCAAGAAGAAGCTGCAAGAAATCTGTTTCGGGATGTGGTAACCAAAAATGCTAATTGGATTGCAGTTTTCCTGGAGACAGCAAGCTGATGGTGGCCATGCTGAACAGGCCGAATGAAGGCACAGACCTTCATGCTTAATGCTGTTTTGTAAACAATGCTGGTTGTCCCATGTGATTCCAGGTCCTTATAGGGTGCATGTCCAGTGGCACACAACAGTAATGCCCACAACAACCAAGATGTCAAGCATTGTGTCTTGTCAAACCCAGGTTTGCATGACTATGAATTGGTTGCCCTACAAATCACATTGTAAGGATTGGATCTAAAGCAAGTAGATCTGTGGCAAGAATGAGAGACAGAGTTTTATCTAATTTATTCCACTCTGAAACTGAGAATAAAGAGCCTTTAGCTGGTTGGGATCATCTAGTTGGGTATGTTGGAGGTAGACATTAGAATGTGATGTTGTTCTCTGAGAATAGTGTCTGGATATTAGAGTGCTGCATCTCGGAGGGGTATGTTGAAGATTAGTGTTTTTCTGTGATTAAATGATTCTCAAAGGTCACCAGGTAAGATTTTGACATTATAGTATTAGGCTTTATAAAAAGAAACTCCCAGAGAACAAACCAACTTTCATTTGTATAGCTTCTTTTAAAAAAAGATTTTATTTGAAAGGCAAATTTATAGAGTGAAGAAGAGACAGAGAGGGAGAGAAATTTCCCATATGCTGATTTACTTCCTAAATGGCAGCAATGTCCAAATTTGAGATCATGAGAATCCAGAAGCCAGGAGCTTCTTCCAGCATCCATGTGGGAGCAGGGGAGCCAGCATCTTCTATCGCTTTCTCAGGAAATGAACAGAGAGCTGAAAGGAAAGTGTAACAGCTGGGACAGGAAGCTACACCCATAAGGGATGCTGGTGATGCAGACTGTGGCTTATCCTACTGTGCCGCCATGCTAGCCTTCCATTTGTGCAGCTATGTATCTTCAGGTGGTTAAGTTGAAGAAACTTTTTGAGAATCAGTGACACAGTCACTTCCACTGCTAAGTTTTATTTATTTATTTGCTCATGAGCGGTTGTGTTTGTGTATATGTGCCCCACTTATTGCCCTGTCTTATTAATAGATTCTTTTCTACACAGAATTTAAGATGTTTTCAAACTGAAACCAACTCTCACACTGTCTCTTTTTTGTTGTTTGTTTGAATGTTTATTCTTTCTAGAGCCGGCAACACTTGGAACAACAGTTTCCCTTATCAGCTCCTAATATTGCAGGTGATTTTTGGAGCTTGGTAATGGGAGTGCCTGTAGGTACCATTACAAGCCACAGTTGAGATTGAGGTAGAAAATAACATAGAACTTAACAAAAGAAAACATTTTAAAACTGTTACCAGAATAAGCTCATAGTTTCTTACAAAATGATGATATCATCCAGGTAGAAAAATAATGTGAAAAATATTTCTGGCTTCAATGATAACGTTGATTGCATTAATCCAATCCACCAGTAGTTACTGAATGTCTGTTTTGTGCCAGCCACTATGTTAGACACAAGGCTGCTTTCAGAAATTAGCTAGAATGGGGAATACTCTTTTCTCTCTCCTCAGTCAAATTCATTAATTAGTTATTTTTAATCACAGTGAACAAACATTTATAAATGAGAGACATGATTCAATCACAAGGGTATTTTCACAAGGGTATTTTCTTTTATTCTCTATTCAATATGATATTAAATAATAATCTGATTATTTCCACACTGGTTTCTCAGCATTTCAACAGTATAGTTACTTTGTTCCAAAAGCCCAGTAATATAGAACCTGTGCCCCAGTCCCAGGAGAGATGGACAAATCACATTCCCAAGCTCAGTGGATGAAAACTTGCTAGCTACCCCAGAAGGAGTGGTCGCCAGATTCCTGATTTTCCACTCTAGATCACTTGTTGTGGATAGTCTTTGAGTTATTTGATGTGTAAAAGGAAGAAAGTCTTTGTTCTTCAACATGAATATTGCCAAATAAAAAGCTGTCACATGGTGCCTAGGATAGATGACATGTTTGCTGTACAATCCAGAGAGGGATAAAACTGTCAATGCTATGGTGGGAGAGGGAACCAAAGTGAGTTACAGTGATCAGAAAAAAATAGTCTTTAAGTAGGACATTGAAGCATGAATAGGAGGCAGTGAACAGAAGGGAAACTTCAGGAAGATTTTCTGGAAGGAAATGTGGAAAGGAAAGCAGTGTGGTCTGTGAGGAATTGAATAAACACCTGTATGACCAAAAGTAGATAGGCCAGACATGAGAGAGATGTGAGGAAGCTATTAAATCTGGAAACAAGCAGGGTCCATAGCTTAGAAAGCTGATCAGATAAGCATTTTGTTTATGGAGAGCTGACTTAGTTTTTAGTGAAGGTAACTCATGAAAGGGTTTGAAATATTCTATAAACAGTATTCTGTCTTGAGGTTGCTAGTTAGTTTTGCTTCATAATAATACTAGTAACAGTGAGCAGGTCTGGAGATTTGGTGCAACAGTTAAAGCCACCCTTTGGGCTGCCTACATCTCTTATGATAGTCCCTAGGTTCAAGTCTAAGTTCCAGCTCCAACCCAGAGTATTGTTTGCATACACTCTGGAAGGCACTAAGTGAGGACTAAAGTTCTTGGGTCCCTGTCACATACATGGGAGATTCAGATTGAGTTCCAGGCTCCTGGTTTTCACTTGGACCAGTCCTGACTACTGCAGGCATTTAGCAAGTGAAATGAATGGAGTGAGCCAGTAGAAGAGACTTCTCTCCTCTCTCTCTCTCTCTCTCTCTCTCTCTCTCTCTCTCTCTCTCACACACACACACACACACACACACACACTCACACACACACACAGAGCAAGGGAGGGAGGGAGGGAGGGAGAGAGACTCAACCTCACTCACTCTCTCCTTTCAAGTAAGTAATCTGTACAAATAGTATTGTACATGAAACACAGAGATTTCAGAGAAAATCTTAATAACCTGAGCCCTATCTCATAAGTAGTGGTACTGTCATCTCATAAGAGTTACTTAGTTAGGACCCCAAATTATAATTTATTTAGCTCCTTAGGCTCCATTCCTTTATTTTTACATTTAAAGTTTTTATTTTGTTTTATGATGTAGTTGCATAGGTTCTGGGGTTGTCTGTGCCCTTCTCCAAGGTCCCCCATGCCCCAATTGATTTCCCCTCTAGTTTTACAATGGGTGTCCTTCATGAACAGTCCCAAGTCCATCATGCTGTTATTTGTTTCCCAACAGTGTAAAAATGGACTTTGTCAGAGAGTCCATCATCTTACTGTTAGGATGTATTCAATTCTTTCACTGGGAGTCCATCTTTAGTCTGTATGCATAGAGAGATTAGCGTTTTGCTCCATATCTGAACATATCAGTCCCTGCTATACCTCCGTTATATATCCCCTAAAATACAGAACCAGTGATCACAGTCCACAGCAGGATGAAAATAATAAATTTCTATCAACATGAAGTTAACAAACATGCTACAAAAATTAGAGGTATTCCTCCTTATGTTCTTGATACTGAAGTATGTGTGTGAGTATGTCCCTATCACATACAATATACATGATAGTTGGTTTGATTTTTGATGGTTTATATATCTTATCATGCCACTTAAAAGGAATACTAATATACCAGTTGCATAATTTTATGTATCGTTAATTTTATATATCATGATTCTGTATAAATTTAGCATTAAGGCTTGCTGTTAGTGTTCCTGCATGGAGATGCATCTGTGAATTTGACCACTTTTCATTTCATTTCAATTATTTAATTGTTATGAGTTTCTAAATGGCCTCCAAACTTAACACTTGGACAGTGTTGAAGGATGCAGTGCCTGGGACATAGTACAGCCAGGAAATCTAAGGACTTCCCTCTCCTAAGAATAAGCTGTGGGCTATAAAGACAAAAAAGAAGCAGAAAAGGTAGAGGAATGGAGAGAGGGAGAAGAGAAAGGAAAAGGGGAGAAGGGGAGGGAAGAGCAGGGAAGAACTAGCTTTAGGCGAAGTAACAGAGGCCGTGGCTTTTGTGGACGTAGAAGTGAACTTGTAACTCTATTTTCTTTGGTTAACATATATAACATTATTTAGTGAGAATAGGCTTCACTTTGTTATGGGATAATCTGATTATCCTGAGTACTCTTACATTATCTTGCACTTAAAAGGATCAGTAGCTTCTGTTCTGGTAGGGTTTGATCTTTAAGGGTAAATGAGCAGTGAACTGTATTAGGCCTAGATAGGAGGAAGCCATATTACTTTTCTTTTTGTCACTTTGCAGTTTAGTTTCAGTTGTAGGTTTCCTGTTAGAACTTGAAGAGGAGTCCTGTGCCTGTGGCACAGATGGCTTTTATTCCGTAAGTGGGTAAAATTGTAGTACCGGAACCTGGAGCTTTTTGTGCTCACAGAGGTGATGCATGTTCTGGGAAAGGATGTTCTGGCTCCAAGTAATAAATTAGTTAGGCTCTCTGACACCATATGGTAGACAATTGGCTGGGAAACAGAAGAGGGTCATGTTGAATGAGAGGGTAAAATAGCATCTTCTTAAACGGTGAAACAACCAGGAAATGCGGAGGGCCATAGTAGCATTAGGAAGAATATCAGCCTCGGGTCAGGGATGGAAAATGATTTGTGAACAGATACCTCCAGCTGACAACAAAGAATGAATTATCAGGGCAAAAAAGCAGTTTCAATGTAAGTTAACATGGTTACTGGCAGAGAGAGAGAGAATATAAGAATATGAGAATATGTGTGTGTGAGTTTGACTGGACCTGCTGCCTCTTCATCCAAGATTCCTCTAGTCATTCCAGGTCTGACTGTTGTGTTATAGAATGCCAGTGGAGCTTTTTGCTTAGTCATTTGCTTTGTATATCCTACATGCTGCAGCCAAGATCCTTACCCTGCTACTCTTGGCAGTGTTGTGTAGCTGTCATGGTGCCGATGGCCTCCTGGTTGGTAGGAAGCTGATATTTCCTCAGCGACCATTCTAATGACTTGGCATAGTTCACATGGCATCTCTTGGCTCTTGTATGCTTCTCTCCTACTCTGCTATAATATTGCTCTTGCCAGTTGGTGGGCTTCTGATAAACTCATGGTGTAGATATTGCCCATCTCATGTTCCTCTGGATGTACTCGTTTTGTGTTTGGATCCTCTGTAACTACTCCATTGACTGGCCTGCGTTGTTGCCAAGGGGTTGCTCTGACCTAATTTAGATGTTTTCTATTGCGCCTTCTCCTGCTTGGCTGGTAAGTTACTGACTGTGCCAATGGGCTGATTTTTCTAAGGGGCTTGCTACACCATAGGGTCTGTCTTCCTCTTCTGTTGGCTGTCCCATGGTTTTTACCATTCTACTTGGAAAGCCTTACCTGACAATTTCAGCAGCTTTCTTATTGTTCCTTGCCCTCTCTCTGTCCTGGTTATCCTCTGCTAAGTGTAGCTTTGTTTGACAGTGGTGCCCACATCTCTCACTTACTTTGTGTTATTCAAAGTATATTCACTTCCATTTGACTGCAAATGAATCACTCAGTCTTTCACAGTGTTATATATTCCTTTATGTACAATTGTATTTGCTAGAAATCAGGCTTACCATTCCTCAAATAAAAAGCAGAGACCTTTCTTCTCCCAACCAACATTGTGTTTAACACCTGCTCTCAACCTATTAAGCAGAAAAACATCTGTTGTGCACTTACTAATTGCCAATCTCTGATCATCTTAGTAATAGCTTGATACTTAATAAGAAACTTTTGGGAACTCTTAGTCTTTTCAACTCAGGGGAATCTTAAAAGAATTTGCAGCCTAGCCCTTTCACTTTGGAGATAGAGATGACTCAAGTATTTAGATTAATAAGTTTTTAGTTTATGATAGTTTCAGGAAGAAGCTCTAGGGAACCCATTGTGTTATTTATCAGCTTTCTCCAAGATAATACCTCAGGCTAAACACCCTGCAACTCCAAGAGAATATCTTGAGCTCTACACTACAACTAAAAACATAAACTGCAAAAAGTAAGCTAATAAAATAAATACAAAATGATTGATGAAAGCAATAGGATAGGTTGATTCTTTTTATTATTATTATTGATTACGTTGCATTATGTGACACAGTTTCATAGGCTCTGGGATTCCCCCCACCCCTCTCCATACCCTACTCCCATGGTGGAGTCCTCCACCTAGTTGCAGTATTAAGTTCAAATTAAGTCAAGATTCTTTCATTGCCACCATATACCAAGCATAGAGTCCCGAATCTTATTGTCCAGATAAATTCAACGGTTTCTTGGGGAGACCTTCTCTGATTTGAAGGTAGAGCTGGCAGAATATCATCCCAATCAATTAGAAGAACCAGCACAATGTCAACAGCAATTTACAACATTATGGAATTAATTGTCATGATATTGAGTAATCAATATGTTAAAACAATGCAAGTTCTTAACCACATCCTGTGACTACTTCATTGACCCTTCAATTTTTTTGTATAGAACCGGCTGCTATACACCTTAAAGTGGCTATAGGGTACTAGTCAGCTGTCTCGTGTCTGTTTTCATTTTAGTATTTAGCAGTTTATTGTGTTGACATATAATTTTGCTGAACTTGCTAGATTTTGGGATAGTCTAAACTGGCTTATAAATCTAACAAGGCGTTTGTCAACAGTTGAAGTGCAGAACAGTATTAGGAGGGATGTGCAGTGAAATCTTCATTACTCTAATGAGGAGTAATCTTTGTGTCCTATGTGGATCCATGCTGATCGTTTCCTGTTTGGTTCTAAGCTTTCCTTGTATTGATAGGCTGATTCTTTAGTTACCTGCTCTCTTTCTCCTTATGCTTTTGCCTTTGATTCACTTATCCTTAATCAATAATCACATTCTTACTACTACTTTCCAAAACTTTGCATCCAGTCCCTATTCTTCTTGAAACCTTCAAGATAAAGGTTCCTGCTGAACATTACCATATTTCAAATCTCTGCCATAAATGTAACAGATCTGAAACTATCTTTAGTAATTTCAGCTATTTGTTTACTGGGTTTATCCAGATACTCTTGTGAACAATCAGGTCATGATGATGAGTAGGCAGCCTTTATAGTGGAGAGGACTGATGATTAAACACATGGTCTCCTAATAAATGTGTAGTTACGGGTTATCATAGTACAATGTGTAAAATGTAACGCACCATGGGAAAGGATGCTGGGCAGTCCTAAATTAGTTCACAGAATTAGTCACTGAATTCCTCTTTGGGAAAGTAAGATCTGAAGGATGAGTAAAACGTGATGAGAAATTAGAGAGGAGGAAGACAATGTTAGGTAGGGGTAGAGTATATGTGAATTGATTGTAGTATTCACAAAATAAAAGGGGCACACTGTGCCTGGATTATGGTGAGAGAGTAAGAGGAAATATGGATGTTACTGGTCTGTCTTACTGTCTCATTCCTGAGGTCCCAATCCTCTTTACGAGTGGTCTGTTCATTTATTTTGTCCTCCAGAGCCAATCACCAAAAGCGAATGATTTTTCATTCTTTAAATACTAGTGTATTGTTTCTGCAATCACTATAGTCAATAAACACATTTTGTGCGCATGATCTCTTTGGAAGAAAAAATATCAAGCATTTACATTTAAATGTAACTGATAGTTTGAAAATATACAAGCAGGATACATTCAATATAGAACAGGTGGAAAAAATGAATAAAAATGAAAACAGGTTTTTTTGGGTGATAAAAAATTTAAAATTTTGTTGCTCATTATTCCATTTTAGCAGAACATATATACACAATTTTACATCCTTATATAACCTCTCTGACACTTGAAAATATCGATAGTATGATAAACAGAATTTCTATTCTAAAAAAAATTCTATTTGTAATGTGTTTATTTTCCTCAATAGTTCATCATAAAAATTTCCAGCACACAAAAATGTGGGAAAAAAATCACATATTCAATGCCTAAATTATATAATGAACATTTTACAAATTGTTTTAATACCTCTATTCATCTCACCACCAACATATCAATTTATAACACATTTTTGATGCATTCACAAATATATTGAAATGTTTTACTGATTTTTAGATATTCTATATATAGATATGTATAGTTTCTCCCAATCTTTAATTTTCTATTGGCTTTCTTCATGGTGCCATAGTGGACTTAATTTCTAATTTTGATGAAATCTAGTATATCATACTCCTTTTCTTTAGGGTTATTGTTTCCGATCTCTCGTTTTACAAAACATTGTTTTCATCTCTCAGATAAAGTATTTACATTTTCCACTTATATTTCATCTTGTGGAATCAGCCCAGTATTCCACTGTAGATTATTTTAAGTCCATTTCCTGTCTTCTTGTATAATAGATACTGCTTAAGGCTATGCTTCACCTAATTTGATGACATTCGAATATTGAATGAGAACAAAACTATTTAAAATGTAATTACAACCAAAATTACATTTAGTATCTTGCCAGAATGACATAGGAGAAGATGTCAAAATATCTGCACACTTACAGGGAAGAGGAGACTCTTTTGAATGGTGAACTATATTACTAGTTTAAAGTCATATTTCTGTTGTTTCACACTATTTACTCACCTATTCAAAATGTATGTTTTCAACATTGTTTATAGGCGATTTCTTCTCTGAATTATCTAAATTATCTCACTTGCATGCTCCATTGGAATGCACTATGTGTATTTCAAGCAACTCAGACACGTACTAGTGTTTGTAAATAGATTAATAAGAAAAATATCTTTTTTTTTTCAATTTAGCATTTTCTTCTTGGAATTTTTGTAGAAACAGTCCATGTTCTTGGCCTGAATATGGAAATGTATCACTTTAGTTTGTTTCCATCTGGAAGGTTTTTTAGGTTTTATTAGTGTACCATGTTTTCTGCTCTGTTTTATAAGCATCCTATAGGGGATATTACATTATATGAAGATTTTTTTATAATCTGAGGTGTAAATTGTCTAAATATGAAGACTTTAATTTGAAAGAGCTAAATTCATTTAGCCCAACCTGGAAAGGGTCTGTGATAGGCAATAGAGATACATTTTTTAAAAATGAACTCCTTGTATGTAATTAGTTAACAGCTTAATTGTCCATGAGTCCAGACCTAATGATTTGACAGAGATTTCTTATGTTCTTCTGAGTACTAGCAAACATCACGTTAGCAATTGGGATCCAAACCGAGACACACAGTCATGCCGTTTAATACCATATGGGCTTCTGTAACATCTTCATTTGTTTTAGAACAGATGCATTTTACTTTTCAATAAAAATAAAATTTATTGGAATTCTTGAAAAAGAGAAAGTGCTTCACATTAATCAAGATTCAGAATAGCAACTCTGTGATAGACATTAGTTTGCATGGAAAGGGAAATGGCCTTTTGAGTGGGATATGGGGATAAATAACAGAAGACTCATGTGCAAGAAGGAACGTGGGCAATGTGCGGACTGACCAGAGAAGTTGCCCTTCTCTGTAAACTTGAGCAATAAGACAGCAAGACCCCACTGGGGCCAGGCTATTGATGCTAAGCTTGAAACTGAAAGACAAAACATAAGTGAAGTACTCTAAGTTCTTGTTGAGGAGAGTGACATTGTAAAAGGGTTTGAAGGGTTTGGTGCTCTGTAATGTGTACAATGTGGAGGTGATGCTGAGAGGATACAGTACATAAGAGTAAGATAATTATAATTAGATTGGGTTAGTCAGATAAGACAGAGCATTACAAATTCATCCATTGCTAGAAATTGGACAGTCTTATAAAACAGGTTGAAGTGGCTTTGAGTATAATGAAATGGAGGTGATATTAAATTACTAAGGAAAAGATAGCCAGTATATTTTAGAGGCCTTGTATGTTGCCACTGTAGAAGGAAATGTATTTAGAAATCATTTGCCAATGGATGAAATATGAATACAGAAAAGTTGTAATTTCAGAGAAAGCATCTTTCCTTCCTCCATCTCCCCTGCGTCCTCTCTCTTCATGCTTAGCTCACTTCTCTAATACTTTCAAATGAATAATTTAAAAAAAAGATGAATTCTATCTGTTGTACTTCCTAAATTACTGCATTCCCTCCATTATTATGAAAGTGTGGGGCCGTGGATAATGGTTTCTGATATGGTACTGCTTCAACATTTTTGCATTTGTTTTCTAGAATGTGAAGTCGGTTACGTTTTCATGGAGTCCTTACCATATAAAACATCTTAGTTAGAGGGCAGAATAAATAAACACATATTTCACTTGAGTTGTTGAAAGAAGCTCATGTTGACAAAAAGACCTTGTGCGTTGATGATTTTCAAGCCCTACTGCAAGTTCTATCCCGTAAGCTTTAGGGAGAATGAAGACCATGGATCTCTGCAGCAGTGGTTAGTGTCATAGCAGCTTCTCTGTGGCTAAGTTCTTGTGCCACACTAAGTCCTTCACACAGCAACATCATCAGAGTCTCCACTTTGTAATTTATTTTCTTGTGTTTTCAGGATATTTAAGCAGAAACCGATTGACTGTGGTGGAAGAATATGTCTTTTTTTGGTTTTAAGTCGAAGAGTAGTTAGTTATGCAATCCTTCAACTCTTTTGATTGCTGATGCTTTGCAGTCTTAATGATAGAGACATCTGGGGCACAAGGTTATGGAACAGGAAGTTAAGTACCCCCATGTGATGCAAGTACCTCATATGAGTTTCCACTTCAGTTCTTCCTGTTCCTTGTGTGATCCAGCTCTCTGCTACTGAAGTTTTAAAAACAGCAGACAGGGGTCGTTGCGGTAACCTGGTGGTTGAAGTCATGGCCTTGCATGGGCTGGGATTGCATATGGCTGCTGCTTCATGTCCTGGCTGCTCCATTTCCTTTTCTGGCTCCCTGCTTGTAGCCTGGGAAAGGAATCAAGGGTGGTCCTAGGTCTTGGGACCATCCACCTGCATGAGAGACCTGGAAGTAGCTCCAGGCTGTCGGCTTCAGATCGGTCAGCACTGGCCCCTGTGGCCACTTTGGAAGTGAAACTGCAGATGGAAGATCTTTGTGTAGGTCTGCCTTTCCAATTAAAATAAATAAATATAGTTGTTAAATTTTAAAAAAGAAAGGAAAGACCGCATAGGAGCCCAGCGTGTTACCCTACTGGCTAAAGTCCTCATTTTGCACAAACCGGAATCCCAGGTAGGTGCCGGTTTGTGTCCCAGAGGCCCTGCTTCCCATCCAGCTTCCTGCGTGTGGCCTGGGAAAGCAGTCTAGGACAGCCTAAATTCTTGGGACCCTGCACCCACATGGGAGACCTGGAGAAAGCTCCTGGTTCCTGACTCCTGGCTTCAGATTGGCTCATCTCCAGCCATTGCAGACACTCAGGGAGTGAATCAGTGTGCAGAAGATTTTCCTCTTTGTCTCTCCTCCTCTTATATATCTAACTTTCCAACTAAAAAAAGAAACTTCAGAGAATTGTCCAAGTACTTGGCACCTGGCCACCTGCACACAGAGACTCAGCAGGAGTTGCAGACTGGAGGCTTCAAGCTGGACCAGTCCCAACCATTGCAGCCATTTGTGGTAGTGAACCAGTGAAGAGAAATCTGCTTTCCTCCCACTGTACCTTGTCCTCTGTCTATGCCTTTTATGTAAGTAAAATAAATCTTTAAAAACAGCATTTGTAATGATGATATGAAAATTAATAATTCTGTTGGGCCCAGCAGCGTGGCCTAGCGGCTAAAGTCCTCGCCTTGAAAGCCCCAGGATCCCATATGGGTGCCGGTTCTATTCCCAGCAGCTCCACTTCCCATCCAGCTCCCTGCTTGTGGCCTGGGAAAGCAGTCGAGGACGGCCCAATGCTTTGGGACACTGCACCCGTGTGGGAGACCCGGAAGAGGTTCCTGGTTCCCGGCTTCGGATTGGCGCGCACCGGCCCGTTGCGGCTCACTTGGGGAGTGAATCATCGGATGGAGGATCTTCCTCTCTGTCTCTCCTCCTCTTTGTATATCTGACTTTGTAATAAAAATAAATCTTAAAAAAAAAACAAAGCAAAAAACAAAAAAAGTAAGAGCAAGTTCCTTTGCCATATATGAAATGAAAAAAAAAAAAGAAAGAAAATTAATAATTCTCTATTTGTTTTTAACCGTATTCCAGACTATGGTCTTTAACCTGGAGTAAAAGAGACAAAATTTTTATGCAGAAGAATTCTGAATAATTCATATAAACATTTTCCCTGAGGTTTAGTGCAAATCCCAATTCATTAAATGTAGGCTGGTCATAGGGATTTCCTTCTAAAAAGTACAATATGGAGAGTAGAACAAAGGTATACTTTCACACTGTAACTTTACACTGAACTAAGTAACTTTTCAGCTTAAGTGTTATGGTGATGACATCTTTCAGACTATTCTAATGTTTTCTTTTTTTTAATTTTTATTGGAAAGTCAGATGTACAGAGAGGAGGAGAGACAGTGAGAAAGATTTTCAATCCAATGATTCACTCCCCAAGTGAGTGCAATGGCAGATGCTATGCCAACCCGAAGCCAGGATCCAGGAACTTTTTCCAGGTCTCCCACACGGGTGCAGAGTCCCAAGGCTTTGGGCTGTCTTCAGCTGCTTTCCCAGGCCACAAGCAGGGAGCTGGATGGGAAGCACGGCTGCCGAGATAAGAACTGGCGCCCATATGGGATCCCGGCACATTCAAGGCGAGGACTTTAGCTGCTAGGCCACACTGCCGGGCCCTATTCTAATGTTTTAATAAATGAAATACTGTCCCCTTCCAATAACATTACATGTGGTGTTCTTTTATTTATTTGCCTTTGCTTTAATGATTAAGATTTAGGGTCTATGAGAAATTAAGTGTCTTGCTCATTGCCATGGCTGGTAAATTCTTATAGAATAATTTTTTTCTTTTTAAAAATTATTTATTACATAGTTGATAAGGTTGATAAGGGTCAAGGGCTACAGAAAGGTGGGTCAGATCACTATTTCCATATTCTCTTTTTTCCTTCCTGTGTTTGGAAGAAAAGAGGAAATAAAGAGAGAAGCCATACCCAGCCTCCCAAACGTCTCTGTACCCTGGGATGGGGGAGAGCCAGCTGACACCATCCCAGGGTCCCAGATGTGGGGCATTCTGCAAAGGTACTGTTCAAGAGATGTGGATATTTCAACAGTTCTGAATTACTGCTGATCTCACCACTCCAAGCATGATGAAATCTCTCTAGAATCCACTTGTTGACGTAGTCCATCCTAGTGTCTCTGTTTTCCCAGATATTCACGGACAACATTTTGCTGGGGTAGTTGATCTATTTGTTCTGTCCTTCGTCTTCTGTTGTGGTACCAGGTGTTCTCTGCAGACTCCAATGTACTGCCATGTCCTCCATGTACACCTGGATGTGCTGTCCACTGCTCTAAGCCACTGAAGAGGCCCAGCTCTGACACATACACTCCACAGTCAGACCATGGAAACTGCCATTCTCTGCATGGGTGGGGTTTTGAGTTGAGCAACTTAGTTGAGGGGAGGCCCAAAGAAACTTCATCTGAGGTAATTTCAAACCTAATCTGTGTGAATACAGGATCCAGCACAATCCATTGCTCCAATGAGCTTATGCACATGCTTGTGGTTGCAATTACTGTATCAGTTTGCCTCCAGCCCTTTCTTCTACACAAGCCAGTGGGTGTTGGAGCCTAGCCTGATCTTTCCCACCACACACTTGGCCTTTACATATGCCAGTGGGAGCTGTTACTTAGTCGGAATGACCCACAATAACCCCTACCAGGCCCGCCCCCTGCCCTGGTTCCTGTGCCTACCAGTATGTACAGCGAATTGGTCCAGTCTGTCCCACATCCCTTTTAGCTCTCATACATGTAAGGTATTGAAACTTAGGTCAACCCGAGCAACCCCAATATCCAGCTCACACATGTGCCAACAGGTATCACTTTGTCTAGCCATGCCTGCCACAGTCCTGACTCTCATACTCACCAGTGGGTGTGGCAACCCAAGAGGGAGGTGCCCACTTTTTCCCTACTGGGTCCACTCCCATTCCTGAATCTTGCACTCTTGAGGTGGTTCTGCAGTTTAAGTTGACAGAATTTGCCTCACTCCACCCCCAGGCCAGCATCTGCCTGCTGATGCTGTGGCAAAACCAAGCAACCTCACCCACTCTGACTTGTGTTTGTGCCAGTATGAACTGTCAACTCTGCCCAGCCTGGTCTGCCCCCATCCAAACTCATGCTCTTCAGTGGGAGTGGTAGTCCAGCTGGGCAGCCTTTCACAGCCCTTCTGCCATTTTCACCCTCTCCTATGTTGGTCTCACGTGTGCTGGTTGGGTGCTGCAGCGCAGTCTGGCATGGCCCGCCTCACCTCAGCATTTGCCAGTGGGTAATGTAGCCTGTCTGAACCTGGTCTACCCCTAATTCCAGCTCATGCTGGTGGAAGCTGCAACTTAACCTAGCCCAGCCAGCCCCAAGTCCTGGCCCTAATGTGAACCTGGCTCAAACCACACTCCATTCTGGTGCTCAGATTTGCCAGCTGGTGATGTGACCTGGCCCAGCCTGGTTCACCCCAGATCTGAGCCAAATATATGCCAGTGGGTACCATCACCTGACCTGATCTGGGCTGCTCCATGTCTTGGTTCTTTTGCACTTACCTGCAGGGACTGTGTCCTGACAGAGGATTTCCCCATGCTTCACCATGAGAATCTCTCCTAGTGCCAGATCTCATGCCCATCAGTGGGTCCATGGTCCAGGTCTACTTAATCTACCTCCTGTCCTAGCAGGAACAGTGGCCTTTCTTGACTTGCCTTAACCTGTTCCAGTTTTAATTGTAGGGTGCTACAGCCCAGCCAAGCCTGGTCCCTACCCAGACACAGCTCACACATGGCTCAGCAGGGGCAGAGACCTAGCCTAGACCATCCTACATCTACCCTGCTTCTCACAAGCACCAGTGGGTGCTGGAGTCTAGCCAAGTGTGGTGCACCCCAAACCCAGCCCACACTTGTGCCAAGGGATAATGCAGCCATGTCCAGACCAGATAGCAGCTCTCACTCTGGCCTTCTCACTCACCGGTAGAAACCACAACTCAGGCCTGTTCCCAGCCATGGATCTTGTGTGTGCCAGTGGTTGCTCTGACCCAGCTTGGCATAGTTCCTCACCTGTCGTGGCCTTTGCTTTTTGATGCTGTAGCCTAACCTGACCCTATCCTGCTCCCAGACCCAACTCTTGCTGGCAGGTGCTGGAACCTAGCCCTGTTCAGTCTGCTCCCATCCGTGCCTTATGCAAACCAATGGGTGTAATAGCCTAGCCCGGCATGACCTGTGCTCCAGCCTAGTTTCCGCAGTTGCTGGTGAGATAAGGTTTGCTCAGCCCTGCTCTGTCTTCCCCCTTCCCAAACCAACCCACACAATGCCAACAGGTAGAGCTTCCTTACCCAACTTGCCCGAAACCCAGGCCTGGATCGTGTGCTCACCAGCAGGAATTATGACCTACTAGGGGAGTTTCCCACGTTCCCCCATTTGGCCCTCTCCTAGCAAGCCAGACTGTGCTAAGCCCTTGCCTGGCATAGCCTGCACCTGCATCTTGGCCTTGTTTGAGTTGGTGGATGTTGTGGCCTGGACTGCCCCATATCCTGTTTTAGGATGTATATGCAGGTCCTGTAGCTGGGACCTACCCAGACTCTTCTCGGTCCCTGTACCTGTGAGTGTAGCAGGATCCACGATCACATCTAGCTCAGACCATCATCACCTCAACTCTTGAGCTAAGTGGCGAGTGTTGTATTTCCACAGGGTTTGGATGCCTCATATCCACCACAGAATCTACCGCTGGATCTAGTTCTCTCATGTGATGGTTAGTGACATGACCTTACCTAGTGTGACCCATTTAGTCACACTGCTAAACATTTAGCCTGGTCCTGGGATCTAGCCCTGCTAGACAGGCCCCCAGTGCTAGCTTTCATGTGGAGTGGCATGTGGTAGTCAGCAATGTTCCATGCTAACAAGCGCTACTCAGGACTCTCGTGTGAGCTGGTATATCAGTCTGATACAGATCTTCAGGTCTCTGCCCTCCAAAGCAGCAGGTCTCAATACCCTCATTTACCTACAAGCACAGTGGCCCTGTCATGGTGAGTCCCTCAGGATTTGTTCCTTACCTATGCCTATGTAGGCCTTATTCATGGATGTCCCTAGGCAGTAATTCCACCCCCTTGATATTCCAAAGGCTTCCACCCCCAAGCCCCTGATTCGCACACTGCTCGGCAGGCGTGGCTGGGGCATGGACACCAAGCATTGAGCCCAACCTGGCCTGGGTCTAACTGACCTTTACAGAATAATTTAAAGCAAGAGTCTTGTACCTGGTGTTTTAGATTCTTAAAAATCACTACTTCAATGGAGAAAGAAATATAATAAAAACAAACTTACTGTAGAATGTGTGTTATTCTAAATATATAGTCATATTAAAAATATTCGCAGGAATTTTTCACAATCTGCTCTTGACACATTTATTCATATGTGTTCATTGATGATAAAAATTAAGTTTTAGAGGATAAAGTTAAAAAGTTTCTAATGATCACTATCAAAATGAGAAACAGCATGTGAAAAATGAATTTCATAAAGTGTCCTGAAGTGTGCTAAAATATTATTTGAAACCTAGGTATAACTCCTTAAACTGATAACTTTGACATAAAAGGAATTCATTGAATTTTTTCTGTTATTAGAAAATCAATTCTATTAACAAAATTCCTCCCACTGCAGTCTTAATGAAGACACTTCTGTTTTCAAGGTGAAAGCCAAATGAGTAGGTCTTTACTTGAAGTACTTCAGATGGCCTCAATAAAGTAATGGAAAATCTAAATTGGTTCAAAAGGAATTCTAATAAAGGGAGACTACACAATAAACATGATTTTCTCCAGTCTATTTGCTAATGATGCGTGAACTTGCCCTGACAGAGCCAGAGCCACTCGTTTTTAGCACTGTAACTAGAGGTCAAGCAACTCCGTCACTACATCTCTTGGTCCCTTTCCTCTCAAACATTGGATAAGAAATAAATTAACTTCTATGTGATATTTCAGAAGAAATAATAGTAGTTGTGAATTGCCCCTTGTATATGACGAATCATAATTGTATGACTATCACTGTGGAATAGATAATTGGCCAATTGTTTCTATTACAGCTTCTGAGACTGAGTGAAGTTAACACTTTTCAAGGCAAAAATAAATAGGAATAAATAAACATACTTAATAAGCAGGGAAAAGAACTCAGCACTTACTTTTTAATTGAAACAGCTAGTAAGTTTAGTTTTCTTTTAAATCAAGATAAGCGTAACTACATTATCAATATTTTCATTAAAATCAGCCTGTCTGGAAGCTCCCATCACTTGTTGCTTGGCACAGGAAGATGGGAATCAATCATGTATTCTCAGGCATATGTGCTTCTGGAAATAGTTACCAAGCAGTTACCTTATGGCTAAAACAAAGTTACTTGAAAAAAGTCAAAAGAACAGGTAAATTTTCAATTTTGACAGAGCAGGACTGACTTGTTTCTTGACCAAAATGATGAGTCATTTTTCACCCTTACCTGTGACACATACTGTTCATTTACTAGCTATTTGCCTTCTCATTATTCTGTCTGCATAATAACACCAGCTGACACATAGAACAGAAAGGCAGAGGAAGAGAAAAAGGTGGAAGAGAGTCAATATATTTCAGTGTTTTATTATTACAAACTTCAGCAGTTATTTGGTGAGTCTAAGCAGAAAATGAGTATTTATAATGGGACTCAGTTTTCAGGGAGAAATGATTAAAGGCACAACAACAACAAAAATCCATGGATTAATTAACAGATCAGTGGTGGCTGGGCAGCTATTACTAAATTACATGGTTTGCATGCAAGACAATTTTTAATCTTTGACAGTTTTCTGGTTTGAGTGGCTGGTGTGTTGGCATCCCAGGCCCATAAGAAGAAATTCCCATTGATAGGTCAATGGGTAATGAGATCACCAAACACAATTCTAGGCTTTCCTTCAATTCTAAACATTTAACACTTAATCTTGTTTTATGTCAGAGATACATCCTTCTCCCCATGGCTACTGACAATGAGATTGGAAGACTTGATTAATACTGAATATAAAGAAAGCAGGATTAACATTCTAGATACAAGGAAAACAACCAGAATCAGCAAAGTAAGACTAGTTTTTTTGTTTTTTTTTTGTTTTGTTTTGTTTTTGTTGTTGTTTTGTTTTTGTTTTTGTTTTTGCTAGCTGGGATAAAGTTCTAGGAGAGGGGAAAGGCAAATACATTCTATTCTTTGGAAGACATACAATTTTGTCAGGAAGGGAAGCAACATACAAACCAAGAGGCCTACTATTTTATAAATTATCTCAACAGAAGTTTATGGAGAGTTCATCCAGGCATGGATACATATAAGCATATCTGGTAAAATATGTGTATACATATATGCATGTGTATGCATATATATATGTATGTGTCAGTAAGTATATATCATTCTTATATAATTTTTATATTAGCATACTTTGTGTGCGTGTGTATGGTGGGGGAGAAGAGAGAAAAATACCAAAATTCAGAAGTGAATCAATGACTGGTATAGTAACTGTATAAAACCCTGTAAGGAACATGAAAGTTGGAAGGACAGGGTGAGTATCAAATAGGGGTGGTGAGGGTTAGCCTCTTTAAAAAAAAAGATTTATTCATTTTCTTTGAAAAGGCAGATTTACAGAGAGGAGATACCGAGAGAAACGTATTCTTTCTACTGGTTCACTCCCCAAGTGACTGCAACAGCCAGAACTAAGCCAGTCCAAAACAAGGAGCCAGGAGCTTTCTCTCAGTCTCCCGTGCAGGCACAGGGTCCCGAAACTTTGGTCTGTCTCTACTGCTTTCTCAGACTATAAGCAGGGAGCTGAGCTGGATGGGAAATGGAACAGCTGGGATACAAACCAACACCCACATGGGATCCAGGTGCATGCAAGGTGAGGATTTATCAAGCGAGCCATTACACTGGGCCTAAGGTTTGCCTGCCTTGAGAGATTCAGCAGAGGCCTGGAAGAGATGAAGTTTAGCTGTACAGGTATCAGGGAAAGACTAGTCCAACCAGAGGTAATATCTGGATCAGAATTACTAGGAACCTATGTGAGCGGGGAGCTAGGCATGGAGAATGCCAGTGTGACTGCAATAAATAGACAATATGAGCGGTAGTAGAGTATGGGGATAGGTCAGAGATCATTGACTGCTTAGAGCTCTTTCCCCAACCTATAAGCAAAAGACTGAACAAGGCAAAACATTTATGAAAACTCCTATGAGATATCGCATTGCAGTAAGAATGCTTGTGATTAATCAGAAAGAAAGACCCTTGGGGCTTTTCACATAAATTCAGTGAGGAGCATACAATCAGGAGAGACATTCTTGCGTAGAGGAAAAATCCATTCTAGGGATTGGGAGCAACTAGATTGTGCTAATGTGCATAATAATCAAACTGTCAGATTGTTTTTGTTTTAGGTCTGCATCTAGATGGGCACTGCCTAGAACATTTTGCTTCATTTCCAAATGATTTTTATGCTTATTAAAATGTTATTTTCATTTCAATTATTAATTTGGCCAGTAATGTAATTATAAAATGTAACTTTTTCTAAAAGGCAGATGGAAAGGAACTAGGAAGTAGAACAGAAAGTACAGGGGCGATGTTCTCACTAGAATTCAGTGTGATATACATAGAGGCTTGGGGATGTCAGGAAGCACACATGCCACATGATTTCTAGCAGACCTGTTTCAGTTGGAAGAATTAAGATCAGAGTATGAAAGTCTGATAGTGAAGTTGTTCCTTAGTCGTTTTTAGGGGCTGATCTATGTACTACAGTGGCCTTTGATGTGAGTTCCTTTTCTCCCATCAACTTTCCACTCCCAGTATGAGCCTAACCAGTAATCAAAGCCTCTTATGGGATGTGTATGTGTGTGTGCACGCGTGCTTGTGCAGTCCTTGCATGTGTGTGTGTGTGCATACGTGCAGGCTCATGGCTGTATGCTGACCCACATTCATACTTGCTGGAATTTCTATTCTGTTTAGCCAAAACATCATTGTGAATGTTTCTGGGCTGTAGATAGCAATTTGTAGGAAATATGGCCTGTATGATTTTGCTCAATTTTTGAAAGAATGATTGCTTATCATAAATAAATGTATTTCTAGAAATAACTTGAAACCTCTACAAGTATGGCTTTTTGTTGGTGTTCCACATATCAAGGAATTGTCAAGAGCTGGTAGCATTATGATGAAGAAGGTTAAATTGTTACTTGTGACTCTGGCTTCCCATGTCTGATTTCCAGCTCAGTTCCCTGCTTCTCCACATCTGGTAAAATTCCCTGCTAAAGCACGTAGGGAATCAGCTTAAGATAGCTCCTGTGCTGGGCATGTGTCTCTGAGAGAGAGCTGGGCGGAGCTCTTGGATCCTGGGTTTAACCTTGCCCAGATCTGACTGCTGTGGATGTTTGAGGACTGGGTCAGCAGATGGAAGTTGCCTTTTTGTCTCTATCTCTCCTCCTGTCTCTATCAACCTCTCTTTTGCTGTCACTCTGTATTTTAAACATATACATATATATTTTGAATTTACAAAAGAGATGCTGATAATATTTATTACTTTTGATAAGTCTTTCAGATGAACCATCTGGCTGTTACTCATTGAACACAAGCAACATACCATTCTAGATAGGAGAAAAGGTAGTATTTCCCATTTAATCTCTTCAGATAATAGACAACAGATAATGCCATCTTAAGGCCACAAAAGCCACATGTTTGAGTACATGGAGTTCTGTTACTACAACTAATAATTGTTCATATGCAGTGACATGCAGTGCTAGGTAATAACAAAGAACAGAAACTAACAGTGTTTCCTATGCCCAATCTTCCTCTGGTTCTCCTGGTATCTCCCTAGCAGTTATGTGTCCACTTAATAAAGAAAAGAAGTTTGTTTTCCTTGTTTTTCCTAGTATTTGGCTGTTCAGTAAAGCTTCCCATTGCATTGTTGGGGATCTGACATTCCTACTGGGTTGAGACTTGGAAACCATACTAGGATCAGTCACTGTTTTTCTTCGTACACAAATGCTTAATATTTATGGACTAGACTTTTGCCACGTTATCCTGTTGCATATGATTCGTTTATCAGCTGCTTCTTCATCAACAGCTGTATGTGGAAATTCCACAAAGAATATTTCTAGCTTTCTGAAGAGAAAAAGTGTATGTGTGTGTGTGTGTGTGTGTGTGTGTGTGTATGTGTGTATTTATGACACAGGCTCACACACTGGATTGTGTTCAACTGTGAAAAAATTCTCACACAGGCAATGAAATAATTGATATTGGAGAGATGAACATGCTTAGTAAAAATTACACAGACACAGGAAGACAAATAGTACATTCTCTTTTACATGAGGGAGATACAATTGAAGAAAAAATAAGACTTGCTTGTATCAGCTTTTCTGCAGATACAGTGTTCCGTAAAAAATTGCAACTAAATAAGGGGAAAATCTCTTTATATTTGTATTATAGAATCATACGTATCACACAGAGATAATTGTATACAAGTTTCTTTCCAATATGAAGTGGCAAACATCCCTCAAGTATCAACGATGTCACAAAGTGCATCTGACCACAGTGGATTCTCTGAATCTGGTTAGTCATGGAGATTCCTTATAGAGCCATTTCGAGCAACGCAAGCATTATAATTCTTCCGAAACAGGGGCACCGCCTCCAGTGCTCAGATTAGTGGCCGCTGTAAAATAACTGGAGTAATTAAGTGGGACAGTCATCTTACAAAAATTTGAAGACTTCTTTGTTAAATTTTACTAAAATATTCTTGAACTATCAATATAATGATTGTTAGAAACTTAAGAATATGTAACACAATAACAAGCAATCTCGGTTCTATGAGATTTTATTCGTAGTATTTTTTTATTGGGTCCAACGTGATGACCAGGATTCCATATGGGTGCCAGTTTGTACCCCAGCTGCTCCTCTTTCTGTCCAGCTTTGTGCCTGTGGCCTGGGAAAGCAGTCAGTCGAGGATGGCCCAAAGCCTTGGGACCCTGCACCCATGTGGAAGACTTAGAGTAAGTTCCTGGTTCTATACTTTGGACTGGATTATCTCCAGGTGTTGCAGCTGCTTGAGGGAGTGAACCAGTGGATGGAAGATCTTTGTTTCTCTTCTTCCTTCTCTCTGTGGGTCTGCCATTTTAATAAAAATAAATAAATCATTGAAAAAATTGTGTTTATCCATTTGAAAGGCAAAATGACACAGAAAGAGGGAGAGAGATCAGACATTCTTATTCATTCCCAGAAAGACCACAATAGGTTAAAAACAGTCATTAAGAACTCTGTGTTTCTTGTCTAACTAATATTTCAAAGTGCCTCAGTCACATTTCATTTTTCCCCAGTGCTTTAGTAGGGAGCTGAATTAAAACAGAGGAGCCAGGATTTGAACCTGATATCTGATATAAGATGCCGATGTGGTAGCTTTTTGTCAACACAATGCCAGCTTCAGTCCATGAGATATTTGGTACAGAGGGATGGTGTCTTTGGGTACATACAGGGACTTGGGGGCTCGTACCCAGGCAGGCTAAGTAAGCTTGGGGATTTCTGAATGTACTTTATCCCAGGCAGGGGTGTGGGATGGGGAGAGCCCTAGGTTAGCATGCTGGTGTGGTGTGCTGGTGGACCAGGCATGGGAAACTGTCCTGTCCAGCAGGACAGTCAACGGGGTTGCAGCCACCTAGGAGAGAATGAAGGGACAAGAGACACAAAGAATGGACAGCAAGACAGTAGGTCTGATCAAGCTGTCAGTTTATTGATTTCAACTGAGGGTTTTTATATTCTCCAGTAACTAAGGCTCAGGGAAAGAGAAACTGGGACGCAAGCCATGGTCTCAAGACCGATTGTTCTTGAGCAGCCACCATATCAACAATAGTAACCAACATATCGACAATAGCGTAGGTAATCAGTAACAAGATGTTGGTAAGTACAGCATCAATCACATTCTGAAACAGTTGCTAGGAACAATTGAAGCTAAGCGTGTGATTAGTTTCATAACTTCTTTCCCAAGCATCTAGCCAACCGGGGGTTTCCACTGTCCTATAGGTCTATATTCAAAATGGCTTCAGTGTGGCTATAGTGCATGGCTCCTGACAGGAAACTGAGTATTTGCTTGGATTATGGGTGGACAAATGTTTACCATTGAAGGCCAACATGCATGGCAGAAGCTTGGGTCCCTGGTTAGTGGGCAGAGGTCCAGCCCAGCATGCTACCCCACTGAAACTCTGGGCTTTGGAAGACTGGGCTGGGGAACCCTTGTACTCCTCAGTACAGGGACTGTGGATTGCTCTAGGAGGGAAGGGAGAATGGGGTGTGGGGAAGGAATGGGCACTGAGGCAGTACATTACAAGTAGGGAAGGACTTCTGAGGGGACTTTCACTGGCAAGACACTGTATTTGCAGATAAGCAAGGAGGCTGAAACCAAGAGGTGTGGAGGAGGGAAGCTGAAGGACCTTTCTAGGTCAGACTAACATACCCGCCCACATGGGAGATCTGAGCTGGTCTAGTCAGCATGGATTTCCACTGACCACCACCCGATGGTGTACACTAAACTTGGGCTTGGGGGCCTACCTGGCAGGACTAGATCGGAGTACCTGCCAGTGAGTTTCTGAACAGAGGACATGTAATGTTAAGCTGGGCCATGACGCTAACCAGAATATGAGAGAATGAGGTATGCAGACAGATTCCGTGGGGGGATATATGGGTTCACCCTTGTGGGACTGCAATATCTGCTGGTTTGCTCAAAAGTTTTGGGCAGTAACCAGCCAAGCTAGACATCACCATGGAATCCAAAGATACTCATGGGTACTGAGGTTGGAAACAGTTCAGGCTGGTTCAGGCTATAACACCTGTAGGTGCACCCAAGAATTGGATGTGGAGTGAACTGAGCCACAACATCCACCAGTTCATCCAAAGACTGAGACAGAGCAGACAGAGCAGACAGACTGTGCCAGGTAAGGGCCTAGCACCTTCTGATATACATTATATCTGGGGAATTCCCCTGGTGGGACATCGTTCCAGCTGATGAACTCCTGATTCAGGACTAGGTGTTGGTCAGGCCAGGCAAAGCAGCTACACTTGTGAGCAAGTGTGTGGGTTGGTTCTTGGTGGGACATACTGGGCAGGGTCAGACCAAAACTTAGAACACTGGCATGTTCAGGAACCAAGGTGGAGTTTAGGCCATGCTGGCCCAGGCCAGAGATGGGGGCAGATTGGGTAGGACGAGGCTACAATATCCACCAATGAGTGTTGGGATTGGGGGTGATCCAGGACAGGCCAAGACAGGGGATGGGTTATGTCAGACTTCATTAGAGCATCCACTGGCACATGCAAGATCTGTGCCTGGGAACAGGCATGGTCAGGGAACTAAGGGGAAACCCCTACTGAGTTGTAAGTGCTAGAGCTGGAATGAGGGTGGCAATCTGGGCTGGACATGAATCCAGTATACCTTAGCATAGGTGTGGAGTGGGGTCTTGACTGGACTCGAGCAACTGCTGGTCATTATGAGAGCCATAATGGGTTTAGCATGGGCTTGGCTAGGTCTCAGCACCTGCTAAACCATGCGAGACCTGGGTCTGGGGGGTAGACCAGATGTGGCTAGGCTACAGCAACCAATAGTAACAGCCAGATTGTGTGTAGGCCAGTTGAGCAAGACCACTGCTCCTCTTAGGACAGGAGGTTGGACCAGTCAGGCTGGGACAAGCAATCCCTGGTGTGGGCAAGACCTGAGACTGGGAGATGACATGATAGAGGAGCTTGGGGAAATCCTCCATCAGTATGCTGGTTGCTAAGCTAGGAGAGGTTGCAAGAAGCACCAGCAATGAGCTGAAACTGGAAGCAAGTTGGACCAGGCCAGGTTACAGCTCCCACTGGCAAGTGCTGAGATGAAGCGGGCCATGCCAGACTGGGCCGAAACACCCGCCAGTACATGTAAGACCTGAATGGAGTGAGTATGAGCCTGGTAGGGGGACAGTGAAGACTCCCATGCTAAGTCACTGCTCCCTCTGGTAAGCATCAGAATGGGGACCAAGGGCAGACCAGGCCAGGCAGGGCTACAACAACTGTTGTTCTTCATGTGAGCTGCTTTACGGGCAGAGCCAGGCTGGGCTGAGAAGCTATATCCACTGATGCATGCATGAATCAAATAAGTGCAGGCTGGTCTGCTTTTGCTGCAGCATCAGCTGGCACGTGCTGGGAATGGGCAAAAATCCTGTCAAACTATCCTGAAGAACCACCTGGAAAATACAAGGTCTGGGCCTGGGAGTGGGCCTATTAAAGAAACTGTGGCTACCTCTCTGATGGGCTGTAGCTCTCACTAGTGAGCATGAAAACCAGGGCTGTGGCGGAACTGGCTGGACAGGCAGTAGCAACTGCCAGTACTAATGTGGGCTGGATAGTGGGGTCGGTTGGGCTGAGCTAGACTACAATACCCATTGGTGTGTACAAAAGCGGAATGTGATGCAGGACAGGATGTACTAATCTTTTTCACATGCTGACATGTGCAGGAACCAGGGCTGGGTGTTGGGCCTAGGGGGTTGGTTATTGGAGGTTGCTCCAACTGGGCTGCAATCCCCACTGTTACATGAGGGCCACGTGTGTAGTAAGCAGGGTTTGGGCTGGGTCACAGCATCCATTGGTTTGTGTAAGATGGGGCTGGAGAAAGAACTGACCCAGCAAATGCAGCGCCACCAGTGTGTATTTAAGCTAATGTGGTCGTGGTTGATAGACTCAGTCAGACCCAGTACCGGTTAGCATACACAGGAGTTAGGTCTGGGATCACATCAGATGAAGTTTTTTTGGGGACTCTCCAAACTGAACTGCTAGACTCAGAATTCCAACTATGGGGAGACTCACAGGATCTTTGATCTGACTGTGGAGTACATGAGTCAGAATGGACCTCCGTGATTGCTGAAGATGGTGTAGTAGATGGCATGCCCAGATGCAAATGGGGACTATGATAATCAGTTCATCAACATAGGCCCTCTAGTACCATGGAGTGCAGAGTAAATTGGACAACTCTCCCATTCAAGCACTGACAGCAAGTATCTGGGCAAATTGAGACTTTAATGTGGACTGTGATTTCTTCATCTTTGGAACAATTATATCAACAGTATTTCAGAACTGTTGAAACCACTGGTGCAGAACCCTCAGAGCATGCTATATATCAGGATCCCTGGAATGACATATGGCTCTCACACATCCCTGGGTACTGATGTGGTTAGGATGCTGGGTATGGTTTTCCACATTCACTCCTCTCTTCTCCCAGATTTAGGAAGAAGAAAGAGAACTTTGGAAAAGCAAATGAGTGGTCTCATCTACTTTCCCCTATTTCTTGACACATCCCATCCTAATCAGTGGCCCACATGGACATGCATCCTTCTCAGCTATGTAAACATTTTCAAAATTAAAATAAAAAATGTGTCTCAAGGTACCTCTTTAATAACATTTTATTCATATGAAGACAGCAGATTTTAATGTATTTCATAGGATTCTAAAAAGATAACTATATTTGCTGTCTGCCTTTATCTCCCTCTGTCTCCCTCCTTCTTTCACTTTTTTGTTTGTGCTTAATATTTTTAAATGTATTATTTCAAATGACTACACAATCACAAGCTTAATGTGTATTACTAACCATAACATTCAAGTAAAAAGCAGAGACCAGAGTTCCACAGGAACATAAGTATAAGCAAAAACAATCAAGTCATAAGATGTGTGCTTCATTCTTACACATCTTTTTTTGTATTTCATATTAATTATTACATATCAAAAAACATGTATCTGTCTTTCTCATAATCTTTTAACATCACAATGAGTTAAACAATACTTAAAATAGCCCAACAGTGTGAATGTTCTTTAGATTTTGTGCTTGGCATATTTTATGAACTAATGACACTACTAAGTTGAAAGATTCCAAGAATTGCGTGTCCTGGAATTTATTCAAAGTAACTCCTCCCCTAAGTTCCATTGAATAAATTTCCTTTATTTCACCTTAAATGGTATTTCTTTTAGAAACAGGCAGAGTACCCAACAGCAGCACTTTTTGAAATTGTCACCAGTATTATTAGGTTGAAAATGAACTGCTTGGTAAAATGAGAGCACTTAATTTATAATAGTTTGCAAAATGCCAGGAACTTATTACGTTTGCCTGTTTTTTAGAAAACAGAGGAAGCTAAGAGAGCCAGAGAACAGAGAATGCTGCCATTTTCTGGTCCAGTTCCCAAATGACGCTAACCACTGCAGCTGGACTGGGGTTTAAACTGAAGATTAAGAACTCAATCCCGATTCCCACTTGAATGACAGGATTCCAGTTAAACCATTACCACTGCCTTCTGAGATCTCATGGGGGAAGGCCTACGTACGTGGGTGTTGAATGAGCAGCTTATAACCATAGTCTAGATGCCTCACCCAGTCTCTCGTATGTATTTCTGATTAGTGTGTTTGAGAAGCAGTCAACAGTATTGTTGAGGCTCTATAATGTACATGTGAGCCACCAGGGGAACTCAAATATGAGGAAGCCATGTCCCCCAGGTCAAGAGCAACTCATCATCAAAAAGGGACTCAGCACACAACTAACAAATCATCATAATGGAAAATAGTCAGATGGATCACTGGCACCTTGGGACTTAATGTCATTTATTTAAGTCAGCAAACAATGGCAGGGCATAGGGTCTGTTGATTGATATTGATTTAAATGAAAGACTGGGAAGTAATCAGCATAATAGTCCATTTAATTACCTATCTTCTAAACAAGTTTATCATTTTGGATTAGGTTCTATTTCTATATTGAAAGACACTCGTTACCACAGTTTCCTTCAATGGATTATTTGGGTGCTTCAGCGAGTTTAATTCTTCCCTGTTACTGGTTGTTATGCATGAATATGTGTGTCGATGCATTTATTAAAGGAAGCTGTAATGGAAACACCTGCTTGTTCTTGATTCTCTTAATGAATTGTCCTGGCATTACTAAATGGCACCACAAACCAATTATGATATGCTGTGTAGAAGCCGTGCACTGACATTGCTTTCTAAAAGTAGGCCACTTCTTTTTCTAATCCTTCTGGGAATTATTTGTGCATGAATTACATGTATTCTGTGTACAGGAAAATACCTACAGCTTACAAAATGTTCTCAAGATCACAGCTCAGCTAAAGCCCCTCCTCTTCCTGTATTTGTGTTTCATGAGGTGCACTACCTTGCATATTTTGGCATGTGTTTGTATGTACTACTGAAGCTATCAGTATTCCCATGTTGTTATTTCTTGTTTTACCCCCGTGAATGCTCTGTCTCCAAACTAATCTGTTGTTAAAGTGTTCTGCCCACTTCCCTCCGTTCCCCTTTTGCTGCAATGTCTTGCCATGCTTAATGTCATGATTTCTGATAGGTTTCTTTGTCTTCTCCTCCACATTTCTTCTATCATGTCCATTTCAATATAGACAGAATAATCTTTCTGAAATACTAATCGTATGCTAATATTTCTTCACCCACTTTTCATTTAAAAACACATACCTTATTCCCAGCTGTTCTTATAATAAATGCCAAATATTTAAACCTGCCCTAGTTAACAATGATTTATCCAGGGCCTTTCTTCTTTTTAGGTTTTTTTCTTTTCGCAGCAGTTACACATAGCCATGCTGAATTAATTTTTTTAATTGTGTGAAATTATTACTACTCAACCGTTCTTAGAATGTTGGCAATTTGTTATTGTTCAAACTAAGATAGACTATACTATTTTATTTTACTTTTTGCATATGTACATACTCTGTACCATCTGGATATATTTTCTCATGTTCTTTATCTGGGCAATTCTACCTTTTTATTCAGATTTGATTCTAGACTGAAAAATAATCTGCAAGCATTGTCAGATTAAATCACCATTTTTTCCATCCTCTGTTGAATAACCTTATTTTTTTTAAAAAAAAGATTTATTTATTTTTATTGGGAAGTCAGATATACAGAGAGGAGGAGAGGCAGAGAGGAAGATCTTCCATCCACTGATTCACTCCCCCATCGGCCACAACGGCAGAAACTGAACCGTTCTGAAGCCAGGAGCCAGTAGTCTCTCCTGGGTCTCGCATGCAGGTGCAGGGTCCCAATGCTTTGGGCCATCCTCGACTGCTTTCCCAGGCCACAAGTCTGGATGGGAAGCGGGGCCTCTGGGATTAGAACTGGTGCCTGCATGGGATCCCAGTGCATGCCAGGCGAGGACTTTAGCCGCTAGGCTATCATATTTGGTCCCATCCCAATGTTTTGTTTTAATATCTGAAGAAAATGAACTACCAGTACCCTACAGTAATAATCCCATCTTTCTTTATTCTATCAACATCAATTCTGTCAGAGGAAGAAACAGGCTTATTTTGTCCATAAACAGATTTTAAGTGTTTAGCACAAAATCTAGTGTATTGTAAGCTTTTAAAAAACGAGTATCTAGTGAAAAATTATTAACCTAGCCAAAAAGTAGAAGGAATGGGATATTTTTCCATCTTCTTATTTAGTTGTTACAAAATGTGGTGATTTTCTACTTTACATATAGAAGAATTCACAGGGTTTTATTTATTAATTTTGCCATTACCTGTGCTTATGTAATTAGTTTTTAAAAAATAAATTAGGGGCCCGGTGGCGTGGCCTAGCGGCTAAAGTCCTCGCCTGGCATGCACTGGGATCCCATGCAGGCACCAGTTCTAATCCCAGAGGCCCCGCTTCCCATCCAGACTTGTGGCCTGGGAAAGCAGTCGAGGACGGCCCAATGCATTGGGACACTGCACCCGCGTGGGAGACCCGGAGGGGGTTCCTGGTTCCCAGCTTCGGATCCGCACATCTGCCCGTTGCGGCTCACTTGGGGAGTGAATCATGGGACGGAAGATCTTCCTCTCTGTCTCTCCTCCTCTGTGTATATCTGGCTGTAATAAAATGAATAAATCTTAAAAAAAAAAATTAGGGCCCGGCAGCGTGGCCTAGTGGCTAAAGGCCTCGCCTTGAAACCCCGGGATCCCATATGGGCGCCGGTTCTAATCCCAGCAGCTCCACTTCCCATCTAGCTCCCTGCTTGTGGCCTGGGAAAGCAGTTGAGGACGGCCCAATGCATTGGGACACTCCACCCACAAGGGAGACCCGGGGGAGGTTCTGGATTCCCGGCTTCGGATCAGCGCGCGTTGGCCCCTTGCGGCTCACTTGGGGAATGAATTATCGGACGGAGGATCTTCCTCTCTGTCTCTCCTCCTCTGTGTATATCTGGCTGTAATAAAATGAACAAATCTTTAAAAAAAATAAATAAATTAGAAGATTGGTAATATAGGGAAATCAATTGTGTTAATTTTTTATTTACATATGAGGAAAATAAGTCTATGGTGAGATAAGTAAGTTGCATCTGATAGATGTATAGCCTGGATGCATTTGGTAGTAGACAGAAAATACCTTCTGGATTTTCTTATAGATCTGGCACCCAAATACCTTCTTTTATCCCTGGAAAACTTAATACCCCAAGCTAGATTGTCTTCATTTGTAATTAATTTTCTAACTTAGGAATCTGAACAAGAAATAAACATTAAAAGATCCCTGGAGTTCACACTTGTTCTAACTATGTAATCTAATTTATCAGTTGATTTTCAATAGTATTTCTATTTTGAAGTTTCACAGTGGATTAAAACAGCTACTACAGTGAAAAAATAGAGGTATCTGTCATCCTTCGGAGTTATCTGTTGTTAACCTCACTATTTCCTTGTGGCGAGAGAAGCCATAGTGAACAATTGTTTAGCAAAAACTGCAAACTAAATAAACTATTATTAACTATAGTCTTCATGTTGTACATCTAATCTTCTTAGTTGATCATCCTGCATATTTGCTACTTGTTTTCATTTACTTAAATTTTGCCCATTTCTTCACCACCAGCCTGACTAGGCTAGCCACCATTTTGTTCCCTGATCTCTTTACATTTGATTTGTTTTGAAATTTGATTTCTCATCTAAATAAGATCATGTACTTTTTTTCATTCTACCTTTGACTGATTTCACTTAGTGTTATGTTTTGTAGTGTATGTAATGTAGCAGGTGGTAACATCTCTTGTTTTTGAAAGCCTGAGTGATATTCCTTTAAACCCTGCCAATAATGTCATTTGTTAAATTTTTTACAGTATCTATCAAAACAGGTGTGAGATGGTTTGTCAAAATGTTTCAATTTATGTTTTCCATATGATTAATAATATTGAGTTTCTTTATTATTGGTGGCCACTTTTTTGGCACTTTTAGACATAGATGTATTACAATTCTTTGCTAATTTTTAATTGAATACTTCTCTCTTATTTTTAACTCCTATGAGTTCTTGGATGTAAATCTCTGATAAAATGCTTCTAAATATTTTTTTCCGCAATCAGTGTGCTGCCTTTTCATTATGTTGACTGGGTGTTCTACGTAAGATCTTTTTAGTTTAGTGTAGTCCTATTTGTTGACTTTCACTATTTCTAGCCTACATTGTTTTGTGTGATAGCCAAGGAAAATACTGCCAACGCAGACACTATAAGAAAAGCAAACTATTGGCAAATGTTTCTGATGAACATTGTTGCCAACATCTTCACAAATATTAGTAAATTCTGCTCAAAGCCACATCAGAAAGATCATACATTATAAGAAGTGTCATTTATGGGCACGCAAGGCAAGTCTCATTTATTTAAATCAATCAGCTTGATACATTTGAGGGTCAAATATGAAAACCTATGATTATATTGTCACAAGAAAAAAAAAACGTTTGACAGGGTTTGCCACTTATCTTAGAAATTTACTTGCAGAAGAACATTTCTTCAACATAATGAATACATTTTAGGGAAACCCAAATATCATATTTAGTGAAGGCAAAGTGAAAGGATTTACTGTAAGATTTGGAACAAGGGAATTATTCCTCCTTTTGCACTTCTATTTCAGACAATAATAAAAACACTATCTATAGCAGTTTAGACAAGAAGCTAAATGTTTCCAGATGAAACTGAAGTCATTGACCCAAAATAAAAATTGTTGTATTATTAATAAATGTTAATAACATTTCAGGATGTGAAATTAACATCAAAAACCCATGGCATTTAAATACATGTATGAAGACCTAGCCAGTAAAACCAGTGAATAAAACCATTTAGCTAAACAAACAAAAGAATGAATGAATAAATAAATAAATAAATAGATAAGTAAATAAATTAAGTATTTAAGTACAAGACAGTGTCACAACCACTGTTTTTGTGATAATACAATTGCTAAGTATACAGAGAAAGCACCCAAATTGAGGTTTGTATTTTAGATATTCCTAAATTTTTTTTTCAATTTAAAATATATACCAGACAGCTTGAGACAACTGTTACCACAAGACTGATTGATTCAGTGGGTGAAGTGGATGGAATTGATAGAGGAGAGAATCTGGTGCTAAGACTCACAGGAAAGCAAGATCTTGGGCAGCAGGAATCTCTGAAGTAACCTTACTTTGCCTGGAAAAAGTGCTGACTGTAATTGAATATCACTAACCCATTGGATTTCCATTTTAAACTAGAGTCATTTTTTCACTTCTCCCAAATTGAGGTACTTACAGACAAAACACCTGAATGGATGGACTTTGCTATTTTCCATTGCTGAGGATAGAACATTAGTTACCCCATTTGTGAGCAGTATGATACCTAATTCTTAGATATTGTTAGGATTGTTCCCCAAAATTGAAGCATTTGAAAATAATGAGAAAAGAAAGCAAGGAGCAAATGTAACAGTTTAAAATTCAATGCATTTGCTTAATTTTGTTCTTGTTTTCCTTTTTTTCCCCTTCTAGGTAAGTGAAATAGTTACAGGAGTGCCTCAGCATTTGGTGACTTTCTCCTTTGACTATTCCGCAAGGTACCTGCCCAGTGTCTTCTGTCACCTCTGCCTGTGAGTTTTTATCAGATGTGCTTACTAAGCAATTAATTAGCAGCATTAAGAAATATTTAAATGTTTACATTTCTCTGATGTATAGTTGTACCTCTCTGCAAGGTAAGTGAACCCATTCTAATACTAATTTTTACCCCAAGAATCCCTGAAGAGTTTACTACTCTCTTTACATTAATATTATATTAAATAGCAAACATTCAGTTTTATTTTCTGTTGGATTTATATTAACTGAGTTTTTGAGAAACATACAAATATGTATACTACTTTAAAATGTTAAGTACATGTTCCTGTGATTTTTTTTTATTCCTTTTTTCCTTACAAAGTAGACTAAAACTCAAGGAATTTGTGTGAATTTTGTGCTCTAGATTCTGGAATATTAAGATGTGTTGATTCTTTTCATTTGCATCATCTAGATCTATTCAGAGACCATTATTCTAAACTTGAAGAAAATGAATTCATAGCAGTGCTTTGTGTGATGATGTTTGCTTGGCATTATGGGAGATAAATACCAAAAAGAGCAAAGCTAATACTTGAAACTTAAGTACTTGAACAATTTGCTCCAAGAAAATTGTCAGTTCTCTTTTTGTCTGGCCCGGGCTTGGCCACTCTCCCAGCCTCACACTTATTCTTCAGTTCCTTATCTTGTTTTCAAATCCAGCTTTTGTTTTCTGCCTAGACTGTATCTGATGTGTTGAATGTGGCAATTTGCATTTACTGTAGCCATCTAATATGTTCCAGCAAACTGGATTGTGTGCCACTTGTGTATAATGTGATGCAGGCACACCTGCCTTCTACAGAATTACCCGCCTCCTTATTTTACAATAATTACCCTGGCTGGTGGAGCTCATCGAGCCAACCCTTTGCTTACCTGATGGGGACTGATTTTTCTGAGGTGCTGCCAATTCACTGTTCGAACTCAGTCATTGATATCCATGTGTGAAATTATTAATTATAAAGCACAATGCATGGTATTACAGCAAAATATTAAACTGTTACCCTTTAGACCCACTGTTGGAATTGGACCTCTGTGATAAATTACTATAAAATGAACATTTTATTTTATTTTGTTGTTGTCTTATTCAGTAGTTTTCTATTGTGTGTCAATTTGGGTCTTGTTATATAAGGAAAATGTAAGATGCATGTATTGGCTTTAATTATAAAAGTAAAAATAGGCAAAGCAGTACTGTCTTAGGGGGAAAAAGATTAGTGGTGATGTTTCTAGAGAAAATAATCATAAACTGTATAATTTCATGGGTTTTTAACAGAAGTAGTGTTTGTGTAGCCCTAGACACCTAAGTCAATAATATAAACCTGAGCTTTTACCAATCAGAAATGTTGAGCCAGATGCTTGTTCTTACTGAATTTCTGCTCTGTTATTTTTAATATACAATTAGGTACAATGCTAATTATGCTCTGAAATTATGATGAATATGCATATACTAAAATTTCATGAGATAATAAGTGCAAAACTGCAAATATAGTTAGTCAATGAATGGTAGCTCTTGTGGGAGGGTGAGAGAGGAGGATTGAGGGAATGGGGTTAGTGTTGGTAGTAATGGTAGTGATGATGACAGAGGTAATGATATTTGAGCCTTGAAATGTAAATATAAGTGGTTTTCTCAAGCATTGCTTTGGTTGTGTCATTACTATTTTCAAGAAAATATGGACAGTCATCCAACAGAATATTTATTGTCATACTCTTGATATTATTTCAAATCCTCTTACACGAAGTAATGGACAGTTACACAGTTGGGTATTAGTCATAGATTCTCAATGTAAAATATCAAGTGATTCATCTTTAGTCAAATTGTACTTGTATTAGCTCATTTCATTATTATAATCAAGTATCCAAGGCATGTATGTTTTATAGTATTGATTTTATCCTAAATTTTACCATTAATATTTATTTTTTTAGTGTTATAAGGTTTATCTTATTTCAAAGATATCCTTATATTATCTCATTTAACTCTTAGAAAAAGCGTCCACGTATTGGATCTTTTCCCTTTAATCATTGCAGACATCTTACTCTGAAAAGTGAGTTGTTCTGCATACAAGATACAGCAAAACAATGGGCAGCTTGATGTTAAGGCCACATCTGCATGTCTCACTCCCCACATCCTCATCCACTCTTAGATGTGCTTTCACAATGCAGTATTGCATAGGAGAGGCCACGTGAATGCTCTGACCATTTTGATGGTGTGTGAGATCTGAGGACTTGTACATTTCAGGGAACTATTCTCCGTGTGATCTGTACACTTTATGTAATATCCTTTTGAATACTGTTTTGGCAGATTCCAATCTTTGTTTCTCAGGACTTAATTATATCAGGCTCTAGATTCTGTAAGATTTGTAGCCATTCAATTATACTGGGCAAGCTTCCATTAGACTACTGTATGGAACTATTAATTTCATTCTCTAAGTTCCAGATAGTTCTAAGGTCATACATATGATAGGAAATGAAGAAGTTCATTGAAAAAAGGAATTAGAGGATAAGTTTGTCTTAGCACAAAGATTTAAATTTGCATAGTTTTTTTTCCATAACACATATTTTCCATGAACTTTTTCAAGACCAACGGTGTCTTTATTTTGGGTAAATGCCTAATACCTCCTGATTTAAATTTAAATCATCTCTGTTTAAGAGCAGTGCAAGATTACTAACAGGCACCACTTCACCAATATTCCCACAGTTAACATCACCCAGGAGAACTTCTAAATCCTTACCACCTTCTTTCTTTTGATTATAATTTAAAAGAGACTGAATTTGGTTTTATACGATTTTCTCCCAAATTCTACTCTTCAATTTGTTCCTGCATTTCTCTAAACTAGATTCTTTGAGTACAAATTTTTGATGTTTCTTAAAACCCGCATAAGCCCTTTACACATTGTTGGAATGAATCTGTAAAAGCATCCCAGAAAGTGGATTTTGGTCAAGTTGTAGATATTCAGAAATTAAATTTTAGACTATGTCTGGAAGGTTAGAACGCAAGGGTCGCACCATTGCTAGTTAGGGAGAAGAAGGCTGCATAATGAGGCTGTTTCCCCTGGGGCCGACTAGGTAAGGTATCTGTTGCATTTTCTCTTTTGCGTAAAGCCGAAGGTTTCTGGGAGTAATGATATGCTTTCAGAATACATGTATGATAAAAATCGTCTGCCTCAGGCTACCCAAGTTGATTATTTTCAAGAAAATGTTTGATGAGCTAGGAACACTTCCTGGCACATATTGTGTTATCTTTCCACAACTGAATTTATTTTTTTTTTCCAGGTAGAGTTGGGGAAGGAGCATAGCAGATACTAAGGAAAAAGAGTGTATATGTGGTTTTTGCTATTTTAACATGAGAAGAACAGATTTCGTGGTTTTAAAGATAGAAATACAATTCTATAAACATAAGTGTGCTTTCCTTGCTTGCTCCTCCCTCCCTACTTCCTTACTCCTTACTTTCTTGTCTTTTTTGTTTTTGCCTTTCCCTTTTTTGGATAACATTTTAAACTTACTTTATAATTACAGGATTACTCTTCTCCTAAATATACCATTCAGTTTGTAAAAAGTGGAAAAACCAGTGCTCCATAGAAATATAGCCAAAGGTTATACATGAGAGCCAAATTGTAAGAAGTCACTTTTGCTCTTAAACACCCAGGTGTGTGTGTGTGTGTGTGTGTGTGTGTGTGTGTGTGTTTATTAAGCTGTGTGTTAGCTACCACAAAGCAGAGAAAACTATTACATTGTCTCCTCGGGTCTGACTTACTTCCCTAAGGGCAATGGTCTCTAGTTGAATCATTTTTGTTGCAAAAGAAAAGCTTTTTATTTAACTTTTAATTTGTATGTATGTGTGTGTGGCACTCTGGTGTGGTGCTGGTGGTGTGTGTGTGTGAGAGAGTTAGTGAGAGAGGAGAAAGAGCTACATTTTTATATTCAGTCATTGGTGAATATCTAGGTTGATTTCATATCTTAGCTGATGTGAGTTGCTAGCAGCATAGGAATACAGTGACTTTCATCTGCTGCTTTAATTTTTGTGTGTTTATATATCCAGGAGTGGGATATCTAGGTCATATTACAAGATAAATACATGTGGTTTTCTAGTTCTAAGTTTGAAAAATAAAAACTTCTGACTACTAATAAAATGTAAACATGTTTTTAAAATTGTGTAGTAGTGTAGGCATGTTGGTTACCCCTATAGCTTTGTTCATTTCCCTTCATATTAGAGTCTGAACAAAGTCTCTAGGACACACACTGAGTCATGTGGAAAAGCATTCTATGCAATATCTTTGTTCTGGTACTTTCAAGGACTAGAGGAAGAAGGAATTACCTCTAGTCCTGTGTTCTTACGATGTAGAGTCATAAGCAAGTAAGTAAGTACACATGGAACATTTTTCTACAGAACTATTGAATTTATCTAAGTATACTCATTTGATTTTAATTTACTCCTACCTAGAAACACATAGAAACAAGCTTGGTTCTCCTGTAACATTTTATGTGCTTGATTCCTCATACTTTTTGAGGAAGTTTGTGTTTCCTCACAGATCAATGTGTAGGATGCACTCCAGTTGATCTGTGTTCAAGTTGAAAATTAGGATGAAACCTAATGTTCCAGATAACTTCTGACAGGTGGATTTAAATGTGTGCAGTGGAATAAATCACTTTTTTGAGTAATAGAAAGTATGCAGTATCGGAGTTTCCCATGAGAGGGCATTGTTTCAATGACACTTTTAATGAGATTATGGGAACAGTAAGCTGGGTTGCTAAGCTTATGTCCTCATAGCTGCTGTTGACGCCCTGCACCTGCATGTATCAAAGAGATGATCACAAGGAAGTTACTTTAACTCTTTATTGTGTGTGGTTTAGGAAATTAATTCATGAAAGTCACTGAGAATATTCCCTGGACAATAAAAAGTGTTCAAGACATATTAGTTCTTATAATTAGATCCCAAGCAGTTTCCTAAAGGGAATTCCCAATGTACCTTTCAGGATCTTTCATGATATTACTGGAAGCATGCATACCACCACCTCTCTATAGGGAAAGTGTTACCTCTGGGGCCTTTATCCATCTGACGGTGAAGATGGTGCCTTAGATTAATTATGGAGCTTTGCTTCAACCAGGCACCACATTTTTAACATTCATATTTCTTCCTGAGGAAAAGAAATATTTTTGACTTGAGTTTTTAAACTATAATATTTAACTGCTAGTTTGTGCAATTAATCAAGTGTTTACATAATCTAGTTACTCTCTTGGACTTGCAGAATTTCAAATTAGAGGGACTAGAATTGTAAATTACTTTGCATATCCAAGCTGGGCCATATGTATAAAGGGAAGTAGGAGAAAATAACAGAATAAATTAGATTGCAGAAGGCAAAATTAAAAGAAATCATCTGGCATCCAGGACTGCTTCAATGATCTGACTATTTGAAGTGGAAGGTTTATTCTGAATGATTAAGTTTCTCCAATGTCTGTCTGACAGTAAGGGTTCTCAGAATTGTGCAGGATCTTAGGTCGCCTGAACCCAAGTGTGGAAGAACACATGTACCCTCTTGGCTCACGGTCACCTAGCCTGTGTCTGCACATCCTCAAATTTAGCACCCCTTCCATTTCTTCTTTGGATAAGTCCATTAGAAAATGCTTTCTCGTTTAGAACTCTGTTCTCTTTTGCTTGTTTCCTCTCTTGATGCTATCAATTCCAACTTTACAATTCTAGTCTAAAGCATAGAGTGTATTTATCCTTGCCTTTATTATTATATTTGGTATTCACCAAGCTATTTAACTCATGTTATTTTTCCTGCATATATCACTTTAATAACTACTAGGAATTTTGATTGAGAACTTACAGCAAATGGATAACCTAGTACCCCCTTCTGCCAGAAGGGCATATCAGGTTTCTCAGTGGCAGAGGATAGATAGTTTTTCTCTCTCTCTCTCTTTCTCTCGCTCTCTCTCCCCTCCCTCCCTCCCTCTCCCTCCCTATCTCCCTCTCCCTCCCTCTCTCCCTCTCCCTCTTTCTCTCCCTCTTTCACACACCCCAGACAAATTCTGCATGTATTGCCTTTTTAAAAAGAAAGTATCCCCCAACTATATACCTTTTATTGTCTGAAGAAATATCTTTCCTGAAGAGTCCCTGGTTTGATCACTGATTTAAAATATTTTTTTAAAAAGCTAAGGAAAAAAGGAAAAGGCAAGTATTAAATACAGCCAAGTGAAATACAAAGAGGAGAGGGAAGGAAAAGAAGCAGTTGGGGATCACTTGTGTCAGAACTGATCAATTGTGTAACAACTCACAATAAAAACATTGAAGCAAAGAACCTCCTTGAATTGTGATAGTAACATGAACACTTTGATACATAGTAACTATTGTTTAAGGATTATACATGTATTAGCCTTCCTAGTCTTTCTTGAAACCTCTTGAAAGGTTTTATCATCTCAATTTTTGTAATGGAGATGACTGAAATGCAATGAGGTCATTACTTGCTTAAAATCCCTCACTTAAGAAATTGTGGAGATGGGGATAGATTCCAGCAAAGATTGCTCCAAAGTGTAGACTTTTTAAACATTTTAAAATATTATTTATAAAGAGAACAGATTTCATGTTCTTACTGTATGCAATGTAAAGCATGTAATGATAACTTTCCACCCGTTTTTCAGTTTTTAAATGCTTGTGATAACATACTTTTAATTTACATTATAATTGCAGGCTTAATCTTCAACTAAATAAGGAACTCAGCAAGTGGAAAGGCCCCTCTTCTGCTGGAATATAGACAAGGGGTATAAACAGTAGTCTAGCCTCAGGATATCAGCTTGACTTCTATGCTTTATATTTTTTGTACTTTTTATATTAGTGATCACAAATCAAAGAAGACCTCCACCTATAATGCTAGCTGGCACTTAATAAATCTTACCAAGCATTTGTCAGGTGTCTAAATATTTAATCTTAGCAAAATACTCTCCGAAGCAGGTAGTACTATTTTCTGCAGGCACAGAAATATTTACCCACCTATGTTAATCTATATTCTGGTTAGTAGAGGAGCCAGGATTCAAATTCAGTGTCACTTCCATGCTGGAGCGAATATCTTACCAAAGGCATTTACAATGACTGTGACTTAGGGGATGAAAAGTTCCCCATTAGAAGCACTCAGCATATGTAGTACTCAAAGAGAATGTAAGAATACTTAGCAATATATCTGTGAGTAAAATTATTGTGATTCAGTCTGACTAACGCAAGTGTAGAGAAGGTTTTGAAGAGTTTATTTGATAAGGAAGACAAGTGTACTTGGTCTACATGGAAGACAGAAGCAACACGTGTGGGAAAGAATTAAGCAAGCAAAGATTTAAACAGCTTTCATTTACTTGGCTTGGTTGTCTTAAAAAAAGAGTTCTGGAATTTGGGGAGTATGGAGTGTCAAGTGCAGCTTGGTGCAGATCTGTGTAGATCCAGTGACTTTGGAAAGTTCTGAACTAAAATGTCCTTAGCATGCTCACTTGATTATCCTTGAATCATTCTCTACTTTAATATTTGGGGGTTACGGATGGGGAGACTTTATTCTTATGCCACTTTCATTTTGAACAATATAGCTTGAGTCTCAGGTGCAGTGCAGTCATTCTAAATAGCGAACTTTTTGTTCATCCCAGTCAACTTCAGTCTGTTTTCTTACCTGATATGAGCCTATTGTTACCCACTACTCGTCTCCCCTGTCTCCTGAAGAGACAGAAACTTTACTAAATCCACATCCTTGCGAGGCTGGTTTTGCATTGAACCTATTGTGTGTGGTGTCACTTGTTCATCAGTTACCTTTCTGTTATCTCATGCTCCTCTTCCTTGAATCCTTGAGTATAAGAAGTGATTTCTTGCTCCCTGAGGCTTACATCAGATATTAACTTCCTTGAATCCATTCTCAATTACATTAGTTATGCCATAAATTTTCATAGTTTTGGGGGATGGGTTGTACCTAAAAGAAAACTGATGGGTTCCTCATGAGCTGCCAATTTATCAGATTTATTTATTTAAACATTCCATCCATTGTCAGTGTAATTTCATGAGTGAGAAGTCCCCTTTATTCTCGAAGTGTAGTGTTGACATAATTTCAGCATCAAGGAAGCTGTGTATATTATAAAAAGTTACATTTAGGAAAATAGCTTAATGTAATTCAGTAAGGCTATCATAATAGACCAGCATTTGGAAAATGCCCTGATAATACATGTATACATATGTTGTGATACTCATAGCTTGCTGAAGCCAATTATAAAATACCTCTTAGCAAAGGCCATGCTTATGGATATGTGATTGTATATGACTTAGTCATATTGTCTCTACAGCTCAAAAAGGAAATTATGGTCTCACAGATCATTAGTGGGGAGTGAGTGAAATCATTAAGGCTTGGCTTTATTGTGTCATGAACTTTTGGGCATATAGTTTCTGATGTGGGTTACCTGGAGCTTGTTATTTTTTAGCCTTGTTCTTGTTTATTTCTACAATATGTGTTAGGAATAGGGTTTACAAAGAAGACTAATATGATTCCTTTGCCCTTGGGTATTTACTAACTCAACTTCACACCTAGCTGCCCGTCTGCCCTTTGGATATTATTACTCACTTCAGCTCTCTGACTCTTACAGCTGAGCTGAGACTTATTAGCCAAGTGAGGCCCAGGAAACCCTCAAGTCATAGGAAAGAATAATGAAAAAGAGAGTGAGCACATACTATTCTTGGCTCTTTTACATACGCTCAGTTTTTATTACCAAGAAAACCTTTTCGAAAAGGTGTGCTTTGCCATTATTTACTGATGGAATGCTTATCTAACAAAAAAAAAAATTGGAAGCCTATTGGAATTTTCTCAAGGGCATTCTGAAAACTGTCCCCAAGATCTGATTGTCTGGTTTCCAAGACCATGAAGTTTTACATGTCTAGAGGCATTTGGGAGAAGAGAACATGAGACTCAATTTGTATGGCAGTGAGGCTGAGCCACCATTGGTTTCTACCATGTACATTCTTGACCTTTATGTGACTGCCCACTGCCCTACGTGTCTGGAACTCTTCCTGGCTGCCCTGTTTACCTGAAATCTTTGTGAGGCTGTGTCTTGTTAATGAAGATATAGGTTTCAGTTCACATTTTTCTTCACAGCGATGCAATCCCTAACCACTCTATCCCCTGCCCATATTCTATTGTTCTGAGCATTTTCATTGTTAGCAGAAGTATTTTTGAAAGCAGATTGTATGAATGATGTTACTAGGTTCTCAACACACTGACTAATATCTAACACAGAGTACTTCCTCAACAAAATTGTCAAAACAGTGTGTTCTGCAGATAAAATTGGCATTATTTATCATAGTGTCAATCACAAAAATGAATATTTTCTTGCATTTCATGTTTTTAGAAAGTGCTGTGCAAGTTTTCAGGTCACAAAAAACAAATGTGAACTTTATATGAGACAGTCAACTATTTTTGGAGTTATCAATCTTAACCAGAGTAAAAATTTGGTGTGTAGAAAATGAACTTTGAAGAACTCACCTTTGTGAGTCCATATTGTTGTGATTTATCTTGCATATCCCGTAAGTGATATAAATTTGAGGGGAGCAGGGTAATAAGGAAAATAGTATTCGATTTTAGGCTAAGTAATGGACAACTGGATGCAATTACCCTCTGCTGTCAGCAGGGGTCTCAAAAAGTCTTTTGCCCACCAGATGTCCATGAAGCAAGTTAACATCATACTCCAAAATTTTTCAAATACACTTAATTAAAGCACTGTGTCTTTTTTCATAGATCAATTTATTTAGAATTACAAATATTAAGAATAAAAGATTTATGCATCTCTTAGTTAACATAATAGTTTAGCTCAATATAAACTCTGCACTAAAGGTTTGCCGTGGCACAATACCAACAAAGAATACAGAAGCATTTTAAAACTATACAAAAGTTTCAAATGGAAAATAATCTTGTTTTATTATACATTAACATATATAAAAGTCTCATTTTATGAGACATCTAAAAGAATCAAAACCACTGCTATAGCCCTATCTGAAAACTCCAAATCTGAGGACAATTTATTATATTTCACTTTGTAATATTCTATATTAAAACAAAATTCCAAATACATATATTTTTACAAGATTAACATTTTAGAGGGGTTTTCTTTAAAAAAAAAACGAAAAGAAAAGAAAAAACGCAAGAAAACAAAACAACCGAAACAAACCTTTCTTCTGCATTTCACAGCACTGGTTATTACATTTGTTTTCCTTATAAAATCTTTTCACCTTGTAAATTGTATACTGCTGGATTTTAACCAGTAATCTGGTTTAAAAGTTGTGCAAATAAACAAAAATATGAAAATAGTGTGATATCAGTCTTTTTTATCTTAATAAATCTCATAACAATAACACTTTTTGCCCTGAATCAATGGGAAAAGACACGCCAAATCCACTTCTGAAATTTAGCACTTTGCAGTAATGCTTTTTCCTGCTTCTTCATTTTCTTTCAACAGTTTTTTTTTATAAATTATGGTAAATTAAAATATTATTATAAAATGATCTATAGAACCATATCACATTGCAAGTATATGCCATATATACTTGTAAAGTTCATATGCCCCATTATATTCCAGTGGCTTCCTTAAAACTAGGACTTCCCACACCTCAGGACATTTCTTCTGAAGACCGAGCTGGTGCTCCACTAGGTCAACCGGAATGAATTTTCCAGGCGGAATTTCCACATTGCCACCAGGTGCACATAAAGACCATGTTTCTTCATGTTCTCCACTGCAGTAGTTGTCTACATGTCTTGGGTTGAATTCATGCACATTTAAAACAATGGTCATTTTTCTTCCATGAAATTCTATTTTGTTCAGACGTTTTTCAGTTTAAAAATACTTTCTAACAAACATATGTAACATAAGCGATGCTACTGCATCTGGGTAATAAAAGATAAGTTAATATGATGGCAGACAGCACTGCTGGTTGAAGCAGTACAGTATATGAAAGCAAGCTAACATCATACTCCAAAATTTTTCAAATACACTTAATTAAAGCACTGTGTCTTTTTTTAAAAAAAATTACACACACATTTGTTTATTTCTCATAAGCATTGATAGCTGTCATTTAGTGTTTACCTAGCACTAAGTTGATAAGTGTATCTTAATGAGCATCAGAAGACACAGTGTAGAAATAGGACTTGTTTATTTGTATTTCCAATTAGGGTTCACAAAATAAAATTTCTTAATATATTTCCTGTCTTTAAATGTAACATAAATAAATAAATAACGTAAATAAATTTAAAATATATCCCGTTTGGATAACAGTAGCACAGTTCCTTGAACGATTGTCACTGCTGGGCATGCATCATCAGAAAACTAGAGTTAGGAGCTGCATTTGCGAATTAAACCCCCGAAGGGGATGCAAGTGTCCTAGCTGTTAGGCCACACACCCACACTACTTTCAGCTCCCGCACTGGGATTTTTCAAGTTCAGTACCTGTTTCTCTGTCAGCCATAATCTTATTAATTCTGGTTCCAAGGATAGTACCAAAGATCCTGGCAGGAGTTTTAGCTGCCTGCTCCCATATTCTGATTGTGTCCACTTATCCCAACACCCCAGCAGAAAGATAGTTATTAAATTTTTTTTCAGCCTTGCCCCCACAATGTCTTCTTGTTTGTTTACACTATTCTGATACTTTAAGTTGCCATTTCTGTTTTACTCTAATGATTTAATAGGAAAGCAAAGTTTCAAATAATCATGGCAAAATTAGCATCTTCAAACCTCATCTTTACCTGTACTTTCATAAACTTATAAGGGATTTACATGTGTTTGCTATTCATGATATTCATTGATTTTTATCACATCTATGGATAAGGACAATGGTGGATAATTAAGTGAATAGATGTATGGATAAGAGGCTCTAAGTTGTACAGATAAAATGAGTGTTCTTCATTTACAAAGCATATATATGTATATATATGGATATATATGGTTGTAGTGATTATGTATATACATATTTGGCAAGCATATTGATATGTCTGTGTATTAGATATGTATAAGTGTATTTATATATGTCTATACACCTTGTCTAGTCTTGTGGTAAAGCCTAAAGAATTGATTCAACCCTGGAGTCAACTTCTGCCTTTATGCTGTCAACCCCAAACAAGGAAGCAAAAATCTTTTGAAAACAGCATGATTTTTCAAAGACTCTAGATCTCAAAATTTACAAAATTTGTGAATGCAAAGTGACATGCTTTCCAGTGTATGTGTATATATGTATGTGTGCATGTGTACTAAAAGCTCCTAGAATTTTGGAACTGATATGATGTGATATTAGAATATCTTTCTCTTACTAGAGTAATGTACTCATCTCTAGAATATTCTTCCTAATGTAAAAGATCTGTCTTCTTTGACAGCAATATAGCCATCATGAATATTTATTAATTACTCTTCAAGGAGTTGTACAATGTGGTTTAGAAGTAATCCCAACCTATATGGAAATTTGTAAGCTATAATAACTGACATTTGTGTGGTCAGCAAGGTGAATTTCTATGAACCAGCAAATGTCCATTGACAGTTAAGGTGTTAGATTATGCCTGTGTTGACACTTCCAGTCTCAATAAATGCTTTGTGCCGTTATCTGGTGGTGGTATTGAAGTATTAGTGCCACCTCAAGCTTCAGAGCAGTTATTATGGGAAGTTAAGTTGTGAATTGTGTATGTACAGAAATAATTTCTGTCATCTATCATTTTATCCTATAGGAATGCAAACTCCATCAAGGACTAAATTAATTTAAAATGTCTACAGCTATAGTTCCACCTCCCAAAGCAACTCTCATAAGAATTAAGGGACTTAATGATTATGTTCTAAACAAACAAATTAGTTCGAAACTGAAGTTAGATTCTGAATGTACTTTTATCACTTTATCTGCAATTGTGTGTCATTATCCCATCTTCTAAAGGAGGCTGAGTTATAGATTGCTGAGGCCATGAGTACACGACCAGGAAAAGATGAGGAGAAACGAAAGCTCAGATTCTTTGACTGCAAAGCTGGCTTACTTCCCATTGTTCTCATCACACCACTAGATGAAGAGACACTGAAAGAAATATACTCAAAATTTATGCATCACAGGCTATATCAATGTTATGGAGTAAATGAGTAGAGAAACATGATTCATGAATACCCCACAGGAAGTAACCACAAAGCATAATTAATGACATTACAAGTCATTAAAATTTAAGTTTTATGTATTATAGAGGAACTGCACTAAATAATTCCAAGTAAAACCTAACTCTAGAGGTAGAAAAGCTTAGTACTTGCAAAGTATTAGCTGTGAGATGTAAGACCCAATAGTGCTCATCTATAAACATGGCTATAATGATGACTTATCATACTCAAGTGGGACCAAGTATTTAACACAGTGACGGACAAAAGTCATTTATTCACTTAGTTCCAGAAATAAATGACATGACAAGTAATCTCCATGAATTAATGAAGAAAATCCAGTTCAGGGATATGAGTTTGCCATAACAGTTAAGAGGCTACACTATTACTACACTATTGTGATAATATAGGAAAAAACAGTGGGAGGGAGGAATTTGTGGGAAAAGTAGAAATCCCTTAGCCTATGGACCTGTATCATAAAAAAGTAAAAATTAAAAAAAAAAAAAAAGAAGAAGGGTGCTTGAGCTACTGGCATCAAACTATCTGTGTTTAAGTCCTGGTTCTGGTCTTGATTGGAGTTTCCTCTTAACTGCTCACTGGAAGGCAGGAGATGGTAGCTCACATACTGGCGACCCTGCCATTCACATGGGGAGACCCAAACTGGGCGTCTGGCACAAGCCTCGCTGTTTCAGGCTCTTGGGAAGTAAAAGAATGGATGGAAGATCCAACTTCCTTCCCGACTTCTTTCAAATAAATTTAAAATACTAACATGTAGGATTATAAATGGCATACTTTCTGCTTAAAGATACTTTGACCATCTTCATGTCTGTGTTAATGACCATGTAAATAACCTAGAATTAGAACAAACTTTCAGTGATAATCTCACAACAATAAATTTATCATCTCCCTGGCCTAAAGTGCTCAAAATGCACTTTTTGCAAAATACTTCATATGTAGTTCATTGACTGTAAAGTGACTGTAAAGACAGAAGTGGCCAGTTTACAGGGCTAGTTATTGGTAAAGGGAAAAAAATGATAATTTGTTTTTCCAGAAATGGTATGTTATTGATTCTGACCACAAATAGCTAGAATGCAATTCCCCTCTGAACTTACTGACACCAGGTCTCTGGAAGCAACAATTTAAGATGGTTATGTGTCAAGAGAAACAAGTGGAAAAGCTATTTGCAAATCATATCTCGCTCATCTTAAATTGTCATGGTAATTTCAAAATGGGGAAAATAAAATTCTAGCATTTTAAGAAAGAAATTCATATTTTTGTATCTTCTTCCAGGACTGATGATATTTCTTTTTTTTAACCATGCATTTTTGCATTAAATCAAGTATTTGTGAATGTAGCCTATTATTTTTTCTGAACATGATTCCAATGGGATATGTGTAAAATTTGCTTAATCAATCCCCATGATAGGATGCAAACTTTCTCCTTCTTTCTAAAAATAACAGTACCTAACTCTACCTAGTTCTTATAGGATAGATTTCAATCCACCACATACTGGTTCTCTTCCCAGATGGCCACAACAGCCAGAACATTGCCAGGCAGAAGCAGGGAGCTTCATCCAGATTTCCCACATAGTGACAGGGTCCCAAACAGCTGGGCCATCTTTTAATGCTTTCCCCAGGCTATTAATAAGGAATTGGACTAGCAGTGCAGCAGCTGGGACATGCACCAGCACTCACATGATGAAAAATCATATTAAAGGGCCAGCATTACGGTGTGGTAAGCTAAGCCACCACCTGCAGTGCTGGCACCGTATTATAATTTTTAAGTGTATTATTCCAAAGGCCCTGAGACCGACAAGTAGAGCTCTCATTGCTCGAGCATTGACACAGTGCTTGCAGTGTCCAGGCCTGGGTCAAGTCAAAACCGGGGACTGGAAATTCAATGCAGCTCTCCAGATAGATGACAAAGCACATTTGTTTGAGCCATCATTGCTGCCTTCCAGGGTCTGCAATAGCAGGAAGCTCAAGTCAAGAGTCAGAGCCCAGTGTTAAACAAGATGCCTTGGTAGGTAATGTGGGTATTGTTTCTAGTACTTAAACATCTAGGCTAAATGCTGACTCCAACACTCAAGTTTTAAGTAAGTCTTTTTCCCAAGGTTTGTACTAGTTTGTCTGGTAATTCCTTAGTACTCCAAACTGGAAATAGCTTCCCTTTTATTTAGTTACTACCATGATTTGTCAGCCTCTCATTCAGTGTAGGCTGAAAACTCAATTTAGTATGGACTTATGTTTGAGATGTGAGATTCATCACTTTAAACAGCTTGATTGTCAATTTACATAAATAGTTTTTACTAATCTTTGCCATTTGGCTACTGATGTCATATATGAAAAAGAAATGCACGTAAAACAAATAATAATTACTTTTCCATCTCAGTTTTTCTTGATAAGATGTTTAATTTTACATGCCATGGTAGTTGGATTTCTTTCTCTATTTGTTAGAATGTTTTGAAAGTTCTGTAGTTCTTCCATATATCTAATTAACATTGTATATTCTTTATTTTTCCTTATCTAAAAAAAATAGGAAAGCACCGAGTGTATTTTCTTTTTCAAGCATCAGAATACTAAGCTGTTTTCCCAGCATCACTTCTATAATTGCATTTTCGCTGTCCATTCTTTTGTGGTTTCTGCTTTGTCATATATTATGTTCTTATAAATAATTGGACACCTTAAAAGGTGTTTCAAAAATGGGATTTGACCTATATAAAATAATGTTGACTGGACATTACTCTGGGATGTTGATTAAATGCTTATGGGTGGCATCCTGTCTGTGGCAAGTTGTTAACATTTGAGTGTTTAATAGAAGTGAATTTTTTGAGATGTTGGTGAGTGCAATGGAAACCTTTTAAAATGGCTATAATTAGCTACTCTGGGAGAATGTTACAGGCTTTGATGGGCCCCTCAGTGGCAGTTCTAGTGGCTTATTCTATTGACTGACAAAAGATTGTAGGGGAATATTTAATGTTTTAATTAACAACTCCTAAAAGAAAATGTCAATTATCTTCTATTAGCCTGAGGCCTTGTCTTTCCAAAATTTTTCTTTACCCTCTTTAAAATGGTACATAGAAAGTGATTTCTTTCATTCCACCCTGGACGTCCATCATCTTTTGGAATTGAAATGAGTGTTTCATTTTTATACCTGAATTAATGATGACATCAATCTTTTTTTCTGAATGATACTTCCTTCAAAATATCCACCTGACAGTGAAAGGTATTTGTTACATGATGTCTGTTTTATGAGAAGGTAAGGCAAAAAGTGCAGAAATCAAAGAAAATAATTATATATACATATATATGTACATGTACATATATACGTATATATATATACATACATGCACATATACACCCAATTTTATGCATATATTTATGCTGGAGGCAAAATAAGAAATGATGAGCAAAGTTGTCTACAAAGGAAAGGGGTGCTAAATGATCTTTTAGATACAAGTTGGGGAAATGTGAGGTTCTAGATGCCATTTCCTAAATCCATGGAGTTTAGAATTTGAGGGACTTAAACTGTTAATCCTGATTTCTCCACTTGCTGTGTATGGCTTTGGGAAAATAACATAGCCTCAGAAACCCTTACTTTATTATGTGTAAATGGGACATGACATGACAAGGATTTGACCTCACAGAATTGCTATTGGAATTAGGCACAGTAGGTCTCATATCACTGTCTGTGGCAGGGCTCCATGAATGGTGACTGTGCTCATTAATAGCTGTGCTAGAGCTATGCAAGTATTTGGAGGCCTAGATGTAGAAAAAATAATGAGGATGTCTGAAGTAGAGACAATGTTAACTCTGTGTTTTGTTTCAGGCTAACATCTCAGCTACTATTTGAGGCCCCTAGTTGGCCCCTGTAGAAAGCTAAGACGTGTTGCTAAATCATTGAGTTTTAAAATGTACCGTGGCATTCAGGAACATTTTTGTTTTCTGAAGGTCACATGTCAGAAAATATAGTGCTACTTGACACAAAAATATCACCTTAAGAGTTCTTAGTTTCCTGGCGTGTGGAATCATCTACATTCTGGGATTGCCTGCCTGGACTCTCAGCTCCATCACTGGCACTTGCCAACCCCCTGACTTCTTAAACTGTTCAAGCCACAGGTACTTATGAGCTGCCAGAGATGTCTCAGGGCACATAATAGACTGTTACTTAGATGTTACAAACAAGTAGGTACTGTGGGCATAAAAATAGATGCTGTACTATACTTTTAATGGACTTTTTAGGAAACCAAAGTGTGTTGTCATTTCCTCAGAAATAAGAAGAATTTAAATGTGCAAGAAAATTATTTTGTCTATCATTCAAATACAGTGTATGCTTGAATTTACTGTTACTTACTGATGACAGAAATTTATTCACCTGTTTGTTTAATAGAACAAGCCTGTGAGACAGGTAGTATTTTTTAGCCCTCATTTGCTGAGAGGATGTCTGAGACATGGAGGGAATCTCTTTTCCAAAGTGGAACCTGAATTTGAACTCAGTAATGTGATCACAGAGAACCTGCACTTAACCTATAGCATCTCCTGTCTCTCTACATTAAATAGGCTTAGCTTTTGCACTACTGAACAAATTCCTTGGATGTAAAAGGAACAACCGGTGAAATTTAGACGGTCATTCTGCTTGCATTTCTCTGAATCTTTGTAGAATGAATCAGTCCTCTGGAAGATCACAGAGATGCATTGCCTCCTACCATTGAAAAGTACACACTGTTGTCCGCTCTGGAATTTCACAGTTATCATTGTACCGTCTGAAGATATCCCTAGGCCTCCTGAACATTTCCTACCACATTTACAAAGTATTTGCAAGCGGTGGTCTCTTTGGTGGCTAAATGTTAACTGTTTGGTCTTTGAAATCCTGTCACCCTAGCCATCGTGACCGTGATTCATTAGTGTAACCTAAGCCTCTGTGTGTCTGTCTGACTCCCTTCGCAGTCAGCTTGCTTTATTCTACCCAGCACTTTGGAAGATCCGTAATGCACAATTTCCCTGAGACACACAGGTTGTGGAGTTTGTGTATAGGAAGCTGTCAGCGAGGATTATGAGAGACAGTAAGGCAAAAAGTATAGGCCTTATGTTTAAGGGTAGACCTGAAGGGCTAACCAAAAAGAGGCCCACGGAGAGGAGTAACCAGGAGCCTGGGAAAGAGCCCAGCAGAGGAGGAGGGGTGAAGGGAAACTCTAGCTGGTGATTGACACCAGAGTGTGTACAGCAGGTCAAAGAAGCAGAAGTGAGAAGTTGTTAAGAAGGAAGAGGGTGACGAGCATAAATTTTAAACAGCATTTTAAGTGAATAGTTTTGTGTGCTTTTAAAATTACCTCAATTCACACCAGGAATTTCAATTTAACTTCATTTCAATGTGTTTAACTTTTTTATGTTAAATGATGGATTAAAATTCTATGTATTGGTAAGCTACCATGTAACATTTTCCAAGGTATCTTGATGGATCGCAGCTTGTATGATGTTCAAATTAAGGGAAACATACCTACTTCCTCAAAAATCATACTATAATGAAAATATTCCAAATCTTTTTCTATAGATTTTTTTAAATGCAGTACATTATTACCTCCTTGCCGCAGTGGGTTTTGTTTTAAAAATGTGTTTATTTGTGTCGAAGTCAGAGTTAGAAAGAGTGAGACAGGGAATGAGTGAGATCTTCTGTGTGCTGGTTCAATTCCCAACTGGCCAGAATGGTCAGGGCTGGGCCAGGCTAAACCTGAAAGTTTCCTCTGTAAATCCTTTGTGAGAGGCAGGGGTTCATGCACGTGACCTGTCTTCTGCTGCTTCCTCATGCCATGATCAGAGTGCTGATCACAGGTACAGGAAGGAGTCAGCACGTTGATTGGAGTCCACATGAGATGTTGGTGTCTGAGACAGTGGCTCTGCCACCATGATGCTAGCCTCATAGTTCTAAAAATGATTTATTTATTTTTACTTCAAGTAAAGAAGGAAGGCACATTTTTACAGAGAGTAGGAGTGACAAACTCTTCCATCTATTGGTTCACTTCCTAAATGGCTGTAATGGCCAGAGCTGAGCCCATCTTAAAGCAGAAGCCTGGAGCTTCCTCCAGATCTCCTATATGCGTGCTGTGTCCCAAGGACCTGAGGCATCCTCTGCTGCTTTCCCAGACTGAAAGCAGGAAGCTGGATCAGAAGTGGAGAAGTTGGGACGTAAACCAGCATCTATATGGGGCACAGTAGGCAGAGGATTTGCTTGCTATACCAGAATGCCAGCCCCAACATTTTAAAAACTAGCTTGTTTAGACATGACAGACATAAAAAAGCTAAACATATTTAACTTACAAAATGTGATGAGTATTGAGATAGATATGTACCGTAAAACCATCACCAGAGTCTGTCCTGAAACGCCTGTATCCTTACCAGAAACATCTTCCCAACTGTTTTTAAAAAATTTTTGTTATGATATGAATCCTGATTATGAGTTCTTTCGTGGCAGTTTCTTAGTGTGTAAGCGTTGTTAATAATGTCACTGAGATTGGCCACTGTTCGCTGAGGCTGGCACTGAGGTTCCCTGGCTTCTGCTCTCATCTAGCCATTGAGGATATTTGGAGAATAAACCCGTGAAGGAAGTTTATGTGTGTGTGTGCATGTGTATTCCAGATACAGAAACAAAACCTTGCTTCCATCTGGGGCACAGGCATCCCTTACAGGTTGCCTGTTCATGTCCAGTCTACTCTACTTCAGATCCAGGTCCCTGCATAGATCCTGGGAAAGCAGCCAGGGATGGATCAATTTCTTGGGTCCTTGTACCAGATAGGATAACAAAAAAAAAAAAAAAAAAGGAAACCGTGGCTCCTGGCTTCTACTTGTCTCAGCTCTGGCCTTTGTGGCCACTTGGGGAGTGAGCCAATAGATGGAAACCTCCCCATCTTTCTCTCTTCAACTTGACTTTTCAAGTACATAAGTATTCAAAAAAAATAATGTAGGCAATGTATGTCTTGAGGACAAACTCATGTTGCATAACAAACTATGTTTTCTTCCCTACTTAAGACCTGTTCTATTACACACGAGATAGAAGAGTTTGCCTTCTAGAAGTGTGTTTGAACTTCCCAGGGACGCATTGAGTCCAAGCGACCATCAGAAAAGTGAGAGATGCGAGCTTTTCATATGGCTCTGTGCTGTGGATCTGGATAAGTCAAAACATTTACTTCTAAAGGTTTTCAATGAAGGCCTGAGAAATAAAGCTGCTTTACATAATAGTACAGTGTAGGTTGTTCTTCGACTGCCAACTTTGGTTCTCACAGGTGAAGAATAGTTGAGTGATGGAAGAAAGATCCTCTTACTTTGATAAGCATCGGCTGGGCTAGTGATGACCACTGGCACTATGGTTATGAATATGTGAGAACATAGCTTCTGAGTTGTAAATGAAAACTGCACTCCTGAGTTATGATACAGGGAAAATGTCATACAGTAAGGGAGTGTTGCATGCTATTACAATAATAAAGATCATACATGTGGTATGCAACAGTGCTATGAATTTAATTTTCATACCAGTTACATTTAAGATTATAAATGTAAATAGCCAGTTTATACTTAAGATTATAAAATCCTTAATCCCAGAGTAGTTATTTTTCTAGCATTTTTAAATTTAATTTGAGTAACCTGTTTAGTGCTTACTTTCTTTTAATTAGCAAGTGAAATTTTCATCAAATATGTCTGAAACCAAACTTTGTTTCCTCCCTGTTCTCCTCACCCCAAGACTCTTACATGACACACTTAAAAGTCTCAACAGAATTGTAAGGAGAGAAGACAACTCAGATATTTAGAGTATCTTACAAATGTCTTTTCTGCTATCAAACATAATCACTCCTTGTCTAAAGGTTTACAAACCTGGAAGACCTCATTTCATTCTTTAGAATTGGGGTTGCTGTATGTACAGAGGAAAACATACCCTGGTCTGGTATACAGATACATCTAGAAAATAACTTGGCTGGCATACTTACTTCAAATTTTAAACAATAGTAACTGCCTGCTTCATAAAATTTGACATACCTAACTCGGGCTTCTTATGCCAAATGCCTGCCAGTGGTGATGCCTGAAGCAATTGAGTGATCATGTGGGCTACCAGCTTGTGTTCTTAGCTCCTGGCTCCCTGGCTTCCACTCTCATCCAGCTATGGAAGATATCTGGGGAATAAGCCAGCAAAGGAGGCGTGTGTGTGTGTGTGTGTGTGTGTGTGTGTGTGTGTGTGTATTCCACAAAGAGAAACAAAACCTTGCCTCACTCTTTATTTTAGATTTGTTTATTTTTATTAGAAAGTCAGATTTACAGAGAAGGAGAGACAGAAGTCTTCAATGTGCTAGTTTATTCCCCAAGTGGCTATCACAGCCAGCACTAAGCTGATCCATTCAAGAAGCCAGGAGCCTCTTCCAAATCTCCCGCAGGGGTGCAGGGTCCCAAGGCTTTGGCCTGTTCTTTACTGCTTTCCCAGGCCATAAACAGGGAGTTGGATGGGAAGTATAGTAGCAGCGATATAAATTGGCACCCATATAGGATCCTGCCACATGCTGTGCTTGTCTCATTTTTTTGTGTGTATGTATTTCTCAGGCATCAATGAGAAGGAATTTTTAATTCCTGTTTGAAAGAAATCTTCAATTTTTGGTGATTTATGCAAGAGTACTTCAAAATAACAACTAAAAATGGTACAGAAAGTATTTCTATCATAAAATATTTTAGAATCCATACACAAACAAGAGTCTTCATGGGATTAATGAGAAAAAATGTGTATTAAAAACTACGTAACACTAGAATGCTATTGGAATCAAAAATGAAATGTATCCAGTTTTATTTATCGGTAGAAGTAGGAATTCTCCATTCACTGATTCTCTCCCACACAGGCTCACACCATCCCTTTGTATAAACTTTGAAGAACCCTTGAATTTGGCCTCATCTTCCTTCCGTAATAGGATTGAAGGAATATGAGTGAAGATTGCAAGTTATGACTGCTTAGTGCTTTATTAGTCTTTCCTGGCTAGTGGTAACAAGGCACCATTTATGTTCCCAATACCTCATGGCTGATATTTTACTACAATAATTATAGCTTTTTTGCAATTTCTAATACTGAGCATTGGTATGATTATTTGTATCAGTTTCTCAGATAGTATTCAGGTAACAGAGCAGAAAAACTACTATCCTATAAAATTTTATTTGTGTGTATAAGTGTGTGCATTTGTAACAAACTGTTGCTTTCCAAAATCAGCATTAAAATTCAGAGTGTGCTGATTACTCATGCATTATCTTGCCACGTTTGGTGTACCACTGACAAAAGCTTCCTAGTAGGCCACTGAAAGGGAAGGTTAAGAGAAAAGCCTAGTCATGCTTGTAGTGTGCTATATCACCTTTAAAATAACGCTATATACAAAAATAAAGTGTCTGTCCTTTGAGGAAGTGTTCTGAATGCCTAGCAAGGTATACACTTTGCTGATATTTCTATCTTATAGGAGGAAGACAGTAACAATTGACTTTACAAAAATACGCTTGTCAAGAGAGCAGGAACTTTTAAGTGAACAGGTTTCTTTATAGCTGAGGCCTAGAGAAGAGACCGTAAAACCAGGAATTAGGAGGAGATTTTTGTGTATGATTCAAAGTGGGAAATAAACTTAAATCAGAAAATCATTTGGAAAGAGAGTGAATTAACAGTCAAGTGGCTGTAGAATTTGTGTTAATATTAGTGTTTGTATTTTACTGCCCATCCAATTACTTGTACTTGCATCAATAATACCTTTAGATTGAGAAAAGATTGTGGCACCAGTAACAAAATAAAGCATTAAATATTTAAATCACCTTTATATACGAATGTGGAATAGTATTATATTAGTTGAGTAAAAAATGGCTCATATATATAAATTTTTTTCAGATAATAGTAACTTTCAAGTCGATTCCCTGATTTATTAAGACATTTAAGGGGACAAATATGAAAGGGTAGTTTGCCTTGAATCCCTCTCAATAAAATGTAATCACTCTTTCAGTTATGGAAGCTGATTTTTTTTTTTTTAATGAACTTGGGTCTTTGTTACTTCTTCCCTAAAAAAAAAAAAAAAAAAAAGAGATTAGGAAACAGAAACAGAATTACCAATTCAGTTGGAAAAGAGGGATGCTAGGAGCTCATTCTTATCAATCAACTTATAATATTAAAGAAATTCATTTTCAGGAATGGATGCCATATATTTTCAATTTTTTAAGCCTGGAACTCACATTATATAAAGGCATTCCTTTTCTCCAATGATTGACACTTGAGATACATGTTGCTTAACACCAAATGATTGACTGAACATGGAAGAAGAAAGCTTTGGTTTAACAATTTTGTGCAGGGCTGGTTTAAGAAAAATAATTACCCAGAGACACTTCCATTGTTTTTTATGAAGCCAGGCTCAGAGGTCAACAGCCATGTGTGTTGCAGGCACCAGCTATCAGACTCTGCATCCACAGAGTTTAGAGGGAGAGCTTAGGCTTCTATTTCACAGGGGCACCTGACCTCATGGAAAAAGTGTAGAGTATACAGAAAGAATGTTTTGTTTCCAAAGAAGCTGTGTTGATTAAGCACAAATTAAAGTATCTCAATAAAATAAGCATGTCAGCAATCATATGCATGACATACTGCATAGTTGATCCTAGTGATTCTGCTATAATTAGCTAGATGTTTATCTACTTGTTCAGACTTCACAACATGTTTAGCACCCAGACAGTAGTTATTTTCTCCACTTAACATTTCAGGAACCAAAGCTTGTCAAACTGCACACCTCAAACATTTTCTGCTATATCACATTGGCTGTGTTGTATTATACACTACAGCAGCTCCCCATCTGAGGAGTTCCCTGTGTCCCTCTTGTGTCCAGGTTGGGCTGCCTCAAGTTGGAGTGACCCCATGCTGCACAGTGAGCCTGTTAACTCTAGTAAGGAGAGCCACATGCTTAGCTGATACCAAATAGGCGGTGACAAACAGTGACTCAGTGTGGACTTTGGAAGTTGTCAGCTTGGCTCCATCACCCCAGCTCAGTAGATTTACTGGGTGGTCTTGTGTATTTTTTTTAACCTTTCTGTTTACCAGTTTCCAGAAAACAATGATACAGTGTTATACTATCAACTGTTATAAAGATTAGGCAAGTTGATTAAGGTAAAGTTCTGAGTATAGAATCCAGTATTTATTTACCACTAAGTCTTGAGTATTTTCACAAATTACAATTCTTCCTGATAATGATCAAAGGAAAATATTTCATTTTTTCCTCTTCAGTTACTTTTCCCCTCATCATAGCTTTTCAACTTGTTTTCAGTTAATCTATTTGGCTTTTTTGGTGATGATTAAATTATAAATGATCCCAGTTCTCACCTTGGCTTACATGAGGACAGAAATTGTTTAACTGACAGTTATTCTTGAGCTTCTGGTGTGGCAGTTAGGACACTACCTTGGGACTCCACATTCCAAAACAGTCTTGGATTCAAGTCCCAGTCCCTATAGTTCTGACTGCAGCATTGTCTGCTACCTCCCAATAATGAACATCCCAGGAGACAGTATATGCAGATTTGAGCACTTGGGTCCCTTGCAAGGTTGTAGTAGTAGACGCTTGACTGAGTCCTGGACCCTTGGCTTAGTGTTCAGCCAGTCCTGGCTACAGCTCACATTCTGAGAGGAAGAGATTTCTCTATTTCCTTTTCCTTTCAAATGAAATGAAAGTAAATTTTAAAAATTATGAAATGAAAAAGTATTATACAAATATATCAAATCTCCCATAACTGCAGCTTACAGAATATTCCTTTTGAACACATTTGCAAGACAAGATTATTCTGAAATTGCGCCTTGTGCACTATAGATGATTCCTTGCCGAATTTTTCAAGACCCTCTACCATGCTGTTTCTGAGTTCTTGTAGCTGCAAAGCAAGTGTTCAGTTACAAATTCAGGTTCAAAATCAATGGTTCTTACACTGTGCCACTAAGAAAGATATTTTTTTCTGTCTGTAAACTGCTTTTCTTTATGTAGGACAGAAACAGTGTTTTGTATTACCTCTGTCATAACATTATGCGTTACGTTACAAACTCTTGGTGGTAACTTATTATGTGATGCATAAAGTTCAAACTCTTTGGGATCATCACCTAGACATACCTTGTTCGTTCGGGATAAACAAATATTTTAACTCGTACTTGAGCTTTCCTTTCTCTGCCTGTAATTCCCTATGTCTTCACTTACTTTGTTGTCACTGAAAATGCTCTGTGACATGAGATTTCCTAAACACTTTGTAAATATAGCTCAATAGATTGGGAGACTTTTCTATTGTACTACCCTGTCAAAGTTTACCTATGATAGAGTTGCTTAAAGTATCTCTGGGCCTTAGTTACCATGCTTGCAATGTTATGTGGTTCTCATGCATGCTTGGAATATTTAATGAGGTAATATAGGTTGACATATGGATGCAGTACTAATACATGCTAAGTAGTCAATAAAAGGAACAATTTTTAATATGCAATGGTCATATTTAAAATAACAAAGTATAGATCACTAAACTTATATATTCACTTTAAAATATTCATAAATCCAAAAATGTTAAGAAATAGGTGAGCACATAACTGACTTACTTTGTAACACTTCAGGAAATCCCAGGATTGATTTTTTTTTTTTTTACTGCTTGAAACTTTGTTATCAGCACTCACATGTAAATTGGTTTTGTTTTATATGCTCTTTGAATTTATCATGGTTAATTGGAAAATAATACATTTATTAATGAAAAAAGAATATGAAGATGGAGGAAACAATAAAGTCTTTGTGGAGGCAGATGAACAAGGATGAAGCTACTCAGTAACCCCAATGAGGGGACATACTCCCCACAAGTGGCCCGAGTTTCTAGCCTCTGTTCTGTTGAACCTGAATGCCTTGTTACAGCATCCTAGGAAATGAGTTTATTGCTTCATCAGCGACTCTGACTTGACCTGCTCTACAACACCACCCAGTCTTTTCAGTAAGAAAGCAAAAAAGGAAAGATTTTTACAGCCAGTTTGGGGGGTTTGAGTCAGAGAAGCTGTTAAAAGCAGCAAAATGAGTCCATCTGCTTACACGCCACAAGACCAACATACTGAAGCCACCATCATCTGTAAGAGAAAATGTTGTAAACAACCAAGGGAGGTGTCAAAAATGATGCTTAAGTAAATGTGACTCCTTAATCACAGGTCTGGGGAACACTTTCATGGTTACGTAGAAAAGAGCTAGTATGTTGAGACTGCAAAAGGCAAGTTCTGAATGCAGGAGTTTTAGATCAGGCCAGCATGGCAAAGTGAAACTTAACTCTAAATTTTGGTATTTAATGGACTTCTCCCTTCTGAAAGTTCTCCAGTGCATTTCAGCTCCAATGAAACCCTGATATCTCTTGTACCCATGAGTATGGTGTTTACGGTTGTGCTTGCCCAATTTGGGTGACGTACACATCTTTTTTCTGAGTTGCCATGTCTTATATGACCACATTCTGGACAAAAGGGACTTCAGAAATATGATCCAGCGGCCAGCATTGTACAGTGCGTTAAAGTCCTGCCTGAGGTGAAGGATACTGATATCTTATACTGGAGTGCTGACTCACGCCCCAGTATCTCTGCTTCCCATCCAGCTCCTGGCTAACGTGCCTGTGGAGGCAACAGAAGATGCCTGAATGTCTCATCGCTTGTCACACACATTGGAGACCTGTCTAGATTTCCTAACTTTTGGATCTGAATTGGCACTGGACCAACCAGAGGATAAATTATCTCTTTCTCTGTGTGTCTGTCCCTTGGTCTGTCACTCTGCCTTGCAAATAATCAATATATATTTCTAAAATGCTTAACCTAATTTATTGAGGCATTGTTAGAGTATAAGATGAGAGAACTTCTAACAAAAAAGGTGGGAAAGTGATAGGTTTTTGAGTTTGGGAGGTATGTGTGTGTGCCAGTAGCCTAATAGAAGAGCTGACCAATATGAAAACCAGATGCAAACCCACAGCTACTTACTGTTTGACCAGCTACCATTGTACTTGTTTTAAAAACTACTTTGTAAGGCTTCAGATAATCATAGCTTTCCTTGAATTCATGTCAAATAATTCTGCTTTCTAGTTTGACTTTGTCCTAACTGACCTGGGCAGCTAAAGTTTGTGTTCACAGTGAAGACCTGCAGGGTCTAAGTCAATGATATTCTTCCACTGGACATGTTATAAACACCTCATTACTGTTTATGACCAAGCTCATTTGTGATACATTAGGCTGATGAGCTTCTAATCTCACCTTTTTCCTCCACCCCCTGCTATGCCGACTTGAAATCAATGTCAGAAATGAACATACGCCCCCTTATTTCTAACCTTCCTGGGAACATTCCTGAATATCTTTTGAACAGTGAAGAAACATCAGAAGCCTTTAGTTTTTTATTTTTAAAAAAAGCATTAGAAATGTGAAGTTAGAAAGGACTGGAGCTGGGAAAGCTTTCGTAACTAGCCTTGAGTTCACTTTGCAGAAGGGACTGCAGCCACAGCTGTGAGATGCTCTCATTTAGAAGAAATACAGGAGCAGAAGTAGAAGTAAGCTCTCCTGAAGCTAATTCATCATTTTTCCATGTGATTGTCTTTCTCAACTGAAAACTTTTGATATGGGTCGCATCACTATCCACTTGGATCAAAAATGCAATTTTGATTCAACCTCATGCCAATGTTGTATTGCTTGCTCTAAGTTGCATTTGAATATAGCACTGTATCCTGGGGGGAAAAAAGGTTTTTTTTTTTTTCTGGTGGTTTGAAGTCTTTCCTACACTTTCTCCACCCACAGATATTTACATCTCCTGCATTCCTAACTGAATTACAGGCAAATGCTCATTACAGAGGCTCAGCCAGGAGGACCTCCCCCAGGGAGTTTATTCACAGACAAATGTATTATTCACAAGCTTGATCTGATCATACAAAATTTGCACTATAAGCACACACCCTGAGGAAATTTCTTTTATAAATCTAAATGATTACACTTACAAAGAGAGTTTGAAAGAAAATAAAGTCTATGTGTAGGAAGGGGTGGGGCTCTAGGAAGCTCATTTGAGGTGCCTTTTCTGTTTCCCCCTCTCAGGGCACACATGTGCGTGCATGCATACACACACACACACACATCTTTAACTTAGTCACTTTTTTGTAGAAGACACTACCTTCTCTTTAAAGAGTCTCCTTTTGATAATTTTAAAGGGAGAAGAGTGATGAATTAAGTAGAGATGGTGTATTATTTTAATGATGGTTTCTATGACAACAAGACAAATGCTTTCTACATATCCACATGCATTGTGTTTTAAGCAAAGAAGTGCCAAGCAAAGAATTTATCTGAGTAGTTAATATATTACAAAAACAAACAAACAAACAAAACCCTACTTGGCTTCTGTAATGTGGAAATCATTAGCATAGTAGAACCCCATCTATAAATAAAATTGTTCTGCTGAGAGCCACACACAGTCAATATTTTCATAGCATAAAATCATCCAGAATTCCTTTACAAATGCATTTAACTGAAATGCATCCCTTTGAATTCTTTAGACCTCAACATCCTTAGTTTCCTCCTAAAGTGGTTTTTGTTGAAGCTGGTAAGAGATAAGGGCTAGACTGGCCTTCTGTTTTCTTGCAATGCCATACCTATACAGGATTCCCTCCGGTCATGCTGTTAGTACTCTAGCTCTAACTGACCTGCTTAAACTGACACATGCATCATATCTGTGTAATATTCTTGCATTGCATATTGGTCAACACAGTGCTTTGCAATTGATAGTTCTGCTACTCGCAGCTCCAGCTCTGCAGAGAGAAACCTATCTATTATTAAAAACCCTATTAGTGGTAAGATTGTGCTGCTCTCTCTCTCTCACTGTAGCTGCTGAGTGTAATCTAATTGGTTTTTATTACTTTGAAAACCCTGGTAGTGTGGTGCTCAAATGCACATTTATGAGCCATTGTATTATTTCCTCTTGTAGTCTTTGGAGTTGCTTTTAGATCATTTAGATTTTGTCAACAGGAAAAAGGGAAAATGTTAGATAGCATTTTGGAAAGTCTTTGGAAAGTGACTGCAGACCCAGGATTAGGTTAGCAGTAACTCCTCTGGGAATCGGCTACATAAACACATATCCCATACGTAGTTTTCCCCATTATTGTCTGAAGTACAGATTGGGCTTGCCTCCAGAATCATAGCATCATCGATTCTCGTATGGATGCTATTGCTTGTTTTCAGTAGGCTTGATTTTTAACCAAGAAGTCATAAACTGAGTTTTCAGTTATTACTGGTAAATAATGTTTTTTAACGATTTTTAAAAATTTGAAAATCAGAGGCAGAAGAGGAAGGATAGATGCATAGAGATCCTCCATCTGCTGGTTCACTCCCCTCAGGCTAGTGGCAGAGCCAGAAGCTCCATCTAGGTTCCCCACATGGGGGACAGGGGCCCAGGCACTCAGGCCATTCTCTCTTGCCTTTCCCAGATAGATTGGAAGTGGAGCAGCCACGTTGCGAGCCTGTACCTATATGGGATGCTGACATCATAGGCAATGGCTTCACCAACTATACTAACTTCCCAAATAAAGCTATTTGATGTTAAATTTTCCTATTTGAAATTGACATTTATAGAATGCCTTTCTATGCAGTTGGTGGTGTGTTATTAGAAAAGATTATATCCTTCTTCCAGCCTCAGTGACAACCATATCTTTTTATGCTGATTGACCCTTGAGGATGTTACCAGTTTTGGTTGAAATGAATAGTAATAATAATAGTAGTGATTATTTGACTCTGTATGATAATTTTTAATAGCAGTAACCACATTAGCATTATTATTTCTTCCAGTGACTTCTTTCCAAAGAGCTCTGTTGTTTTCTTTATTACTTTGAGTCATTATCATAGCCAGTCTAAACTGTCCCTGATTCTACAGGGCTTGATTTTTGAGTGCCTTGTTTGGAAACTCTTGTAAGTTGCTGTCTACTTCCTTCTTCACACCAGAAAACAGGCTTCTGTCTTCATCGCCTTGCTGAAGTCATATGCATTGCCTTGTATTCAATTCTCTTATTTCAATACCTATTGTGTGCAGGATGCTGTTCTAAGAGTTTATCAAACACTGTCATTAAAGTGTTTCTTTAGCTCCATGAGTTCTCACAAAATCCCATCAGTTGTAGAGTTCTGTAGACTCTATTTTACAGGTGCAGCCAGTAAAACAGAAAGAAGTGCACTCACTTGTCCTAAATTTTCTAGTTCCTTAGGAGACCTGAACTTCCATCCTAGAAGGCCTCAGAGATGTGTAGTCTTCGCTTTCACTGACATTCTGTGCTGCCTTTCAGAATTCCCTCTGGCTTGTCATCAGTGATGTCCTTCACTTTTGCACCTCTCAGGCCAAATTGAGCTGAACAATCATCGATTGAGTGCCCAACTGGGGTTAGCGCATGGCCATCTTCACAGTCTCCTCTTATCCCCTTGCCCATTAATTCAATACAGGAGGGAGAGATTAAAGCTGAAATTATGCTGTGACTTCTAAAGTCTAGAGCTGTCTTTTGAATGGGGACAAGAGCCGCAATGGGAGCATGCAGGAACAGCACCATTGGCCCTGCCCCACTTGCTAATTATTAATAATTTCAGTAGGACCTTTCAATGTCCCAGTCTCATCACTGTAAATTCATTCAGTTGCTCATTTTCTTTTGACTTCTCAGTCTAATCAGTTACTAATTGTTACTGGTCTCCCTATAAAATTTATCTTCATGACTGTAACTCTACCTGGGACTCCAAATGCTTTGCTTCAAATTGTAGTCCTAGCATTAGCATCTGATTTGTCTTTGTTCCCCAAAGCTATGCCATTCCAAAGTAGTTATCCATGGTCATCAGCACTGGCCCCCAAGGCATTTTGGTTAATTCTGTGTGATCTAGTTAAATCCAGTCATTTATGAAAACTTTCTGGATCATCCCATACTTAGTTGCCCATTGTCCCTGCTCCAGTGGGGACAAGCTGGTAGTTTTGATTCATGTGTGTCACAGCCTTACCCATTAGATTCCTGTGGCCTAGGCTGCCTATTACTCTTCATTGTGTCCATAACATCCAGCAGCATGTTTATCTTGTTCACAAAAGAAATTCAAGCAAGTTTATCTGAGAGTGAATGTATATTGTGAGAAATAAGCATGGATAGATGAAAGAAAATGCAGTGACTTTGAAATACCTGCCTTTCCAAGTTGAGGTAACTCACTCTAGCCATAGAAGCCCAGGGATCTGCTCTTTCCTCTGTTAACCATGGCTTGAATAATTTTTTATTTGGCTCTGGTTTGCTTAAGCAGACAGGCCATTCATACAACACTCCTTTTCATGCTGGTAACTCAATGCATCCTTTTCTTGGAATCCCCTTTAGCATGTTTCTCCTTGCTTTCTATCTATACAGAGTCTACCCCATTATCTCACTGTCCCCATTCGCCATCCATTTGTTCACATGAATAACAATTGTTGATATGGAGCTATTGTTGGCATAATAGTTTATTGGAGAGAAGTTATGCAATTAAAGAGTTGGTATTATTATTTAGCATATTTTTTATCAGGTGTCCATAAACTAGAATAATACTGTTTACCATTGTATGGACCTTGATGCGGTCTATTTGTCTTGGTTCTTGTTGCAGACTAAAGCTTATAAGCTACTTGATGACTTTGTTTGAAGAATATGTGTATTGTAAAACATAACATACACATTCAAATATTTCAGAAAATAATTTTGCTCACTCTAAAGTCCTATATCAAAGCTGCTTATTTAATGCCTGGAACTGCCTTCTCAAAACCCAAAACAAATGATATGATTAAAAAAATAGCATCCTGCTCACATTAATTAATTCTCATGACTTAGTTCTATACTTTCCGTCTTTATCTCTGAAAGCCTTTTTTTCAAATAAATCAATTGAGTCAACTTTCCCAAAACTAGTCCTTACTTTGTCAACAAGTAAACTACTTGTGGAGTGACTTGAGGATCTATATCCCTCACAACAACCACAGGTGGTGAAAAGCATTTTTTTCCTTCACAGACGAACCAGTTATGACTTAAGCAAGTGCACTTGGCTTCACATGACCAACAAGATTAGTTAATGTGAAGGTTTGATTTTAATGAAAGTCTATGTCACATGGATCTCCTCACTGTAAGCATAGCCTTAGGCTATCTGTGTTACACAGGGATCTTATTCATTTTTTCTAATAATCCAATTTCACAGCAAAAAGCAGCAGCTCAATCAGTGGCTCATGACATATGAAAGGAGACAAAGGATTCACCTGCCATTCTGTGTGTCTCACGTGCAGCACTGTCCTGTTGGGGTCAGCAGGTTGGCTTCTTGCCATGCAGCGATGATACATTTTATAATGAGGAAGTTAAAGAGATAATTATGGAAATTAATTCCTGAGCTGCTGTGACCTGTGAACTCTACCAAGCAGAACTTTGAATATCAAGGGCAGGGCTGCAATGCAGAGCAGAAAAAGAAAACCTTACTTAGCAGTTTCTGTAAGAAGTGAGCAGAACTGTCTGCATACATTCATGTACAGTTGTGTGTTTTTGCGCATGGGTGAGTGTGCCCGTGTGACTTATGAGTGTAGGCATCGCAGCATTTGTCACTTGCTAGAGATAGCCCATTAACTAGTTGACTTGTTGAACTAAGTAGGCAAGATCAAACTAAATGACACCAACTGTGAGAATATAAATAAATTAGGATAAATATGTCATAAACGACATTGAAAAAGATTAGATGAGAAAAAGAAATGAAAACAAAATGTAACCCATAATCTATTCTTTTCTTCCCATTTCCAGAAACTGCCTAATTTACTTTTGCAGATGGATTAGAAACTGCCTCAATTTGCAAAAGCTTGCACACCACATTGCACACTAAGTTAACTTCTAGCTCAAGACAGGAATAAATTCAAGACTAATGTTGATAAATTTATTTCCTAGTTCTTTTTTTTTAAGGACAGTAAGCAAGACTAAGAAAGATAGGCAGAGAGATGCCATCCATTGATCCTCTCACAATGTGCACCCAGATACCAGAAAACCAAGGACTGGAGTCAGTGGGGAATTCAGCCAAGGTCTCCCTTGATGCAACCATTGTGCGTGGCAGGACTTGACTACTTCAGTCATCACTTACAGAATGCCAGGGTTGATATCAGGAGGAATGTTGGAGTCAGACACCATACCTGAAACCAAATCTTCGTACTCAAATGTGAGATTCAGGCCTCTTACTAAAAGCTTGATAATCAACCCTATCCTAGACTTTTACTATGCCTTTGTTCATACTTTCATTTCTTTTCAGTCAGGTTCTTCGTAAACCTATGGAACAGCTAATAAAAACAGCATAACCCAATTGTGAATTCTGTGAAGTCACTTCAGAAGCATCCTGTCTGAAATTCTGTGTGTGGTTGAGAATGAAACGTCCACAAGTAATACCCATGTATCGCTAAAATTGAAAGGAGAAAAAAAACACAGATATTTCCATTTTCTAATACTGCCAAGGTGCACACCTCCTATAATTTTCAGGGACCCACACTATAATTCACTCCGTGTCCTATGATCTGCCTCTTTTCTCTCTCTCATTAGATTTAATTCAGTAATCACACCCTACAAGCCATTCAAGCAGAAATACCCTTGCTGATTGCCACTTTCACTAGCTAGACCACGAATATTGCTGTAAGGCATGTATATATGGATGCCTGTGTGTACCTTTGAAGGAAAGAGAATGCTACAGTCAGAAGAAGATCTCTCTCTCTCCCTCCCTCCCTCTCCCCTTCCCTCTCTCCCTCCCTCCCCCTCTCCCTTTCTCTCTCTCTCTCTGTCTCTCTGTCTCTCTGTCTCTCTGTCTCTCTTTCTTCTTCTCTCCTTTCCCTGCTTTGTTTATTTTGGCCTACCCTCTATATTTTCCCCATACTATGTCTCCGCAGTTGGCATTTCATTCCTTGAGATTAGCATTAACAGTAGAAGAATGTTTCTTCCATACCAGTTACCACTTAATATGGAATTTTGTTACCTTCCTTTCTGTGTTTTATTCATCCCTGTGCTAAACATAGACCATCACCCTTTCTTCTTAAAGACTTAAATATTTTAGTGACGTTTTGTGCTTCTGCAGCTGAAAGCACCCTAAACTCTTTCCCCTTGCACCTGCTGTACCTGCTTGTGCTAGTTTTTTGTCCCCCTTACTGTTCTTTTTTTTTTTTTAAGATTTATTTATTTTATTACAAAGTCAGATATACAGAGAGGAGGAGAGACAGAGAGGAAGATCTTCCCTCCGATGATTCACTCCCCAAGTGAGCCGCAACGGGCCAATGCGCGCAGATCCGAAGCCAGGAACCTGGAACCTCTTCCGGGTCTCCCACGCGGGTGCAGTGTCCCAATGCACTGGGCCGTCCTCGACTGCTTTCCCAGGCCACAAGCAGGGAGCTGCATGGGAAGTGGAGCTGCTGGGATTAGAACCAGCGCCCATATGGGATCCCGGGGCTTTCAAGGCGAGGACTTTAGCCGCTAGGCCACGCCGCCGGGCCCTCCCCCTTACTGTTCTTATTAGTGTCTCACTCACCTCCTTCTGTCCACAACCCTCGTTTGTTTCTTGGATATCGTATCTTTTGCTTATCCGCAATTGATCTTGTGAATGTAATTTATTTTGCTGCTCTCACCTCATGTATGACATGGATATATCAATATCCCTTTTCTTCTGGGAAATGAAGAGTGGCAGAGAGTGAATGGTGTATACATGTTAGTTTGGAAGATGTATCTACATTTCTACTACCCTCCTTCATGTCTTAATGCATGAGCTGTATTACTCATGTGGAGCTAAAGCTTAGCAGCCTGAAACTGCACAATGCATATTCCGTAAGAAATGGTTTGCAGTTCCCATATGAATATTCTGCATTGATTTGTACGTTAGGAAAGCTAAAGGGGCTAGAGAAGCTAGCATTTGTATTTAAAATAGTTTTCCCTTATGCAAAGACCTAAAGAATTGTTGATTTACATTCCAAAGGCTCTAATACAAACCGTAACATTTTATGCCTTCTTATTGAACAATAATACCAATAATTCTAAACATATTTTCTGAAAACACACACACAAAAAAAGCCACCAAATCTAAAAGGATATTGCAGTGCTTGGAGTCAGGGTATTACCACCCGTTTGACACCAGTTAGTGTCATGTTTCTGATCTTATTCTATCAGTTTGCATTTTTCTCAGTATCAAAACTAAGTTAATTTGTTCTTATTCTGTATAAAGAAGTGGAGTTAGGGCCCAGCGTGGTAGCCTAGCACTTGAATTCCTTGCCTTGCAAGCGCTGGAAACCCACATGAGTGCCGGTTCTAATCCCAATGGCACCATTTCCCATCTAATTCCATGCTTGTGAACTTGGGCCAGTGCAGGACGGCCCAAAGCCTTGGAACCTTGCACTTGTGTGGGAGACCTGGAAGAGGCTCCTTGCTCCTGGCTTCGGGTGGGTGCAGATCTGGCCATTGCGGTTATTTGGGGAATGAACCATCAGATGGAAGATCTTCCATTCTGTCTCTCCTCCTCTCTGCATATTTGACTTTGCAATAAAAATGAACAATAAATAAATGAAAAAAAAGTGGCTTTTAAAACATGATGAAAAAGAACAAGAAAATGTGAAGAAAACTGTTTTGGAAAGTTCCCCCTTTTATGTTTAGTAATCTTTATTTGTATAAATTTGTTCTGACATAGTGTATTATTTTGCATTTATTTAGGTTTTTATCCATGCATATGTATATGTAAAAATAGTATAAAATATACATGTGTACACATATATTTATATGTAAAGTGTGATGTGACTATATGATGTGGATAAACCAAAAGACAGACAAGATAAGTATATGCCAAACACAGGTAATTTTTCCATAAGGGAACAAAATATGTATAATCAAATAATCCTTGAGCATAGAAGAATGAAAGATGTGTATTTGTCATCTTTATGATTTTTTAAAAAAATCTGTAAACTAAGAAGAATGAAGGAGTTAGTATTTAATGCAGCCATTTAGGTGTTGTTGGAGATACCTGTATCAATAGCACAGTGCTAGGTTCGAGTCTCAGCTCCACACCTGAGATATGTACTTGGAACACACCAGATGGTGGCTTAGGCAAATGGGATTCTGACACTCACATGGGAGACCTAAGTTAGGTTCCTGGTTGCTGGCTTTGTCCTGGCACTGCAGTTGCTGGTGTGGCCATTTGGAAGTGAGTTAACAGGTTGAAGTTGCAGCTATGTAATTCTATGCATCTCTGAAATACAAGGTTCTACTCCTACTTTTATAGCCATAAAAATTGGTCCTCCTGCAAACTGAGTCATTTTCCTTCACACCTTAAGTTCTATCACTGGTACTACTGAAGTACTGGTTCAATATAAGTTGACCTGACTTTGAATATATAATTGTTTTCTATTTATGTGAGGATTTATTTTCCTCCTGGCCACAATTAAATTCATTCTCTATTGAATAGGTTATTATCTCTGGTGAGAATGATATATGAACAGGTTCAAATTATACTCAAATAATTTGTAAAATTCTGTTGTCCACAATTAGCACAAGTTGAGAAATTTCTTACCTGAGACTGTTTCTGTCTGTGGGTGATAGTATTTCGATCTTCCCAGAGCCAAGAAGTACCTACCACCCTATCCTGGGCCTCATCCTTGGATCCCTATGCCTGGCACTGCCACAGCCATATCACCGCGTATCAGTTGAGGAGCCAACAACCTGAAGGAATGGTCACCTGCCACCAACCATCTCCCTTTTAGGCTGTGACCTGTGAAACCCAGAGTCTTCTGCCCAGAGAATCCTGGAGTCATTTTCTAGGTCTTCACTGACCTCCTTTGTAAAGGTTGGGCATAGAAGGTGGGCAAGAGCCACAAACATAATTAATGTGAAAACAAGGCGCTGCACAGACATATGCAATCTGGAAGTGAGGGTAAGGTATAATGAGGAGAGCTGAATGGATGAGAATCTGTGAAGGGAGACGAGTCTTCCATTTGCACCTCCTTAAAATTAAATACATACATACATACTTTAAGAAGTTAAGAGTTTAAATTGAAACCTGTTCTTCTGTGATGTTGGAGTAACATTACTCTATTTTTTTTGGAAAGCAGAGTTACAGAGAGAAAAGAGGAGACAGAAAGAGATCTTCCATCAATGAGTTCACAAAAAATGATTGCAACAGCTGAATCTGGGTTGCTCTGAAGGCAGGAGCTAAGAATCAGCACAGCAGCTTCTTTTGGGTCTCTCCCATGGGTTCAGGGACTCAAGGACTTGGGCCAACCTCCATTGCTTTCCCAAGTACATTAACAGGGAGGTGGATTATTATAAGTGGAGCTGCAAGGACTCCAATCAGCACCTGTATGGGATGCTGGCACCACAGGCAGGGGCTTAACCAATTACACTTTGGCACTGGACCCAGGTGATGTTATTCTGATAACCATCACCTAGGTCTCCACCTATAGTATTTTTTGGTAGACTTCATAAAGAAGAAAGTGATACAAATAAATGGTACTATGGTTCTATTTTGAAAAGAGTAAAATGAACTATTCTGATATTTTAAACTTTAAGATGACTTCTTGATATTTGTTTTTCCAGTTTTGGAGAAAAGGGAACCAAAAGCAGTTGTTTGGTTCTTGTCGCTCACAATTATGTCCTCTTGACATTCTCTCTGTTGGCAGGCATAACAGTTAGCGCAAGATCTCTCCTCTCCCTGGATTTGGTATCCAAAACACCTTTTTCTATTGTTGAGGATGTTTCAAACTGTTAAAGTTAGATAAAAGAACTATAAAATGGTAATAATAATATTTGACATGAGAACTTATATTTTAACATACTAGAGATTCAGTAGATGTTCATTTTCTTCCTGTCAGACCAACCTTTTTGCAACACCTAAGAAACACGGGTCTTCATTACTTACTTGGAATTACATAATGTCTTATTACCTCTCAACTCTGTTCTGGCCCCTCCAACACACTTTTACCACCCTCTCAATTTAATTATCTGAATTTGCTGAGTTGTCTCTTCATTTTATTGGTTCCTACAACTCTCCATATTATTTAGTTCGATTCATGCACTCAGCTCTGTTCCGCTTTGCCTCTTCCTGTCCTCCTTCATGCTAGGTTTCCCTGTTTAGTTACCACTCCTTACCTGTCTGTACAAAGTGTCTACAAGTCTAACCAGATCAAGCCTGTCACTGGACTTGATCAGACCTTTGACTATAAAATGCCAAGTCAGTAACCCAGTCCCAGGTTGGTAATAATGTCAGAGCCAATTTGCTTATGAAAGGAACAATTAAGTCATCTTTTCTGTTTAACTGTAGCATTCACAATGATAGTTGTTGATTTTACTGTGTCACAGGGAATCACTGCTAAGTCTAAAACTCATTCAAGCATTTCCACATGGACACCCCATTGAACCCCAGTAGAGAAGTTTTGCCCACTCATTGAGCAAGAGGTGCACAAGCTCATTGTCCATAGAGAATTCCACTTTTCATCCTCTGCTTCCCCCGATCTTGATATATTGAAGAAGATTTTGATGTGGGATCATAGCCTTTCTTTTTCTGCATTGTATCACAGTGAAGTATGTAACACAAATGTTTTGGGACATTTCAGGTTTAAAAATGCTGCAACTCTGGGCACAACAATATGGGAAGAAAGTGTGTCTTATGTTTTGAAATCAAGAGCATTTTATCCAGAGGCAAGTATTATGAAAACAGTTATTAGGGGGCATTTTTCTTTTAGCTTCTTCAGTAACCTCGGCATTAACAACAATTTAGTGTTAGAATAGCTTAATGAGGTGCTAATGAGCAAAAAATAGCTGATTCTTGTGTTAAATCCCCGATACTGTATTGTTTACAAGGGATCAAATGCTCCTTACATGTTTGTACATGATCAAAATAATTGCATTATTTTCTAATCTCATTTCAAACATCATTTAGTCTACCTGTTCTCAGTCCACATAGACACATACAAACAGATGCACATACATCCACTATCATGTGGATCTAGGCAGTGTGGACTGGAAGAGGATTATATAAAGATGAAAGAGGCTGATTTGATCATCTCTTCATTTTTCCGGGAGTTAACTGCTGACTTATCAACAATGAATTTGAGCTCAGCTTGAGCCAATCATGTATTCCATTCTGAATTGACAGGTTACCGTCTACCTATTGACATCCTGCTGACAGCATATGTTACACATTAGTGATAGCTGCCATGTGCTGAACATGTCCGAGATGAACATCTTGGGGAGGGCCTTTCCACAGAGCTATTAAAGGCCTTTGGGTTTAGAAAACAAGGTTGCATTAAGCCTAAAGACGAGAGAAGCCTGTGTGTTTTAAGCCATACCGAGAAAGTACCTCTGTGCACTAAAAAGGCCATCACAGAGATTCAGTTCCTAACCCATATAATAAAACATTTCTATGTGTCTTTTAAGACTTACTTATTTTGAAAGAGTTATACGTAGAAAGGTTCTGTTCTCAGGTCTACTGCTCAGATAGCCACAATGGGCAGCACTGGGCCAGCCCGAAGCAAGAGTTTTATCTGAATTTTCCACATGGGTGCAGAGGCTACTAACACTTGGTCCATATTTAATTGCTTTTCTCAGGCCATAAATAGGGAACTGAGTCAGAAGTGGAGGGAGCATCAGGGACAAGAACCAATGCCCATATGGTTTGTCGGTGAGGTAGTCGGCAGCCTTACCAGCTGGGCCACAGTGCTTTCCCCATAAAATCTTTCTACTCAACAGAGTTACAATGCTAGTGTTTTACATAATTGAAAGGATTCATTACATGTAACACTGAAAGGTATGTGGATTCAAATCAATCATAAATGAATATTTAACAAAATATTTTGTATTTGTATCTGTGTGATAGGCTGTCAGTGTACTAAGGTAATCGTCTTAAGATAACCCAGGATTGAGATATATATATAGTAACTTACTTGGTTAGCATGATAATGGTTCTTAAAATGCTTTTACTTTCATCATTTCATTTTAATGGTCATAAACAAACAAATACTTCACAGATTCAGGTGGCACAGCCCCATCCTGTTTGATTGTAAAGAAAGACATCTGTGATGAAGTTGACTTTGAAGCTTCATTCAGCATGTGGAAAAATCATCTCTTATTACATTTGGAAGCACTGTTTAATGAACATCAGTAACAATAGGAATGCCATGAAGATTAAGAAAATTGGGAGTAACTTTCTGGAAAGAGTCAAGCTTTATTTCCCTGAGATTTTGGTCATGCAATTTCAATTCTGGGTCATGGCGGTTGGGTTGGTGGTGGTTCATAATTGTCAGCAAAGTAATCAGCGTATAATTGAAAATAGTGAGTGGCTAATGATGGTTTTAAAGCATAGAATAATAAGGTAACAATGTGTTCTAAAAAGATTAATCTGTTGAGCAAAGTGTAGAAGTGAGAAGACCATGTATCTGGGTAAGGGCCCATATGTATCTCAGTTATTATGACACTAATGAGGAAAGAAATGGGTTTGACAGACACATTCCACTGACTGCTGTAGCTATTGTAGGTAGCACAATGGAGAAACAAGCATATTCAGAAACATTAAGGACTCTTCACTTTAGAATTGACTCTTGAAATAAGAAGTTCAACAACAATAGATAGTACCAAAAAAAACATACAGAGGAAAGAGCAAAAATTTCCCATGCTCAAGGAATGAAAATACATCCAGATACATTTTTACAAAAGAACGTGAAGAGTTGGGGTGGAGGCATCCAAATGAGTTATTCTAGATATAAAGGTTGTTAATTAATGAATAAAAACATTATAGATAAATGAATATGGAGAGGGATGGATGAAATGAATAAGGCAAAATGCTGTGTGATGATGAGTAGGCATGTGATGTACCTAGGAGACACTTTTTGGAAATGAATAATTGGTGAAACTTTCACAATTGAGAAGATTCTCAGGAGCAAAAAATGCCAGTTTTATAAACAAATACGTAACAATATCAAGAGGATAGAGTAAAGATTGTTAGAGGCGTTTGCAAATTTTCAAGAAGTGGAGAATTAGCTGTACAGTCATAGGGAATAAATAATTACATGATGGATTTCTAAAGAATTATTAGCAGACTATGGAACCAGGGTTGGATTTTGTGGTAACATGGGTTAAACCATCCACATCCCATAAAGAAGTACTCACTAAGTCCCTGTGACTCTGCTTCCTCCTTTTTCTCCTTTTTTTCTAAGATTGATGTGTTTTTTATTGGAAAGTCAGATTTACAGAGAGAAGGAGATACAGAGAAAAAGATTTTTAATCCCCTGGTTCACTCCCCAAGTGGCCGCAACATCTGGAGCTAAGCCAGTCTGAATCCAGGAGCCAGGAGCTTCTTCTGGGTCTCCCACACAGTTGAGGGTCCCAAGGCTATGGGACGTCCTCTGCTGCTTCTCAGGCCACAAGCAGGGAGCTGGGCGGGAAGTGGAATAGCCAGGATTAGAACCAGCACTCAACTGGGATCCTGGCTTATGCAAGGTTAGGGCTTTAGCCACTAGGCTAATGCACTGGACCTGTGACTCTGCTTTTTATCCAGCATCCTGCTACTATACTGGAAAGCAGTATATGACCAGTCAACTACTGGAGTTCCTGCCCCCACACACGAAGCCCAGTTGGAATTTTTCACTATGGGAGTTTAGTCTAATGGAACCCCAGTGTTGGTAGCCACTTAGGAAGAGAATCAGGAAATGGAAGATCTCTCTGTCACTCTGTCTTTTCAAATTACTGGATCTTACAGGAAAAGAACATTGAGAGATAGTTTTATGGTGGTGAGAAAAGGAGAGAGAGGTGTGTGTGTGTATTTATTTCGTCTGCTTTTGTTGATTTTTTTTCAGGTGTGAGTGTGTGTATGCATGTGGAAAGTTGAGCAGAAAAAGGGGAGAGACTGAAGTTTTGATGGGTCCAAATTCCTCATGAAACCAAAGGTGCCTTGGTTTCCATTTTTTCAATGAGGGAATTAATTCCATTAATCAGTGAGGGGATTAATTAGGCCTAAAAAGAAAGTGACTTTTCCTTTTCCTTTGTGAGTGAAGACAGGATGGTTGTTTTTGGTTTTTGTTTGTTTGTTTTATGGCTCAAAGTCTTAGGACCCTGCAGGATGATTGTTTTAAGAATAAAGGAATTTTAAGGTGAGGAGATTTATGTTTCTTTCCTCAGAAGAATTGTTCATTCAGTGGAGTGGCCATAGATCCTTAAAAAAAAAGGGTAAACATAGACAGGAAAATCAAGAGCAGATGGCACCAAACAAACCTTCCGTGCTCTTCATATGAAGGGGAAGCTCTGGACAGAGTTTGCGTATCCCTGGTGTTTGCAGGGATGCCAATGGGCTGCATCCCGTGGAATGTTGCAAGACTGCTCCTGTGCTTTCAGCTGCTGTTGCCTTTCATCAAAGAGGAAACCTGTCCTCACTCCAGTCATGGAATTCTAAAGCTGAGCAAACTCCAGTGCTTTGAATCAGAGGAAAATGAGGCAAACATCCATTCTGTACAAATGAAAATAAGACTCATGTGGGGTTTTGTGCTGTAACACAGCTCATTATGTCTCTGCCCAAGGCTCCAACATCCCATGTGGGTACAGATTTGAATCCTGGTTGCTGTGTTTGCTATACAGCTTTTTGTTAATGCCTGAAAAGCAGGAAAAGATGGCCTATGTGCTTGGGACCCTGTACCTGTGTGGGGGACCCTGTACCTGTGTGGGGGACCCATAGAAGTTCCTGGATTTGGAGTGTTGCAACTCTAGCTGTTGCTACTGCTTAGAAATTTACCAGTAGATACAAATTCCATCTCTCTCTCTGACTCTGTGTGTATGAAATAATTTTTTTAAAAAAAGACACATGCATAAATGCTCACTTAGGAGGGGAAAGGGAGAAAAATAAGTGAGGCCTTGGGGAGGACTGAAAGCAGAGGAGGAGAAAACTGAGCCCATTTGTTGCAGCTTCAGGGAAAGTACCTGCTCTTAGCAGTCAGGCTGGAGCTACATGAACCTCCATTTTCAGCTAATTGAAATGGGACTTTCCTCTGATTTTGCCTTAGGTAAAAACAGAAATTGTTAATAGCAAGAATGTCTATGTCTTTATCCAAAGATTTTGGTTGCACCAATAAGGGGGAGTTGATTTTATCATTTTTGAGGAAAGCTGGTCTGTTATTCTGCTTTCTCTGGAATAACAGAACCAAGGGAGGATACATATAACAAAAAATTTGGAATTTGTTACTGGAGTTGGCTGACATGTTCTTGAGGCTCTAAGCCCGCCCCTCCCACCCCACCCCATGTGCTAGGTACAAAGTAGACCATCAGGGAAGCCTGAAGTGTAGTTTGCTCCAAACACAGAGGCCTGAGACATAGGGCAGCGGATGGAGTGACTCTCAGTGTGTGGCCTTTCCCTGAATATTTGTTTTGAAAGCAGATTTCTACGTGATACACAGGCATCGTTTAGGCTCTAAGTTGAAAGGACAGAATGCAGTAAACATGAAAGTGTGAATCTGACACAGGAGCACACTAAGCAAGTAAATTCACTAAAGTCTTGGATAAAACTTGAGCATCATGACCACAGAGGGCATTAGAGTCCATTTGCCTAATGGATAGGAGAAGGGGGATATTATGATCCGCCAAGTTCTCAGAAATACAGTATTTACTCTTTGATTGAAGCCTGTAAAATTTTGTGCAGGACCTGGCATTTACAACAGCAACACAGCATCCCTATTAGATTACTAGTTCAAGCCCTAACTTCATTGCTTTCAATCCCACTTCATGCTAATGCAGTTGGGAAGATAAACCAGATGGGCTAGATACTTCAAACCTTCTTGTCCTTGTGGGAGACCCAGAGGGAGTTTTAGGCTCCTGGTTTAGGATTAGCCCAGATCTGGCTCTTATGGCCATTTTGGATGTGAACCAGTAAGTACAAAATTCCTCCCTTTGTTTCTCCTTCTCTGTCCTTGTCTTTTTCTGTGCCTCTGCCTTTACAATAATAAATCAAATAAAAATAATATAAATATTTCTTGTCAGTGATTCTTTCTTAAAACAAATGAGAGGGTTTTTTTGTTTTGTTTTGTTTTTAAATTTTTCATTCTGTAACTTCTTACCCATTTTAACATAGCAGTAATTGCCATGTACCAGTATTGTTGCAGCTGAAATTACTCCCTTAAATTGGAAGGACTATGTGAGACTATGTTAGATAAGATGGTAGATTCTTTAATGCTTTACAATCTGACTAGAGCCCAAGATAAAACTAGAGACCCATTGGAGTAATTTTTTATTTACGTGGGTCTCTGTTATTTAGTATCTGAGACCATTTTCAAGAATAAATGCCTCCTGGCAAGTATATTAGTTGTATTGAGTCTTTATTGGAGGCTCAGAGGATGGTCTGATCTTGGCATTATTACTCTCCATCTTTTCTTGTCTCCTCCCAACACCCCCCCGCTCCTCCCCTTCCCTCTAATGTGTTTCCAAGTAGCAATATCCAGTTTCTTGTCATGGCTGTGTATCTCTTTTGGGTTTGGCTCATATATTCAGTTTGAGAACACAGTTTCGTAGTACAAATATACATACACAAAGTCCCTTGCTGGCAGAAAACTTTTAATGTGAGACGTGTTTGACAGACAGATTGTTAGTCTACTGCCACATGCTATATTTTATGAATACAATACTGAATGCTCTAATTGTAATATAAGTTTCAAAATGTCTTGGACCTTCAATAAGTGAAGCCTATTGTTAAACATAGCAAACTCAAAAATCATAATTTGTACATGTTCAAAAATTATTGAACTAACTATGAAACAGTATACTGGTAATATCTGGTATGAAAAAAATTTGTTCTTGTTCAAATGGTGAGCAACATAGTGTGTGTTAATAAGACATTTATTTGAAGGAATTACAGATCTGAGGCAGAGAGAGAAGTACATTTTCAATTTGTTAATTGAGCCCCTAGATGGTTCCAGTGGCCAAGGTGAGGCCACATTCAAATAATACATCAAGGAACTTCATCTTGGTCTACCGTGTAGGTGGCAGGGACCCAGAAACTTGGTCCGTCTACTGCAGCCTTTTGAAGCCATTAGCAAGAAGCTCATTTGAAAGTAGAATAGGCAGGCTATGAGTCAGCATCCTTTTGGGATGCTGGGGTTGCAGGCAGAAGCGTTAGCTGCTGTATCAAAATGCCCGTGCCAGTATCATCCTTTTAAAGGAGGCTTGTGTAGAAAAACACACTAGCAGAATCTTTACTGTTAATGAAAGTAAGGTTTTTTTAAAAATATCTTAGACCAATCCTCCTTTTTTTTTTTTTTACTTTTTTAATTTTGACTTGTATGATACAATTCCATAGGGTCTGGGATTCCCCACTTGAAAATTCCCACAACCATTTTATTACATAGTACTGTCCTTCATAGGCAGTTGTAAGTCCATCAGTGTGTTATTTAAGTGTGCCCTGACTTTGCTGATACAATGTCAGATAGTACAGCATCCCATTGTCTAGATACGTCCAACAGTTTCACTGGGAGTCCATCTTTGATTTGGAAGTAGTGATACATACTGCATTGCATCTTCACATATGTATATGGTAGTCTCTGTTACTCCATCAATATACATTCCCTTAAATGAGAACCCATGAAACAAAGTCAACAACAGGTATGAAGTTAAAACAAAAAAATTACAGTAACATGGAATCAAAAAAAATACTCTACTGAATAACCAACACATGAGTGAAGAAAAGAAAACACAAAAGCCTCTTGGAAAAAATGATGCCACCATGTGATCCTTGAGCCAGCGATTAATTCAACAAGAGAAAAGAAAGTATTTAGAAGCAATGGAAACAAAAACATTAAAACACATGGAGTTCATCAAAACCATTGTGGAAAGGGTTATTGATCTTATAATTTACATGAAGGCTGCCTTATATCAGAGAACACATGGTATTTTTTCTTTCGGGATTGGCCTATTTCACTGAGCCTAATGGTGTCATAATGGTCTCTAGTTGGGACCATCTAGTTGCAAATGGTATGATTTCATTCTTTTTAATTGCTGAATAACATTCCATGGAGTAGATATTCCACAGTTTCTTTAACCACTCCTCTCTGGATGAGCATCTGGATAATTTCTATGTCTTCGCTACTATAGACTGTGTTGCTATAAATACAGATTATAGATCCCCTTCTCATATGTGGTTTTCATTTCCTTTGGATAAATCCCTAGGAGCAGGATAGTTGGGTCATTTGGCAGGTTCCTTTGCAATTCTCTAAGCACTCTCCATACTGATTTTCACAGTGCTTGTACTAACCTACACTCCCACCAGCAGGAGGGTACCTTTCTTCTCACATCCACAACAGCAGGTTTTGTCATTAGAGATCTGTATGTAGGTCAACCTTACTGAATTAGGGGAAAACCTCAATATGTAAACCTCCTTTTATAAAGAAAGAAATATAAGAAAATGAGTAAGTCAGAGTTACATTAGGGTTTCATTTAATTAAGTTTTCATTTTTTTTTAAAGATTTGTTTATTTTATTACAAAGTCAGATATACAGAGAGGAGGAGAGACAGAGAGGAAGATCCTCCATCCGATGATTCACTCCCCAAGTGAGCCGCAACGGGCCGGTACGCGTCGATCCAAAGCCGGGAACCAGGAACCTCTTCCAGGTCTCCCACATGGGTGCAGGGTCCCAGAGTTTTGGGCCGTCCTCGACTGCTTTCCCAGGCCACAAGCAGGGAGCTGGATGGGCAGCGGAGCTGCCAGGATTGAAACCGGCGTCCATATGGGATCCCGATGCGTTCAAGGCGAGGACTTATGTCGCTAGGCCACGCCGCCCAGCCCAAGTTTTCATTTTGATTAACCAAAATAGTTAAGCATTTTTACTATGTTCAGTTTTGTTTTATTTCGTAAAGAAGTAATATCCTTGAACAATCAAACTATTCATTCTTGTCTTCCACTTAAGCTATTATTAAAATTATAGTGTCATTTGAATATTAAACATATACATTATCTTCTGTCTCATGACACATCTTATAAAAGTAATGGATTTTAATATCATTTGATACAGTACTAAGATGTGAAGGTTTAACTTTATATTTTTATTTTTCATTATCACACCTTGAATCAAAATTACCATTTTTAATGGAATAATTCCTTACATTCTAAGTGATATCATTTAGAGGTATAATGTTATACTTAAGTAAATATATATATATATATATATATACTAAATTCCAGTAGAAAATAGTGTTTTGAGACAACTGATTGGAAAAAGGAAGTCAGAAATTTTTCTAAGATGATTCAGCTTCACTTAAATGTTGCTGTAAATCATCTGAGAATATAATATGTAAACCTAATATGCTTCTAAATATTTCTCCAGAATCAGAGTGAGTGCCTTTTTTTTTTTTTTGAGTTTTTAGCTCCATGGCCAACAGTCATCAGTTATATGAAGATTGTTTAGTTTAAAGCAAGATTCAAACACATTTAGTAGAAAAAAATTGCACAATGGTTTTGCATGTCCTTAACTATTATTATTTTTTTTTCATTAAAATGAAAGAGTATCTGGCCCAGGGTCTTTTACTCCACACTGACAGACAATAGACTTTTTTTAAAAATTATGAATATAATTTATTTTTTTTATTCATTAATTACATTGTATTATGTGACACAGTTTCATAGGTACTTGGGTTCTCCCCACCCCTCCCCAAACCCTCCCACCATGGTGGATTCCTCCACCTTGTTGCATAACCACAGTTCAAGTTCAGTTGAGATTCCCCCATTGCAAGCATATACCAAACATAGAGTCCAGCATCTTATTGTCCAGTCAACAGACAATAGACTTTTAAATTCTAACACCATCTGTGTGTCTTAAATCCTAAGAGATGTATTGTTTCTGCCACCAAGGCCGGAATCAACCTCAGCTGCCAAATGCTAGACTGAAAGGAATGTAAACAGCTTGACTGAGGCTGGCTCTTGGTGCACCTGTGGTTTTGACAGCTTTTGCTGCTGCTTGAGGAGGAAACAGGTTTCCTGTTTGTTCTTCAAGAGCACTTCTGGCATCCAGGTATTATGCAGGCGTGCACTGCCAGCTGTGAGAGATGCTGCTTCCTTGTCACTTCAGAGAAAGATACTCCTGCAGGAAGGTCTCTCTTGCTACTCCGTTCAGGGAGCCTGGGGAGGAAAGACAAAAAGGATCAAATGCAAAGCACGCATCACTGAGGGACAAGGGTCTGAAGTGAAGTAACTTTCCTCAAAGTCTTTCTCTCAAACTTGAGAGTAGAACAGTAGAAAAGAATGACTTCATAATGGTGACTTGAAAATAGGAGTGCATTTACAAATGTCTTAAGGAAAAGAATAGCAGGAACTGATGTTGTGACATGTGGGAGAACCCGCCTTGTGAGGATAATACTCCATCCACGGGTGATAAGGGTGTTAGTTCAAATCCTAGCTGCCTCACTTCTCATCTAGAGTACTGTTAATGCTCCCGTTAAAGCAGTGCAAGACTGACCTAGGACGTGGACTCCTGTCACACATGTGGGATGCTGGATGAACTTCTAGGATCCAGGCTTAGACCTCACGTCCCCCTTGCAATCTGTAAAGCAGCAGATAGAAGGTATCATGTGCCACTCCACCTTTCAAATTAAATAGATACGTACATTTTTTTTTAAAAAAGCAAGGAACACTTATACCTGATTTGATTCTCCCTACATCCATCCAATGTCCAACCATAAAGAATACAAAGTAGAATAATGTGTCTGTTGAGACATTATAAATATAGAGATATAGAATAATAAATCCTTCAGTCAACTTATGAACTGGGTTTTCAATTAAAAAAAAAACCTTTTTCCCAGATGGTCTGTTACAATTGCACACATTATTTCTTTTAGGATTAAATTAAACATGAATATACTTCAGGTATATTTTCAATATAAATTGAGAAAGACATATTTCTTATTAAATATTAAATATATCAAATAGTAAAAATAATGTGATTTAACTGATAAAATGGATCAGTATAACAGAGTGTCTCAGACAGGGATGATAAAGAATTGTCATCTGTGATAAAAAGGACATCTCAAATCAGTGTTAAAGGTAGAATATTTAAGATATATGTGATTCAGTTTGTTATCTGTTAGAAAAGCTGCATCAGCACTTATGTAAGCATGGTCAGTTTAAATTATACTTAAATAAAGGTAAAAGACTGAGATATAAAAATGGAATAGAATCACAAGATGAGTTAGAGAAAGCACCAGCAAACATTTAAAATCCTTGAATGAGGGAACTCATTTCAATAACAGCTAAGAAGTTAGAAATAAAGAAGTGGAAAGATTCACAGATCTAAATACATATGCCCATAAAATTTTCTGAGACCAAAGAGTTAACTGAACATAAAAATAAAGGTATTTCCAGTAATAAATATAAAAGATTCATATCTTTAATAAATAAAAAGCTCTTATCAAATCAATCAGATTTAAAATTGGCAGGTTTTCTACAAAAGTTGCCATTTTCTAATTTTACTGCTAAAACAATAGACATGAAAATTTGAGTATCTACTGAAGGTAATTAAATAATAATTAAGTAGGTAGATATCATGATGGAGAGAATGGTGCAGGAAAAGGAAGGTAAAGGCAGTGGAAAAATGAAAAAGGAAATTGTATCATTTTCTTAACAGATGGGGCAAAACATTTGGACGGTAGGCCACTTTTGTTCAGTAATATTTTTCATAGATTTGACCCAGAAGTGTCTATTCTAATTCCTTAGGCAAATATTCTGGCTATGAAAATATTCTCAGTCCTGGTACAATGTGTCAGTTCGCACCTTGCAAAAGTGAGGATATTATATGTGTGCTAGTTAGTGTCCTGCTCCATTTCCCATTCTGGTCCCTGCTTGTGGCCTGGGAAAGCAATCGAGGATGGCCCAAGGTTTTAGGACCCTGCAGCTGCATGGGAGAACCAGAAGAAGCTCCTGGCTTTGGATTGGCTCTGCTCTGTTCATTTCAGCCATTTGGGGAGTTGACCAGACAATGGAAGATCTTTATCTCTCCTTCTCGCTGTAAAATCTGTCTTTAGGTAAAAAATAAATAGATATTAAAAAAAAAAAAAAAAGACAGTGCTTGGGCCCGGCGCAATAGTGTAGTGGTTAAAATCCTCACCTTGCATGCACCGGGCTCCCATATGGACACCGGTTCTAATCCCGGCAGCCCTGCTTCCCATCCAACTCCCTGCTTGTGATCTGGGAAAGCAGTTTAGGAGGGCCCAAAGCCTTTGGAACCTGCACTCATGTGGGAGACCTGGAAGAGCTCCTGGCTCCTGGCTTTGGATTGGCTCAGCTCTAGTTCTTGCGTGTGCTTGGGGAGTGAATCATCGGAGGGAAGATCTTCCTCTCTGTCTCTCCTTCTCTCTGTATATCTGCCTTTCCAATAAAAATAAATAAATCTTTTTGAAAAATGACAGTGCTTATCATGGAATACTTTATGCTAGAAATGATTTTAAAAAACCTATGTATTAAGACAAAATAATTGAATACTAACACAATTGCATTTAAAAATTCTGTTGGAGTAATGATGTAGAGTTACTTTGGGTGAAAAAGTGCAGAATAACCAATAGGGTTTTTTTTCTGTCTGTATTTTTTTACATGTTCTTATAATACATATGCCTAAATACAAAAAAGCATTGTTACCAAGGCATGTCAGTATCTAAGTGATGGCATTTGAGGTGATATGTCATTTTCTACATAAACACTTTTGGTATTATAATACTTTTTATTGTCATATGTTGGTATTATGATACATTTTGACATTATCCTCTTTGAGAGAATGTCCTTGTGACAATAAATAAAAGTTATCTATGGAAGATTAAAAAGCATGGTATTTACTAGTTCTAATTCTTGCTTTCTTTTGAATCCTTTCAATCATTATGTATTTTTACTTTGAGACAAATGAGAATTGTAAGTTTTCTATTCTGTCTTTTATCTCAGGTTACATAAACTGAAGGGATAGTTCCCTGCCCTGATCCTGTTTCTGTATTTATTGATTCTTCACTCTTGGTGTATTTGGCATTTTGTTTAATCTATAAGTCACATATACTTAGCAAATTTCATGAGATGTGATAATGCAGTTTATAATTATTTTGATTATTATAAAATCTTGATATTTGTTAGGTCAATAAGTAGCATTATACATAAGAGATTTTCTAGCCCCCTCTTTACAACTTGAAATGCTTCCATTTCATTTGCACATGTGGTAATATCCACAACAAGAAGCGCCTCTAAACAAAATTAAATTTAATTTACTCTAAAGCAAAGCACTTTTAAAGACCATTTTAAGATTGGGGAAGACAATTTAAATAAATTATTAGATACTCATTTTATACAGATGAGTGCTACTAATTACAATCAGTCTCATCTGTTCATTAAAACTAGACCAGCAAACGTGGGTGAACTTTGTCAGCAGTTGCCATCACTTCCTTTATTGGAAACTTGAGGTATTTCTTTAAGTATGCCACACACAACTATTTTAGGATATTTATATTATTTTTCAGATATTCCTGAAATTTTTCCCCAAATTCAAGTTTTGTTATGAATCTTTATATTTTAGTCATTTTTCAGTGCTCTGCTCTCAATATTCTCCACATTTCTGTCTGTATATTCTCTGTAAATGTTTAGGTATTTCAAGTTGTCAAGTATTGCAAGTTGTCTAGCCAACCTCTGTGGAGTAGAAAAACCAACCCACTATTCTTGCAGGCAGCTGGATTTCATGTAATGCATTTTTTATTTGCCAGAGTGGTGTAATCGAAATTAACACATTCTCCATTTCAAAACTTTCTAGTCTTGTGATGGGAAAATCAAACCAAAATCTGAGAAAATCATGACAATATGCCACTTTTTTTCTTATCTAAAATCATTGTGAAAACCATGAGCTGATTCTCTGTTTTATAATTATTACTCTTTCTCCACAAGCTGTGTATTAGTTACTGGAATCAGAGCAAATGATCTGGTTATCCATGCACCCAAGCATGTTTTTAATTGAGAGTAGGACTTGCTAACGTATAATGTATGCATCATTCTTGTAATAATAAGCTCATCAAATCAAAATATTTCTGAACAATTTCCAGCCAGAAAGCCCTGTGGCTGCACCTTGTTGTGTAATAGCCTATCCCGTGTCCATAAATTTTCAGCAGGAATGATTTCTTTGGAAGGTGTACTAAATTGTACAGTGCAATGAAATAAACAAGACAGTAGACATTCCCATCACTTTACATTTGTATCTCTGCTATCTGGAACAGTATAGATACTCCTCAAATCTTTGTTGACCAAACAGATATGTTTTATTTACTGGATTAAATTAAGAAAACCTGCAAGTGTAGAGATGCCTTTGATTTTCAGTTTAAATGATCGGAAAAACAGTTTCAACTCAGTGCATGTCTAGTCTGAAAACTACTGGGAGCAACGATATAAATCTTAAAACTTGATGGTTCTTTGAGAATTCTTTTATCAAGCTAGCAATTAATTTCAATCTACAGTAATTGATTTTTGAGAAATCTGGAAAAGCTATTAGCTGATACTAACATGGGAGTGCAGGTTGGAATAAATCAACCTATATTAGTTAAACATGCTGCCCTGGCATCTATCCGAACATACATTATTTTGGAGTACCAGAAAAAGTAATTACATTTAGCTTAAAATATGTCTAGAAGTCATTGTCTAATGCCCTGGCCCATGGACATAAATAATTAAAGTTTATATTATTAAGGTATCTCTTATCAGAGGTCCAATGTGTAGTTTTGATAAATGGACATTCATAGTCTTGCAAAGTAGAAAAGAGGGCCATGTTTGCAACTTATACAATTTAGTAAAAAATTACACTTCTTGGAATGTCGTGAGTAGATGAGAAGAAATTCATTTTACTTTTGTAGTAATCTAGTATTGTTATTGTTCCGCTTAGAAACTATCACCCAGCAACCCCCTTACGAGCAGGACTGTGATTTCAGCTTTGTTTTTAAAGAGTAAGTGATTCTTTGAAAGCATGGCACCATTCTGTTTTCTTGCACCCTCTGCGATACTCTGTCTTTAAAGGCTTAGTCTCTATCTTGCGTATGACTATGCGTTTATTGTCCTGCAGTAAATTTCAAGTTTTCATTGCGTTTGAGAATATAACCTGCAAGCATCACCTCCTTCCTGCCCTGCTTCCCCTCTTTCCTTCAGCCTCTGCTCCCTCCATCACCACAGAGACACACCCACCTGCATTCAACAGGAAGCTAAACACTAATGTGCCATCTCTGATGATAGATTCTCCCCTATATCAGATATTTCATTTTTGTTCTCCTTTCAAATCAAGCTACTCATTACCCAGCTATTCAGTCTTCCCTGGATTGTCTTGCACTCTCCTTCATTCTCTAGATTTGTAATATCTACTACTCTGCCTTTTATGAAAAAATTTAAGTTTGAAAATGTATCTGCTGAGTTGTTCGTTCTTCCCTACCTTAGAAGGAGCAATGGATAAAGCCATTGCATTTTGTGCTTGCTGCCAAGACCTGATAGAAAACTTTTTGAGGACTTGTATCACTAGCACAGGTAGTCAGCAGTCCCTTTCTGCAGAAGACTGCACTGTTCTCTGGTCTTTGGTATCATTAAGAAACTTTCTCTTTAACCAGACTCTTCTCCAGCTTGTCTTGGACTTCAGTAAGATTGTTAGCAAGACCCCAGCATGTTCCCTCAACAGTGTCAGAACATGACTTTCTCTGAAGTCATTCACCGCTACAGGAGATTCAGTGTTATGAACTGGCTGCATTCAATGAATATAGAATTATATTCAAGGACAAAAAAATTAAACGTAATAAAAACTTACAGATCACAAGTAAATGATAAGCAATATTCTCTGAGGTTTTATTTTACACTTATCTTGAGTTAAAACCAGTGAAACATACATATTAGACAATATAATGAATGCTATGAAGTAATTTATTTAAAAAAATTCATTAGGTATAGTATTTTTCTATAAACTTCAAATTTTAATAATATGTGTATTATCTTTATAATACTAAATTTCATTTTAAAATATGCAATGAAAGTAAGGGAAATAGGGGAAATTGAAAAATCATTGGAGAAATTAATTCATTGGAGAGCTTTGGTTCAAACAAATTGGATTACAGAGCATTCTTGTGTCTTTAATAATGTAGCCAGGAAAAATTTATCAGATTATTTTATCAAGGCCTTGAGAAGCCAAGAAATAAGATGATGATAAATTATCTTCTGTAAAATTTTGATTAACATATTTGAATACATATCTGTTGGTGTGAAAATTTAGTGGTTGTGTGAGTTTCTTTACTTGTAGTTTTGTGAAGTGACTTTGATTCAGTATTATCAGTTTTGATTTGCTTAAACTCATTCAGTACAGATTAAAGAAGAAATCCTTACGAATTCCAGATGTTGCAATCACTGTTGAAAATGGCAACTTGATTCTATTAACTTACTAATTTAATTAAGAGTCTAGCAAGAATCATCTTAGCAGGGTATCAGAGTTCTTTAGTTAAAAACTGCTGTATAACCTAAGGGTTTTGCAGTAGTAAGCCTTATAGGTATACAGATCTCATAATTTTCTGCAATTACACTTTACTAAATGGTCAGAACTACAGTTCAGGTAGGAAACAGCTATGGAATCCTGGGGTCTTGGAAGATGACTTTGGGCCAGTGTGGCATTTTTTTATGTAGATGTAGATCTTCCTGGAGCTTAGAAGTAGTCTTGAGCTCCCAGGTTCTTTCCAACAGCACAGTTCTCAATGCCACCACTCTCTGCTTCCCTCCAACAAGCACTCATCCCCCAAAAATACTTCCTTTGCAAACAGCTATTGGAATTTTAATATGTCCCAGGAATTCATTCAGCCCTCATGACAGGGAAGCAGAAACATCTTATGTACCCTTCCCAAGATATACACTGTAAGTAATGGGCAAAATGACTCTACTACATACTGGTTTTCATCCAGTGCTGAAAACTCAGACTCGTATTGAGGGCAGACAGCGACTTGGGTTAGATTTGCATTATTGAATGATCTGCCATACTCTTTCCAAATAGATACCATATAATTCAGTTTGAATTTTTTCATCAAACCAAATTAAAAAGCAATTGTATTTGTCAGCAAAACTGGAACATTTAATTCTGCTGGAGAACGAATTTACCACTTGTGGGTTTTGCCAACCCATTGATGACAATATGGGGAGGCATTTCTGAGCCACTTGGCTTCCCTCACATCTCTCAGTGTCTAAATGGCACTTAGGCGTCTTGATGAATTCCATTAAATTGGCCATCTAAAAATCTTGGTTATAATTCTGTATTTTGCTTGCCATACTGTAATTCAAAGGCAGGGCCAGATACTCTGAGAAAGCCAAGTTATAGTTAGTATTGGAAGTATCTGCTATGGAAAGATGTTTGAGCAGGAAACATGTTATTTGAATTCTAGCCTTGATTTACTCATACTGAGGCCCATGGCACTGGGCTAGGAACTCCATTCAATGTTCTGTTATATGTGAAAAAAAAAAAAGGATTTGGAATAAATCATCTATGAGATTTCTTGTAGCTCAAAAAATCTATGATCCTCTGAATTAGTCAAAGAAAAATGTATCTATGGTAAAAAGGCAAAGTAGTATTTTCAAAGATCTTCATAAATAACTGAGCAGGATGAAGATTTAATTTTTAATATTCCACACATTTTTCTAGGATATCCAAACTGATATCTTCCAACTTTATAATTACGTTTTTGGCCCTCACACACAAACAGGAATATTAAGATTCACAAAGCTAGTTACCACTGATTTGGACCCTGATTTATTTTCAGTTCATGTTTTTATTATCTGTTCTGGTTTTTAAGTTTGTATTAATACAAACTGATTTAAATATTTGTCCATGAGAAAATTCTAAATATATAGTGTTTTTGCTCTTTCTCTCCTCCTTCCTTCTTTTTAAAAAAAATGTGATGGCATATTTTCAAATTATTTTATAATCATGGGCTTGATATTCCACCAAATGTAGTATTCAACAAGTAAGACATTGGGGATACTGCTGTTGTTCAAACCTCTACATGTTTGTTTCTTCACCTTGGTGGTGAGGAGAGAGTGTGGAGAGCGGGGGGCTAAAGCTGCTTCTGGGATTGGCAGGGGCCGTTACAAGATGGCGACTGGCCCAGGGCCACGAGGCAGAGTTGGTCTCGCCAGCAGGTAAACAGGAAGTCACAGGGATAGGCTAATGCCCTCGCTGTGATTATGTCATTGCGAGGTCCACCAAGTGGACCCACAGGGAGAAATGATTGGTGGAGAACGATATAAAAGTAGCCGGTAAAAGCTAGGGTACGGATGGACAGACAACAAGGACGACAAGGAGATAGACAGACGACAATGATGACGATGAGAAGAACAGGATGGATGGATGACGACTACGACGAGAAAGACGGAGAGACTACCACGGGGAAGAGAACAAGGCCAAAATGAGAAGAATAGGGCAGGGGAAGACAGACGGGGAAAGGAAAGAGGGCAGGAGCAAGAGAAGAGGGACGATGGAGAAAGACGGGACAAGGAGAAGAAGGACGGGGCGATGAAAGGGGCAGAGGAAAGAAGGATTTAAACGCAGCTGCTTTTGCCAGTGAGGGGCCTGGTTGCGGTTCCGGCTTTTCCCAGACCCTCAAGAGTATGCCTTGTCATTTTAGTGTTGCTGCTGGGCGGTGACAACTGGTGTCCCATACGGGAAATTTTCAGGTCTAAGACAAACAAGAGGGAGCCCGGCAAAACAGTGTGATGTGCTGTGTCTCATACATCTGGACTACTGCAGCTTATTTGAGATGTGACTATTCCTAGGGGTGTGTAGACGTGTGAATAGCTGTGAAAGAAACATAAGAAGCCTTCCTGGAGTGCCACTTTTACTTACTGATTACATGGAAGGATACTGCTATTTCTGCAGTAAAGCACACATGTACACACATACAGAAATCACTAGGCTAGAGAATAAACACACATATTCATGTTGAAGAAACACATGGATTCAAAGAGATTCCTCTTCCTCCAGCAGATGCTTGAGGTAACCACAGCCAAGTCCAAAGGTATGTGCTGCCTTTCTTCTGTGTCTGGAATACTTTGAAAGGAGACAACATCTCAAAAGCAGTGCTGTTCAGAATATCAAATATCTATTGGCAACGTTTGCAAAATAAATAAAAGTGGAGGCTTCTCTTTTATCATCAGATGCAGCTCCGCATAATGAAACAGCATTTTCTTTAGAGTGAATTAGAACCAGATCACACTGATAAGTTTGTCATTAGCTTTGTAGGCAGAGAAGGTGATTTCATTTTGCAGAATCTCTTTATTTAGAAAGGAAAATAATGAATGTGGAAGGTTACCAAGAGTGCTGCATTCAATTGCTTCAGTGAGGTTTGCTGCTGTTGTTTGTTTTGCTGTAAAATTCTACAATAAACACCTATTTCTTACTCTTCTTCTTGGAGAATTCATAGTATTCTATTAGATTTTAATTCTGACAAGTAAATATCTTTAGGCTTTATTTTTGAGTTTTAAAGAGAAAAAACTTTAAGTGGTGATTAATTAAAACATGGTATCAGAATATTTTTTTCTAAAATAGCTATCTCTGTGGACTGCCTGTTTATTAATGGTATAGAAGTACTCTTCACGCCCACCATGCAGAATTAATATATACTGTCTATTCATACAGAGTACATATACAATGGCTAAAGAATGCAATGATAGGAATAAAGCTGCAATGTCATCAATGGATGGTGATGATCCATTCTGGTTACCGAAGGTGCTTAATTATTAACTCAGATTCCCTCACTCTACCTTACCAATAACATTACTTCCCGTTCCCTCGCTATCCTACACTTCCCTTCACTAATACCACAGGAATATTGATGCCCCACAATGTTAGGTGCCACACAGATTGCGCAGCATTTCTCAGAGAGCTCATAGATCTGTGAATAGGAAAGCAGACAAATAAACCAATACTGATATCACCATCAGGTAGTGGCTAATAGAAACACAGAGCACTGGGGGCTAGTTCCTTTCACATAGGAGTTACAGTGTATTTTTCTCTGGGCGCAAAACTTCCTAAAAAACTTCTTGTTCACCTCCCTGATGTCATGAATGTATTAAATCTATTGAATAGAAATAAGTGGTCGGCCTTGCCATTCATTGGCATTTGTGCAGAATGTCTTATGCTGTAAAGGGACACCGAGGTCTAATGATGCAAAGAGGTTTGTGTCAGGAAAGTTTGAGCATACATGATTTAAAAATCAATATTAACATTGCTGTCATTTCTCAAAACAATCCACAGTAGAATCACCTTGGGAAAGAGGAGATAAAAGAACATAAAACCTAAAAAGAAAAAAAAAAAAAAAAAAAAAAAGAACATAAAACCAAGGGAAGAAAACATTAAATTAGTTATTTTTTGAGAGAAAAGTGCATTTGAGTTAAATCAGCAACATTGGATGAAAATTATAGATGAAAGAGAGCAGATTTAATTTTGATTTACTCACATTAGAAACATATTTAGAGTTTATTCAGGTTTTTTTCAATTTTGATTTTCACTCGCAAAGTATAGTCTTGTGACTATGTTTAGAGTTGAAGTTTGCCCAAGTCAGTTATCATAGGCAAAATTCCAAATTATTGCACTGGGCAGGTTTGCTACAATATTGAGAATGTTCCTAATATCAGTGACTATCAAACATCTGGTATGTCCGAGTGTGCAGCAAGAATCATGAGGTTTTGTTGGTGTGGGCAACAGCTGTAACAAGGGAGCTCTTAAGCAGACCACTGTCTCTTTAAAGAGATAGTTGTAAAATTAGGTTGATTTGGTAATGTCCTTTGAGCAGACCTTAGGTGACAGTCATAGAAATAATAGTCATAACACTGGTATAAGTGCAAAGTGAAGAATAGGCAGTCACCCATTTTCACAAGCATATGATGATGTGCCTCTCTGGCTTGTCATTTTGCAGAGGTCCTAAATTAAGGATGCCCCAGACGTGCTCCAGGTTATACTGTGATGAGGGCGTGCTTGGCCTGGCTGCCATCATTCCCCTCCGCAAGGCCCAGATCTGCAAAGGCATCTTCAGAGATGAGAGGAATTCAACCATTTTTATTTTTGTAACTAAGTCCTAGCACAAATTGAAAAATGCCAAATTTCCAAAATTTATACCATGTGTGCAGAACTAGGAAGGGCCCAGGTTCTATTGAAATACTATGACAAGTACCTATCAGTTTGTAGATCATTTAAAAATCCTTTTATACTCTGTAATAGCTGATAAGATTATTATTCATAGATCCTTTTATGAATGTAATTTATCTCATTTCTTGTGGGGAAACTATTTCAATTCTACACCATTCAGTCTTGGGTAAATATTCTTTATTCTTTCCATATTGCTTCTAATTTTACTCTATTACACATGCAATAATTTTAAATAATGAGGTTTTATGTCTTTGATAGTTCCCTATCGAATCATGTACTCAACCAGTACGATTTTGATGGGTTTTTTTTTACTTCCCAGTCTCTTTCTAGTAACCCCTGGCACATAATAGGCATGCTGCAAATCCTGTATTGAATTCAAGACTAATTGGAGAAATGGCTGTTGACTGGCAGTGAGGTTGGATGTATAAGTATTGCTACATAAAGAAAATATACATGATCTTCCTTCAAGAACACTTATGGAATCAAAAAAGTTGTGTCTAAATAACTTAAAGAATGGAATAAGTATTATGTGATAACCCACAAGAGAAAATAAGACAATATAGATCACATTACTTACAAGATACTTTTCATGGAAAATGCATATTCTAAGTTTATAACATTTGAGTTGTATCTTAAATTTTGCAAAATAATAAAGTGGAGAAATGTTAATTTATTATTTAGAAATTATGCTTCTCTAAGTTTTCTCACTTAAAAACTTATTTAAACTATATTAAATAAATGTAAATTATCATACTCTGAATTTACTAAATTCATGTCAAAAGTGCATCTTGCAGTACAACCCTGGGACAACATAGTAATTCTGTTGGGTTTCCAAGATTTTTTGCTCCCAAACATCATTTAATACCATTTCCAGTGAATATTTTAAGCACCCTATATTCTTTAGCCTTAAACTTTAACTGTCTTTTGTGTTTGCCTCTGCTCTCTGCTTCCCTTCATGTAGCTAGTCTTCTGCATTCAGCTTTGCTCTTTGGATCCTTTGTAAAAGGAAACTTCATGAAGTTTTGGAAAGTGAAATTAGTAGGTAAATGTATTGTGATACAGAGGTTTGGAATGTAAACGTAGTTGTTTTTCAAAACATGTTTTCCCGTAAGATTCCACCTGCGTCCTATAGTTTCAGTTCCACTTCTGCATAGGTGCCCTCAAAACATCCACCGGCGTTATTACAGCTTTACACCTCTCCTACGTGCCACTCACACCTGAAACATTGCTGTAAGTGTCTATGTGTTTGTGCCAAATCCTTGTTCAAACTAGCTGTGCAGATTTCATATGGCGTACCTGATTTGGGGTGGGGGAAGAAAGGTGTGACAAGGTTTGGTCTGCATATCAAAACTGTCCAAAGATGAGCTCCAGTGACTCTTTCCCTTCCATTTCCCACCACACATGCTTTTTTTTTCATCGTTATGTACTGTCAGTATCTTAAACTCCGGTTGTGCTCCTCAATTGCCAGACATTCTGGACATTTCCTGCTTCAGAGCTTTGGTTTTCTGAGTGGACATTTTGCCTGACAAATTTTTTTTAATCTAACATAAAAATGCCCAGGTTTAATATCTGGCTCCACCTGCTGCCTCTTTCGTCCTGCGTTTGTAGACCTTGGGAACCAGTGATGATGACTCTACTTTTTGGCTTTCTGTCACCCAGATAGGAGATATATATAATGTATATATGTGTGTATGTATCATATATATGTATATATGTCATGTATATATGATACATACATGATATTTGATTTTTCCACTGCTTTGTCTAGAAGCTGTTGAATGATTATGTATTTGGAGACTAAGACTATAAAACATTAGCTGGAAGATTGTGTTCTCATTTGAGCAGGAAAGCCTCACATAAAGTGTTAAGAAGCTACCTGAGGCAACATCAGTCCCATAGCCCCTGGTCTTCAGAAGCAAAAAGTGATGAGTTCCTCAAAAACTTACTATTGGGAGAGAAGATCCACAGTGTCTGAGTGACTTTGCAGATGTATGCCACACCTGCTGGTTCCCTTGGTGTGATTAAAGGAAATGGGTGAGATATATAGCTCCATTGAGAAGCTGATATGATCTCTAAGGTAACTCAGCAGGGACTCATCTTTACCCACCACTATTAGAATTTCCCCAGGCTACTGGAGAGTGTCTGTGTTGTAAAAAGCCAGTTACAGTTTGTTCAGTGGTGCTCTCTGATTCAAGTTCTCAGTGTAAAAAATAATGAAACTGAATAAATTAACAATAATAAAGGCACCAATCCCCATAGCATTCAAGTCCCCTGCCCCAAACCTTGCATTTTTTTTCCCAGAAACCAAGGGAATGAGACTGGGGCCTGGTTACCATGATCCACCCTTGCATGTTGAAAAGGACTTGCTGTTTTATGGAAGGATCGGGGAGGAGGAGAACAATTGTGTTGCAGAAATAAGTCAGCCAAGAAGTGTCTGAGTGGAATATGCTCAGTGTAAGGAGGTTTCTATCCATCTTTCCCCTGCTTGAGCAGGATATGGGAAACTTGTGGAACAGTCTTACTCAATACTACTTTAAATGGACAAAATGTAGTGATTTGTTTTATTGTAATAAATCCAAGAAAAATTTAAATTAAGTTTTAATGAAGAATTCATAGCATCCTAGTACCCAATATAGTCCAATGAATCAGTAATTTTTATCTGTTAATTGCAAATAGTAAATACAATTCAGTGTCAGACAGAATTCAACAATTGTAACCAGATGTACTGAGAGGTTTGGTACACAACTTGGTAAGTGACTATTTTGTGCTTGCAGCCCAGAATGAGGAACAGAGATGTGTGAGGTATGAGGTCACCATATCTCTTGCTATTGGCACAAGGGGTAGAAAGATAAATGATAGTGTTCTACCATCACTGCTCTACTGGGGAATTGTCAGAACCAACTATTTGCTCACTTATTGTCCCAAACAGGTTTTTCAAAATAACAGCCACACTGTTGCATGGTACTGTTTTCTGAAGTACCATAAACCTGTTTCTAACCACTGACCATTGGACTGGACGTAATTCAACAGTGTATCAAAGAAAAATATGCAGTTATTTTTCTATCTAATGCGGAGGAATTCTTTGTAGAAATTGACACTAAAGGTACTGATTGACATAAGAAACCAATATACGATGCTAATGAAATCAGTCATGATTAGAGTCTAATGATGTTTTGTAATCATAATCTTTCAAAAATAAAAAGCATTGCCAAGGCAGGCCTTTGGTACAGTGGTTAAATCACCCCTTAGGACATCTGCATCCCATAACTGAATACCTCCTTAAAGCCCTGGCTCATCTGCTGCCAATCCAGCTTCCTGCTAATGTACGTGCGCCATAGGAAGCATGAAATTATAATAAAAATCTTGCACTCCTACCATCTGGACTTGAATCCCTACTATCTAGGTAGGAGACATGCATGGATTTCTGGGCTCCTGGGTTTGAAACTATCTAACTTTTGTAGTTGTAGACATTCATTCATTTTCTCTCTCTGTCTCTCTCTCTAATAAAATAAAACTAAATAAAATTTACAATGTGAAACATCTAATAAAACTAATGCCATTTTGTTACACTTTGGCCTTCCTGAGTATGTTAAGTTTTGTTAAGTAGTAGTTCATTTTAACAGCTGAAAGCAACTGAGACAACCAGGGCAGAGAGAAGTTTCGGAACCTGTAAGTCTGTAATCATACAGTGTTAGAGTAGTAATAAAAGAAGAAATTATACACTATGGTATGATACTGCCATCACACATTTGTTTACACATCTCAAATGCCCTTTTAGAAATGCTGGAGTATGTCATAGTTGGATTACAACAGATAAAACACCAGTTCAAAATAAATAATAGAAAAGGTGTCTCATTAATGAAGACGTAAAAACACTTTTCAGTCTAAAATATACTCAGGAATGATACTCTCCAGTGGATGATTTAATCTTGTGGAGTACTATCTGAAAATTAACAACAAAAGTCGTAACACTTTTGATGATACAGTGCTATCATTGGTAAAACTAAATTTGTTTTGTGTTTTCATAAAGGGATTATTTCAGAACTACACAATACTTCACAGCCCTTCCCCCAGAAAACACACACACACACACACACACACACACACACATATCTTTGAACTTTCTTTTTAACTATGGTGCCAAATTTTTAAGTCATGAAAGATAAAGCATACATTGTAGAAAAGCCTTTATCCACACCCTTTCATTAAAGATTCCCAGTCAACTTATTGCAATCAAAGGAAAAAGAAAAACATCCTTTTGTTAAATAGAAAAATGTAAAATGTTAGGACCAGTGATAACTTCTGGAAGTACTACAGTACCAGTGATTTACTTTAACTTCAGTTAAGGTTATTTATACACAATGAGGTATTGGAATGTAATTTTAACAATTCTGTATTTGCAGTTGACTACAATTCACACATACTTTAGAAGAATATAGAAAATTGAAGTCTTCTGAAATTAAGGAACTTGATTTTGGCAATTAAGGAGATAAAAAAAATCTTAAAATAATGTCCTCTTTTGCTGCTACAGCCAATATTGCATTCCCCAATTTCCCAGAAGGACTTAGGCATTCCATCCTCAGGTGGCCTGGAGTAGATGGAGAGTTTCTGTATGTTAAATAATGACTTGGGTGGCTAAGGAGGGGCAGCTGTCAAGGGAACAGATCAATCGGCCAATTGAAATGTCATTTCTCCTCAGGCTGTAGGATGTGGCCATGTCTCTTTGCTGTCTCTCTCTCTCTTTTTTTTGATTCCCTTTTATTTTGATTTAGATATAAAAGCTGAGACATAATTTAAACTGACAGCAGAATCAAACAGTGTGACCTTGCCAGAATTGTTTCATGCCTTTAACACAATCCACTGGGGGTAGTGTGCTGGCAGAGGGAGGGTTGGGGGAGAGCGAATGAGAAAGGGATGCGCTAGTTTCTCCAGATGGCCTTGCCGCTCACAGGTTCCTGGAGGACTGGTCTCCAGCCTGGATATTTCCAAACCTGCCTGACAGGGAAATAAGAGCTGGAATGAAAAGGAGACGAGGAAAGAAAATGGAACTTGAGGAAATGACAAAGCAGTAGAGTGGCGATGCTAACAGAAGCCTTAGGAGATGGCAGTGTTGCAGGTAGAGTGCTTTTGTAATGTTCAGGGCTTCAGACATTAGTCTTGCCAGCATCCGCTTGGATAGCAGGATAGCCAAATGAACCCTAACTTGCCAGAGGACAGATTCAGAAATGATGGCTAGCAGGAGGGCACTTAAGAACTCAGCTCACAACAGGTCCCCAAAAGGTGTCTGAGTAGTAACTGCAGTTTGTCTATCTAAGGGCAGGCTAAGAGGCATGCTTGAGATGACCATGGAGTATAAAATCACGTTTTTTTTTTTTTAATGCCTTGGAGTGATGTGCTAATTAGCAATGTGATCACCTCTTACACTATCCTGCTTATCCATGTCTACCTGGAGGCTGTCTCTCTGCATGTATCAGTTTATTTGGGCAGTCACAGCAGCAGGTGGGGGAATTAAAGGATCTTTACTCTAGCCAGGTTCTGGGTAAGCTGGGATGGATCATCCCATACATGTCAGAGAGTATGTTTCTTGTGCCAATATTTCTTTGCCTTAGGTGATGGTAGAGAAACTCTGATAAAGTTGCAAGAGATATTATTTTTCAAAGTAAAAGAATAGAAAAATCAAAACAGTATGCTGACAATTGGGAAATATCTCTAGGAAGAAGCAACAGTGAGAAGACAAGATACATATACAGAGGAATTAGGGAGAAATCCAAGATGAAAGAAAAGGCTGGAATGTATTTGCAGCCGACCAGATTGGTTATTGGATATGAAAGTAGTAAAACCATAAATAATGAAAGTAACAAAAATCACGTCAACAGCTGCCACTTTATGAACACTTGCTTTGTACTGGAAATGAATTTAAATGCTTGATGGGAATCCCAGCTCATCCTCCAAACAATGTGATGAAGTCAGTGGTTAGAAGTGTCAGAGTCTGTTTTTCAGTCCAGGCAGACTGATTGCTGAGCTTTCTCTTTTCACCATGAAGGGTCATGTGTAATGTCAACCTGTCTGTATCCTCCATGACTCTTGACTTTAGGTGTAGTTTTTGAAGGTGAAAATGAAGTAACTTGTAAACGTCATGAAACTTAGCAATCAACTACTAAAGATGTAGTGAGACATGAAAATAATATTTCTCTAGAATGAGACATAAAAATGCACAATGTAGATCCTTCCGTGAAATAATTGAAAGTAATGAGATACCTAAATGATGCCTGGTAAAAATGCCATCCAATGAGAATCATGTGTTGTATCCATGGTGTCTGATCCTTATCCCAGCCTGCAGGACTTTGAAAGTAAGACATCCAAGAACATGGTGCTCTGAGGACCAGAGATGCTGTGAATGCTAAAAGATGAGCATGTCATAGAGAAGAGTGACTTAATGTGATTGTGAACATTGGGGAGAAGGCCCGTTGGAGCCACGAGGTGCTGCAGAGTAGGTTAACGTGATGAAGCAGAAAACACCAAAGATGGGAGCAACCTGTTAACTTTTGAGCATCCAGGTTCGACAGGGTATGAGTCAATTCCCAGGAGGTCTTAGTTGATTCTTGCCCTGGACATGCCAATGTAATAGAGTATTATAAGAGTAGAACACACAAGCTCATCTATCTTTGATTAAAAAAAGAATCTCTGCATAGGAATCATGAATTCCATGAGGTGCAGCCTTAGCATCTGAAAGCTCAGCTTTCTCAGTGAGCTACAAATGCCGACAGAGCTTGTGTTCCACACTACAGAAATAAATAAGCTCTATGTTTTTCGCAGTCAGCTGAAATACCTGAGATATAATGTATGGGTTTCCCTTATTCCTGGCTGCTGAAGTGGGAGTGGGAGAGGAGGCATAAGCCTGAAAGATGCCAGTTTCGGGCTTGTAAATACACTTTCCAGTTGAATAGAGATATGGTGTTTACAAGTCCCTCCTCTCTTGCTCTGTAAGCTGAGCCTCATCCATCAGCTAACTGGAATTACCACATCATTTCATTCCACCAGGTTTCATGACATGGCAGTTTTCTGATTGCCTCACAGTCACAGACTACTTTCTCTTTTTCACTGATATAAGCTCCCTGGAAATGAAGAAAGTATAAATGCCCAAGGCTGTTCTGAGGACTGTAGCCCAAATCCATCCCTGAGCTGGGATTTGTACTGTTGCTAAGTGGACACTCTGAAGTTGCTTCTTCCCAGTCCTTTGTTGACTCAGTTCCCTGCTGCCCACGATAGCCTCTCTGTTTCCTCTGTTTCTGCATCTGTAAGGCACTATGCCACTGTGAGCAGAAGTTGTACACAAATGGTCTGTGTACCACATTGAGGTGGCAGTGCAACTCTATCATTCCTGTTTCAGAAAAATAAAATTGAATCTCCAGACTTACCTATGTCTAGAGATCAGGGCACCTAGCATGTCATAAGTCTTCAGTTGTAGCTCCTGAATATCTACGTTGTCGCCATTGGTTTCTTATCCCCAGGGTAAGGGAGACCTTCTTTGTTATATTTCTTTCTATAGTAGGTTTTGTAGGTGTAGAGATGCCCCCCCATTTTCTCCACTGCTTACCTCCACATTATTACAACAGTATAATCATCCTTTAGCAACAGTCAGAAGTCCAACATTCTGTTATTTAACTCTATTATGGCATTGTAGGTATAGACAGTGGTAGAAAATCTCATATTGTGAAGGTACACCTAATAGTTTTATTGGAAGTCCTGTTTTTATTCAGAAGTAGAGATGTGTACTGCAACACACTTTCACTTGCTGATATACTAGTCTGTGTTATATAGTTCATCTGTGAGGATATATGAGACACATCTTTCTTTAAATTGTAGTCAATCAGTTGATAATAATCCCCGAAATTACAATGATACATAACATAGGGCATATTTTATTCTACTCAGAATGATGTGACAAAGACCCAAATAATGACTTAACCATCTATTTTTCCTAGTTGCAGAAATTGGAAATCTAATCCACCTAAAATTCTTTGTGTGTGTGTGAACTGTGTCATAAAATTGATGATTAAAGAACAGATAGTCAAGTCAAAAAAGTAGTAAATAAAAGTAAATTAAATCATAAACCTTAACAGGATGAAATGTTTCTTTTGACTGAGGTTCTTTACGTAGTCCTGCTGGAGACACTTGAAAGTAGAGAGGAAACAAATGATTTTCAAAATGTTCATGGAAAATGCACATTAACAGGAAATCGTGCATGGCTTTCAAAAAATTTTATATGAAATAAGCATGTAGTAGGGTTAGGGGCTAGGGTTAGGGTTAGGTTAGGATAATCAGGCCATTTTAGGACCCAGTTACCCTTCCTGCCTAAATCCAATACCTTTGCTGTTTTTCTTGAAGTGACTGTTACCTGCCCATTATGATACAAAATCTAGCACTTAACAACTGTTGAAAGCTTTTGCTTTAGAGCAATTTCAGGTCAATGTCCTTCTTGAATTCTGGGACCCCTTTAGGATCCTGTATTATATATTGTCTCCATCAAGCTCCTCTACACTGTTATAATTTCTCAGACTTTGTTTCTGATGACTTTCACAGTTTTGAGGAGAATGTCCTACCTTGTAGAATGTCCTATATTTGGATGTTGTTATTTTTCTCATAGATTGGGGTTATGGATTTTGGGGAAGAAAGCCACAGAGGTAAAGTTTCATTTCATCACATCATGTCAAAGGTGTGTACTGTCATTATGACGTACTGTTCTTGCCAGTGACCTTGATGATTTGACAGAGTGTTTATCGGTTCTCTAGTACATGTGTGATTTTTCCCTGAGTGTTCTTTTGCAGAAGTCACCATCTGGAGCCTAAACTTCAGAAGTGGGCATCTGTGTTCCATCTTCTTACATAAGGATATTTCCATGATTCTTTGCAGTTTTTCTGAGCATTATATTTACCTATCAATGCTTTTTTTTTTTTTGCATTATGGACTTGCATGTATTATACAGATTGGTCTCATTCAACACTATGTTCCTTAGATTCACTTTTAGGAGCTGTGTCAATCTCCTGCTGTGTCCTTTGGAGATATCCTTATTATTGTAGGATTTGGGTTTGTCTGTGAACATGGACTTTGTTTCTGGCATAACAACTTGTTTTATACCCATCTTGATGATGCTGTGCTCTAGTCTAAGAACACGTCAGTTACTCAACGGATCCTGGTTCCTGTGTTCAGAGAAGAGTATTAGAAATTAGCATATGGTTGCTAGATAGACACAAAAGATTTTGGATGCTTTAGAATTTTGTGTGAAAGTCAATGAGTAATGAATAAATTTACGAGGTGTTAGTATTTTCTATGTGTAGAAGAAAATGGAGTGTTGTAGGCCAAAGGATGCAGAGTAACAAATGTTCTGTGACTTGTTTGAACAATCTAATGTACACCGAGTGATCTGTTGTTTATACTGTATTGTATTCAGGACCTTTCTTCAATGCCCCAGGGGGAAAATGGGTATGTATGTGAGGTGCTATATGTAGCAATTTGCTCTATAGAGATTATTTTGTTGGTAAATATTTATTTTGAAACATTGTTTTGTATACATTACATATATGCAGTAAAATTTACATTTGATAGAATGATGACGAGATTAAAGTGATTGTCCAAGTTTATTTATACCATTAGTGTAAGAGTTAGAATATGGGCTTTAGTTATATTCAGCTCTAATAGCATATCATTTAGCCATTTACTTTGTAAAAGATACTTAAATTTCTTTTTTCTTTTACATTTTATTGGAAAGGCAAAAAGAGTGGTGAGGGAGGGAAAGAAGAAAATGTATTCATTCCTCCAATGACTGCAACATAAAGGACTGAGACGAATAAATGCCAGAAGCCTGAGCTTCTCCAGGGTCTCCTGCATAGAGGTGATGTTCCCAGGTAGTTTAGCCATCATTTGTTGCCTCCCAGGATGTGCATTACCTGGAAACTGAGTTGGATGCAGTACAGCAGCTACTCAAATCAGGCACTCTAATACAAAATGCAGGAATCCCAAATGCAAGTTAAGCTTCTGCACCCTCCTTTTCAAGCACGTGTTCTATATGAGAAACTGTTGATCCTGGGGGCCAATGATATGGCATAACAGGTTGCACTGTAAATCTAGCATCCTATGTGGGATCAAACCTGAGAAAAGCAGCTGAAGATGCCCTGAGGAATTGCATCCCTACACCTATGTGAAAGGATAGGAGAGTCTCTCAATTTTTGCCTATCCCAGCGGAGACATTGTGTCTGTTTAGGGAGTGAAACAGTGGCTGGGACATAGCTTGTTTCTCTCTCTCTCTGTTTTCTTTTCTCTGCTTCCTTGTCATTCTGCCTAAAACAATTATACAAACTGGTAACACTGGAAGCAAGATGAAACATAAAAGGCAAAAGTACTGGAATAAAGGAAATATAGTTTGAACTGGCATCTTTTTGTGTACTGTATTTAGAATAGTTGTATCTGGACATGAAAAGTTACAGAATGCTGCCTGGGATACATTCATGTCCCAGCTGTTCCACTTCCAATTTAGTTCCCTGCTAATGGTGTGAAAACAAGAGGGGAAGATGGCCCAACATTTTAGTCCTTGCCACCAACATGGGAAACCCAGATGAAGTTCCTTGCTTTGCCCTGAATCAGTCCTGTGTGTTGTAGCAAACTAGTGGATTGAAGATCTGTGCATTCCTTTCTGTATCTTGATATTCAAATATATAAATAGATATATTAAATAAGGAAAGTAGCTATGGGCTTCCAGTGGTTCTAAACACAATTTTAGCAATATTTGGTATAATGATGTGTTATTTTAAACTATTTGACTTGTTTTTGCTTGCTGAACTACAGCAAGGCTTCTTGACAACCTGCAAATCGCATGCCAGTCACTGGGCAATAGTAAATAGTAACCTTCATTAACTTTGGTGTTATCATTTCCTAAATAGTAATCCGCAGTATATGCAGCGATAATTTATAACTTCATGTTAAGCATTAATCTTCTCTCATGTCTGCTTTAGCTTTGCAGCATGCCAAAAATCCTATCCACAAAGCACCCACTTTATGCAAATAAATACAGACTTTGGACAAAAAAACCTTTGGCTTTAAAGGTTTTCCATCAGAAATTGAATATTTCTAATGCAGGAAAATGATCAGGAGCCACTATGCAAGCAGTGCTGTCATAGTTGCCTGATAACACCATTTCCCAAAAAAATGGAAGGTATTTTGGTCCCAGTTTATCACTGACCAAATTCAGCATCAGGTGGTGGCTACAAATTAATTGAGAGCAATGACAAACTTGAAAGCAACTGGTTTTAGCCTGGGAGTGAATCTTAATTCATGGCCCCACAGCTATAGTCACTTCTCACTCCACTCATTACCATCTTCTAGACTGCTCAGCTCTGCTTGAGCAAGGAAGATATGTATCCCAATAGTGTTTGTTTTCATAGAGTGCCTGGTAAGTTGCTGCTGGCAGCCAAAGCTGATATTGTAAAGACACAAAGCTAAAGAAGGAAGGAACAAAGAATCAAAGAAGAAAAAGGAAGGGAACAATTTCTTGGTATACTAAAGAGAAAGAAATAGGAGTGAATAGATGGGCAAGTCTTTCTACTGTCAGTCAGTGAGGCACTCACTACCTGTTTCCTCTGATATTTTCCTTCCTAGAATCATAGAAGTATAAAAGATGAAAATAACCCAGATGATTATCTCAAATAATACTTTTATGTAATTAGATGAAAAGTTAAACCTGAGAAAAAAGAGCTCATTTGTTAATTGATTGCAAAGCTCACATTTCAACCCATCCATCTTATTCCCTAATGGGTATGGCTGTCCTTGCTATAGTCATCTGTGTCTTTTTATTTCTTTCTCCTTTTATCCTGCAACCACTCCTAACCACATGCAGGGTCAGTCCTATATTTGTGCCTGTGACTGCTATATTTGCAACTTCATGTACAGAGGGAATCATGGAGCCTCATTGCTTTCTGGCAGAGCTCTGCCTCATGTGCTGACGAATATTCCTTGGCCCTGGGCATCCTTCCAACAGCAGGTGCCTTGCTCAGCAAATGGCTTTGTAGTTGCATCTCAAAGGAGGCGAACTGAAGTCCGATACTGACGTCCTGCTGCTTTGAGGTTATGATCTGCCACCAGGTTTTCTCTCACTATGTGAAAGAAAGAAACCTATTGCTGCCAAGGTTAGCATTACTAGGCATGGGGGTTGGCCATAGAGAGCATCTGCAACAGCTTAGGGATGCTTAGCTTGATGGATGGGTACGATGACAAGATGAGACATCTGAGTCTGTTTACATAGGACTGTTGTTGGTGAACCTGAGTGGATTGACCTTCAGGTCATGGCAAAATGTCTGTGTGTTTTCTCATTGAATGCATGCTACAAGAAAGGTGTTTGGGGGACATGAATTTACATTGTGACAGGGTTCTTGGGGAAACTATTCTTGCTTAACAATATGCATTTATTTTTGTACATTAACAATGAATGTAGATGCACATAGAATATGTGTGACAGTTGTTATAGATGAGCAAATGGAACGTAATAAAGCAAGGACTTGAAATTTTTAGGGGGCTTAATGTTTTAAAATTAATACAAGTTTATGGACAAACAAAACGAAATGTAGGACACACTGTGAGACGTGATTCAAAGGCAGGAAAGCACAAGTTATATACAAGTTATATACAAGTTAGGTGCTGGGCACCTAAGAATTTTGGTAGGGGTGCAACAAATTAAAGAGTTGAAAATAGCAACTTGTAGATTCAACATGCCTGAGTAGATTTTTTTCTCTTTTTTAATATTTATTTCATTTTATTTTATTTTGAATTATATGGTACAATTGCAAAGGGTCTGGGATTTGTTTAATCCCTCCCCAAATTCCCACTACCCCACTGTTTTTTTCCGTATTATTGCAATAGTATAGTCCTTCATGAGCAGTCATAAGTTCATCAGTCTGTTATTTAAGTGTGTCCTGATGTTGCTGGTACAGACGATGCAGACGGTTCGGCATACTGTTGTTAAGATATATCCAACACTTTCATCAGGAGTCTATCTTTGATTTGTAAGTAAAGATGCATGCTGCATTGTATCTTCACATCTGGATATATCTGGGTATATTAGATTCTATTATGCCATCAATATACATTCCCTTAAATGAGAACCCATGAAACAAAGTCAACAACAGGAATGGAGTTAAAACAAGAAATTTACAGCACCACAGAGTTAAAATATGATGCCTGAATAGATTTTATCCTCTCAGATTGATGAGCCAAAGAAAGTATTATTTATTAGGGCAATGATATGATATAAAAGCCATTTAGGAATAAGTACAGCATGCAAATGATGCATTGGAAGTACTAAAGGGCAGAGGCAGTGGGTTCAAATACAAATCTGACGATTATCCAACATTATTAAATTTGGGGTCCTAAGTTAGGACGATACCAGATAAGGAGAACTGAAGGTGGATGGGTGAAAAAAAAAATCACAGTAATAACAGAGCAGTCCTGCCATTGAATTTACATTGTAGAGTGTATGATAATGGGTTAATTATGATGTACAAGTTAGATTTGTGGGTGATCTGACTGCAGCACAACTCTCCCAGTTGTGTTGGAGGGGCAGATTATTCCTGATATTATCACTTTGGATTTGATTTTGGCTGATTTAGAAAATGGTGGCATCACAGAAAACATAGCAAAAAGCTAAAGAGCAGAAATATTTTACAGGGTAAGGGAGATAACCTGAAAGGACAAGCTGAAGGGGATAGCACAGTGTGAACCAGAAGTCTGTGGGAAGGGCAAAAAGCAGGCTGCTCACAGCAGAGACAACACATTGAAAGTTGAATACATGCAAGGCAAGGAGCAGGCCAATAAGTATGCCTAGGCTTCTACTTTCCCCCAGTGTTAGGAAGGGTAACTAGATTTCAGAGAAGAGCAGTATCAGTAATAGGGAGAAAAAAAACAGGATTATCTTCTATTGGGGATAAAATTGAGTAATTTTTTTGAAGACAAAAAAATTTATTTCTCACAATTGTGGATGCTGGGATGTGTATATTTAAGGGGCTGACATCACAAAACACCTTGTTTCTGTATCAACCTATGGAAGACGAAGGAAGTGAAAAAAACACATTTGCAAGAGACCATGAAGCAGCTGAAGTCAATTTTATGATAAATCCATTCTTGAAATAATGAATCCACTGCCATGATAATAGTATTAATACAGTAATGAGGGCAGGAGTCCTCATGACCTAATCACTCTTTAAAGGTCAGCCTGTTTGCATTGTTGGGTTACAGATTAAATTTTCATGCCAGAGCTTGGAGAGATACAGTCAAAATGTACCACATGGGCTTGGGAGATAGTAGATGTAAACATCTATGTAGTAATTACAGACTAATCTTCAAGTGCAGAAGTTAATTACATCCATGCAAAAGGTAATTATATTCCTGTAAAATTTTCCTGTTTGGGAATGTGACTTGGATTGCCCTCTTATTTGAAATCCCACCCCTGGTATAGTTTACTTTTCGTTTGCATACAATATTTATTGTCATGAGAGATTGGTAGTCAGGTTTGTATTTTTGTATACCCTAGGAAGCAGACTTGATGAGATCAGAGAGCCTCTCATCATTTTCCGTCCGTGGAAACTTGCTTTTCTGTGGCTCAGGAAGGTTTTATCCCACTGGAGTATCTCCTTATATCTTCCTTCATCGTTATTTAAGAAGCTACAATGTTAATGAAGTTCTTCATAATATTAAAATAATAACTGGTGTGTTTGTACTCACAGTACTTACCAGTTCTGAAGTATTGTTGTGCGTTTGCCTCCTTTGGCCTTCACAACAAGCAAGGAGTTGAGTAGGCCATGGTTCTGACCATTTCACAGAGAGCATGCCTGAAGGCTTGATAAAGATGCTATAAGGAACACACACAGAAGCCCAGATTCATAGTTTTATTTCTGTCTCAGAATTTACCTAATGGCCATAGCAAGCAAAAGTCTTCTCTTACAGAAACATTCCCAGGTGTGCTTTCATAATGCTGTAGCTTTGTGATCACTGGCTTCCAAGTGACAAAGGTTGTAACCCTGCAGTGTGGCCTTACAAAGACTGCACAAACTCTGAATCTCAGTTGTATTATCTAGAAAACATTAAAAATAGTAGGAAACCAAAATAGGGTTGCTGTAAGTATCAAATAAAACTGTTTCACAGAATGACAGGGATGACTCAACAAAGGCTAATGCCAAATACCAGTCACATTTACATAGATTGTACATTGATGTTTGGTTTTGATTTATCTCACACAAGTGCTTTTCCTCAAATTCATGTAGCTTGAACTTCTATGTACTTCCCCATGAGAGAAATTTGCATTTGGGAGGAATAAAGTGTGTCTTCAGAGACACGTAACTTGTACATATCTGTTAGAGCTAAAAAAATAAATTTCAATAAGTAAAGAATAGCAGTGTTGACTAAATACTTCTTAGTTAAAGCAAGTTTTAATCGGAAGCTTGATTTCTCTGACTCTCCCTTGTTCTTTCCTTGAATCTTTGTTTCTCTACACTTTTGCTGTGGAGCCTTGGTACCATTTGATGTGGTTAGTCCCTGCGCAAATAGAACAGTCAAATGTGGAAATCAGTGCCAACACTGGAGAGGGAGGGCCAGAATTCACTCAATTGCAGATACTTACACTAAGTGTTGGCATTAACAGTGTAAAGGAAAGTACAAAATAGCAGTCAAAGAAAATAACATTTGATGTTGTGTGTTCTGCTTATTTTTGCATGACCACAGCATGGAGTTCCTTTTCTTCCAGGCACAAGATGAATAGAAAAGGAGAGAAAATGATGTTTGATTCCTTCAGGAAATGATGACTTGTTACTGTTCCCCTGGTGACAAGGCATGACCATAATATTCACCTATTCCTTACCTGTGCCCCTGCCTGTACTACCTGGCAAGGACTGGAAGGATTATGGGTGGAGTCAGACAACATCTAGAATTAGCCCTGAGATCCAATCTTGGATGTTCTGTAATGAGCTCATTTGGTAATAGACTGTTTCTAGTTCAGATAGTCTCACACTCATGCAAACATGGGAAAACAGTAATAAACATCCAACTTGGTCCCCGCATACTATGAGGATTAATTAATTGATGCATATTTGCTCAGAGATTTATGTTTTTCTTTATTGCTTTCACTGATAGCAGTAAAATTATGGGATATTTTTCAAAGTCTCATATCTGATGAACAGTTTTGGTCAACAATACCACATAGTTAATAGCCGCTGCAAATCCTTGAAATCAGTTAACCTTGACATCTTGCTTTGCTCCTCTATTAAGAAACTATCTTGGGTTTTGAGACCCTGCCCTTCCGGGCCACTAGCTTTTCACCTGTAAATGTAAGTGATATCAGGACAGCCTCGGAAGCTCTGAAGGTGTTTTAAACAAGGATAGAAAAACCGTGATTCAGGAGCTTCAGTAGCATTTAAGTACTGGCCTTGATTCTAACAAAGGAACCTATGGTACAGGTGAACTTCAAAAAGTTCGTAGAGGACTTAAATTAAAAAAAAAATTTACCTTGTTGAGAGAATTGAGAAATCTGTGTAGAATTTGTTAATAAAGCTTAACAAAGCTTAATGAAGTCATATTCCAGCATTTTGGAAGGCCAGTGATACAGTATGAAATTATATGTGAAATTATTTTGAAACACTGAGATGGGGTGTTGCTTAATATTTTCTGTCATGATGTACATTTGTGCTAGGTGAAAGACTGCAGCTTTGACAAGTACTTCTGTTTGTTTTTCCTGTTGTCAGCATGGTGAGTTAAATTGAATGTCAGATCTGTGTTTGTTTATTTTATTACTTGTGGAATCTGGATGCCCATATCAGCCTTTGGTATTCTCTGCGATATGTAGGGGTCTAATATTGTTCTCTGTGACAAATACATCCAGGATTAAGTGCTCAGTCATGAAGTACTTTAAATAATATACCAGTCAAAGTGAACAAGGTCTCAGATAATGCTCAGAGAGATCGCATGGAAAGTTGTGAGTAAGTAGGTGAAAATGGTGAACCATGGTTTGCTAGAGACTACAAATTTTCAGTGTTGAGGCAAGGTTAGGGTTAGGGTTTGATGCAGCAAATAGAATGCCACTTGGGATGCCTGCATCACAAATCCTGGACTCTAAGTTCATATTCTGGCTGTGCTCCAAAATCCAGTTTCCTGCTAACATGCACACTACAATGCAGAAAATAAGCAATGCAGAATGGCATTCAGAGGATATTGTAAAAATATTTTTTGAGATCCAGATTCTTCACAGAGCATTCAGATGCAGGATTCATCCCTTTCTTTCCCATTCTACTCCAGGGTTATTTGTGTGGATCCATGAAGGAATGGAAGGAAAAATAACAATAGTGGAGTAGAAGCATATGACAATAAAGGAGGATATGCTGAGGGACATGTTGATGTTCATGTTCATGACAGAGGAGAATATGAGAGAAAGAGGAGGATAGAGGAATAAAGGAAAGTAATCCCAGTTCCGATACCAGCAGTAAGAGGGTAATGATTTTAGTACCAGCTGTAAGGTTGTATATATCACTTTGGTTTTGAATACGGGTGGGAACTGAGTTCATCTACAGAGTTTACATATAGCCTTTTGAGTAATGATTAGCATGGATCAGATTGTTAGGTTAGGGCCACCATGGTTGAATCTTCCTGGCTTTAATAAGAAGAGTCACAAAGAAACATGTTTTCCCTCTTGTCACATATTTTGCCCTGCCAAAGGACTGTGCTAGCAAAAACTCCATCACCAGATCCGAACCATTATTGTGATCTAGTCTTTGGATAGTGAACCTACAAAACCATGAGTCTAAAGTATTTTTCTTGACCTTTATATGAATTGCTTGCCTTACGTACTGAAATATTGAAAAGCTAATATGCCATGATTGTGTCAATTGCTTTGTGCAAGTTTGTATATGAAGGCAAACATGAAATTACATTAAGTTTCACGCTGAGAGTGTGGAATGGTGGTAGAGTTGCTTGGAACATCCATATAACATATTGGAGTGCCTGATTTCTGTTCTGTTTCTTATTCAGCTTCCTCATGTTGCATACCATGGAACACATTATGTCTCAAGGTCTTGGGCCCCTGTCACTGACTTGGGAGAACTGGTTGCAATTTGAGACTCCAAATACCCAAACTAGTGTGGCAGTCTGGCATGTGAACTAGTAGTTGGAGGTTCCACTTCTGTTTCTCTGGGTTATCTGTCTGTCATTCAAACAAAAATAAGGGGAAATAAAGAACACTTAAAAGGAGTTAGAGAAGTCTGACCCATAGAGTATACTGCAAGGTTCCCAAGTATATACAAATGTTTGACCTTTTGAAATTGTCTTAAACCCCAATATGACTTTATTTACCAGAAAATGTATAAGTATTTATTTAAATTAAAGGATTTGCACCTAAATCTCAGAAATATCTGACAATTTTACATCATTATATTTTGTCAATTTAACAAATCATAAAAATCTTTGCTGGTTTCCTAATATGTTGTCTTTTTTTTTTTTTCAATTCGCTCTTCTCATAAAAAAAAAATTATGAGGGCCTGGAGCAGTTTCCTGGCTAAAATCCTAGCCTTGCACACACTGGGATCCCATGTGGGTGCCGGTTCTAATCCCGTGGTCCCACTTCCCATCCAGCTCCTTGCCTGTAGCCTGGGAAAGCAGTCAAGGATGACTCAAAGCCTTGGTACTCTGCACCCATGTAGGAGACCCAGAAGAGTCTATTGGCTCCTGGATTCAGATTGTTGCAGCTCCGGGCATTGTGGACACTTGGATGGTGAATCGGTGAATGGAAGATCTTCCTCTCTGTCTCTCCTTCTCTCTGTATATCTGACTTTCAAAAAAAATGAATCTTTAAGAAAAATAAGTATCAATGCCCAAACTTAATAAGTGATTTAAAGATTTTTCACATGGAAAGGATTTTTTTATTAGTGATTCCCTGTTGAAAAGTAACATGAACATATAGAAAAGAAGGATGATTTATATAATTTGTAAGTGTTCACATAGACAGCCTTAGTTATATTACTGAGGCTGGAAAATAATAATATGTATTCTGCATAGATAGTATGTGTGTCAGTTAGCTCCTGGTGCTCCGTGACCTTTGAGTTGTTAAACTGGTGGGAATGGTTTGACCTAGATAACGCTAAATTATGGGAACAGGTTTTGACTTAAGCAGCATTCTAGACTTGTGAGTCATGTTATTACAGATTTCTGCAGTCCATGTGAATAGTTAAGATTTAGTTAAATGGAAAAGCAATGGAGTTTATAAGAACAATATTGTCAATATTTGAGGCTGTCTTAACGTGCCTCATGGGACTCTTCAGGATCAGGTGCTGTACAACCCTCTCGCTTCAGGCTACAGTTTAAATAAGAACAAATAGGAGATAGTTAGGGGGAGGATGGGGAAAGTGAAAAATAGTCACAGCATTTGCTCCTGGGCTAAATATGTTTTACTGTAAGCTTGGGAATGCTAGTGCTGTTTTCTGGGCCTTGGTTTTCCGTGTTCTGCATAAAATGCTTGCATGGTGACCCATCTTGGGCTAGACTGCTGCGAGATATGCTTAGGGAAGGCAACTGTTAGAAGTGATTCTTGACATCATGCAGAGGACTGCCCAGCCTTTTTAAGGGCAATTGTGATGGATGCTTCTAACCCAGTTCAATTAGTGCATCCAGCTCTCTCCCAACACCGCTCTGTGCATTACCGTTAGTAACACCAGGCATGGAGTGTCACAGTGTAGCAGATTCTTGGGCTACTTTGAAGATGCTGTCATTCAAGAATACTTGCTGACCTTTACCTACTAAATGTGACAAATACTGATAAAACTGTTTAGGTAAATCATTTATCCAGTGTCTGTAGATCATCTACTCTGCCTTGTGATTTCCACGTTGCTTTTCAGTCATTAGCATTTTTCTTGCCACCTAGCAACAATGAGCATGCAGCAGAAATGGTTTGGTAGCTGGCTGGACCATCCTCCGCTGTTTATTTAATATCACTTTGAGGGTCAGGTCAGTAGTACAAAATAACTGAAATTTCAAAAATAGAGTGACAATGAAAATTTTTCCTATAATTGTTGGAAATAAAATTTGGATTTTCTTTTATCTTGAGAGTGTAAAGGACATGGTGACTTTCCAAGGAATAGAATATAGAGCAAACACTAGTCATTTTACAATGCAGGCACCTCCCTTAACCAGATGATCAAGGGTAATATCAAAGTGACGTGTCATTTTGATATAATAAAAAGTGATGAGAAAAGCATGCTACTTGTCTGTTGTTTTCCTCCTAAGCCTGTATATCAAACCTCAGAACAATCATCAGGACAAAGTATATTGAAAAAATTTTGAAAAAATATTCAAAGAAGTTGCATCATTTGTACTCTCTGCCTTAAGCACAGTGTTTTTCTTTGATTTAGAGTTGCTTCTCAAATTCTCAATTAATATGTCTATGAATTTATTTGAATTTATATCACTACTATTGATATTTTATTCTTTATCCTCATCCATTTTTGGTTGGTGTATTTGCTTGGTATATCTTTCTCATTATAGTTATTACACTTTAGCTAATCAGTGATAATATACTGTGGGAAAGGAAACAGAATAATTCTGTTTCTGATTTCCCTACTTGAATGGGAGCCCAGATTTGGTGTGTTAATCTCTATATACATTTTAACTTAAGCAATTTATACATTTTAAAATTGGCCAATATTTATAAAATTCATGATTTGTTATTTATTTAAGAATTTAATAGTTACATTCTTAGTGTCACAATAAATGCATGATAATTGTAACAACATGAGTCTCATTATTTCTAATGTTAATGTAACATAATACAATATTAATGTAATATTAATACAAAGAGAACATATTCCATGTGGTTCTTAGGTACAATTCTAAGATATAATTGATCCCTGCTATCCTTCTTTCCTCTGATTCTTTTTACATGTTTGAGGAGACATGTTTTTTATTATAATAAAATACTTAATGCTCCACTAACGAGTTAAGAAATAAGAAATAATAATTTAAAACAGGTCAGCAGCAATATACGTAAGAGCTATAAATAATCAAACAGAAAGATGGCCATTTCCAATCATACATAATATATGTAAAATACATTAAAAACAGTCATTAAAATTATGGTAGTAAACAAAGACATAAAGCAGTGTAAAAAATACATACTTATGGCAATACTGAGAAGAATGTGCCTAAAGCTGAATCTTAGCAAATATATTGACAGTATTCTAAGTTGTATGCAACTGAGAATGGCGTTTCTGTGGATCACTTTGATAGGTGTAGATTTATTTTGAAGTATTCTTTGAAACTTTCCTGTATATCATGGTGAGAACTTCAATTATTTATTGAGTTTAGAAGATTCAATAGTATTTGTAGCAAGAAATCCCTTATAGTACCAACAAATCCGAGATAACAGAGGTATCTTAGATAAGCTTCCCCTTTCTAAGTGATCTGTAACCAAGCATTGGACAGCCTCCACTCAGGCTGATCAATGCTGTCCTTCCATAGATAACAAATGTCCACTTCCTTACACAGGTTGCAAGCGAAAGTTTTTTTAGGAAACTTCTGTTTGTAAAGGATGCTACTGTTTCATTCCAACATGTATGAGATGGAGGCAAAACTTATAATTGAAGATGTCAAGATGAGAATTTTAATTTAAATGTGTATTTGAAAATCCAATGCCATAGTTTAACAATTTTGTAATGATTGCTTATAGAATGTGGTGTTCCCATTCTGAAATCTCACAGAATGGCTTCAGGGGCTCCCACTCTTGGTCCCATGAAACTTGTGTTCTCATGCATCAACTTCTTAATCTATGCCAGTAGTGATCTTGGGGCCAAGGGTAATTTCAGAAATATCGATGCCTTTCCATTCTCTTCCTTGAAGCTTTGAGTCTGTTGCTATGTGGCTGGAGTTAATCCATTCTTGCCTTGGACTGGTCCTGCAAACTAAAGCCAGGAAATCCATGCCTGTTTAGCCACTGTGACTTTTCTGAGTACTTACATGAAGGCAGAGTTTCTGTAGTTCTGTTGTTTCCCAATACTGGCCTATGTACTCTTTGAATACAACTCGTTCCACATTGGCCATGTGTCTGGGTATGTGTGTGTTTTGATGGGATGAAGCCAGATCATCGGAAGTAACCTTACTGAGGACTTGAAGTTGTTCCTACCACTTACAGTAGAGTGATCATATGGTGAAGTGGAATAAATAAAATGGATCAGATGTGCACCTGAAGGCTTTGTGTGTTTGATAGAAAAAAACCTGTTTTGCCATACTTTGCCCATCTCTAAAATAAGTACTTCTCACCTTTCTGTGTAATGTTTCTCCTAATATGTTGTAGGTTCATTGAGTTTCCCACATGAGAAATAAGCACCTTTAGCAAAAGCAAGACTAGAATGTAGACCCTACCAATCTTCTCTGGTTTATCCCCTTCTCCACTCAGTCTCACACAACTGCACCTGGCTGCAGGTGGTGTATTTTTACTCTAACCTGACTTATGTCTGCACCAAATTACACCCTCTACATTTTTGTCTTAATCCTAGTTAAGGGCTTCTGCCTAGACATAGACAATCAAAGGAAACCATATTTGAAAATTTCAAACATGTTAAAGGATGATTTCTAAGAGATGTTATAGGTTCATAGCAAAATTGAGAGATACAGAGATTTTTCCACATGTGCCATGTTCCTACACATGCAAAGTCTCCTCCCATTAACATCTCCTTCTGTAGTGCAACAGTGTTTATTATTGGATGAACCTAAATTACATGTCACAACCAAATCTATGGTTTACATTAAAGATTTTTTTCCTTGGTCTTATCATTTTTTAGGTATGGGTAAATGTAAGGTATCTATACTGCCTTGATGGTTCTCTTTCCTACCTATTCATGTCTTTGCATTTCCTGAACCAGTTACTGTTAGTTCCTTACCAATGATGTTATCAGCAGTTTTGCCTGTTCTGGAAGAGTAAATAGTTGCAACATATACCTCTTTAAGACAAGTGTATTTTCCTTACAACGTGTCTTCATGTTTTCTTGTTATGTCTTGATGACTCATTTCTTTTTTAGAAGCAATATTCCATTGTCTAGATGTCCCACACTTTATTTATCTGTTCACCAACTGAAGGATATCTTGCTTGCTTCCCAGTTTTGGCAATCACCTTTTGGGGTATAGATAATAAGGAGCTCACCTTTACAGTAACAGTACATTTACTTTTGTAAGAAATTTTCCTCAAATGTGATCATATTATTTTACAAGCAATGGATCCAAGTTTCCATCATTCAGTCTCCTTACCAGTATTTTTGTGGTATTAAGATTTTAGTCATCAAAAAATATATCATTGTTTTCATTCATTGTCCTTAATGATATATGATGTTGATCATATTTTTATATGCTTAGTTGCCATCTGTGTGTCTGCTAACCTCTTTGGTCCACTTTTTATTGGTTTGCATATCTCCTTACTATTGAGTTTCAGTTGAATTGTTTTTGTGTGATTTTTTTTTGTAGTGAAGGATAACTTTTTTTTATAATCTTACATAGTTGATTAGGGTACAAAGGGTCAAGGGCTACAAGAAAGTGGGTAAGACCATTGTTTCCACACTAATACCATTATTTGTCCCCCTGTATCTGAGGTCAGTGGAGAAACAAAGGGAGAAGCCCCACCCAGCCTCCCACCCTTCTCAGGTCCCCGATGTGAGGCATACTCCAAGGGTCCTGCTCAAGCAGTTTTGACAGTTCAACAGTTCTGAATTGCTGCCAATCTCACTGTTCCAATTGCGATGAAATTTATTCAGAATCCACTGGCTGACATAGTTTCTTCAGGATATGAGTTCTGAGATCAGCAGTTCAGTTGGAGGGATCTCCAAAGAAACTTCATGTGAGGTGATCCCAGACCTGAGTCTCGTGTGCACTTGCCAGTACAGGATCTGGCACAGTCCATCGCCCCAGTCAGCTTATGCACATGCTGGTCATTGCAATTTGCTGGGTCAGTTCTGTTTCCATCCCTATCTTCCATACGAACCAATGATTGTTGCACTCCAGTCCGATCCTGATCACTTCATACTCGGCCCTCATGCAAACCAGTAGGAGCTGCAGACTAGTTGGGGCGACTCCCCATAACCCCCACAAGGCCTGCCCCTACCCTGGTTCCCATGCTTGCCAGTATGTACCACAGACTTGTTCAGTCTGTCCCACATCCCATTTAACCCTTGTACACATCAATGAGCATTGAAAGCAGTCCTATTAATATGCTTTTTGCAAATGTCTTCAGTATGTCTGAGTCTGTTACCTTAGCATGGCAAATTAACATTGTGCTATTTTGATGCTTGGTATTTCCCATGACCAGATATGTCAGTGATTAAAGTAATAAGTAAAACAATTTCACTTTTTCAAGTGAAATTGGACTCCTTATCAGGCCATGCATCACAGTAGGAGTTAGAGAGACAATGTTATTAGAAATCTTGAGAACACTTGATTTTGTTCATCTGTTTCCTAAGCTTAGGCATAGCTCCAATTGATGTCATCCTAATAAGAATGCACACAGTGTTCCCTTCTGTTTGTCAACCAGTATGCCTCTGGATTTCAAGAGGAACTTGTTGTAGAACTCTGCCATCAACTTTGATGAGCTCTAATATTGTTCAGTTGGCAAGATATGACAAGGTTACTTCTGGAGGTTGTGCTAAGTGTCAAGTCACCCCATTTTCTTACAAATGAGATTGAAAAAGAAGCTCAGTTAATTTTCATTAAGCATTATTTGCAAATTGCAATGTTTGCATAAGCTATTTCTCAGGAATAATTTACTCTCACACTAACCCTATCCTTGAGGGTGGCGTGCTCATGCATAACGACGGCAGAATATAGGCCATTGTCTTTTATTTCAATGACACTTAGCAGACAGATTCCTTCCATCTGACAAATACAGCATTGTTTTTCTGCTACTTTTCTTTTGACAGAAATGAATGTTGGCCAGAAAGAAAAAAAATAGCAAAATAAAAATATTTTTGGAGCATTTCAAAATTGGGAACATGGGTGAGAAATGAAATATGAATGCCATTTGAATATTTTCTGACCAAAACCTTTGGAATAACTTGGCAGCTGTTTCTGTGAGAAGGACACAAGTTTGGGGATTTTTTTTAGATAGGAGAAAGGATTTCCTCTCAAGATCTTAATGAATTGTTCCTGGCCCAAACAAAATGCGTTGCATCCTGAGATAGGACCTAAGTGGGGTACAGAAAGGGAGGTCATTTATGTAGGACTGTCTCTGAGCTGCTCAAAATGTTGTTAAGCTGAAATTGGGGATCAAATCTTATAAAACATTATCATTTGAAATTCCAGAAATTAAGGGAAAATATGAAAAATAGAAGAGATAAGCTTTTCTTTTTATAATATCTAACAGTAGAGATTTGTGAAAGAATGAAGAGAGTTGAAAGCTAACTCCACTGAAGAGCCCCTTTGTACCACAGTGTTGAAACTCATGGCTCCTAATGATACAACCCAACAACTTAGGCATCAGGGAATGCAACTTATACTCACATTTTGTTTGGTTTTTATAGTTATGCCTTATTTACTTTGTATTGAATTTATTACCAAGTTAAAAAAAAATGAGGGATTTTCATTTGGCTCTCACTAACAAATGCAATTCCTGGTGGTGTCATTATGGAGTGGTCGCAATGGGGAGGAACAAGTGAGAGCTATCCCATTGAGACTGTTCAGACTGTTTTTACTTTGTCATAATTAACACGCGCTGTTTCAGTCCACTTCAGGAACTCAAATGATTTTCCAGATGTTTTCAGGCATTTTGGATGTCAATACCTCTTTTGATGACAGCTGTAGGATCTATTATCATCTGCTGTTGAGCTATTTCTTTTACAACATAGTATTTATAATTCCATTAGCCATTGTCCTTTGAGATATTATCAACTTAGTTCACAAATTTCTGGGTTGCAAGGGCAGTATAAAGTAATACTTTGAAAGTTCAAGGGAAACAGAACTGAAAGATAAGGTTTTTTGACGCGAAAACATTTTGAAATTCATGCATATTTTTGCAATATTTGTTCTAGAACCTTCTGAAGACTGCTCATGTGCATAATTTTAAATATATATATTTAATATATATTTTAAATATGTGTTTAAATATATATATTAAATTTATATTTAAATACGTATTTAAAATATATATTAAATATATTTAAAACTATGCACATGAGCATAGTATTTTAAATATATATATTTTAAATATATATATTTTAAATATATGTTTAAAATATACATAATATATATATTTAAAACTAAATTTAATATATATTTAAAAGATATATTAAATATACATTTTATGTATTTTAAATGCATATATATATATATATTTAGGACCTGTCTGCAATGGCTCAGTTGCCTAATCCTCTGCTTGCAAAGTGCTGAGATCCCAAGGTAGTAATCTCATGGTAGTAAGCTGTTCCACGTACTACCCAACTCTCCGCTAATGGCCTGGGTAAGCAATGGAGGATGGCCTAAGGCCTTGGAACCCTGTACCTGCATGGGAGATCTAGAGGAGGCTCCTGATTCTTGATTTTGGATAGGCTCAGCTCTGGCAGTTTGGCCATTTGGAGAGTAAACTAGTGGATAGGAGATCTCTTTTTGTCTCTTCTTCTCTCTGTAAATCTGCCTTTCCAATATAAATAAATAAACCTTAAAAAAAAAATCTTTGCAAACCATTGAACTTACCAGGAAAGTAGGATGCTGGACTTTATGCTTGGTAAATACCTCCAATAAAAGAATCTCAACCTAATCTGAACTATAGTAATGCAACAAGGTGGAGGAATCCACCATGGGGGAGGGTTTGGGGAGGGGCGGGGGGAATCCCAATGCATATAAAAATGTGTCACATAATGCAATGTAATTAATAAAAAAATAAAGATCTTTGCACATTGCTGACACTGGTATAGTTGATTGAGCCTCCGCCGTTGGTTCCAGTTACGCATACAGGACCCAGTTCAAGTCCTAGTGGCTCCACTTTTGATCCAGCTCTATGTTAATGGTATAAGGAGGTAGTGGGGAGGGCCTTGTCGTTGGTCTCTTGCATCTATATGGGGACCCAAAAGGAGCTCCTAGCTTTGGATCAGATCAACTTTGGCCTTTGCAGCCATTTAGGGAGTGAATCAGTGAATAAAAGACCTCTATCTATGTCTTTCCTTCTTTCTCTGTAACTCTGTTTTTCAAATAAAAATAAAATCTTTAATTTTTTGCATCAAAATAAATGTATTCTTTATTCCATTTTAGGAACTTTAAAAATTGCTTTCATAATTAGTTTTGCACAAAAAATATCCTGAGACTTTTTATAGGTGTTCTTCCATGAATGCATTTAATTTATTCCTGATTACTTTTTTATATCATCTTCATGAACTTTATCAGCAACTACATCAGCAATGCATTTGCCATTGGCCCTGAGAGACTGTGCATACAACTCAAGGAGTCTGAAACACTCTGGAGTTGTGGGTTATCACTGATTGCAACAAACACAGAAGCTGGATGTGTTGGATTTATGAAAATTTAAATTGACCAGGACTGGTGTTTCAGCACAGATGATAAAGTTGCTGCACAAACACCAACATCCCATATGAGTGCTGGCTCACATCCTGGCTGCTTCATTGTGAATCCACTTCTCTGCTAATGGCTCACGAAAAGCCGCAGAAGATGGTCCCAAATGCTTGAGATGTTGCTACTAATGGTGGAGACCAGGAGTAAGCTGCTGGCTCCTAGCACTGTTCGACCCAACCCTCGCCATTTTACCCACCTTGGGTGTGAACTAGCAGATAGATGATCTCTGCATTTATTCCTCTCTCTCTCTCTAATTCTGCCTTTCAAACATATAAATAAATCTTTAAAATGAAAAAATACAAATTTGAATTGACCAACTGACTTCATTTAGTTCTGTACCCAGATTCATTTTAATCTATAGGCATATTTACATGGTTAATTTGCTGGGCCAACACACAGGTGCACATCCATGCATATTTATTTTATGTAATTTTGTATGTTAATTTTGTAGATATGATAATACAGTTTTAAGTTTAGTGAAATTATGACATGGAAGCCTAGTAGTAGTGTGAATATGGCTATCGCCCCACAAAAGTTCATTGATTTTACAAAATTCATGATTTAGACAATTTTTGTTATTTTAAAATATGTAGTTTACATATGATTTTTCACATTATGCTGTTTTACTGTATGCTCCCCACAAGGTCAAAGAAGATAGTTTCTATAAATAGTGATTTTTCATAACAGGGTTCAATCTAGTCTTGGATTCCCTTTGTGATTTGATTTGGTGTTTAAGAGACACATGCTTTTGCGATAACTAAAGAAGAAATATGCTGCATTATTAAATTAATCTTGAGAGTGAGAGGTTTTTTTTTTCTTTACGTTTTTTGGAACTCTTTAAATCTACAAAGATGACCAATGATACCACAGATGCACAGTTTCCATCTCCAACACCAGATGTGCTGAAAATCCAGTTTCCACATTTGGTCTGAAGGGTAGTATGTCTCACTTACCAGCCCTACTATTGCTTTTATACTGTCATAAAGGCTTAATGATGTCCCATCAAGACATATTAACATGTCCCTTGAGCTGTGATAATATGAAACCCACCTTCATCTTTTTGCTTTTTATGCTGTCTTCTCAATAACTAGTCTTGCATTTTGAGCAAGTGGAATGCTGGTTATAAGTCTGCAAATGGGTAATGTACCTTGACTATGCATTAGAGTATAAAATGATGAGGTGGTGGGGAGGCCACAAGGAAGCTTCAAGAAAACCTTTGGAGAACATCCAAATTAAAGGTAGCACTACCTCCAGTGCCCCAAGAATCACTGCATGTTCAGGCTATGTTAGTCCAAAACCTCAGGGCTCCTTTTCTCCCAGTGGAGACAGAGATACCAAAGTCAGAGTGACGCTCAGGCAAGAAGCCATGTGAATCACTGGAACACATTAGGTATGAACAAGGGCATCGATATTAGATGAAAAACATTCCAGCACATAGTCTTGTTTCCCTCTTTAAAATTGGGGATATTAATATTTTATTTTCAGCAGGCTGTAGGGAAGGTATGTATTATTGATGAGATTGTGTTTTGTCGAGTTTCGGAATCTCTGACTTTTCCAAGTCTATCATCTTGCTAGCCTCATTACAGAAAAACATTTCAGAAAGAATCTTTCAGAATTCCAGGAACCAGAAATATGGGAAGAGTAAGCCAGCCGTTCCTCTTTCCTTGAGAGCTGTGTTGGCCTCTGCTCTGGGGTATGGAAGTCTCTGTAAATATAGATGGGTGTTTCCTGAGCTGTTTGTGTAATGAAGGGTTATAGAAATGAATCGGAGAGTTGATTTGTGTTTCCTGCCAGGCACATGGGTAGTATGAAGAAAGAGTGAGGAGGCATGGGCAGTTTTCTGATGGAAGGAAGTACAGCAATGAATCCCTGTCCAAACTCTGTTTTGTCACTTCTGCCTGTTTTGCTGGAGGAATATGTTGTGGATTGCCTGATATTTATTCATTTGGCTTTTGATATAACTGAAAATAAGCTAAAAGTAGATACTTTTCTAATTATGGGTGCTTATTTCAGCATCATTGTGCTTAAATGCTCTCAGTGAGTCAAAAAGGAAAAGAAGGGAAGACATGGAAAGTTTTCCTGTTCTGTGTGATTGGATACACAAGACTTCAATATCAGTTTTTTACCTCTCTGATGAACACAACAATTTGCGGGTGGGGGGGCATGTTTTTCATCAGTCATTCTGACACTTACCTAATTGTCTCCTAGTTGTTGGGGGCTGGAATAGTGACTAAAAAGGTAGGAAAATCTAAAAAATCTAACAAAGAAATAGCATCCAATTCTGGCTACCTGAGAGAACAAGGTGTAGGCTATAGCAGAGTGAGTTGTTATTTCTATCATAACTCTCAGAGCAACTCCATCTCTCTAAGTCCATCGATGCCCAGTCACCTTCACCCTGAAGACATCAAGCTTTGAGGATGCTGTGAAAATCAGTGCCATGCTGACTAAACGCTTTGGAGTCCAGGTGCCTCCATAATTCAGCTGGTACCTGAGAACACTGGAAGAATACATGAAATGTCCCTCTTGGAATTCAAGTAAATGAAATTTGTCATGTTCTCCTTTGGTCTATTCTGCCCTTAAAACTTAAATCCCTTTGTTAACCAAATGTATAGATTTCAGCTGTAGTTAAACCGTGCCTCCAGACTTGAATTTTCCACATATTCAGGGGAAGTAACAGACTGAATCTTAAGTGTATCTCAGATTGCTAATTGTAAATAATTCCAGTGCCCAGGAAAGTGTAACTCTAGTAAACTCTAGTATTTTCCATGTTTAGTATATGCTCCCTGCTTGGATAGACCTTCATCTCTGCTACATACTATCATGTTGAAAGCTCACATACATTGTTTAGGCATTTGCTGCAGTTGTTCCGGTCGCCCACCGCCTGGGATACCCCATCCCGTATCTGATTGTCTGGTTCAAGTCCCAGTTACTCCCCTTCCAACCTAGCTGCCTGTGAGTGTATATCTTGATAGGCAAAAGATGCTAACTGATGTACTTGGGTTTCTGTCACCTACATGGGAGGCACATATGGAGTTCTGGTCTCCTGGCTTCCTCTGGCTCCAATCCTGGATACTGGGGCATTTGAAGATTGAACTACTGGAAGGAAGATAACATCTCTTTTTCACTCTCGTCCATTGAAGTAATAAACATCATGCCTATCCAGCCGAATCATCTGAACGAGGTAGCCACAGATAATCCTGACCTAGTTACTCTTACTACATAGTGATGCATGGTTGTCCTAGTCACAATTCTGTCCTTGTGAATGATTTAATTTATAAGGAACTCAAGATCAGCACTTGTGTAAGTAAATGCATTAATTACTTAATAAAATTTTTAGGTCATAAATCTTATACCCCTGCATTTTGAGAAGATCAGTAACCATTTTCCTTGAATAGTACCCTCATTTTCGAAACTTTGGAATGCTGCTGTGGGCAATAGAGTCCCCCAAGGGGTTTTCAGAGCATTAATCAGCAGGATAGCATTCATCCTGGCTGAAAAAGGCTTCACCCCTGCTGGAAGCCATTGAGCTTTTCATCCTTTCTGGTTTGCTCTTTCTCCTCCGCAGCTCTGCTAGCGCCACAGTGCTAACTGCCTCTCACAGGCCTTATGCACAAAAAGGCTGTCCTTAAGGCCCAGCAGAAATTCTGCTATGTATGTATATTTATTTATAGATAATTCCAAGGAAATAAATGAATCTTATTTAAAGTAATAACCTCCTTTATGATCTTTCTGCTATTAGATTTTTTTGTTCAGAATTGTTTTTTAGATTTTTTTCTAAACTATCACAGTGATCTTGGTAAGATTTCAGTAAGGTTGAGACATTGACCTTGGATTCATGTAATGATTTTCACCATAATTGCTGTTACACATATTAAGGAAGAAGTAAAAAAAAAACCATTAGTGATTGTTGAGTACAATATAATTGGCATGCAACATGGCTTACAAGGCAGGACTATAACTAAGAGGTCAGGAACTATGATTAGACAATTGATATTACCTTGTATGTGGGATACGTTGAATAACCTTAATAGCAATGACGACAGAGAGTCGTATCATCAGGTATGGTGACAGAAGGAAAGAGCGGCTGTGGATTACTTACTCTCTGGGTCCCCATGTATTTATCTTACCTTCTTCTTTAGGAAACAAAAGATTAAAAGGGAATAAGTGGGCTTGAGTCTCTAATCTTTACATTCCTATAAAACCCTTGGACAGCATATTCCGAAAGTATAGAAGAGGTCATTGTAAACTTTAGAAAAAGAAAAAACTCATGTGAGAAAGTGCCTGGGTTTACTTTTAGTCTCATAGCTCCCAGGTTTGGAGATGAAGAATTGAAAAAAACTGCACCTAGAGAAACAAATAAGAAAACCCCATGCTTAAAAAAATAAGTGCTCGTTTTTGCCAGAGGATTAGGAAAAGAGCAGATCTTTATGCAATACTTTTAGCCAGTAGCTACTTTGCATTAGCCAACTTACTAGTGGTGGTAGAGAAGGCAGAATAAGGAGACTCTATTTCCACCTGCATCTGACAACAGCTTGTGCTTTGAGAGACTATTGAAAAGCCAAGGCTTTCCCCTTACCGTACAGTAACCAAGCAGCCTCACTGTGCTGACACTGGAGGCCACATGGGAGCTAGTGCAAAGGCCTTTGTAGCCCTCCCCGACACAGCATTATCGATGGAGATACCGAAACCTTCCCTGTAGTGGCATGAAGTCCATTTGTCTTTTATTATCAGTGACAGCCAAATAAGGCACCTGGATCTCTCCCACCTGGAAGAACCAAGTCCATTCTTTGTCTGCATGCTGGAGAAATGTCAGAAGGCACTACAAAAGAAGGAGTGCAGAAGATCCAGATTCTCCAACATAATGCCTAAAATGCATATTTTCTACTCACTCTCTGTAGTAAGAACTAGGGAAATTTCTGTTAGAATAAAACAGACAGTAGATAGCTACATGAGGGTGATAGGTTAAATTATATAAAATCTCAATCAATAAAATTATATGCAAATAAGACAAATTCTATTTAAAATCCAATACAGTGCATTTCTAAAAATACTCAACCATAAAGAAGCAACAACATTAGATTTAAAAAAGCAAGTGTTACACTTACATGTGAAAAAAATGGTTTAATTATGATATTTAAAAGTTGTAAATTAGAAAAACCTTAACAATGTTTGTTACCTAAGAAAAACAAATTTGATCCAAGCACACTACAAGTAAAAAGGTAGGAAAAATACAGCATGTCAGCATTTTAAAATGAATTTAGATGTATCTAAATTAAGTAAACCAAATATTAGAGCAAAGAAAATTTCCAAAACCAGCAAGGGACATCATATAAAGGTAAAAAGACTAGTCGAAGATCCAGTGGAGTGGTATTGTACACTGGACTTCTCCCTGTGCGCTGGCATCCCATATCGGCACCAGTTGGTATCCAGACTGCCCCACTTCTCACGCAGCACTCTGCAAATGGCCTAGCAAAGTCCTTTGGCGCCTACACCACTTGGGAGAACTCAAAGAATCTCCTAGCTTCAAACTGACTCCTTTCTGACTGTTGAGACCTTTTAGAGGTGAACCAGCAGAAGATTTTTATTTTTCTCCTTTTCTTCTCTAAAATCTGCCTTTCAAATAAAATGAAATCTTTTTTGAAAACAGAGTTAGCCCAACAAGAGACATAGCAATTCTAAATATATATATATATATATATATATATACATATATACATATCAAACAAAATGGCTGAAATACACATGAAGTATAAATTAGTCAAAATTTTATAAAAGGACAGATCTAAAAATGTAGCTAGAGACTAAAATATCCCTCTCCACAATTGATGGTAATAAGTGCAGATAACAAAGTAATATTACTCAAGAACTCAAAATGAAGCTGACCAGCAGAATCTTGAAAATATGTGTAGAATTTTTCCATCCAGTAATTTCACCATTACTTGAGTTGTTCTAGTGACAAAAGCAAAGATGGGGAGGAAGGGGCCTGCCAGTCACACCCTCTGGCAAGGAACTAGACTGCCCACTTGGAGTGAGCGCCTCTCTCCACCTTTTAGTTCAGTTGTCCCCCTCCCTGAGATGGTGTAAAAAGACACCACTCCCCCATTTTCTTGGGTCTTTCCTCCCTTGGAGTTCTTCCTGTCACTATGGCAGGAAACTTCTCATTTTCTCTCATAAATAAATCTTGCTTTGCACATTGAAAAAACAGGGCTTTGGACTCCAGGACTATGCAAATAATGTTTGTAGTTGGCACCAAATCACAGACCATTAAAGGACAAGCAGATACACTTGGCATCATTGGAATTAACATTGTTTACTCTACAAATTGCACTAACAATAGGGTGTGTGGCAATTGCAGAATTAAAGCAAACAAAAAACTCACATTATACATTTTGCAATGAAATATTATTTAGATTTACCAAGAAACCCTATATTTCAGAAGTTACAAGCAAATAGGAATATCCTGTTAGAGAACAGGCAAAAAAATATGGGCCTATTTCACTGAAAAATTACAAATTGGCAGCGGCACATGAGGTATTACTCCGTATTATACACCAGGAAAGTGAAAGTGAAAACCGTACTGTGGTGTCACTACATACCTACCAAAGTTGCCAATTTTTTGGAAAATTTTTTGTATTAGTATTATTTTATTTATTTGTAGGGTAGAATTGCAGAGAAAGAGATCTTCCATCCATTGTTTTGCTCTCCAAAGGGCCAGATCACCCAGGGCTGGTCCAGACCGAAGCCAAGAACCAGGAACTTCTTTCTCATCCTCCGTGGAGTATAGTGGCCCAAACTCTTGCGCCACCTTCTATGGCTTTCTGGGAAAATTAGTAGGGAGGTGGATCAGAACTGGGGTAACCAGGCCATTAAATAGAATCCATGTGGAATGCTACAATTGTAGAGGCTGGCTTTACCTTCTAGGCTACCATGCCAGCCCCATAATTTTAAGAGATGTAATAACACTAAACAATAAGCATTCACATACTGTGGAGAGAAATACAAAATTTCCTAAAGTTTCTGCAAAAATTTGATAAATTTTTTATATCAAAACAAACATGAAACCATTATATGACTCAGCAATAATTATACTCTGAGGCATTTTTTCCTAAGAACTGGAAACATGATCATACAAAAACCTGTACACAAATATTAATAGCAGTGTATTCATAACACAAGTGATAAGGGACTAATATCCAGGATTTACAAAGAGCCTTAGAAACCCAAGGACAGTAAAGAAAAAAAAACTGTAAAAAAAAATGGGCAAAGGAGATGCACAGACATTTCTCGAAAGAACAGATTCAGATGGCTAACAGACATATGAAAAAGATGCTCAGGCTCCCTAGCTATCAAGGAGATAAAAATGAAAACCACATTGAAGTACCACCTAGCTCCAGTGAGACTGGCCTACATTCAAAACTCTTCTAACAATGCCTGCTGGTGTGGATATGGGGAGAAAGGTACCGTCTTTCACTGCTGGTGGGAATGTAGGCTAGTACAAGCACTGTGAAAATCAGTATGGAGAGAGCTTGGAGAATTGCAAATAAACCTGCTGTATGATCCAGCTATCATGCTCCTAGGAATATACCCATAAGAAATGAAATCTGCATGTGAGAAGGGGATCTGCAATCCTATATTTACAGCAGCACAATCTACAATAGCGAAGACATGGAAACAATCCAGATGCGCATCCAAAGAGTCGCTAAAGAAACTGTGGTACTTCTACTCCATGGAATATTACTCAGCTGTTAGGAAGAATGAAATGATACAACTTGCAACCAAAAGGTCCCAACTAAAGACCATTATGCTCAAAGAAATAAGTCAATCCCAAAAGAAACAAATAGCGTATGTTTTCTCTAATATAAGGAAACCATCATGAAAAGTGTGACTTTAATAACCTGTTCCATACTGTGTTTTTTGTTTGTGTTTTTTACTGCATCCTGTGTGTTTTGATGTTTTTGATTTCAGCTTCATTTCTTCCAAATACTTTCTTTGCTCTTGTCAAATTCATCACTGGCTCATGAATCACATGGTGAAATTATCTCAACCCCCCCCCCCCAATAATAGCAGTGTCTTTAACCAAAGCAAACTGGGGTTGGAGAGAGGGATGAGCAGATGTTTTTGAATGGGTGAAGGATTGGAATAACAGATTAAAGTACAAGCAAACATGCAAAAACTTGGCTGTATCTCCAGAACCTCTGGACATTATGTACTATTTTACAACCACTCTGCTTCAGTCTTGAAGCAGTAATGGGGAATAGATTGGCAGAATTTTAGGTGCCAGGGGATGGCCGGGGTTGAGGATGTTGCAGAGTGTATGGGAGAGAAGAATGTGATTATAATGAAAAGCACAACAGAATGGAGCCTTACAAAGAAGTAAGCGATGTGTACAATGCAGTATCAACACCAATGGCCTGCTTGCTACAGCGTGCTGTCATTTTCAGAGATCTCTCTACTGGAGTAAAAGCTGGTGAAGAACATATAAAGTGTTTTTATATTCTTATGACAACTTATCTGTTATGTCTGCAAGTAAAAAATAAGGCGTGCATTTTGTACACTTAATGAAGTAGACCAATAATTTCAAAGTATACTTATTAAAAAACATAGATTGTTCTTTTTTTTATTTTTTGTTTTTTTTATAGATTGTTCTTTATTAGTAAACTAAGTAGCATGATCTAGAGGTGGCTTAAGATACACTATTAGTACAAAACTCAAGGAGTATCATTTACACTTTGAAAATCTAAAATATCCACAGTAATATAATAGAAAAATATTGGTTGTTCTGCTGAAAATGACAACATCACAGATAATTTTGATGTTACTGAAGGATGTTGGCTGTATTCCTAATTGAAATTAATACTAAATTCAGTTAGAGCTTCCTGAAAACACTGATGTCATTTATTTTCCTATCAAGTGCACAGATCCCTAGTTAAATACTCCTTATGCAGTAAGAGTTTATACTAAATTGTAAAAATTCCCTAGAAGAACTGTCGCTCCAAGTGACATCCTCAGAGATCTAATTTGGTTGTTCTTGTCCTACAGAAATTTTGGTCGATACAGAATGCACCTTCTTTTTGTGGCTTTTGTTTTTGGTGTTGCTACTGCAGTTATTAATTGCAGAGAGAATGACTTAAGCGTAATCAAAAAGTAACTATAATTTTACTGAACCTGGCTTTTTTTTTGGGGTAGCTTAGACTGGCTCATAACTCAGTATTACATTTTACAAGTACTATTTTTCATATTGACATCATTTCATCTTAAATTAATGCAAACATGTGGTCTCTAACCTTTTGGGTTTGGCTCATTTCCCTCAGCATTTTGGTTTCCAGTTTGGCCCATTTGGCCACAAAGTGCATTTTGTTTTTTTTTAATAGCTGAGTAGTATTCCATGGAGTAGATGAACCATAGCTTTCTTATCAGCAAAATTATGCTTCAACGGTATAAAATGCTAAATGTTATAATGAAAATAGACACGAAACTGCTGAACAGTAATCTATAGCCATTTTAAGATGTATAAAACCCGGTTGTATATAAACTAAAATCGAAATATCAATGAAGTAGGCACAGGATGTGGTTGAGAACTTGCATTTTTTTTAAACATATTGGTTACTCAATACCATGTCAATTAATTCCATAACTTTATAAATTGTTGCTGATGTTACGTTGGGCCTTTTAATTGATTGGGATGATACTCTGCCGGTTCTACCTTCAGACCAGAGAAGGTCTCCCCAACAAGCCATTGAACTTATCTGGACAATAAGATGCTGGACTGTATGCTTGCAATGAAACAATCTCAACTGAACTTGAACTGTGGTTATGCAACAAGGTGGAGGAGTCCACTATGGGGGGAAGGGCTTGGGGAGGGGTGGGGGGAATCCCAGTACCTATAAAGCTGTGTCACATAATGCAATATAATTAATAAAAAAGGTAACTATAATGTACAGGTAGATGGAAAGGATTGAATATATGATAATAACAATGTGGGAAATAATTCTGGACTGAGAAGTTAGGGGACTAGTTTTAAATCCCACTTCATGCTCCACAATGTGTGTTGAGACTCGGCTGATTTGCCAGACTCCATGGGCCTGAGGTTTTTCATGGATAAAATAGAGTGATTGAGATTTCTCTGGATTCTTTGCTTCCAAACTTTCTAAAATTTTATAGTTCAGGTTTTATCACTAGAAACACTGAAGTAACATTAATAATGCTCCACACCAGTGGCTACCCTTTTCCTTCTACGAACACATCGATATCGTGTCAAAACTTTACATTTGCTTTGAGGATTTGGAGCTGGTTAGTTTCCCTTTCAATATGTTGAGGCTGTGCTTGGCATCATTTCAAAAGTATGTGACTCTCCTTCTCACAGATTATACTGATCTGAAAAATGTAGCAATGGGGTCTTTTTCAATGTTATAACTAATTTATTTTCCTTCATTTATTTTGTCCATGGTTCTGCAATATATGACTGCCTTCCATAATGATTAGCAGGCATTTGCTCTTTGACTATGATTACGACCATTTCTGACAGTATGCATGTGGATATGTGTGCTTCGTCAGTTTTACTGATCCATGGACTAGGATGTGGCAGTGTTTGTATGTGGGGATTATGTGGTTAAAGTTTTTAAAATATTTTGCCAGGTGTGTCTTTTACAACATTCAATCCAAAGCATTTTCTAATTACTTAAGTGTTCCAACAGGAATTGTCAAACTCTAAAAGCAGTAACAGATGGAAAATTCAAAGCACAAAACTTTAGAACCCAGAGACATCGCTGCTGTTGCACATATTTTCAGCTGGATGAGCTTTTTGGTCTCATTTTCAGTCTGTATGTTTCTCACCGTTGCAGAAATTTTCAGTGTTGAGGGAATGAGGAGCAATGGGAAACCCTCTCATAGTCACTGCCCACATTTCTTTGTTTGTTCTCCTCCTATCTTATTAATGCAGCTGTGAGTACATTTCCAGATCTCTTCACCTGCCACAGTGATGAGGGATCAGGTGCCAGGTAGGGTAATCAATCTGGAGGGCTTTTAGCAGCACATCCTGCCACTGTTTGACAGCATGTCTCCGTCAAGGAGACTGTCTTCCTTAGATCGATAAATCAATCAGTTCTTTTTACATCTTATGAAGCACTCCTCACGCCCTGTGTCACTCATGCTGTACCACACACAAACGGAGAATCAGAGTTGAGGTCAGTCCAAACCATCCCCATTCACATTCTATCCCATAATCACATATCCTTCCCCCAAATCAATTCCCAGCACAGTGGTAATGGATCAAAGTCCAGTTCTTCATTCCTTCAAACTGAAGAGTAAATCTGTCTGAAGTCCTGGATGTTTCAGTATGTTTAAAACTAAATAAATCACCTCTGCAATTCAAAGGAGACTAATTGCTAGGTTTATGATTGGAGCTGTTCACAGGAGACAGTAAAAATTTTATTTAATAGTAGACTGACTACCCGTATTGCTCAAGGGAATCCTAGCACTGTAAGAGTCTTGCAAGCTTGTGATGAGTCTTGGAGGTCACACAATGAGTCTAAAGCAGGTGTTTGTTGCTGTGCTGGGAGAAGTTTCTGACCATCTTGTTGACAAGGGGGAAACATGGGTTAGCAGCCACCCAAAGGAAATCACTGCATGTGCTTTATATGTTTAGTTCAAGCCTGAACTATTATTTAAATGATGGAGTCTTTTTTTTTTGAGTAATTGAAAGACAACCATTTAATCATGTCCAGTGTATTGTTACAACTTTGGTCTCTCAAGCTCATCTGCGGTATAACAGGAGACTCCAGCAAGGACACATAGCTGGGAAGCAGCAGATTGGGAAAGACTCCTTCCTCCAGATACCCACTTCTTCTACATTTCTGTGGGGAAGAAACTTGGGCTGTTCTCAGAGGCAGGGATGTGTTCCCTTCCAGAGCAGGGCTGTTTCACTAACAGGAACATTAGAGGTAGTGTTCCTTAGCTCTTCCAGATGGGGAAATGGGCATGTTGGGAGAAATGATTTGGCTGACCTTTCTCTATCATTCCACTCCCAGTCACTCCCATATCTTCATTATTAGAAGGAAATTTGACTTTGTGGGCAGACATGTTTGAAAGGCTAATGCAGAAATGAATCCTGATTTGCCTCACACTCAGCTTTATAATAATCAAGCAGAACCTAGTGATAAATAGAATCACAAGTTAAAAGAACCAGCTCCAGAGTGGTAAGACTGGAATACAAATCTGGTCTCCACCCTGCTGTGGAACTTTGGGCAAGTGACTTAAACATTATGCATGTCAGTTTGCTTCTATGCCTGGCTGTGATCCCTGGGAAAGCTATGCTTATGGGTGCTCTGTGGGCTCCGAAGATGTACTAGTCTGCATTCCAACCACCATGTCGCCTCTGATTGTTGCTCATTTCCTCAACACCTTCAGCTGGATGCATGAGGCCAGCTCTGAGGCTTTAATACCAATCTCACTTTTCTTGACCCCACATCTGCCATCTTTCAGGTTAAATAACTCATGCACTCATAAACACACAAAATAAAAAATAGAAAAGGCCATATTCTTCACCATCATCTGCAATTCATATCATTCTTTCTTACAAAGAAATGTTTAGCTTCTGACTTTCAAAGAAAGATGTCAGTGAGAAGACTGTTGATTCCTTGAAAGTAGTTCAGCTCTGGTTGTACCATTCTAGGCCAGTGCCTGTCCTTTATCAGTGGTCACCAGCCTCCCAAAGAACTTTGAGCCTCTCAGCATCGAAGAGATGTGGCTCTGCTCTCGGCCTACTTTCATTACATGAGAAAAGGCTATACGAGTCTTTCCTCAAAAATGTATCTGAAACTAAATTTTCTTTTGACTGTCTCATGACATGCTTTGTAGTAACTGGTGATAGAACATAATGATAAAAGCAGGCCGTACAATATTTCAGAATCTGTCCTAGATTGAGAGAATATATGTATCTATGGGTTGTGCCTTTGAAGAAGGAAGGGAAAAGATCGCATTTTATTCTTTAGTACAATTGAGATGTAAAGCAGGGCCAAAATCCCAAACCAGTACAAAATATTATTTAGGCGACATTTGTCCAAGCAGCCATTAGAATTATCCAAACCCTTCTTGTAGTGACAGCCTGCTGGAATGAGCATCGAAATTGATAATGATAGTTTGTTTCATATGGGCCATAAAGTGGCAATAACTGTCTTGAGCTTCTTGTTCAAAGTCAGACCCATAATCTCAAGATAAACAGATCTGTGTGTTTTTCCAACCTCCTGAGCAACCAGTCTTTCCTTGTTCCTCCATTGCAGAGCAGCATATGCTTAATTTTCAGACTAATGAAATGATTTCAAGGAGATAAAGGCATATGATATATTTAGTCAGTTGTTGGCTTCTTACAGTCCTGATGTTACGGAGCCACCTGCTTATGTTTCAGTCTCCAAATTGCATATCCTTTCTAAATCACATGTGGTTAACATATTCCTATCAGATTCCATGTATTCCCTCTTGTAGATCACAACTGCCAAATAAATTATTTTAGCAATTGTCTGCTTTTTAACTAAGCCAATGATGTGTCTGAATTGTGTGCCCAGCTCCTCTGAAGTGAGAAGCAGGAACAGCACAGCGAGTTCTCAGAATTCTTTGACAAAATATTATTTCTAACTGCGTATCAGCAGACATTTTTTCTAATTATATTAAATACATGCTAAATATATTTGGTTATAATATTTTCCGTCTTTTAGGTGTGAATCTCTAGCCTCTTCTCCCTCTCTAGATTACTGTGTTGCTCTGTGTTTTTCCTAATATAATATAAGCCCTGAAAGCTAAAATTCACTTCATGATTCTTAAAGTAATGGTAATCTTTATAATAGCAAATGGAAGATTTTTCTATGCAATATGAGCTGTCTTGTTTGGTAGTAATATATCTAAATGACTTTTGCAGCTGTTATAAAACTAAATTATTCTTCATTTAAAAATATCTGCAAGGTCATATCTTGTTTTCATTTGTGTTAGTAAAAAAACATATGAAAAAAGAACATAGATTTTGGGATCTGTACCTTTACCAGTATTGAAGGCTGGTAGAACCCTCAAGTACAATATGTGTAAACTATGTATGTGTTCAAAGAAAACTTTCAGAACATGGTATCTGGGATGGGCTTTGTTGTACAGTGGGTTCCGTGGAAACTTTTCAATACCTCTATTTCCCATCAGAATACTTGATTCTAGTCCAAATTTCTCCTCTGCAGATAGCTTCTTACTCATATGTGTGCTATGATGCAAGAAATAGTATTTGTGTTCTTTCTACCTGCAAGTAAGTTCTAGACAGACCAGCCTTCAGTTATTGTGGCAATTAGGCAGTAAACTTCAATTTAAAAGTGCTCAGTCTAAATAAATAAGTGAATAAAATTGTGAAAAAAAAAGAAAGACATGGTTTCTGACATCAGATAACTTACGATTGAATGCAAAAAAACAAATGCAATAAATATGAGTATTTTAGGGAATCAAAGTGGTGGAAGAGAGTAAGGACATGTTTAAATGGATGGAGAATCAGTAGCCAGGGTGAAGCAGACAAGACACATTCCAATAAATAGAGGACAGAGACCCATCGCAGAGGGGCACCTGGAGACTGACAGACATGGGAAAGCAGTAGAGACAACAGTGTGGTATTTCAGTGAACAGATACCCCAGCAGCAGTCAGAGAGTGATGAATTGAACTCCACCAATAGCCAAAGCTTCAACAGCAACCAGTTGGGAAGGAGAGATCACTCTCAGCTCAACAGGTTAACCCAGGAAAAGAAGTGCCTGTCCTGCTGATTTGTTTGATTAAACCAGGAGCAGAGACATAGCAGCAGATCCCAAGCAGGCAGTGTGGAAACAGGGTCGAACAACCAACACAGATCCGCATAAGGTGCCATTTTATGCAGGGAGGAAAAGGCTAGGGGACAGGACTCTGCATACACTGAGATTAAAGTGAACTCATTTCTGGCTCAGTGCATTGCAACAACATGGCAAAGTATAAACTACAGGCTCTACCCAAAAGGGATCCAGGTAGCTGCGACACCTAACATTCAGCAGGTCCAGAACTCCACTGGTGGCATATTAGGCACCATTTTGTACAAAGTGGGAATGACTGGAGGGACAACAGTGAGAGGCACATGTGCTGAGCTGGGAGTGAACTCACTTCCAGCTTAGTGCGTTGCACTGGTCCCATGGGAAAAATAATGCCAACTTTGGCTGCCTAAGGGTCAAACTATGTCTGATTTACCCTCAAACCTAATGGCCAGCAGGTCCTGGCAAGATCAGCACCACCAACAACCTTGCTGTCTAGGGCATATTGTGTCTCCCTGATCCTGGGAACTTCTTGAACCACAAGTGGGAGAAACATGGTATCACAGGAGATGGAGAGTGGAGATCCAGCAGCTGGGACTGCGGAGACCATGGCAGAAGCCTGACACAAGAGCCCAGACCTGAAACTTTGTAGAGGGAGTGGTACAAGTGACTGCAAACAAAGAATCAGAAATGAACCACACTAAGTAAAATCTGGACCTGGCTTAAGGAGAAGAATTTGCTAACCAGGACTACAATGATTAAGAGCAAAAGAAGAGACAGAGGCACAATTAATATTAGTGATTACTCCCATGCAAAGGAACAAAAGCCCTTGCCAACCTCAGAGTTACATGAGAAATACATAGAGGAAATGGAGGATACAGCATTCAGAAAACATGGTACAACACTTTTTATCAACAATGAGAAAAACATACAGGACTTCAAGGGATTGAAGAATAAATCACACGGGAAATAGCAACACTGAAACAAAATGAAGCTGAATTATTGGAAATGAAAGATGCAGTAGAGCAAATTAAAAATTCAGTGGAATGTCTCAGTGAGAGAATGAAAAAGGCACAGAACAGATTTTCAAAATTGGAATATATTTCTAGTCACAATGGGGAAACAAAAAGCTGGAAGTAGAGCTAGGTCAAGCTTAAAAAATATATATTCAAGAATTAGGAGACACTATTAAAAGGCCAAATATAAGAGTTATGGAAGTTCCAGAAGGTGTAGTAAGAGAAGCTGGGTTTAAAGCTGTATCCAATTAAATAATATATGAAAACTTCCCTAATATGGGGAAAGAATTTGGAAACAACAACCAAGAGGGGCACAGAACTCCCAACAGGGTTGACCAAAAGTGATCTTCACCACAACACATGATAATGAAGCTCCCCCTTCAGTTGAACAAAAGATCCTTGAATGTGCATGTGAAAAAAAAAAAAAAAAAACACTTGGCTTATAGGGAAGTGGCAATCAGATTCACAGCTGACCCACCTATCTGTTGCCTACAGGAGACACATCTCACCAATAAAGATCAGCAGAAATTATATCTCATGGATTTTAGTGTTTTGGTTTTAGTTTCATTTCTTCAGAATGCTTTTTTTCTCATGTTAGATTCTTCACTAACTCATAAGTCATACAGTGTCATCATTTTATTCAAGAATGTTCTTGATTTTCATTTCTTCAATGACACATTTTTAATTCAGTAGCATGCTATTTAACTTTCTAGCATTGTAAATTTCTGTTTTTCTTCCTGTTGTTGATTTTGTTTCATGGCTTTTCAGAGGATGTATAGTAATGTATAATGGGGACTATGATATCAGATGTGAGCATACAATGCAATATGCATCTCTACTTCCAAACCGAAGATGCACTCCCAATGAAAATGTTTACTATATCCTGATATTGGGATGCTCGAGTCTTTGCCATTGTCCATGCCTGCAATGATGGGCTTATGACTGTTTATACTGTTGTAACAATACAGGAGAAATCAGTTTTTGGGAGAGGGGATATGGATAGGAGGTCAGAGAATTTCTGGAGTTTATGGAACTGTATATAAAATATTAATACTAATTTTAAATAAAAATGAGTATTTTAGTATATTGTATAGTGATATACTCTTTACATATAAATGCTTGCATGTGTCTGTAGATGTATTACAGATAAACCATGTGAAAAACATTCAACAAATAGTACAGCAGAAATTGGAAATATATTAAGGGGCTTTGAAGTAAGAGATATTAGTGGAGTTGGGCTCATATAGAATGGTTCTGGTTCTCAGTGTTCATAACTTTCACCAGAGGAGGATTCTGTTTCACTGGTCTGTTGGCATGAGATTGTGCCATGGGATTTGCTTGGGCAAATTAAATTAAATGTGTCATTTCCAGGGTGCATACTTAAGGATCATTGCATAGTTTTGTTAGGATCTCTTTTCCTTCTGCCATAAAACTGGCAGTGTTTCAGATAAAGCCTATTCTGTGGAATAGTACTACAGCCAATTTATTAAAAACCTGTAGTGAGAGGAAACATAAACCTTTATAATTGTGAGACATTGAGCTCTGGGGTCATTTGTTGTTGCAGAATAACTTACTCTACTTTGACTAAACATATGGAAGCAGGCATTTCCATTCAGAGAAAAAAGTGAGAATTAAGTAGTTAGCATAGTATTCTTGTGAGTAGAGTGATGAGACCCACCTAATTTTAGGGAGAACGTTCATCTTAACATAATGGACACATGGTGCAGCGTTGTGACGCAATGGTTTAAGCCTGCTCTTGTGACAATGCTATCCCATACTGGAGTACCAATCCAGTTCTAGTTGCTCTGCTTCTGATGAAGCTCCTGTTAATGCATAGTCTAGTCCTCAGTCAGTGGTCCAAACGCTGGATAACCTGCCACTCCTGTAGGAGGTCTGGATGAAGTTTCTGGCTTCTGGCTTTAACCTGGCCCAACCTTGCATGCTGGTACATTTAGCAAGTAAACAAATAATTTCTGCAATCTCACCAGATCCCTCTATATTTCAGGTAAGGGGAAATAAATGAATGTGAATAACATAATAACGGCAAGTTAAATTTGATAACGTGCAGCTTGTAAGGAGATGGCTAGTAGTTATGTTGGTACTGAGATCAAATTAGATTTCCTGTTGTCTAAACTTTAATATGCTGAATTTTTCTTGTTTACCTTATTTGGAATATGATGATGATTCACTAATATCATGTAAAATTTTTAGATTGAATTCACTTAACATTTTGAACTGTATTTTCATTAATAAAGGACGAAGAAAAAGAAAAAAATGTGACCTAAGGAAAAAGATGATAAGTTATAGAATGATTATCATAAGTTACAAATATTAAGAATATATGAATTAATATGCTAAAATTCCCATCTTGGGGTCCACTTTTAAATATCATGATACTTTAAGTAAAATACTGACAAAAGGAGAATGCTTCAAACATTTGCTTAGTGGTGTGTTATGTAATTTCTAGGAAAGAAATCACAAATGTTGGTATGTTGTCTATTGCAAAGGTTTCTGTCTTTCTGCGAACTTTAGGAATTGCCAAGGGTATTAGGAGATAATCCAAACAAAAATATGACATTCACTTGAATGAAATTTGCCATCTGGCCATTCTGTCAATCTCCTCTGCCAGCTCCACTGGCTCTCAGCATCATCCTATGCCTTATGGTTGATGGTCACTCCTGCAAATTACAAACATGTTGGGTCATTGACTCTCCTCTAACCTGTTCAGATCCTTAGTACCTTTAGTTTACAATTTAATTTAATTTAATCTGTAGGTGTAATTTAATTTATAGGCATAACAATTCTGAGTACCTGGGCAACATTAGTTAGATTTGTTTTCCTTCAACTTAACAAATTTTGATTTATTTCTTAATTTCAGGGAATATGCACATACAATTTTATGTTTTCAGCAACATTTGTGCATTTTCATATGTTTGAAAGTCAGAAACACAGAGAGAATGCTCTTCCATCCTGTGGTTTACTCTCCAGATTCCTGCAACAGCCAGGACTAGGCCAGACTGAAAACAGTACTGCAGACAGTAATCCGCACCTTCCATGTATGTGCTATTGACCCAAGTAACTGGTTCAGCCTCAGATGCCTTCCAGTGTGCACAGCAGTAGGAAGTTGCTGTCAGAAGTGAAGCCGGGCTTTGATCTTAGCCACTCTATGGGATGTGGGTACCTCCACAGCTACACCAATTCCTACCTTGCAACATGTTTGCTAAGATATTTGACTCAGAAACTAACTCATCATGTTGCATTTGACTCACGATTGACTTCATCTCACTTTGTGTCATACTGATCATGTAAAAAATAACTTAATTCAATATTCATTCCCATGGCCAACAGCTAAGCTGAGCTGAACTCCCCAAAAAGGAAGAAGTGTTTCTCCAAGCTTGGACACTGCTTCCAATGTCACTGATATCCAGCAGCTGACCAGTTTCTACTCAGATGTGTCCACTTGCTGTCTCTGCTATTGATTCTTCTTCCCTGTGTTCATTTTCCTGGTGAGAACAAGTGGGAAACAAATACACTGAGTTCCTCTGAGAAGAATGCTTTGATTAATATTGCATGTCATACAGGTAGAGGTCTCTGTGCCTACATACGGGGCTGCAGTGGGAAATAGGGAATAGCACACCGTATAAACCGGCCTTTAGCTCTGAAAGAGAAATATAGGCAGTGGCTTTCTGTCTGCATCTGAGTGTCCTAGTAAGATGGTCATGTGCCTGAGAATGGAAACCTTGAAGCTGATTGGCTGAAGTGCTGGTGAGATGCAGAAATCTGGGCTTGAAATTCTCCCATTAGACTTGAGATATCCTGTCAGTAAGTGCTCACTCAGATTTTCTGGCAGCCTGCTGGTTAATAGTAGCAATTTAGGTTTCTTTGCTTTTCTTTGTGCTGATCCATTCAGAGAATGAAATAGGTACTCAGAAATATTCAGGGACATGCATCTGGGACTTCAAAAGCTCTCCAGAGCCTGGGGGCAGCACCCAGACCCACATTTGGTATGTATTTGGTATTATACTGCCAGGGAGGACACGCACACTCCTTTTGAACCCTGATTTGTTCCTCATATGTTTCTGTCCCTACAAGTGAAGCCTTAGGGCAACACTGAAGGAACACAACTGTCAGTACTTTTCAGATTGTTCCATTCCAGACTTGGGTTTTGATCTGTATTCTGCAGTCACACATATTGACCTTTTTTGTATGTAGAGTGACATGCAGTATCCTATACAAAAGGAGAATAAAGCAGTATTTCCTGGAAATCCTTCTTAGACTTGAAATCAAATGAGTCTGTTTACAAGTTCCAATTTTACCATTTAACAACAATTTGATTTAGGGTAAATTGGCTGCTTTTGATTACTTAGTTGGAAAAATCTTACCTCAAACTCAGAAAAAAAGGAATATTCTAACAATTGATATGCTTTAGGGATTGTACGTGTTGAATTAGCAGAAGTTAGAAAAATAAAACTCTGTGTACTCAGACACATCAAGTGTTGAGACATAGTGTATAACCAGTCTTTTACACAAAAGACAGTTGTACATTGCTTCATCAGGCTACTTCTGCATTCATGAGATAACCATGTGACAGTATATGAACATACCTCTCTGGTTTGTGCACACATTAGTTGCTCTGAAATCTGACTTCTTTTTCCTTTCCTTTCTTCTTAGTCTGCCATCATAAGCTCCTTTTTATTATTTTTGTTGTTTTTAAATTTTTTTCATGATATAGTTCCATAGGCTTGAGGATTTCTCCTTCCACCCTCTCCCATTCTTTTGCCCCATCAGAGCCTCCTTATTTCCCCCAAAACTACTTTGTTTAATCAACATTTTCCTTCCATGCACACCAAGAAGAACAGGGAAGTTCACAGTATGGTATTTTAAAGCAAATTATATTCCTTTTTATATTAAAAAGCTTCCTCCTGTATAGAGAGTAGTGATGATGACTTTTAGTTTAATTTCATGTATCTCCAAGTGTATTCCGGAGAACGCAAAATGGAGTTAAAAGCATGCTGTTAAGCGTATAAAAGACAGGAGTTTATTGAGATTATGACAACTGAGTGGGCTGAAAAGAGGGGAGATGATGGTAAAACTTTACAGGTAATTTCATTTTTTTTGTCAAATTCCTCTCTAAGTAGCAAGAACTTTGGTGCTTACTGTGTTTTTAAAATAATGTAGTGAGCATTGCATAATTTCTCTGCATTTTGGTGAGGCAAAGTGATATCACACTCTGGTTTTCAAAGTAATGTCCAGGCGAGTAGCACCAACATCACTTGGGAATTTATAATTTTCAGAACCCAAGGCTTACCATAAAGAATTAGAAAGATTAGCTGTTCTGGCCCTGAAATCTGCATGATAACCAGCACGCCACATGTTTCAGGTGTAGCCTAAATTTTGAGAATGTGTAGAATGTGAATGTAGTACGAATATAACTTGGTTGTTTGAGAGAACTTTTCCCTCTCTGGAAAGTGAGGAGTTTGAACTAGATGCTCAAACTGACACCATCTTAGTATTAGGTGCCCCACTATAGCATGTTCATGGTAAATATTTCATGGACAGTGATAAGATTCCTCTGGGCTCTGGAATAGTTCTTTGAATGCATAGCTCCACTCCTATGAAAAGTCTACACTTTGAAAACTGATTAGAAGACACTTTGCCATGGATTAAGTCCTGTGTATGCCAGTAAAGTGGAATCAAATCCTTTTAAGCACCTGCCCTCCTAAACACACCAGATGGCTCTGGGGGGGGGGGGGGAGGGGAATAGCTCCATCTCCAGTGACATTTTGTTTTTTAAATTTATGAGTGAGAATGTAACATGCATTCTTTAGCTATCAGGTGTGCCACAGAAAGGGGATCTGACAGGGACTATGGGGCAACCCCACCCCGAGTCAAGTCCTTTTTATTTCACCAAGGATATTCAGTCAATACACCCTGGTGAATTGGTAACAACTAGAAAGCTATAAGATTCCTGGAGTTCAGGGGAAGTTTAGACTCATGTCTAGGGTGCTTTGGTTCTTGAAATTCTTCCTTCACTCCAGGAGAAAACATATTTTTATAGACAATTTGGGTTGTGAGTAGTGAGTGAGTGATGGGAGGTGCTTGTATCCATGTCAATTAAGACATAGAATTAACAGGGAAGGAACACAGGTGAGGATTGAAGAGATCAGTCCAAAAACAGGGGGACTCACTTAGTGGCACCTAACTTTGAAGTCAATAACCAGTAAGCGATGTCAGGTGCTTGAAGTTTTCTTACAGCTGCATTCTCACATTAAGACATATCTAGTCATTGAGTGTGCATTTATTTACATGTATAGGTTATAATTATGCTGCTTAATTGAAATACTCTTTCTCACCCCACCCCCAGCCCCATATTTGAGAAGCCTCTGCTTAACTATAGGATCAGTGTCTAAAAAATCAGTTTGGTGTACTGGCACTGTGGCACAGCACAATAAGCCATAGCCTATGTCACTGGTATTTCATACAGAGGCCAGTTTAAGCACCAGCTAATCCACTTACATTCCAGTTTCCTGCTAATGCTCTTGGGAAAGAAGCAGAAAATGGCCCAGGTTTTTGGGTCTCTGCCATCCACGTGGGAGACCCAAATGAAGTTTGGCCCCTGACTTCAATCTGGCACGGTCGTAGCAATTGCTGCCATTTGAGGAGTGAACCAGTAGATAGAAGACCCCTTGCTCACTTGCTCTCTTTCTCTGCCACCCTCCCTCCCTATTCATAGACAAATAGAAACATCTACAACATTGCCTTTCAAATATATCTTTTGAAAGTTAGTTTGGTGTGAACAAAGTTCAATTCTTTCAGATTTAAAAGGTAGTTGATAATATGCATGCCTTGGATTTGAATTCCCATCAAGTCAGTTACTACAGTGATGATGACAATAGGTGTGATGATGGTCATAATCTTAATAGCTGTTCTGCATTGATCCACTTTCCCTCACTGTACCAACCACTTGAAAGAAGCTACTTGGGGAGGAAGGTTTATTTTGGCTCACAAAGCTATGGAGGCTCACAATCCAAGATGAGGCATATCCATTGGTCTAGTTAGTGATGAGGAGAGTGAAGTATGTGTAGATAATCATATATATGGTCAGTAAGGAAGCATAAAGTGAAGTGGCAGTGCCTTACTGAGATGTGTATTATCCATTCTTTTTTTTTTTTTTTTTTTTTTTTTTGTTTTTGTTTTTGTTTTTATTGTACATTTATTTTTCCATTTATTTAAGTCTCCACTAGGTATCTATAACAACAAATGGCGAGTAGAGATATATAATAAACACAAAGAACAGAATAATGAGCAAGAAATAAAAAATCTATTCCTCAGTTGTATGAACAGAAAATGCACACAAAAGTCAAATCCTAGAGTGTCACTTTCATACCTATAGATTATATTTTTTGTATTGTGTTTATCACTTACTTATTTTATAAATTCTCCCAAAAACTTTGTATCTATCTTTTTCTGTTTGCATATTTCTTTTTTTTTTTTTTTAATTATTTATTATTTAACTTCAGTAATTACATTGTATTATGGGCCCAGCAGCGTGGCCTAGCAGCTAAAAGTCCTCGCCTTGAATGCCCCGGGATCCCATATGGGCACTGGTTCTAATCCTGGCAGCTCCACTTCCCATCCAGCTCCCTGCTTGTGGCCTGGGAAAGCAGTCGAGGACGGCCCAATGCTTTGGGACCCTGCACCCGAGTGGGAGACCCAGAAGAGGTTCCTGGATCCCGGCTTCGGATCGGCACAGCACCAGCCCATTGCGGCTCACTTGGGGAGTGAATCATCGGACGGAAGATCTTCCTCTCTGTCTCTCTTCCTCTCTGTATATCTGACTTTGTAATAAAATAAATAAATCTTTAAAAAAAAAAAAGAACTGCCTTCTAAGAGCACAATCCCGAGTGGGATTCATTAGGACTCCCCTGGGGGTTTACCTCTTACACAAAATTTCATCAAATCTGCTCCCTCTCCCAGTAGTGACATTCGGGGGACACAGCCTTAACATATGAGACTTTGAGGGAAACCAACACAAACATCCCTTTTCAGGCCACAAGTTGTGCCCACAGACTTCAATATTGATGTAAATGTTAAGAGATATCAGATACCAATCTTGACACCTAAAGACATCGATGGTGCCATGCAACATGATTGCTGGACAGGAAGTGCCAAAATGGAGTTCTAAACACAAGTGTATCCTCAGTCTATGACTTTGAAGTTCTAGCCTGCTACCTTCCCTTGAAGACAGAGTACTTTCCTGATTCAACCATGGTACTTTACATTTGCTTCTGTGGTTTTGGTTACAATTAAACAGAGAAGGAAAAGGATTCATAACACATGGCTTTCAGCTGAATGGATTGAGCAGTAGTGTAATAGTGTCATTAAGTAACGGTTTTAGAAACTTTATTTCAATGAAAGAGTTCCTTAATTGAGGCAAGTTTAAATCAGCCTAATCATTGTGATACAGAGGTTTGACTATATTAGACTCTTATGTGTAATTATTGTTTTTAGGGCCTTTGCCTATCTTCTGCTAAACAGACATTATTCAAGGCATCTGATCCCACACAGAGGATATTTATAGCTTCTATAGTCCTGGCTTTCCCTCTTGTAATTTATTGTACCCACACAGGGCTAGAATAATCACTTCGAATATACAGTTTAACCAACTTCATTTTGCAAATCTGGAGTATTTATTCTGTTCCTCTAAGTTTCCAGTTTGCATATCTTCAGAACCGGCATATATTTCCTCTGCTATAAAGAGTAGACCCATCTGTTTGACTACCAAATCTGACCCACTCTTTCTATTGTGTTTGATTTCCCACCAGATCCCAACCTGTGGCTTTCACTCTAGTCAGGTTGGTTTGCTTCAAGTGCCAATTGGAACTTTTCAGTGGTTCATGTTCCAGTAGCCCTGCTTCCCATCCAGCTCCCTGGTTGTGGCCTGGGAAAGCAGTCGAAGATGGCCCCAGGCTTTGGGACCCTGCACCCACATGGGAGACCCAGGAGGGGTTCCTTGTTCCTGGCTTCGGATAAGCTAGGTTCTGGCCATTGCAGCCGCTTGGGAAGAAAATTGGCGGATGGAAGATCCTCCCCTCTGACTCTCCACTCAGTATATCTGACTTTCCAGTAATAATAATAATAATAATAATAATAATAATAATAATAATAATAAATCTTTAAAACACAATAGATCCTGAAGCTTTGCTTCCCTTGCTGCTGCTGCTTCTTTTTTCTTTTTCCCCTTGCTTCTTTAAAGGAGATGGTGCAGTCACATTCTTGTTCTTCCCCAGTGACAGTGGAGACGTGTTTAAAGTTCCACTTGTTCCTTTGGGGCTTCTATTGTGTCCAGAACGTGATTAGTGATGAAAGTACTCACAATTCTGTTTTTGTTGCAGACTTGACCAACTACTTAAGGATGACTTATTTAATGATTCAGGCTTGTTTCCTTTTTTCCTTTTCTTCCCTTTCTTCTCCCGTTTTCCCCAGCACCCCCAGCCTTGCAGGCATAGCCAGACAGGTTTTGAAGTACTAATGATGATTAGTTCACTTAAGCCAGCGCAGACCAACAATGGATTTGAAATGTTAATCAGATGAATAGCTTATTGCTAAACAGGCCACAGAATAGCAAATGAACCAAGAAAGGAAAGCATGAAGAAAAAAAGGCTGAGTGGAGATTTGACACAAGCATTTTCAGCTGCTGGGCCACTTTGATGTGTGAGTGGGACAGATGCTCTGCTCTTCTCCTGAGAGAACACTGTCTGTACACAATGGTGTGCTGATTAATGTCGTTTCACTCTTCCCTGTGAGGAGCAAGGCTGGCTCTTAGTCCTTCTCTCATTGGGCATCATTGGACCCTCTTCTTCCTCCTGGCAGGGAACTGACTTTCAGTTTCCTTTTTATCTGCAAGTTCAGAGTCACAGAAAATCCATCTTCTTCCTTTTATTACAGCCACAAGATGTGCCTCATGGTAAGGTCACTTAAGTCATCCCTATATGTAAAGTATGCATTAGATTAAACCACAGTTGCCAAGTAGACACATGGATAATACTTTCAAACCCATGGAAGTGGGAGAAACTCTTTAGGGCAGGGCAGTTCCCAAACCCACTCCACAAGCATTGCTACCTTTGTTTCTAAACAGAGCTGTCCAGTAGCGTTTTCTGAACTCATGAAAGTGATTCATGTCTGTTTCATGAGCTGCTGAACAATTGAAATGTAGCTATAATAACAGGATGAATGGATACTGTTAATAATTTTAATTAACTTTTATGTAAATGTGAGTACTGCCATATTAAGATTGAGAGCCTTTGCAATACAAAATGTAGATGCAAGACTTGGGATTTTATAAATAGTATGAACTGTTTTTTTTTTTAAAGATTTATTCATTTCTTATTGGAAAGGGAGGTATACAGAGAGGAAGTGAGACAGAGAGGAAGGTCTTCCATCCGATGGCTCACTCCCCAAGCGGCCGCAGCGGCTGGAGCTGAGCCGATCCGAAGCCAGGAGCCAGGAACTCTTCCAAGGCTTCAGGCTGTCCTCGACTGCTTTCCCAGGTCACAAGCAGGTAGCTGGGTGGGAAGCAGGGCTGCTGGGATTAGAACCGGCGCCCATATAGGACTGTGGTGCATTCAAGGTGAAGACCTCAACCACTGCTCTATCACACCAGGCCCATAAGCAGTATGAACTATTAGGCATACTTCATACTTGCTGAGTAAATTCTGCTTTTAAGGTTATCCGTCTCCCCACAATGATTTCTTATCTCTCAAAATATTGAGAAAGTTTGCTTTAGAATCTCTATTTAAAGCTAAATACATTAAACCTGACAGATGTCACCAAATAGTCCAGTAACTACTATTAGCTTCTGTTCATCTGTCCTGTTAGACAATCTTTTCCTTAAAATATACAGTCATCTCTGTAGTCACAAAAATCCTTGAATGTTAATAGGATTCTGTAGAGAGGCAATGGTGTCGGCCTTCCTGATATAATATATGTCCCATAGGAAAAAATGCTAGGTTTGTTCGACAAACCTCCAAAATGAATGTGTGCAGTTTTTGTGTCAGAATTTATGCAGCCGGCTATCTCATAGATATATTTGTGTTTTTATTTCCATGAGATGCTTGAGGAAAGGTTCAAGAGTGTTACACGGTGCAACACAACTAGGAAATGTCATTTATTTTCTAAATGCTGACCTCTGATTTTGGGATTTTGTATAATACAATAGAAAGAAATTAGAGTTCAAATTTGAAGAATCTCATAGTGATGAATTTTAGGATTAGCCAGTTGGTAGATTTTGAGCCTGTGGCTAAGTCACAAAAAGTAGACAGAAGATTACACACCTTCTGCCTTTCTTCTCTCAAGATAAATGCCTTTTGTGTTACTGCTGCTATCAACACTCCGATTGCGTATATTATTTATAACCATTTATAATGTTGCTATTTCCCATCTTGTGAAGGCAAGAGTGACATATTGTGATTTTAAGAACAATACTGAATGTTATTTCAAACTAATTGCATTTTATTCAACAGGTATTTCAAGCATTTTCCATTAGAGAATAACTCTGTAGGCTGTAGCTAGTTTACCGAGTTACAAAAAGGTCAGTGCGGATGCATTAAAGTTAAAGAAAATGAAAGCAGGATAAGCTCTTTAAATCTTCAATAGGACATTTATGGGTCTATAAATGGAAGTGTCTGTGGAAAATGAATAAACTAAAGAAGTTGCTGCCTTAAGAGATCATATAGGCTGACGGGGCAATTAAATGTGTTTGTATCAACTCATCAATCACAAACAAGATTGAACTGTTGAACAAGTTTGACAGTAGTTGGATTTTGTTTCACATTCATAGAGTATGTGACAAGTCAGACATTTTTTTTCTACAAATTATCTTGTCTTGATTTTGTCAAATTGAAATTCTGAGGCAAAAATATTGTGGGCCAGATTGTGTGGTACTTGTTTCAGTCTCAGTAAATGATCTGATGAGAATTCAATAGATTTTTTTTCATAGGTGCCACACAGTTTTATCATATTAACCTTGCAAAATAGTTATTAGTTTTGATTCCTGTCATGAAAATTCAGATTGACAAACAGATTCCTAAATATTTTCCCATATCTTTCAAGCTCCAGATCACATAGGGATAAGCATGTGGAAATTGATCAGAATGATACCATAGTTATGTGCAGGTTCTTCTGACTCTCTTACCAACCTTGCTTTATCTCCGTAAAACCCTTTGATTAACTCATCACCTTGACATTTATAGGGGTTCCCTCGCCCTGGTACTGAGAAGGTATTACCTACCAACACCGCAGGGTTTCAACATGGCAGAATGAAGCCTTAATTACAGATTTAATGAGGAGAAAGCCCCATCTTCCCTTCTTGCTGATTTCGCAGCTGTAGGATGATTTCTGAGTCTATCCAATATGCCAATGGTTTACTTTCCATCTGCTGCTGTCACCAGCGTCACTTTTGTTGAGCAGTTCTCTGCTGGTCATTTTGTTCTCTCTCATTTGGGCTCTTAAAAAAAATGGAAATGTCAAACTTACATACTCTATGTGCTTTCGTTAGAGAGAAATATCCTGAGAGATATGACACTAGCATCACAAAATAATTGGGGTTAAAAATGATATCTCTTTCTGATTTCCTAAAGGAATACAATACATATTGCTCATACCTCTGAGTGTCAAAAGGGATTACATTTCACTCTTTATTATATCCCTCTGTTTTCATCTGGTTGTAAATTTTGGAAAGAGTATCCAGGGGATGAAAATTAGCCTTCCTCTTTGTCTAGAATAAAATTTTTCATCTGGGCATTTAATTTGTAAGATTTGAAAATAGATAAAAAGAAACCGTAAGTCTGCATAATCTGGCTATTAACCTCTGTGTGCCTCAATCTCCTTACCTATACAATGGAGACATTCATATCTGCTTCATAAGGTTTTAGGGAGAAACAAATGGTATTAATGGAAAATGCTTAGCATAGCTTCTGTCCTATAACAAGTCACACTATATGTTTGTATGTAAGGTTTAGATTTTTAGAGAGCAGTAATCTCTGATAGCAGAATTATATTTCAGTCGACATGAGTTTATGGCAGATTTTTCTGTAGGTGAGTTTTGTTACAATCCTCAAAGGACTAGAAAGAAAATCATGACTAAGCAAATCTAGTATAAAATATGACCCTGTAAATGTTAGAAAAACTATTGCTTATCAGGATGACTGGATAAAGGAAAAGCAAAAGCTGTGATTTCAGACAAGACAAGGGAAATATATTGACCTTGGCCACAAATGAAATTTTTCTGAAACAGTGATTTTCTACTAGCTGTCTTACAATACTAAATATTCAAATTGATTAAAATGAAATGAAATCTGATATTGATTATGTTTATAATTTCAAAACATAAAAATCTGAAATGGATGGTTTGAAAAGCCAGTATATTCTGTTTTTCTCGCTTAATAAAGTCATAAATATTGACGTGCTCTGATATGTTTTGTATTCAATATATGGAGTTTTCAAGTGTTGCACATCTGAATTATTGTTATTCTTGATATTCTAAGTGCTTGATGTCAGGACTGAAGTCTTATTTATCTTTGTACACATGCTCTGTTGAACACATACACAAAGAGAGAGAGAGAGAGAAATGCCAGTGCATATTAAGCATTTTAGATGCTCAATAAATACTATGTATTGTGAATATGTTATTTATTTGTACTTAATCATCTTATCTCTTTCTTTGGTAGTGTTCATTCATCAAACTCTTTCTTAGCATCTACCACATGCAACATTGCTCAGGCTTTTATTTTTTGTTCTATTGAATTGTGAGTGTATATCATATCTTCTCTTTTAATATTTGTCTATTTATATTGGAAAGGCAGATCAGGTTTACAGAGAGAAGAGAGAGACAGAGAGATTCTTCATCTGCTGCTTCACTCTCCAAATGGCCACAAAGGGCAGAGCTGAGTCGTTCTGAAGCCAGGAGCTTCTTCTGGGTCTCCCACATGGGTGCAGGGTTACTTTGGGGCATCCTCTACTGGTTTCCCAGGCCACAAGCAGGGAGCTGGTTGGGAAATGGAGCAGCTGGGATACTGATTAGCACCCACACAGAATCCCAGAACTCAAAAGGTGAGGATTTATGCAACAGGGCATCACACTGGGCCCAATAAGTAAATATTAAAAATCAAATCTCACAGAACTGAAATTGATTGCTTGTATCTCCTCTTTTGTCTTAATCCTATTTAATTCCCAAGTTTTACCTCCTCATGTTGGTGTGGCCTATTACATTATTGTGCTGGCAAGAATGGATTCATCTTTTTGATTTTCACATTCTCCATTTTATCCCTTCCAGCAGCCTCTCCGTTTTCTGCTAACCAAGAGTTACAGAGTTGAATCCCACTGACCATTCTGTCTTACACTGAGTTAGGGTCCTATCTTCAGTAAGACCTTTCCAGGGTCAACATCATGTCTCTTGTGGGCCAGTATCATTTCTACTTTGCTTAGTTTCTAGATCCCAATGTATAATAGGCACTCACATGTGATGAAGATAATCAGAAGCGACCCAGGAAATAAAGGAATGCTTTGCCTCACTCTTTCTGTACTTCTTTTCTACTTCATTTGATCAGATAATGTTACTGGTCACCTTCACTTTATTTTGAATGAAACTATATATTAGGGAGGGAAGGATCTTGGAGCTGCATTGTGATATTTGAATTTACAAAGTTGAAAAATAGTAACAGTAAGAATCAGTTGTTATTAAATTTTAAACTATAAAAATGATAAATTCATACGTACAGATACAAGTCTTTAAATGTTGAGGTACGAGAGCTTGGCAGCGTGGCCTAGTGGCTAAGGGCCTCGCCTTGATCCCATATGGCCGCTGGTTCTAATCCTGGCAGCTCCACTTCCTCTCTATCTCTCCTCCTCTCAGTATATCTGACTTTGTAATAAAAATAAAATAAATCTTAAAAAAAAATGTTGACATACGCTCCAAATGTTATGCATATCAGCATATGTTAAACACCACATGTTTATAACTTGTGTGATGACTCAATAGCTAAATCCTCGGCTTGCAAGCACCAGATACCATATGGACATCAGTTCATGTCCCAGTTGATCCATTTCTCATTTAGCTCCCTGCTTATGGTTTGGGAAGGCAGTAGAGGATGGCCCCAAGCCTTGAAACCCTGAACACACTTGGGTGACCTGAAAGACTCTCCTGGCTCCTGGGTTCAGACAGACTCAGCTCCAGCTGTTGAGGCCATTTGGAGAGTGTATCAGTGCATAGAAGACCTTTCTCTCTGCATCTCCTCTCCAAAGATCTGATCTGCTTTCCCAATCAAAAGTAAATAATATGATATAAGTAAATAATATGATAAAATGATATATGTTATAAGGTATAGATGATATAATACAAAAGTAAATAACATGATAATCTGATCTGCTTACCCAATGAAAAGTAAATAATAAGTAAAACTTAAACCAAAACCAAAGTCAGTTTGAGCTTTTTATGACATGGATACGTAATCTATATTATTTCACTTATTTGTAACAACTCTATTAATAAGGTGTCATGTCTCTTTACAAATGAGGAAACCAGAATAAGAGAGTATACAGCACATATTTTAACAAAAATCTCCTGGCTTCAAAGCTCACTTCAGTGCTTCTCAAAGTTTAGTGCTTGAGTCTACTCAGATATTGTTTTTTTGTTTTGTTTGCTTTGCTTTTATTTTTGTTCTTTCTTTCAAATCTAAACTGCAGGCAACTCTTAATAAACCTAGGGAAATCTCAAAAACGTTACTCCTCCATTTTGATTTTTAGTTTAAAGTTAAAAACAGAGAATTTTATTATCAAATAATTTGAGAATGTTTACTCCCTCACCTTTCGATTCCTGTAATGTTTTAGTGTAAGCGTTTATTTCAAAAATACCGTCCTATTGGAGGAAAATATTTTTTATTGCCATGTTCCCAGACTCACAGAGTGAATAATTTTTCTCACAATTGTCTGAGACCTGCGATGCCTGCAATTTCTGTAATAGTGGCCATAGAATAACCCAATGATCTCTAGGGTAGTATCAGCTATGGGGAAGGGTAAATTGCAAGTGGTGATTATAATATCAGAGTTAATGCATACTAGAGGAAGAGAGCTGAAAGAAAGTGGGAGGTGGCAAGCCTACGCTCAAGGAGGCTTTTGTTCCTTTATCAGAAGAGGGACTAAAAGAATTAATTATAAGGGAGGCTAATGATGAATAAATGGACCTAAAGATCAAGGAGACAGAAAAGAACATGCTATGATAATCTGTGCCTCTCGAACTCATAGGCTTGTGCCTAGCTCATATTAAAAGGTCAATAATTGCTAGTTGCATTAATAAGTGAATCAATGAATTGTGGCATATTTTAAAAGAAAGTGAACCAAAGTCAGAGTCCAAGGAAACTAAAAAGAGCTGAGGGAACCATGGAAAGGGAGAAGAAAATCTGTGGTCATGGAGAAATGGGTAATTCTCATTGGAGAAAGGTGGACACAAAAGGAAAGCTGTGGCCAGAATTCTTCCCTTTTGTTTTGTTGTGGACCCGGGACATTAGGCATTTCCATTCTATAGCAGCACTTCATAACCATGTTTTGCATATGAAAATCTAGTTAAACTAACGAGGTCCTTAATTAGGGCTTTTATTAGCCTTTAATTTCTTGCTTAAAGGAAAATGATTACAAAGCTCATTTTTATGATTTAGGAAACTAATCTTTCATTTCAGAAGTGTTTCTTCCCTTCCCTCGTCACAGATTTTAAAAGAAAAGAAACAAAATTTGTGGACCGATGTGAAACTGTGCAGTAATAATAAAGAGAATTAGTTGATTCTGTATATTAGAATTGTCACGAACTACAGAGAAGTCTTCTGTATCAGGCATGACCTCATCTCTTTTTTTAAAATTTAATATAGACCAGGTATTGACTATGTATAAAATGTAACTAAGGTTATTCCTGGAAGCTTAAATTGTTTTGCATGCACTCTTAAGATTTTAATTATAGAACTGTACACAGGCCTCCCTGTCTTCCTAGTGAGAAAGATCCTTGTTCTTCTATATCCATGCCAAAGCCTCTGCTTTATCCATTGAAGATCAAACCCCTTGGCAGAATTCAGAGCATATAGCCCCAGAGGTGACCCACTCACTCAATTGTGTTTTCCAGTCAAACTCTAATAGAAATAAAGATTACAAAGTGACCTGAAAACAGAATACCTAAACAATATATTTAACTTATGTGAGAGGATATAACAGTTAAAATATTCCTTGTTAAAAAGAGGCCGGGCAGCTGTAAGCATATATCTTTAGTAGCACAAGTTAAAACCATTGCTAGATACCAGTTATTCTGCAAAATATCATGTGTACAACTCTGGATAAATTTTATTTGTGCAAACATCTAACAAACTCCATAATGTACTATTAAGCAATGGGAAAGGATCTGGTAGTCAGGAAACAGTACAGCTTGGAGGTTCAAAAAAGGCTTTATGAGGTGATGGCACACAGTAATAGGGGTGTGTGTGTGTGTGAGTGTGTGTGTGATTTCAAGAGCATTTAGGTGGAGCAAGACTGCAGACCAAGAAACCAGGTAAAGTGCTGGTGTTATGGCACAGTGAGATATACACTGATTATGCTGGTCTGCCATATCAGGGTGCTGCTTCAAGAGAGTATCAGCTACTCAATTCCCAAGTCATATTTCTGCTTATGTTTCTGGGAAGACCATGGATGACATCACAGGGACTGCAGCCCCTACCACCTGTGTGCAAAACCAGGATGGAGTTACTGACTCCTGGCTTTAGCCTGATCCCACCCTGCCTGTTAAAGCCATTGGGGGAGTGAATCAGCAAGTGGAGGCTATGTCTCTTTGTCCCTGTTCCTCTGCCACTCTGCCTTTCAAATAGATAAGTCTTTAACAAATAAAAGAAGACCCACAAAGAGACTGTCACAGTGTTGCTTTAAGGAGAGACATGAGTCTGGATGTAGGTTCTAACAACAAACTTAGAAATAGATGATAAATGGGAAAACGCTGTGATGCAGCACCTAGTTAGTGTTAGGTGTATACAGATACCCAGGAAACAGATAATAGCTTAACTACAGGTTCTCTGCGTGACAAAATGGCCTGTTGTGCAATGAAGAGATGCAGAGGTTTGTTTCAGTCATTGATCTGAATGATTGTTACATGGACAATTCCCCCTGACTGAAAATTCAAGATGTCTATTTCATATTGGTGAAAAGTAGAAAGCTGAATGTATAAGATTTAGTAGTAGTCTTCGATGAAGAAGAGCTATGTTACTGTTCGGGTGTATGTGTACAATTATAGCTGTATTTTAATTGCGTAGTTATGTTTATGAAGTTTAAAGTGGCTTACCTACTTCCCTTGTGCCTCACCCTAACCCCTCCAGGTCATCACTGTACAGGGATTGTTTCCAAGGGCTGGTTAGCCTAGTTCTTCATTCACCAGGTTTTTTTTTAAAACATATTTTTATTGCATTTCATTTTTTTAAAATTAATTACGTTGCATTATGTGATACATTTTTTATGCACTGGGATTCCCCCCGCCATCCCTCCCTACACCCTTCCCCCACGGCGGATTGCTCCACCTTGTTGCATTTCCATAATTCAAATTCAGTTGACATTCTTTCATTAGAGGTATTTACCAAGCATAAAGTCCAGCATCTTATTGTCCTGGTAAGTTCAATGGTTTGTTGGTGAGACCATCTCTGGTCTGAAGGTAGAGCCGGCAGAGTATCATCCCAATCAATTAAAAGCCCCAACATAATATTTCCAACCATTTACAACATTGTGACATTAGTTGACATGGTATTGATTAACTAATATGTTACTAGGAAAATGCAGGTTCTCAACCACAACCTGTGACTTCTTCATAGACATTTCAATTTTGGTTTATATTCAGCCGTGTTCTATACACCTTAAAATGGCTATAGATTGCTATTCAGCTGTCTCATGCCTATTTTAATTTTAGTCTTTAGCAGTTTGTAGCATTGAAGCATGTTTTCGCTGAACCTGGCTGTTTTTCAGGAGGTCTAACTCTATAATTCTAACAGAATATATGTCAACTGTTTAGGTGAGCATGTTAGGAGGGGTGTGCAGAGAAATCTTCCATACCCCAGTGAGGAGTAACTAATCTTTGTGTCCCACCCAGCATTCACCAGTTTTTAATACATGCATAAATATACTTAATGGATTTTCAATCTTTCTCGCAAGAAACTTTCAGAAATGAATAAATGACGACGTTGGGGCTTACATAAGAGAGAATAGATGAGGATATTCAATGCCTCTAGTTCATCATGCTTAACATGCAGAAATCAAATATATTGCTCCACAACAGTGGTAGCAAGTTCAAAATATTACCAATAAGAATTATGTACTACAAATAGAAACGATAGCTATAGGCTACTAGAAACACATAATAAAAAACATCAAAACCTTTATTAAGTAAGCATTGAAATAAGAACCCAGAAAATAGAACAGTGCAATAAAACATGTGTTTGCTTAGCAAATTGTAATATCTTAAACTGTAAAATTCTTACAGCATTTAGTTCTAAATCCAATGCTATTTTGATAGAAATCCAAAGAAAATATTTGATAAACTTTGACAAGTGACTCAAATTCCATTCTCATCATTTTAAGCAAAATTTAAAATACTGATTTCAGCACTTAATGAGATTTTTTTTGTTTATTTTTGCAAAACATAATTTTCCCTGTACCTGAACTTGCAGTGATAGTAGTTTTCTGAATTGGCTTGGCTTCTTTTGTAAAATGGAGTTGCAATTGTACCTACCTAAGAAGGTTGATTAAAAGCTCATGTGAAATTATACCTGTGAAGTCCTCATGAAATAAAGCATACAGGAAGTTCTTACTCCATGTATGCTATTACATTTAAAGCAATAAAAATGCACTGATTCTTAAACTTCCATTCCTTTGATTGAATCTAAACTTTGCTATTTCAGTAATAGTAATGTTGCGTAAGTATTCCAAGCAAGAGCATTTTTTGATCAGAGCTAAATTAACAGACTTCAAACCCATTCACAAAATTGAGCATGTATTTATGAATCCCTCCCCCCATTGATGCAGGCATGTAATTTTTATCCAGGTTATTCCCTCATACAAAGTTTTGTAAGTGCAGACATTTATCAGGTATACATAAACATTTACAAAGCACATAAGCAGAAATAGGATTTATTCATCAGTGAGAGAGAAAACATACATTCACGTGCAAGTGTCCCGCATTAGAAAACCCATTGTGAGTGGGCCATAGGATTGCCTACAGGGAAGCAGGTAGGGTGTTAGGTGGCTGAGGAGGAGAAGAACATGGTGCAGTGGAAGTACTGTCCCCTAGCTGCTGCTCACCACTATGAAATGGAAGCTGATGATTCCGCATGTGTAACGTCACATGGAGATTGATATCCGTCATTTTCATGGCATAGCTCTTTCTAGATCCCAAATGAAACAAGTGCGTCCTGGGCCAGGGAGCACTTTGATTGACAGGAGGGGATAGAAGGTTACTTTGTAGTCTGCAGGGATGTGCAGATCATGCAGACCTCAACGAGTTAACTAGCTGCACCACATGACCTTCCCTTTGGACCCTAAGTTTCTTAGACATTTTTCATAACAAATTTATTACTAGACTTCTGTTTCCTCATCCAACTAAGCTAAACTCAAACTTGTGCATCTCATTCTTGCGTGTTGTCATTAGTCGTTGCTGGTGTGTGTGTGTGTGTGTGTGTGTGTGTGTGTGCATTTACTCTCCTTTGTTTCTTTGTTCCAGTTTTCATTTTCTCCAGGAGTAGGAAATTCTTGGTCATGAAGGGTAGTTTTCCCCTATCAGTTGCTTTTCATTAAGTAATATTTTTCTCCTCCTACCTCCATGTTCAGTCAAGCATTCTTACCTGCTGTTTCCCAGCTTGTTTATGAGCAAAGAATTAATTCAAATTTGGAAAGTAGTGTCGCAAAGCAGAACATCCGCTTTAATTGTCTCCATCAGGTTTGTGGCAGCAAGCAGTGACCTGTGATTAGATAATGGGATGCATAATAGTGATGCTTGGGTTCCAAGCACTTATGATATTTTGGAAAAGCAAGATAAGATTTACATTACAGAAGTATACCTTAGGGTTGAGGTTAAAATGAAATGAATTGATAAGTCAACATGTGCATGTCTCTTACACTGTATGCGACAGCCTCAGTACACATTATTATTTTTAAGTACACTTTGACAATTTTCAGCTCTCCCTAGCAATTATCAATTATCATTTAACTTAATCAAATCCTTGGATTCCTTCCCAGACCTAAATTACAATTTACTCTTATCTTTTTGTGAATGCCAGAAGCCTCTGGCCCATGCCAGTGACAGTGGGACATCGACGCTAGTTCAGGTTTTGCTTGGAAAATCCCTACCAGCTGCTCTGCCTGATGCTGGGTTAATTGCCTTAATTAGCTTTCTTACAATAGCCTTCTTAATCAGTCCGTGTGAGACGATCTTAAACTCGCATCATGGTTCCTTTCTCACTATATACTGACCTTTCGGAATACTCATTTGGATTTTTTTTCACAACTCTTCCTGAAGTCTAAATAAAAGATATAAAAACCCAGAAGGGAAAAAGCATCTGCTTACTGTTTTTTTTTTTTTTCTGAATTTCTTTTTTCCCAAATTAAAAAAAAAATGAACCTTACCTTTTAATCATTCAGGTTATTCTGACTTTCTAAATTACTAACAGCTAGCTTGCTCTGTTCTCTCTTGTTCTTCTCCCACGGCTCACTTAGCCTTCCTTTCTAATGAATGCTTAATTAACATTGATACATGTTCTTTCTGATGAAATTTGCAGTTTCCAAATTTTGCAGCCTATTACTTTCCTTCCTTTAAAGAACCTTGACTTTCTGTTCCAAGAATTTAAAGAATGTGAACATTTCTGAAAGCACTAACAGAGATGCATTTAAATATTAGCTCCTTTGCAGGTATCGGATGCAAACCAAGATCATGGAGGTGCTGGGCAGATCACCCGTTTTCTCTCAATCTATGACACTCATTTGTCATTCCTAGAATGTAATTGAATCAACCCAATAAGATTAGATTTTTATAAACAGGTTATCCTTGTTATTCTCCAAAATAATGTAGACCATAGGAGATGTGTGTTAATTGATACTGTGATTTATTCTAAATGCCTGTAAAATTTTAACAGTATTTAACCAGTATTATATAAATATGTAAAGATTCTCAAATCTAGTAAGAACAAATGCTCAGCTCATCAAAGCAAACACATGTTATCTCTTAGGCAGCAAGAATGAATGGAATCCTTGAATCCGAGAGGAGAAGGTTCCTCAAGGCTCAGAAAACTGACCAGAGCAGAGTCTCTTCCACATATGCCCACATTACACCGCCATTAAGGCAACCGAAAAGGGCTCAGCCTTTCCAGCCCAGGAACAACATGATTTTATGAGCTCAAACATTGTAGGAAATTGTGTTCTAAGAAGAAAAAGATCATGTCCTGGGTTGTTCCCTGTAGTTCTCCTTATCTCAGGACATTACTTTCTTGAAAGATTTGACAGTTATTCTGAGAACTGCAAGCATGCAGTGTGAGGAGGGCCAAATGAGCCTAAGCCAATCTGGAAGCATGTATCTTGCAAAATCATGTTAGTGGGCTGTTTTATGTACTTGTGCATGTGTTCATTTAGGTTCAGAATTTGGAATCGCTCTGAAGTTTTAACTTTTTCAGTATCAGTTGAATACAAGGAGATAATGTCTAGGTAAAATATACATAGTAAATGTATATTATGTAAAATGTAAAAATACATAGTCTATTTTTGCTTTTTAATTTTTAAAATTTTTTGCTTTACATGTTCCAGTTCCATGGGCTCAGGAATTTCCCCTTCCATCCTCCCCATTACTCCTCCCCACCAGAGTATAGATAGACTACTACTTTGCTTAACACATTTGCAGGGAGCTGGATTGGCAGGAGGGCAGCTAGGGCTTTAACCAGCACTCTGATATGGGGTGTGAGCATTTCAGTGGTGACTTAACCCATGTGACTCAATGCCAGCCCCTGTTTGTAAATATACAGTAGCTGTTTTTCTCATACCAGTACCAGTTATTGAATAATAATAAGACAAAATTTAAACAAAAATGATGCCGGCTCTACCTTCAGACCAGAGATGGTCTCCCCAAGAAGCCGTTGAACTTATCTGGACAATAAGATGCTGGACTCTATGCTTAGTATATGCTTGCAATGAAAGAATCTCAACTGAGCTTGAATTGTGGCAATGCAGCAAGGTGGAGGAATCCACCATTGGGGAAGGGTTTGGGGAGGGGTAGGGGGAATCCCAGTACCTATAAAACTGTGTCACATAATGCAATGTAATAAAAAAAAATGAGTTGTCCTATTTCCCAAACTGACATGAAGTGTGTATAAGTGATGACTGTACTCTCATATTTTTCATACAGGAATATTACCTGCAGTTGTCATTTAGGGCTCCCCTGATCCATTAGTGCTAATAGTGTTATAAAAAAATCTGGTGGGAATCATCTGTTTTGGGAATTACAGTGACTACATATACAGTATAGAAGATAATTTCATTATCTTTTATTATGTTAGTAATGTAAATAAAATGAGATGTTTCTGCTACTCTGATTTCTTCTCACTCTGTCTAAAATGGCTACCGTGCACCCTGTCTGCGGTACTCCTGGTTTCCTTGGTCTTTTCATCAGTGTTAGTTCTGCTAGTTTTCTTCCTAGATTCTCCAGAGCTGCTTTTGATGACCGAGAGTTTGAGTCAGGATCCTTGTTAAAACCCAAGCCCTGGGTTTCACACTTACCAAGAAGTAATCGAGATCCCGTCTTTTGAAAAGAGTTCCCATCAGCTGTAGATGAAGAAGGTTCCATTGTTCCATCTCCAGAGTTGAGATCAGCAGTGGATCCCCTTTATTTTTGTGGAGCATGTCTTGTGCTTGTTTTAAACCAGTCTCTGACATTGTGTAAGAAACTGCCCCAGTACTTCATTCAGCACTTATTCTCTATCATCTGTGTAGGAACGAAATGGATGGGATTAGTCTATCCTGCTGCCAAGCTGAGAACAGACTGAACAGAGATACTCATGCACAGAGTCCCAGCATTGAATAGCTTCCTTAGTCAGGATTTGTGTCTGTTTTTGTTTTACACTCACAGTGTTTTTCATGGTACATATGTATCCAGTTGAGAAACTCTTTGCCTTTAATTTTCTTTCAGAGCCTATAACTCTTAAATGAGATGATTTGTTTGAATTTGGTTCTCAGGTTTTTCAGCCCATGGCATTTTCTTTGCTGTCAGATCACTTACTGTCAGAGCAGAAACAAGAGCTTCAAATTTATCTCAGTTGGGGCCCATTTAGAGTAGGGCTAGCCACTCCTACATGCTGCTACGGATGTTACTCTTAAAATGGTTAGACCGTGATTTTACAGCCGTTTTCTTTATGTACACCATCCTATTCTCTGGTGATCTGAACTGTGAGTTTTGCACAATCAGTGTCTTCAGGATTAGTTAGTAATTGGACAAGAGTAACCTTTGGTAGATAAATTAAACTACTTCCCTGCTGAAAATTTATGTTAGCAGCTAGAATTGCCCTTCCAGAAATACCCTCTAGGAAGCTGGTATTCCCTTTCAACAAACAGTCATTGTTTAAGGGGAACCCCACAAGACTAAAAGTGGCATTTCAATTATTTAAATATTTTTAGTTCCAAGGTCACCAATAGCTGGGATTGACATTTGCTTCTCTACCCCCCCCAGGCCTTTGTGTGTCTGCTTTTTGCAGGTCTGTTTGTTCCTGTTCAATATAACTATGAAGTGTCAAACAGTCAGCCAAGCTATGTGTACTTGCTCTTCAACAACCAAGGATTCACTCTATAAAAAGTGTTTCTTGTGTTTCAAGGACCTTAATTAAATGGGATCTAAGTAGCTGAGGGATTACCACAGGATCACTCTCATGGAAACAGAGTAAGTCGAGTTATATGGGTTCAAATCTTAAAATAATGAAATTTCCTCCCCTTGGAGAATTTAATAATCCTACACATCAGAGAGCTCAATGAGGAGATGAAAATCTTTTAAGAAGAAGTACATCAATTACTTTATTCTTCAACTGTAGTTGTAGTCTAGTGTTGCCCAGCCTCTTGAGCCATTGTTTCTGGTCTGACACATGACAGATGACATTCATATGCTCAACACATTCCCATGGGCATAGCCAGATCTTGACAAAATACTGTAATATTTATACTACAGCCAGGCACTTCAATAACTCATATTCAACACAATTATTAAAGTGGAATCCCTACCTATTACTCCCTATAAGCTTGCAGAAAGGATGGACAAGAAGTGAATGTAATTAATTTCATATTAACTATACCTCCACCCATTTTTTTTTTTTGGCCACTCCAGAAACAGCATGAAATTCAAATGAGTAATAATACGTGATTAAAGATACTTTTTTTGAATCGTTCTTAGTTATGATTTCTTTTAATTCAGGTTTTAACAATTTAAGTGTTGAATTACTTGTATTTGTAGGCCTCACATATCATTAAATCTAATGATTTTGAATCTTTTGGCTAGAATTGAAGATACTTTTTTGCCATTAATTTTTGCAAATGTTGCAAACTCTTCAGCCTTGATTACGGCATTTAGTAAAGTTTGGATACTTACCCTGATTTTACTGATAACTAAATTAGATACTTTTGCTTTGTACTTACTTACTTTTCTTGGATACGCTAATGATTATACTTTATTTCTTGCTTGCTTCAAAATGACATATAGCCACACATGTATGAACACATTCATTTGATATTTTTTTGGATCTTCTAAGCATTCATCCTAGATAAAGCTGTTGATTTCATGGTAAATAGGTAAATGATTTGCCTATGATTTTTCTCTTTCCTATTCCATTAGAATTCACTAGAATGTTCACTGTTGCTTCAGTACGATTGTGTAGAAATGGAATGAAACAAAGATAATGTAAATTTTCTTTGAACTTTCTGTAAGTCCTTGTATAAGTTCTTACAAACTAATATTCTTGACAAGTTTAAGATCATTTTTAGAACAGCTGGAATCATTACTCTTCTATATAATACTTTCTTTTTCTTTTTAATTTTTTTTTTAAATTCCCCCTCACCCTCCTCTTCTTCCCTTCTCATTTTATCACAGTAATATAGTTCTTCAGTAGTACTCACAAGTTTAACATTCTGCTGTTTAGCTCATCATGGCATTGTAAGTATAAGTTAAGGTAGAAAATCTAGTATCAAATGAAACAGTTCAATGCACTTGAAAAGGTTCCCTTTTATTTGGGAATGGAGCTGCATAGTGCATTGTATATTCAATTCTTTGTATGCTATACTGTACAACTATGAAAAAGAATGAAATTCTACCATTTGCAACAAAAATGTTCAGTAAAATAATCCAGTCCTAGGAAATACCATTTGTTCTCTCTGCTATAAGGCAAACTTCCTACAGAGTACAAAACAAATAGACATATAGGTGAACAATCATATACATATATTCTTGTAGATGAATTGGACAATATTTTACATAATAAACATTTAAAATTAGTATATATGACATTAGAAAAAATATATGGGTTTGTATTAAAAGTAAACATGAAGAAAAATACAGTAATACATATTTATTTTTATATAGTAGAAAAGCTAATGATTAAAGCACATAGGACTGAATGCTGGAACCAGTCTTGGCATTTTTATGAATGGTCTAAATGACGATATTCACATTGAAATATCTTCCAACTGAAGACTCTGATAAATTATTGACCTGACTTACTTTGCTGACTATTTCATCTTTCTACGGCAGAAGACCTTATAGGAGGAAATTGTAACATTGGACATAATTCTAATCTCAAGGGAAAGCTGACTGGAGATGCAGTTGGAAAAGATACAGAGAAATCTCATACTTTTTGACCGAGTCACCAAATTGTAGGAAGAAGGTGAAGATGTGGGTTGGATGATAATAAGGAGGAATAACCATCTTTTTTTTTAGTCCAAATAGTAATTTACTGATTATTGTAAACCTCAAAAGAACTTGGAATATTTATCTGTAGCAAGGCATAGCCATACTCATTGCTTATTATTGACTTGTCAAATAAGTCATGTATGAGTTATAGATAATGAGTTACAGAAAATAGTAACAGATAAGAAAATATTTATTACAAGTAATGAAACTTTTTAAAGAGTATATTAGAGAATGAGGACTTGAAATAGTCCTCACAGGCTAAATTCCTGAACCAAAACCAATACTATATAAATGCGTATCAGGGCCTGGTATGATAGCCTAGCAGCTAAAATCCTCACCTTGCACATGCTGGGATCCCATATAGGTGCCTGTTCATGTCCTCGGAGTCTTGCTTTGCCTTCAACTCCCTACATGTGGCCTGGGAAAACAGTCAAGGATGGCCCAAAGCTTTCGGACCCGGCACCCATGTGAGAGACCCAGAAGAAGCTCCTTGGGGAATGAACCAGCAGATGGAAATTCTTCCTCTGTCTCTCCTCCTCTTTGTATGTAAGAAAAAATTTGTATCAGAGTATATAATTTAGAAAGTTATGTTACCTAGTGATGTCAGGGATATTCCTGTTGGAATCATACAGATTTGATCTTCCTGGATAGAAGTATGGATACATCAACCAAAGTCTTTAAATATTTATGATCTGTAAGCTAAATAGTCTATAATGTGATAGTTACTCTAAGGAAATGATGAGGAAAAATGTCTAATGACATACAAACAGAACATGAAAAGTTCTTTTTTGGTTCAACAAACTATAGTACTTTATAATAAGAATCAGCTAATGAAATTTTATAGTAAAACATTATTGGTGTGAAAATATATAAATCATAAAGCAGACAAAAATGACTTCAAGTGTTTTATATACATATGTATTTAGGAGTTCTTTACATTTTTATAATGATACATATACATATATAGAAATACACATCCATGAAGAGAAACTGGGATGGGTTTTCCAAGAATATGTCAGTTGATTTTCTGGTCTATAATTTGAAGACTAAGATTATCTTCTTTATACTTCCATATGTCTTAGAATTTTGCATAATATGTATGAACTTGATAAAACATTATCCTAAAAAATGCAAGACTGAAGTAACCAATATGGCAAGTGAATTTTTTTTCTTGGTGATTTGGAGGTCAGATGTTACCACAGCCACTGTTAAAGAAAGGCAGTGGAGGGCTCAGCACTATGGCGTAGTGGTTAGGGTCCTCACTTTGCATGCGCCGGGAGCCCATGTGGGCCCAGTGGCCCTGCTTCCCATCCAGCTCCCTGCCTGTGGCCTGGGAAAGCAGTCGAGGACAGCGCATAGACTTTGGAACCCTGCACCCACGTGGGATACCCGGAGGAGCTCTTGACTCCTGGCTTTGGATTGGCTCAGTTCCAGCCTTTGCGGTCACTTGGGGAGTGAATCATTGGACGGAAGACCTTCCTCTCTGTCTCTCCTCCTCTGTGTATATCCGCCTTTCCAATAAAAATAATAATAATAAAATAAATCTCAAAAAAAAAAAAAGGCAGTGGAATGGCCATTTGGCCTCCCAGTTGAGATCCTTCTATCACACACTCAGGTGCCTGGAGTCAGTGCCAGTCCCTCACTCCAGCCTGCTGCTTATATAGAGCCTAGGAGAGACAGCAATTGGATTCCTGCCGCCTGAATGGATGACGTGAATTTAATTCCTAGTTTCTGATATTGCCTCATCCTGGCTCTGGCTGCTGTGGGACTTCTGGAAGTAACCAAGCATACTGGAAAGTTCTCTCTCTTGCTCCCCTTGTGTCTTTCAGCCTCTCAAATAAACAAATAAACATCGTTACTCATGCTGTGTGAATAACTATAGTTTTTTTATTTGGTATATAAGAACTGTATATGGGCTATATTGTAGTGTTTTGATACATACAGGCAATGTGTAATGCTCAAGTCAGGTTAAACATGTTCTAATGTTATTTGTTGGTAAAAAAAATATCGTTTTTGATTTTTTTGTTGTACTTATGTCTTTTAAAGTTTTATTTATTTAATTGAAAGTCAAAGGTTCAAAGAGATGGAGACAAACAGGGACAGGGACAGAAAAAGAGAGGTCAATTTTCTGTCTGATGATCTGCTCTCCAAATGGCTTCACCAGCCAGAACTTTGCCAGGCCAAAGCCAGGAGGCAAGAGCTTCCTCCAGGTGTCTCATGTGGGTTCAGATGTCCAACACACATGCCATTCTCTGCTGCTGTCCCAGGCACATTACAAGGAACTAACTGGAGGTGAAGCAACCAGAACATTAATGGTATGTCAGCATTTCAGATAACAGCATGATTCCTTATGCTACAACCTAGGCTGATTTTCTAGCTTTTTATTAGAAAATATTTAGTACATTACACTATCTATATTAACCCTATTGCCAAATGGAACCTCTATTTAGCAACCAGTACCCGTTAGTTAACTTTTCCCTTTTTTTTTCTTCTGCTAGCCATATTCACTGCTAATCACCACTTTAGTTTCAGCTTCTTTGAAATAAACTCTTATATTCTACATAGAAATTATGTGATTGAGGTCATAGAGGACTTGTCTTCATGTGCTTTATTTTAACTTACCTTAATGATCTTTAGTTTCATCCATTTTGTTACAAATAATAGTTCTTGGGCCCGGCACAGTGGCCTAGTGGCTAAAGTCATTGCCTTGAATGCGCTGGTATCCCATATGAGTTCTAATCCCAGCAGCTCCAAATCCCATCCATCTCCCTGATTGTGGCCTGGAAAAGCTGTCAAGGACAGCCCAAAGCCTTGGGATCCTGCACCCACATGGGAGACCCGGAAGGGCTCCTGGCTCCTGGCTCCTGGCTCCTGGCTTCAGATCAGCATAGCTCCAACCATTGCTGTTACTTGGGGAGTGAATCATCAGATGGAAGATCTTCCTCTTTGTCTCTCCTTCTCTCTGTATATCTGACTTGGCCATAAAAATAAATAAATCTTTAAAAAATCAAAACAAGTAATAGTCCTTTTATAGGTAAATAGCATCCTTTTGATTATTTATGCATTAATCATGTGATGGATTCTTAATCTGTTTTGTTTCCTGGTTTTATGAATAGTGCTGCTGTTAACATGGGTGTGCACATGTCTCTTCAACAAACTGGCTTCATTTCCTCTGGATATTATGACTTTTAGTGGGATTGATAAATGATACGCTAGTTCTATTTTTGTCTTCATATGGTTTGCTACATTGGATATACTAATTTCTGATCCCATCAGCACTGTGTGAGAATTCTGTTGCTACACTTGTTGTCTTCTTTTAAAGTAATAAGTCTAACTGTAGTGCAGCAACATCCTGTTACGGTTTTGATTTGAATTCCCTAGAGATTAGCTATGTTAAGAATTATTTCATATGCCTGTTGGTCATCTGTATGTCTTCCTTTGAAACATGTCTGCCTGAATCTGTTGTCCGCTTATAATTGGATTGTATTTTTTTGCTATTGATTGAATAACGGTAGTTCTAACAAGGGTGAGTGAAAGATCAGTGTCACTGAGCTGGTGATGCAGATGATCCTATAGCACTCTGTTAGAGGAAACAAGTGTAAAGAACTTAACAATATCCATGATGCAAGGGATGGAAGCTCATTGTTTAAGGACAAGTTGTAGTGATTTAAGACAGTTATCTACCAGAATTGGCAACTTAAGGAATGAAGGAGGAGAAACTAGAGTGTGCTCAAATACTTAAAATGAAAGAAATTTTGTATTGTCCTATTAACCTTCAAATAAAATACATGAACAAATTAACAAAAGATTCAGATATAACTGAGGGGGAGGGGCAGAATTGCCTATCCTTTATCAAATAATGAGGCAGGTTATAGTAGAAATAAATGCACTCCTTGCTTTAGGATTGCCATTTAGGATCATTTATGATAAAAATGCCTTTAAAAATTCCTGCCCAAAGTATTTTAAAAGGGAGAAATTACTGGTGGAATATAGCTGGCTTAGTCAAATTTCATCATTCCAAGACGTTTTTCAGGGTTCTGAAAATGTGCTCAACATTCTGTGCTTTCATTTCATGCTGGTGGAAGCTTGCTTTTAGGATAGGATGATGCTGCGGCTCTTTGGAACTCCCACCCTCTACTTCACATTCAGGGGGAAGGCCCTCCTTTTCAGGAATAGAATGTGAATCTCAGATGTGATTTTTCTTATATAGGAGTCTCCATTTCCACTTTCAGTTTGAATTATCTGGCCATGAAAATGGGTGTAGGACAGTGGTTTCATTATTGAAGCCATTCTAGACCCACTTTCTTCATGAGGATGAGATGAAGATCTGATAAACAGAAGAGGGCAGTAGTACAGAGGAGTCTCTGAAAGGTAATTTATGCTATTATCCTATCAGCATATCACTACCCTAAGCTGCAAAATGGCAGTTGTCTATGACAACTGTATTGACAAGTGTGACTGGATGAATTCTTACATCCTTTCTAATGTCTCAATTCCGTGATATTGTTATTCAGATTTTCAGTAGACATTAAAATGTGCAAGGAAAGATACATAAAAAGGAAATACAGAGGGAATTTATTATCAGTTTATAGGAGAATATGCGAAAGCAATGCTTTAAGGGAGAAACAGTTAAAAATACTTGCATCCACAGTTGACAGGTTTTGAATCTGGATGAAAGAAAATTAAGGTTCCATCTGTTAATATGTAGTTACTTCTAAAGCCATCGCTTTTTCATTAATCAAGTGTACATTTTGCTCAGCTGTAATGTAAGGCCTGTGTATTTTTCTATTTGTATAACACTCTTTCCTGCAAACACACCACATACACAACTCGGCCTGAACGCTTTCCAAAAAAGGCAAGGAAGAAGCCATTTTTCCAAGCAGAACAGCATACCTTTGTATTTATATACAGTCCAGTACTCTCACAGAATGTGATCAATCATAGATTATTTAGCTTTGACAAATGCCTCTCAGAATTCTTCAGAAACTGGGAATGGCTAAGGCTCATTCACACTCAGAATAAATTGCTCTAATGAGATAATCAAATCACCAGCTCCTTAGGGTTGCCAGCTCAGCAAAAATTTCTCTTGCAAATTTGCTGGGGAATTTTCCAGTGTGAGTGGGAGGAGGTAGAACTGGAGCAAGCTTGGGAGCAGATGGTGATTTGAGGTATATTTTGGGCAGTCAATAGACTACATGAAGAGTGGGGGAAGGCGAAGGAAGAACGGAAGCTCAGAAGGGATGCATTTTGAAAGGAAGATGGAATCTAGCATAGCCAATTTTTGGCAGGAATCCCATCTACTATGATATGAGCATGCTGGATGCAGTGTATTTCTGTGCTTCCTCCACATCACTGTATCCCTTCTGATGTCCTGCTGTTCAGGCCCTACCCATTTCCGCTTGAGGTGTGAGAAGGAAGGAAGAGTATACTGAGATAGAAGAGGAAGCATTTAAATCCACATGTCTCCCTCCCTGTTTTATTTTCTATACTATTTCAACTTATAGATCTAAGATTTGCCTTTTGTAGGGTAACTAGATTATAAACCAAGGTCAGTGGTTTTGTACAAAAGCTTAGTTCATCTGCACTGTATTTGATTCTGATTTGTGAATCTTAAAAGGGAGGGAATGGAGCTGGAACAGGTATGAACAAGGGCAATAAAATCATCAGAGGGATGAAGGGTGCTGTGTGAGACTAGATTAGAATGATTACGTCTCTGTGTGCTGAGCTCTACACAGATGTGAAGGGCACAGATGAGGTAAAGACAGACTTAGTAGTCAGACCCTGCAATGGAAAAGCTGTAGAAGATAGGATAGAGGAGACATATCAAGATAGTAGCTATTTGCATAACAGGCTATAAGATTATTCAACCTTCTAATTATAGGTAATAAGCAATGTAAACTAAGTCCAAGCAGGTTCTGATAAGATTATAGTTGAGAAAGCCATCATGTATTACCAGAATAGCCAGATATTGTTTAGAAATGCTTCTTTATTTCTCCAAATACAATCGCATGATTCAACTCTACATGTGTATGTATCTGTGTCCCTGCTATCTCAAAATGCATGATTTTGTGATGACAAAGTGAAATGAACTATGGAAATAGACAGATCCAGAAGTCATTTTATCTTTGCTACATCTCAGGAGGTAACTTATGAAAATTGACCGCATTTCTAAACCTGAGTCTGCCTTATGGAATAGTAGATAAAATTACTGATGTACATTTTTTACTAGGTAAATGTCACCCTATTCATTCCCATGCCGCCTTCTACTAGACGCTGTGAGTTGTCCTGTGAGGAATCCTAGGCTAGTGAGAGTACTGACAGCTGTCAATACAAGGGAATAAGCAAGAAATTTCTTTTAGAAACTATATCATGAAAACTAAACATGGGTTTAATATATGTTTGCACAGAAAGACAACTTTAAAGTTATTTGGAAGGCAAAGACATTGAGTTCCTCTCTTGTAGTTTAAACACCAGATACCCACACCAACCAGGGCTGGACCACATTTAAAGCGAGGATCCAGGAACTCAGTCCTTTACCTGAGTCAGCACTGCTGCTTTCTAGTGTTTGCATAGAGTGAGAGGCTTGAGCTGGATACTGAAGACAGGCTCTCCAGGATTTGACACAAGCATCTTAACCACTAGGCCAAACATCCATGCCTAAACCCATTTTTGAATACTGCTTTGCTATGAACAATTCTTGAAGTGTTCTCATGTATCCCATTGTTTGTACCTAGAGGGAGAAAAAAAACTGGTTTGCAGGAAACTGCCAGTGTAGACATTTCATCTTTTTTGCTGTGCTCCAGCACTTTCATCTTCCCACTTACAGGTAAACTAGTGAAAGAAGAAACATGTGTTTCAGAACTATCAAGTTGATTTTATTGGATTCATGATGTTTTCAGCTCATTTATCAATATTTGGGGTTTTTGGCTCCTAGTGAGGCCTGTACCTTTTTAAATTAGTTTATTGATACTTCTGTGAAGTTGAAAATAAAAGGAAAAACAAATCAGTGGGGATCCCAAAATGTGTGAACGCCTATTGGGCTAGGGTGTGCATTGAAGCAGCTAGGGAAGAAACAGAAGATCCCTCACCAAGTTGCAGTTCAGATCTAGGGAAATGGGCAGACAACTAAGGAATGGAAGCAACGTATCAGAGGAGCTGCCTACTGGAAGCAGTTACAAATAAGTGTATCCTGGGCTAGTTGGAGAGGGGCAGTCAATTTGAGATGTGGGGAAGAGACAGGGTATCACCTGCTCTGGTGCGCAGTTAGCGGCTCTCAGGGTTGCAGCTGAGTTTTGGGGGAAACTTCTTCCCCTCTGTGGAAATGCACATTTACAACAGAGATAACTGTGTGGGATGCTTTTAACGGATGTAGAGACAGCCACTTCGGCACTGAGTCTTGCCAAATGGCATTCTAGGGGATGATATGTACACTTTCCAAATGCTGGACATCTACTTGCAGCCACTCAATGATTTTATTCAACAGTTTGCTGTGTAATGATTCTGTTTTAGGTCCATCATTGATCATTGTGGAAGAATCACACCTACCAGGAGAAGGGATCAGCTTTTCTTTTAGATTGGAACTGAGGTCAACGCACAAAAAGTGCTAAGGGTTCATATTCCAGATCTTGAGAGTCACTGACAATTTTGACCAGGCACTATCCCCACAGTATTTATTAAGAGATACTGTCTGAGTGGAGACAGACTCAATTCATCTTCCACTTTTGACACCTGCTCCACACACCTGCCTGCATCACTGCAGGTCGATTGGGCTTTACAGATGGTCAGAGGTGATGGGCTATTACTTGGTCACCCATCCTACTTCTCAAAATCTTTACAGTTGTAAGTTGTGGTGGAATGACATTGATGATTGCATGAGAACCTCAGAATGGTTCTGCACTTCTAGAAATGTGCTATAAACTAGATGTCTTGACTCCCTCTTCCACCCTGCCTACTTCGAAAGTTGAAATTGTAATGCTAGAGGTGATGGTGTTCGGAGAGGTGGGCTTCGTAGGTGATAAGATCAAAAAAACTCCATGAATGTGGCTTTAGGGCCTTTATGGAAGAAACCTTGGAGAACTTCTTTTAGTCAGCCATGGAAGGAAAACACGAGAAGACACTTGCACATGAATCATAGAGCTGGGCTTCACCAGATCTTGAATCTCAGCCCTGTCTTTATGTTGGAGAGCTCCTTACATTAGAACTGTGAGAAATGCATGTTTATTCATTCAAGCTACCCAGTTAATACTGTTTTTGTTCTAGCAACACATATGGGTGAAAATACAGCATCCATACGTGAGTTTCAAGTTCGTCTTAAGGACATGACAAAGAAGTGGTATTTTTTCAAAGATGTATTTTTATTGAAAAGTCAGATATACAGAGAGGAGGAGAGACACACAGGAAGATCTACCATCCATTGATTCACTCTCCAAACAGAAACAATGGCTGGAGCTATGCTGATCCGAAGCCAGGAGCCCAGAACCTCTTTCAGATCTCGCGCTTGGGTACAGAGTCCCAAGGCCTTGGGTTGTCTTTGACTGCTTTCCTAAGCCACAATCAGGGAGCTGAATGGGAAGTTGGGCTGCCGGGACTAGAACCAATGCCCATATAGAATCCTGGCGTGTGCAAGGCAAGGACTTTAGCTGCTAGGCTATCACACCAGACCCGAAGTGGTCTTTTTAAATGGGACTGCACTCACCGTCCTGGTGAGAGCATCCTTCCTCCTTCAAATGGCAGTATCTAGATTCATGGCAGTGGGAAAGGAAGATGACAGAAACATCTGAACAAGAATTTCAGGAAACAGGAACCTACTGGAGACACTAGAATGATGTAATAGACCCACGTATCCTTCGAGACTAAAGGCTTTTGATTACTTATAAGTTGGATTTTGAGAACCAATAGCTTAGACAGAAAAGCAGTGTCCATCAGGATAATGCTGTCAGTCCCAAAGAGAAACATATCCTTCTGTATACATCTGGAAGAGAGATGAAAAACAAAGGTGAAGCAAGTGAGAAAGGAGCGTGCAGTCCTCTCATTCCCTCCCTGGTAATAACACATCTGTGGCAGTCATGTGGGCTAAGCAGTTCAAGTTACTAGAAGGAGATCCATGAAGTGTATTTGAAGCTGAGGTTTTGGAAGAAAAGAATTATTATCCTACATGTTAGAATCAAATGACTTTGATAAAACCTGGCAACTGAGAAGTGTATCATGGCAGGGGGGTTGAACTATATGAAGAACCATGACTGGAGAAAGCAAAATCCATTTCAGGTGCATTTGCTCCACTGTGTGAGTCTCCTTCATTGTAGAACTAACACCAAAAGCATGGTGCTGTGGAGGTGATTCTCAAGGATACGACCTTTCAACATGGCAGATAAGATGTGTGCAAAATATTAGGTCAACATAGTTTGCTATCAGAGCTGGAAAAGCCATGGGACCTTCAAAGGAGAATACTTAACTTCCCATTCAGGGCTGTTCTGACAAGATGGCATTTCAGGAATCCCTTATACAAAGGGATGGTTTTCCTAAAAATCGCGGAGAAGCATTGGAAAGAACACAATCTTAGTGACAATCTAAGTGCTGCACATGTTTGAGAAACAGTTTCTGAATTGGTTCATAGAGGGCGCTAGTGAGAAAAAGGCCTGAAAGGAAAGGGGGATTTCAGGAGTTCATGTCTAATTTGGCAAAGAAGTGGCCAGTGCTTTTTGATCTGCCCTTTGCTGTGGGAAAAGGACTCAGTGCTTGTATTAGATGTATTGTAACTCTTAATCATATGAAAGTTGCATAGATGTTTTTGTAACTTAGAAATCAGAATATTAAAAAGAGAGATAAATGTTTTTAGCAGTACAAACTTTCCTGTTTTATTTTCTGTAAAAATAACACATATACACAAGAGGATTTCTACAAAAATTCATAGAAAATGCATATTGTCTTTTAATTCCGTTGTTTAACATTTTGTAAAACCTTTATGTGTATATGTGTGTGTATATCACTATAATCTCTTTTTACACATGGCTGATATCTATCCGTAGTAGAGTTTGATGCAGTGTGATGTTTTCTAAAGCAACATTTTATTATTTTGAGGCTGTTTTGTTATTCAGTATTTATGATTTTAGAAAAGAAAGCAGGAGTGGCCATTTTGACTGGGTAGGTTAAAGCATAATTTGTCATGCACATATCCCATATCAGAGTGCCAATATGAATTTTGGCTCCTATTATTATTATTATTATTATTTCTTCTTCTTCTTTTTAAGATATATTTATTTTTATTGAAAAGGCAGATCTGATGTAAGGAAAGAAGAAGAGACAGAAAGATCTTCCATGTACTGGTTCACTCCCCAAATGGCAGCAAAGCCCGAAGCTGAGCTATCTAAAGCCTAGTGGCAGCAACCAACTTCCTCTGAGTCTCCCATGCAGGTGCATTGTTTCCTGGCTTTGGGCCATCCTTCACCGCTTTCCCTGGCCAGAACAGGGATGTGAATGGGAAGTGAGGCAGCAGGAACATGAATAGGCACCTGTATGGGATCCAGAGTTTGCAAGGTGAGGATTTAGTCACTGACCGTCTTGCCAGACCCCTTGGCTATTCTATTTATAATCTGAGTTCTTGTTACGCATTTCGGAAGACAGCAGCAGATTAATGGCCCAAGTAGTTGGGACGTTAGAACCCATATCAAGTTCGAGGCTTCTGCTGTCAGCCTTGCTCAGACCTGGCTGCTTTGCATACTAGGATAGTGAATCCGTTAATGAAAGATGGAGTCTTCCTGTTTTTATTCCTCTTTTCTATTTCATCCTCCCCTTCAATAAAGAAAGAAACACCATATATATGTAATATTTTCATTATGTTATATATGAAAAATACATGTGAAATATATGAATTATATATGACAACATATGAGCATATATATGATATTAATTATATATAAGACTTTTCATATATGTATGAAAGTAAAGTGTATATTAAGAGCCTCGTTTGTGGAGGCAGGCTGAATGTGTCAGATACTATCTGTGTAAATTTGAACAAATAATTATTGTTTCTCTTGCCCACTTCTTAGTTTGTGAAATTGGGATGTAGTAGGTATATATGTAATTTGCGCATGCTTGCAAGTTTGTGCTAATGCATAGTTGGATGAGTTTATGTATATATAATCTCTGAGAACAGAGTGTAACATGCTGTAACAGCTTTGTAAGTGTTACAAAGAATCAGATTCACTCTTTAACTGCTATGGTAAATTCTGACACAAGCATGCTCCTTTTTATTTAGCAGTTTTATTGCTGATTGACATGTAGGCTCTTTTCTAATTTTGTGTTATTGCAGACAATCTTGCAATAAATATTTGATCGATTTATAACACATGTTTTTCGAACATGTGTTACAATTGGTATGGTAAATGGCACTGTTGTAATAAATGCTTTTGAAATCACATTGGTGCAGAGAATTTAATGTAATTTCTTTCTGATTTACACACTGGAGATCATTTTTCCAATCTCTGAAATGACTTGAGAGAAGCTGTATCCCAAAGATTTAATGAGGTTATGTCCCTTTTAACTGTCAAACGCTCCTCATTCTCTATACTGATATTCTTTTGAATTGTTGATAATTAATCAGGAACATCAGTGGTGAACTGTCACACAGATATCACTCCAACTGTTCGATCTGTAGCTTTAAAGGGAGATTTCTCTGCCTTTCTGTTGGCCTCAGAGTTGCCTAGCCTCCCTCTTATTAACCTTGAAGTCACACAGAACAACCTCTCCTGTGATTTCATCATATCTCCCATCTGAAGAGATGCTATCACACTCCAAAAAAATAAATTAAAAGGACCACCTCACCCCTACACTAAGGCAGGTCACAGGTTTCAGCACTGTCCCCCATTGGGACATCCTGCCTTACCTGTCATAGGCAAGCCATCTCAGACATCACGTTCCTTAGACTGTTTTAATATTAAGGTTATTCATGAAGTCCCCTTTTTTCCTGATAAAGCCAGACTTATCCAAAGGTTTTGCAAAAAGAACTCTCTGCTTTCTTAAGATTTTCCTTCAACTTCACAGTGTTGATCTTGATAAATAACTGACAGTAAAACACATTTTCATTGTGGGTTTTAATCTCTGTCAATTGCCCAAAGTGCAAAAGAGTGTTTTTCAGGTGTGCAGCAATTATCCCACGTACAAGGTCTCTTGGATTCAGTGTTGTTGCTGTCATGCAGAGCTGACCCCAGGCTAAACAGTGAAGAGTGTGGAGTCTGACTTCAGCATCTTAGACATTGTACTCAATATATAACAGTGATGATCTGCTTCAGGTTAGAGATATTGTTCTGTTTGCTATAATCACTTTAGCTGAATAATGTGACTCTACCTTGTTAGAAATATCAAAATATGGAAGCAGAATGCTTCCCAGAGAAAGGGTAGAAATTAGCAAGAAAGGGAATTGAGGATGCCACAGGGACCAGAACATGACCTTGCAGTTACACTTGCAGTAACACTCACTCAGATTGATAGTGTGAAACAGTTGTCAACAGGAGACATGTCAGTAAATGCAAGGTTCTGTTTTTAATCCTAAAGAATCAGATATTGGGTTTCTACAAAACGGATAACTAAAGCAGACTGGGGGATAACCCTCCGGGTGGGCTTATTGAGGCTGCAAATTAGAGTCTTGCAAATGTAGGTTAGAATTTTGAATGCCTTCTGAGAAGTTAGAATAAGGACATAAGGATCAAATCATGGAAAATAATAGCAAAATGGGTCGGACTGCACTGGTAGTGACAGTGACCAGAAGGGACTAAATAGGAAAAGTGTGCCCCTCATTTTCTAGAAAACCATAGAGTTAAGAATTTTTACGGCCCAGTGCACTGCTTGATTGGCCTTGCAACAACCAGGATCTCATATGGGTACCAATTCATGTCCCAGCTGCCCTGCTTCCCGATCAGCTCTCTTCCTGTGGCCTGGAAAAGCAATAGAGGATGTCCCAAGCTTTGGGACCCTGCTCCCATGTGGGAAACCAGAAGAAGCTCGTGGCTTTGGATCAGCTCAGCTCCAACCATTGTGACCATTTGGGGATTAAACCAGTGATGGAAGATCTTTCTGTCTGTCTTTCTCTCTGTGAATCTGTCTTTACAATAAAAATAAATAAATTGGGAAAAAAACATAGCTGATTGAAACAGATTGCCCTTTTTTGTTCAAATCATCATTACTAACATCAACACATGCTGTAACTTGCCATATTGCAACCAATGTGCTTACCATCCAGGCATAATTTAGGGTTTCCAGAGAGAAAACTGGCATGATGATACACTAGAGGACTAGATTGATTTAAGGTCTCTAGAAGCCTATTTTTTTTTTTTACTTCCTTGAGGTGCAAAGGTATTGGTCACCAGCACATTCAAGTATGGATGTTTTTCACTGCTTACTTGCCCCATCCTCGCATCTTCAAAAGAAAGCTTGATCGTTCAGTGCTGTTTCACCACTAGTGGGAAGATTTGTTTTCCTCCTTTGGCACGTTTTGATATTGCTTTAGATAATGTGTTTAATGGCTTTTTTTTAAAAAAGTCTCCGATTTCTGACACCTGAGGACATTTACTTTCATATTATTCTTGCCTTTGTTTATAAAACTCCTGACAAAAAGAAAAATTAGAATCTGTTTTCCACATTAATGAAGGTATCTAAACGAAACTTGATCCAAATTAAAATGAATTGAATGCTGGATTATTTGAAAACAGACCCATTTGGCTATAAGGGCACCATAAACTAATTTAAAGAATTAAGTGTATACAAAATACCTGCAGAATAATACTGTACTCAGGAATGCACACTTTAGTTATCACTGCAGAGAATTTTGTCATTGGCAATAGCTGAGATACACTTGGTAAGACATCATAGTGTTTTCCATTCTTGTAAAGATATCATGTAGATCAGGGTGCAGTGCAGGAGGAATATGAGATGAGTTTGTAGTTCTGCAAAAGTTGTTTTTAGGAAAACTTAAAAAGCAAATTCTTGCTGCATGTTGAAAATGCCTCATGTCTGAAAGAAGTGAGCTCAACTTCCTGCTTTGCTGGTAAGTTTGCATGCTGTTTAGTAAGCTGTTTGGTTTCTTATAGAATCCATTTCTCCCTGTGTAAAATGGTAAAATTATTCCTATAGCCTGGCTATGTGAAATACATTAATATGGAAATCACTTAGTATAATTTTAGCAGTTAGTAGGATATTCTCAAGTAATATTTCAAGTGATGTTTATCAGTGGCTTTCACTCTTTACAGTGCAAAAATAGCTGGGTGCATATATATATATAAGCAGATACATACATGGATGGAAACGATGACAGTGAGATGGAGATCTTCAGGCATTCCCACTTTTAGACACTCTCTGACCTTGAGTGTTGTATTTCATGTCTTTCCAGGAAACTAGAAGCTATTTTTGGTATATAAAGGCCATAGAGGTGTAGGGGTCCATTTGAGGAAGAAAGAAGCTAGGGCTCCTTGCAAATGCTTTTGCAAAGAGTATTTCCATCTTAATTTCACTCTCTCAGAAAGTAAGGAGTCCTTTCCCCAGCATCTTTTTGGGAATAATTCCTGCAACCACCTATGCTCCATGGCTGAGCTTCTCAGGCATGGCTTTTGAGTGGTAAAATTAATACAAAAGTATCCTCACCCACTTCTAAGAGCATCCCAGGAATGAGTATTGTTTCTCTGCTGAGCAATTAGGAAATCTCTGTGTGGATTAGTGTGGTGGTGTTATTTGACTTTGTAAAACCGAGTCACATGGGCATGATGTTAAGATAACAAAGTGGAGGATGCGTACAGTGGTTTTCTGAGTGAGAGAAAGCAGCCATTTGGCATAGCTCTTCAGCAACCATTTGGGATACCCACATCTCATAATACTGATTTTGAATCTGGATTCTTTTTTTACCTCTTACTAATGCACATCCTGAGGAGCAGCAGGTGATGGCTCAAACAATGGGGATTCTGTCCTCAGTGTGGGAGAAGCTGACTGAGTTCCCAGGTATCATCTCTAACCCAAAAGAGCATTCGCTATCACAGGCACTTTCCAAGTGAAACAACCAACCCAACTTCTCACTTTTCTGTGTCTCCCTGCCTCCAGATAACATACATACATACATGCATACGTATGTATGTACATTTTAAAAATAACTTTTAAAGACACAGTATATGTGTTTGTGATTCTCCTTCACCTTATTTCATTTACCAGATTTATTTATTTATTTATTTAAGAGTGTTTTTATTGGAAAGGCAGATTTTCTTGGAAGGAGATTTTGGAAGGCAGATTTTCTGAAGGAGAGACAGAAAGAAAGATCTTCCATTCACTGGTTCACTCTCCAAATGATTGTAGTGACTGGAGCTGAGCTGATCCAAAGCCAGGAGACAGGAGCCTCCTCTTGCTCTCCCGTGCAGGTGCTTTGAGCCATCTTCAACTGCTTTCCCAGGCCGCAGGCAGGGACCTGGATGGGAACTGGAGCAGCTGGAATATGAACCATTGCCCAAATGGGATCCTGGTGTGTGCAAGGTGACAATTTAGCCTCTGAGTCATTTTCCCAGTCTCATTTTACCAAATTTGAATGACAGAATTCATAATTCAGCAGTTTATACACCGTTTGAATCCATGTTAGACAGATGGTTATGAACTGACAGGAAATTTGAAACTGTCTGTGGAAGATGCTCCCAGGGGTGGGTGGGCTGGTAATGAACTTGAAGCTAATCCTTGCTAGACCTTTTTATGTAAATACCCAAAGGGCCCTTCAGAGGACAGCCATGGGTGTGTTTCTGTGGATTTCTTCTGCACAAGAGTGAAGTCAACTGTGTGTGTTTGTCATTTATTTGTTTTGTTCCTGGTCAAAAAAAAGTCTGAAAGCTAAACAAAATCTTATCATTCCAACAATTGTGTTCCTAGGTGTTTATCTAACTGATTTGAAAATTTATGTCTACACAAAATCTGTGTGACTGTTTGTAGTACTCCTTTTATAATCTCTAGGAACTGGAAGCAACTAACGTGGGTAAACACAGTGAGGTGCCATCATATAATGCTATATTCAATGATAAAAAGAAAAGTTATCCAGTCATAAAAAGACACGGAGAAACCTGGAGTGTATCTTGCTTTATTGCTAGGTGAGAGAAATCAGTCTGAAAAGTTATCATAGTGTTTGATTCCAGTTATATGATATCCTAGAACAGGACATTGCATTGTTAAATTTTTTAAAAATAAGCAAGGAGAGATGAGGGAGGATAGGGTAAGAAGCATTTTTTAAAAATGTGGTGTAAAAAATAACTGAAATTTGTTTACTTATTATTTACCTTTTTTTAAAGAAAAGACTGAACTCTAGAGAATACAAGTAAATCAGTGGCTAAAAGGAGATAGAATAGATCAAAGTAAAGCATAAGTAGTTTTGTAAGATGATGAACCTATTTTGTAGAATTCAATGTTAGGTATGTGTCTCTCTGACTTTATCAAAACAGAAGTTTACCACACAAAGAGTGAACTTGAACTTGTTGAAATTGAACAAAGAGGTCAGATGACTCCTAGCTGTATCATAGACTGTGATGATGATTTTAGCTGTATTGAAAATTTGTGGAAAACAAACAACTTTTAGTTGTTACCCTAAGTCATTTTGGAAAGTGTTAGAGAATAGAAGATGATTGGGAAAGGGAACTTTACAATAGTGCCATACCCTATTTGGTGAAGTTATTTCCTGTGATAGCACAGATTAACAACTCAGATACTCCAAAAATGTGCCAAATTATTTTAAAAATTTCAAACCTCAAAAATGAATTTAAAATCTTTACTTTAATGCCCCAAATGTTTAAAATCCAAATATTGCATATCATAAAATATATTTCCATGAACTATTGCAGACTCTTTGATATGCATCGGTTTATAAAAAATGCACCAAAAATGTAAATATAATTGATTTTCGCAAAAACTTTTCAATGTGCCTTTGTGTGCTGAAATTGAGTAATTAAATACAGAGATCATGTACAGTGTCAGTTGAGTATTTCACTTTTTGGAGTTGGAGTATGTGAATAATCTAGGTATGAATCTGGAGCCATCAGTGTGAATTCATGTTAAATAGAGATGGATGTGTATGGAGATATCTATAAATATGTTTATATGCATCATTGTACACACATACAGATTTAGTTCTCATGTCAGTTAAGTAGACCTAACAACAGTGACACCTAAGTAGCAATAAAATACTCAGGGTCCAGATCTCAGTTTTCTAATATCATTCTTCAATAACCAACACTAGCGTCGTCATAGCAATGACTGATTCTGTGGCTAGGACAAGGAGTACACATGAGTCTGGGGCATCTTGTAGCTTCTGAATGATATAAAAATTGCAAATAAACAGAAACAAAAGCGAGAAAACATTAATGGTGAGGATGTGTCAAAAAAAAAAAAAAATAGCCAACTCCCACTGCCCTCAGTGCCCAAAACAAGAATAGTTTAGCTGCAAAACCAGTAATGAAAAATTAAGCAAATATCTGTGAGATCATATTGATAAAAATACATAGGTAAGAATTAGAGCACAAGTCTGCTATACAGAAAAACTGCATATTATTTATATCAATACATGTTTTAAGAACGTAGAGCTTAATTCCCTGTCTTGTAAATGTGGGCAGTACAAACAGGTACCCTTTCAATGGGAAGAAATCTAGTTATGTGTAGCAAAGAAACAAAGAAAAGAGAGTAATGATACAGTGAAGAAACATAACAAATACTGGGCTTGGTGGTGTGGCCTAGTGGCTAAGGTCCTTGCCTTGATCCCATATGGCCGCTGGTTCTAATCCCAGCAGCTCCACTTCCTCTCTGTGTCTCCTCCTCTCAGTATATCTGACTTTGTAATAAAAATAAAATTAATCTTTAAAAAAAAAACATAACAAATACTGTCTCAGCAGGAGGTTACTGTGACTGGTGATAAGGCAAACTGAACTATAAAAGTTTGATCTGGGTGCTGTTACCATTGTTTAGTAGGTCAGGTATCTAAATCCCATATAGGTGCCCTGTGAGTCCTGCCTCTTCAAATCCAGCTCCCTGCATAGGTGCATGGAAAAGTAGCAGAAGATGACCAAAATCCTTTTATTTCTACACCTAAGTGGGAGACCTGGAGGAGACTCCTGGCTCTTTGCTCCTTGTTTCGGATCATCCCAGCTCTGACATTGAGGGCATTTTGGGAGTGAATCAGCAGTTGAAAGATAGCTTCTTTTCTCTCTCTGTCTTTGTAGCTCTGCCTTTCAAATTAAAAAAAAAAAATCAGTATCTGATAGGAAAAAAATAACTCTACCTCTTTGATTATCTTCCTCCTCCTAAACAAACCTTCTATACAACCTTGAGAAAATGCATTACAGAAAGCTCCACTAAAGCAAAGTCTGTAACTTAACTGGTACTACTGAAAGCTGTGTGAAACTGTTGGAGCAATATGGGTCTAAAGAAACATGACTAACTGCATCGTGGTATGCAGGTAACACACTGAAACAGAAAAAGGTTAAAAAGACTGAGGAAATAAAATAAAATATGGCATCTAGTGAATAAAAATTCTCATGTTGTATTCAATGTGACAAATATGAAGAATGTGAAGAACTGGCTTCAGGGTACTTGTGAGTTTTGTACTCTCTACAACCAATGTACTGACACAACCACTCAACGCTTGATTCTTTTCAAAATTCCACATTATATATATATTTTGTTTTTAAGTGGAGCAGTCAGGACATGATGCATAGGGAAAGTGCTATTTCATTTTTTTAAAGATTTATTTATTTTGTTTATTTCTATTGGAAAGTCAAATGTACAGAGTTAAGGAACAACAGAGAGGAAGATCTTCCATCTGCCGAATCGCTCCCGATGTACTCAAATGGCTGGCCGGAGCTGAACTTATCCAAAGCCAGGAGCCTGGAGCTTCTTCTGGGTCTTCCACTTGGATGCAGGGTCCCAAGGCTTTGAGCCATCCTCAACTACTTTCCCAGGCCACAAACAGAGAGCTGGATGGGAAGTGGAACAACCGGGATGTGAATCTGTACCCATATGGGATCCCAGGGCATGGAAGGTGAAAACTTCAGCCATTAGGCCACTGTGCTGGGCCCATAATATGTATTTTGAATATTTAGCTGGGTTTATGTAGTATTTTTCAAAATGCAATTTTAAATAGGCTCTGTCATCTTTCCCTCATTTGTATCATTTTCGTACGGAGCTTAGATGTGATTTCAGTTAAAAAAAAAATGATACTCTTGAGCTATAGTCACCAGTGACTTCCTTGAGTTCGCCTAAAATATGCTCTCCTCATTTCTAATGTCACCATCTTATCCACCTTATTCTGCTTATCTAATCAATGCAGATGATTCCCGTGAGGACTTTGAGAGTCCCAGACTAGCATTTGCTGCACCCAGAGTATAGGTAGCTCTGTAAGTGCTCCTGGTGTATCCATCATCCCCTTGGGTGCTCTGGTCATGACCAATGCAGGATGAGCTTTTAAACGGGGTGAGTTTAGGTCTCCCTCCGTCATGTGTCCTTATCCTCCCTTCTGAGACTTCCAACAACAGAAGCAATTAGGGCCAATTGCAGTGGTGTTGGCAGCATTTCAAAAACAGAAACCATCCCACAATCCATGTAAGAGCTGGTCTTACGTTCTGCTTCCTTACAGACTGTGGAGACATGTGTTGCCAATGCTGAGAATTACTCGACATCTCCTTGGAAGTCTGTGATAGCGCAATTACCTATACTTGTTCGCAGTTTCATTGTGAACTTTCTCAGAAATCAGAAAAGGATATGCTGCAACAGAGATGGGGAGTGTGGGGGGACAAAGGAGGGAAATGAATACTCTTCTGAAACAAAGTGTGTGTGTTTTTTTTTTTTTTTTTGTGACTCAAGACTGACAGATGTGGTGATTAGCAGAGACTCAGATGTGTTTTAACAATCCACATTGTGGTGGCAAAGTTGCTTCTCCAGATAATATACAATCTCCTGCCAGGATTGGATTCATTGAGGAAAAGTAGCTTTTGGGGCCTGGGGTGGTGGGGTGATGGGGTATTGGGGTGGAAGGTGTTCAGAATTCGGGTCTAATGTTTTTAAGTAGACTTTACCATTTCCCCTTGTGCCATAGCACTCTAGGATGCCCTTAAAAAAAAGGTCTGCAAGCTAATATTATTTGTCACCTGCTTTAACACTTGGAACAGGTTTTCCTTGCCTTATGTTTAGAGGGACGATGACCTAATTCAGAACCCATTGGAAAGTGAGGAGGCACTTGTTAAACTGCTGCAGACTATTAAAAGTTCGGTCCTTCAGGGAAAAAAACTTTGGTTTCCTTTTGAGCACATCTAGCCTTGTCAATTTAAAATGGGGTTATACAGATATCTGCTAAATGCATATTTTCCATGATAGAGTCATAAGTGATGCCCTTCTTTTTTTAAAAAGTAGAGCTATTAATATGCTGTTATTTGGAGTCTGTGATTTCTTACTTTACCTCCAACTGTCTGCTAATAAATCAAAAGCTATCATTTAGGAAGACAGGAGATCACTACTCAGCTCTACTCAGAATTCTTCTGAATCATTAATCCTATCCATCAATATCAGCAGTGATAAAGGCACTGTGTGAGGAGATCTTGTTTTTTTTTTCCTGCCAGATCCTGTTTACATTCAAATTTAACCTTTGATAAAAGATTTGTTATAATTCTCCTTCCTTTCAGTTACTAACTTAAATTATAGTATTAACAGATATGCAATGCCATGATAAGCTATATTTCTGGAGTACTGGAAGTTGTGCAATTATGTGCATAAACCATTTGCTTATCTCTTCTTTTTAAGAGCATCTGTGTTTCTCCATGAGTGTTCATTTCTGCAGTTTATAATTTTCATTTTTGGGCATTCTGTACTCTAGACCATTCTACCCTGGGCAGTGGCAGCTGTATCACCTCAGAGAGGATTGTATTTTAAAATCCTGAATTCTGCCCACAAACGTCTTTGAAGGAAGGCGTGGTGGAGGTGGTGATGGTGTGTGAGAGCACACATGCTTTGGTTGTAAGCAGGATTGTGCTCAGCAACTTCTGTCTGGGTGTTCTTGTTAGACCCTTGCAGCTTTTCTGCTCTGTGCTGGTGTGGAGTCCCTCTGGATGCTCTTTCACTGCACTTTAAAGTAGAAACAAAGATGCTGGTGGAACCAGCTTTGTTAGCACTTGGACGCATTTATGGTGGTTCAGGCGGATAGAGGATCCACTGCCTGTCAATGCTCATGTTAGATTCACAAAGCAGTAGGAAGTCATGAATTTTAATATATTAGAGAGTGATCACATGAAGATTTCAAATAACACCCTGGAACTGATGTGTTACTTACATGGACAGAGAGTGTGTGCACTAGTAATCAAATTGAAGATCTTGAAGTGGGGACATAAACTTGGGTCAATTCGGAAGGTCCTAAAAGGCACCACAAATTCCAGTAGTTACTGAAACGTTTCCCGATCAGAAATGGACAAGGGGTGGTTTACTAATGCACAGGAAGGCGATGGGAAGATAGAGGCAGAAATGGCAATGTTAGAGTCACAAATCTAGGAATGCTGAGAAACTGTAAGAAACAGGAAAAAGATGCTTCCTGACAATCATCAGAGAGAATGGTCCTGCAAGATTTGAATACCTAACTTTCAGAACTCTTACAGTAGGTACCTGTTTGATAACACTAGGCTTTGTGGTAATTTGTTGGAGCACTCTTAGGAAACCAAAACCAAAACAAACAAACAAACAAACAAACAAACAAAAAAACCCCACAGAATGCATGTGTCATAAAGGCTCAGCTTACAGATGTGTGATAGAAGCTTCTCAATTCTTCATCAGCATTACTCTCGGGTGTTCTAGTACTTTCTTTACCCTACAGCTGCAATGTTCAGCAGCATAGCCACTAGCCACATGTGACTGTTGAATAATTGAAATACAGTCACTGGGACTGAGCAATTGAATTTTTAATTTTATTCAATTTTAATTAACTTAAATTTTTAAAACCTGATTCGGTTATTAGAAAATTTTAAATGTGCTTAGAACAATGTTGGTATGTGGGTTTACTTTTTCAGCTGTAAATTTCATAAAATACAAATATCAAATACTGTTATTAGAGACTTAGTATAGAAATTAAGATGTGCTTAAAGTGTACAGCACATGCCAAATTTCAAAGGCGTATTAAAAATAATGTAACATTGATAATAATTTTATATTGAGTAAATGCTGAAATGGCAATTGGATAAAATAACTATTAAAGTTATGTTTAGTTTTGCTTTTTAAAATGAAGCTACCATAAATGTTAAATTGTTTGCATGTGTGTCTCACATTTTATTCTTTTTGAATATCAGTGTCCTTCAGTTTCCCTCTGAGTGATCCAGTAAACTGATCTTAACAAATAGTATCACTTCTGTGGCTTATACACTCAAATCTGACCATATGTCCAGTCTTGAGGAGTGTTATTAATTTGTTTCTGTGAGTGAAAACATTTACTTTTGAATCTAAAATTTAAAGGCAGTAAATATTGCCTGCACTCAGTACACCATGTAAAAGAAAAATGATCTAACATTACACATGTCTTCTAATAAAATATGGTTTTCTTGCTGGTTGTGATTTGATAGTGCTTACAGCATTTGGAAATGAGGCAGCCTGTCTTGAAACTTGAGTTTAAACAACTCTTAGAGCTCTGGCAAAGGTGCTTCAGTCCAATTTCTCACATTTCTTAATAATTTTACATTACAACCATGTTTTTATACTTATATTCCTCATAAATCTCTTTTAAATAATTTAAAATTACTTTGTTATGTGATTATGTGAATAAATATCTTAAATTGATTATGTCATTTCATTTGCATAATTAATAATGTTTCTAATTCTTCTGCTATTGCAGTGAATATAATATAAATATATGATGAATATAATTATGTCTTAAAGAATGACTCCTTTAAGGCAATTACCACAATAAAAAAATTCAGAAAACTAAGAATTGTAAGTAGAAAGATTTTTTATTTCCTACCTTATTCTGCATGGATATGAGGTCTAAAATGTGTAAACCTTTCTTATTTGTTGTTTGACCTCGTTCCTATTCTGTTTTGCATCCTTAGCCTCTTGACTGCTCGGTTAATATATTCTGTCTTTAGATCCCTCCCACACTGATGGCGCATCTATTTGGTTTCCTGCAAGCAAGATGTAAAGGAACTAGAAAGAAATTAATGATTCCCTCATTTCACAGATGAGAAATAGTTGAGATTCAAAGCCAGAATTAGAACAAAAGAACTTGTGAAATCAAATTGAATTTTCTTTCTGCTAAATCACAATTTTCCCACTGAAAAATGAATTGAAGAAACCAGGAAAGTGATGTTTTTACATGTTCCCAAACTCTAAACTACAGGATTAAAACAGAAAGGACACGATTATATTAAATGATTGAGAACAGAGCAAAAACTCAAAAGTCAGTCTGAAAAATTAAAAGTCGTAGATGATTGCTGTGAAACCAGTTCAGCTGTGGATGAATTGTGCTCTTCACTTATTTCTCATACTTTACCTTGAATATCTGCTGCTAACATAGCAGGCCGTTTCGACAACTGTGAGAACAATGTCTAGTGCTTTTTATAGTCTTATGTAAACTTCCTAACATAAAACCTAAACCGTTAGTCATCTGTGAATGTTTTACAATAGGACATACATATTAATATTCTATTTTTTTAATTACAAATACTTCTCTGCATTACTACTTTTCAATTTGAATACTAGTATTTCTTCATGTGAAGGCTGACATACTAGTAATATTTAATATACAATTTGAAGAAGCAGTAATACCTTTGTTCCTTTGGGCACACATTTAAAGACTTTTAAAATATCGTTCATTTAGTATGAGTTTGTTTTTCAATGGTCATGCTAACAAATTGCCAGTCTATGTATTATTCTGAAAATGTTTCTTTTCTTTGTACTTAAACTCTTCCTAGATGGTGTAGGATTTCCCATATCCTATAATGACTAGACCGTTGTTCTCTCTTCAGAGTTTTGTCACACTAGTCATAGTGACTAGAGTCAGATAGCATCATTGTACATGATGACCTAGTCTACAAAAGACATAACCAGCTAGAATTCTCTGGGATGTCTGGTAATGCTGGTCTGCCCGGTATTTGCATCTACAACATTAGATTGTTTGCTCCAGGCTTCGCATTCCTAGTCTGAAAAACTACGATCGCTCTATGACTAGCTAACTTGAAAACTTGTGAGGTAGTAAATTGATACACGGTGGGAAATATGTTTAACACAACATGCATATAAAGCAGCAGTTTACTTTAGAAACTTCATTGGACCATTGAGGCAAGGGGAAAGGGAAGGGGAGAATGACGTGAGATCAAGAAACAGTGAGGAAAATAGTGGACTTAGCAAAAGGCAGGATTAGAGTTGTAGCATTAACACCAAAGTATATGATGTATACTTGAGAAAAATACAGGGAAACATTTTTAAATTGCACAAGCAAATTTTGGTAGAGTTTGAGATATTAATGTTAATTTTAAACTGGCATTATTCTTAAAGTTTATGCATATACTTGAAGTTCTTTGTACACTGTAAATATGCGCTACAATTGCAGCACATCATTAATACTATGAAATTGAGTTGGGTCATACTTGCATTCATTGGAAAGAGGGGAGGACTTGTTGATTAATATGAAAACCTACCTGTGTTAAGTGACTTTGGGTAGGTTCTGTTCCAATTTTACAATTATCCTAGTGATCCAGGTTTTTTAGTTTGTGTGGATGGAATGGGAAAAAGAGGAAGAATCGATTCCCTGAACTGAAGAGGACATTTTGTGATAAAACACTTTTGGAGTAATGTTGTCTATACTTACTTTAAGTCCTTTCAGTTTATTGGACCTCACATATATGCTTTTCATTGCCATTACTAACAATGTTTATATTCCCATTGTTGTATTTTATAAACGTTATTTTGGTGAATTCTCCATTTATAGTCACTTCTCTGCTCACATGTTATGACAGAGGACCTTTGAAAGTAGACTTAAATGGACATAAAAACATGATATGTGCATAAAATTAGTTCTTACTTTTTTTAGTTTACAAAGTTTTCCTCAAAGTAATACCTAAAGCTTTTTGTCCTTTTCTAACCCTCCAATCCTCAGGAGGTTATTTTCATTGAAGTGGTGAGAGGGAAGAGTTCAAATATGATTTATTTAATAAAACTATGATGTGAAATTCTCATAACATGTTGTCTGCCTGAAACAGCCAGTCATGGAAGCGTTACAATCAGAGCAGAGAAGGAAGTGGAGGCATCACAGAAAGGCCCCGGAATTAAAGAATGACTGCCCATTTCCATTCCTTAATGGATACATAGAAGTGTTAGAGAATGAGAAATAGTCAAAGAAATGTTCGGAAGTGTCAACATTCTGAGCTATAAACACCTACCCCCTTTTTATTGAAAGAAAATATCCCCACTACCTTCTTCTCACCAATGACTCAGAAAATTAAAAGAAAAAAAATTCACATTTCTTTTGCTCATCTATCTATTCTCTTTATCCAAATAATTCAAATTTTTCTTCCTTATACTTTAATTCAATAATCACATAATTTTCTAATATTTCAATAGGAATTTTTTTCTTGTACTGTTAACTGTTCTCTAGAGTATTATGCAATTACATACTCTTAACAGCTGCCTAATAGGGCCTGAGAAAAATCTTATCTGAGGGCCAGGCTTTCGGCTTTCTAACAAATTTCTGCCTAATATAGCTGGTGATAATGATCGCGTGCATATGGGTTGAGGACCACTAAACCAGACTATAGAATGACTAGATCAAATGTCATTGAAATGTTCTAGAATTGAGATCTTGAACTGAACTCAACACTTGGGGAGTAGCCTTCCCAAGGTCACTTAGTCAAGTTAAGCAAAGCTAGAAACTTGGTCATTAGTGGTGTGATACTCAAACTGAAGTATAAAGAAAATTGCTTTACAATTATGAATATATGGGTAATTGAGTGCTTAAATATACATAGTCAATTTCTTTAAGCATGAAGAAAATAGCATTATGTCATTCCTTCACTCACATGACAGCTTTTCTGACGACTTGCCTTTTAATCTGTGTATATATACCATGGCAACTTAAAAAGAGAAGCAATGAAGGAAGCATGACTTTACATATCTTTGAAGAGTTTGCCAGTGACTAAATTGTTGGGAAATCAGTGCAGGGTGAAGGAACAACTGAAGGATTCATGAATTTGACACAGAAGAGAATGAATAAAAGCTACAGCAACTGCAGTATGGATAGTGATTGAACCAGGACCTCCTCTGTTATCACAGCGGTTAGAGGGAGATGTGTTCAAGTGAATTTACCAACAAAATGAGATGAGAAAGATGAGAAACTTGTCCTGGTGTTTAAATGAAGTCTGAGCTAAAATGTTCAGTTGAATTAAAAGCAGGAAAGTTTGCAGAAACTTTGAGCAGATAAGAGGAAGTGTTAAAATTCCCTTAATGAGTAAACAGTGAAATTTTAAGCACACTAGGGTGGAATTGTTTGACAGAACAGGCTTCAGCTTTGAAGTTTGTGATCATGCAATTAAAATGGAACCAATTCAATAATGGAAGTTGCTATTGTAGGAGTGTTTAATGGTTTCAGTGCTAGTGCAGAAAAAAACTGATGATATAATTCTCACAGGGTTGGAGCTTTGCCAGGTGACTATAACACAGGGAACTGAGATGAACTGCAAGAGAGATAAAGAATAACAAAGCAAACAAACAAAAATAAAAAACAAGTTAACAGAGCCAGAGAAGGGTGAATGGAATATTTGGGAAAGCAAAGAATGGTGACAGTGGAAGTACCAGAGCACACCAGGTTGGAAACTTAGAAGTGGTGGTCAAATAGAATGTTTAAAGTTGAGTTTTTCATGTATATAAGATCCATAGTATACTTTTCACCATGTGCCTACACTGGAAAGTTGAGGAGGAAAATAAAGGATGAAAGAAAAAAAAGGCAAGTTGAGTGACTAATGTGGATGCTGAACTCACTATGAATAATGGCAACGGTTGTGACAGAGAGGAGCTTTGTGGTAACATATTTTACAAAATAAAGGAAGTAGCAAGGAGTTAGAAAGGTAACAGTCATGAGTAAGGTAAAACTGATTTATCAAGATGGTATTCAGACCAAAGGTGTGGTTTTCGAAGGGGAGGGAGTGGTAATGTTCTGGAAGCCACAAGGGGAAGTACAAAGGACACTGGCCTCACTCTCTGGCCTTGAGGTAATGATATACACAAGAGAAAACAATCACTGCTTGATGGTTCAGAAGAAATTTTAACTGGACAACCCTGTTAAGGAAGATTTATACATGTCAACTTTTTTAAAATATGTATTTATTTATTTATGTTGGAAAGGCAGATTTACAGAGAGAAAGATCTTTTCTACCCACTGGTTCACTTCCCAGCTATCTTCAATGGCTGGAGCCAAGTGATTCTTCCAGGTCTGATGCCAGGAACCAAGAGCTTCTGCTAGGTTTCCCACATGAGTGCAGGTGCCAAGACTTTGGGCCATCCTCCATTGCCTTCCCAGGCCACAAGCAGGGGCTGGATCAGAGTGGAGAAACCAGGATATGAACTGGGATCCCTGTACTTTAGTCATTGTGCCAAATGAGCCACAGTGCCAGGCTTTACACATCAACTGTCATTACATGTTCAAATGGGAGCTAGGAAGGCATGCTTTAATGGTGTCATTTCACAGGTAAGCTAAGACATCCCTTTTCCTCCTCCTTCACCTGTTGCAATAGATGACATTTCACTCATTGGGTAAAGTGGAAATAGGCTCTTTTATTCTTCAATAGATCTGTTATTTTCCATCTTACAGACTGCGTGTCAGTGACATCAAAGATCTATCCACCCCCAGCTTCCTCCTCCTTTTTTTTTTTAAATCCAAAGTAACAACATCTGGATAATTAGAATAATTAGCATTCTTTTATAGCTAGAATTCTTGAACATTTGTGTTGGCTCAGATAATGGAATTTCCCCTCACATAATCTCCTATCTTTGGTATACTGAGCAACATAATTTTCGTATTATGAGAACTCAGTTCTTCCTTTTGGGGCAAAAATCCCAGCACTCTGAACACAGATGAGATGAAGTGATTTGGCACACTGAGAAAAGAAAACTTTCTCTTTCAGAAGTGTTTTATAAATTACTCCTAATTGTTGTCACCAAGTTTCCTTGATCCTGTTGTTTGGTCTCATAGAATTTTGAGGAACCTCCTTCATCCCTTCAATGGAGCTTTCTGTTTCTTCTTAGCATCTCAGAAAAAAATCATCTCAGTATCAACTATTTGCTGCTGTTTTTGTAGTGAGGCAATTTTGGGGACCAAGTCTTGGGGGACACCCACACTAACTTCCACACCATAGCAAGTCCTGACCGATGCAAGACGACTCTGCACCGGTCAATGAGCCGATCTGGAGCACTGTAATCCCACAGCATCCAGACGAGCCAGAAGTGCGAGTATACTGTGACTTTGGGTAAGCAGAGCATGCACATAGAACCCCAGCAGCCCATTAGAATCACTGGGGCTGAGGACAGAGGCTTACCTGGAAAATGCCAATTTGAAGGACCTGGGAGCAGCCTGAGCAAATGGGCCAAGCTGTGTGCTGGGCGGGGTGAACTGTAGAGGCCTGCCGCTGTCTGACTGTGTTCTGGCTTATCCACTCCATTTTCCACTGTTCTGAGCAGTGCTACAGGTGCACCAAGCAGAGAAAGTTGGCCACTTTGGAAACAATGGTCTTACCCACTTTCCTGTAACCCTTGACCCTTTGTGCCCTAATCAACTATGTAAAGATTATTTTAAAAATTAAATATTGTCAAAAGCTTAAAATAAATAAATAAAAAGAAAAAAACACATTTATTATTGTAATAAATGTGTTCTGTCCCTCCCCCATCCACCCAGGGGAAATAATAGGAAAATGGTAAGTTCCTTAGCACAAAATGGTAAGTTTCTTTTCATGCTTGGGATATGGTTCTGTGCATAGTAGGTGCTCAGCAAATGTTCCTAAAGCATTGGTTCCTCAACAGTTAAATTACTGAGTACCTGCTCCAAGATAAACACTCCATCAGATCCTTTGGATGGAAAGGTAACTCAAAACATGTAAATGAATTACTGCAGTACTGTGAGATAAGTACAATTAAGAAGCTAGCTATAAAGTATAGGGGTAAATAGAGAAGTGATTATGTCTTGAAAAAAGTTGGGAAGTCTTGTCTTCTAGAGATCATTTTTAAGCTGATTGTTGGAAGAATTAGGGACTTGCCAGATGGAAAAGTCCAGGCAGAATGTAACACAAAGTGAAAAGGCCAAAATCTAGGAATGACAGAGTGTGTTCCTAGTTTGTTTGTTTGTTTGATTGTACTGCCTTTGTTTCAGGAAGAATTTAAGGTAATTTATGTTCCAGTCTTTTCAAAGCGGAGTGGTTAGAGATGAGACTCAAAGATGGCAGGAAGTATATTATCAAGAGTTTTGTAATTGATGCTTGAATATGAATTTTATATAATGGAAAACGAACCCAAGAGGACTGATAATCAGATTTGCTGAGAATTTTCTGTATATTGAATGAATGAAGATAGAAATTGAAGATTAATATGTACATTTACATGATTTCATTTTTGTAAAAGGCAAAAGTGCATTTATGTGTGTTTATATATACTTGTATATACAAAGGAAAATGTTTCAAAGGATATATTTTAACTTGTTCACAGTGATAACCTCTGGGGAATGGGATTAGAGGGAAGGGGATTTATGTGGCTGTCTGTATACTGGGTGGGATATTGTGCTTTTATTTCTGTATTTGAATTTTTAATAAACATGTATTAAAAAAGAAAAAAGAAAAAAAAGTAGTGAGAACACTACTTTCTTCACTTATCTATATATTACCGCCTAGTTAAATCTGTATGTCTATGACAAGCAGTATACATGTTGTGAATGTCTATCTCTGCTTTCTAGCATAGATTTTGATATTGAATCATTTGTTGAATGACTATGGACCTTGATTTTGAGTTTAGGAAATTACTAGCTGTAAGAATTTGTCATGAAATGGTCTATGTAGTTGCTAAAAGCTGTATTTTCACCTTCATTGTGTTAATGTTTTTAAACTCCAGGCAAATTTTAGTGTTCAGGTAATTTTAGAACACTCGATGTTTATTGAGTTGAACTGGGAGAAATCTTTGATAGTGGGAACCCAAAGTAAAGAACAATGAGATCTGGAAATGTAACTAATGATCCAGTTTGTCCGAAGCTTAAACATGTCTGTATTAATCATAAATTGCTCTGGAATTCCATTTCCAGTTCTTATACCTCTAATGTTTTGCTCTGTTGTGTGTAAATAAGCTAAAGTATTTTACTATCCATTCTTACTCCTTTTGTGCATTCACAACAGTATTTTGTGATTATGCCTAAGCAGATTGAGTTAATAGAGTGGTACTTAGAAAGCATTCCAAACTTAAGTTATAGCTTTAGAATAAGCCAGTTGAGTAGAATATCCAAAGTTCTTGTGATTTTGTGACTTACAACACCCATGGCTGAACCATGTTTTATCAAGAAGTAGAGACTCCACGTGTATAGCAGCATCCCAAGTACTTGAAGCCTGCAGGAATTCATTCATTAGAAACCAGGTACCTAGGGTTTGACTAGGCTTTCCAATAAGGGTTTTGAGCATTCCGAGGACAACTTAATCCTTCATATTTCACCTATTCCTCAGTTTTATAATATGCATGTGAGTTAGCCCTGTGAAGACGAAAATGGTGTTTTGTATACATAAAACATTGGTATCCAAGTTGTACAGGATATGGGATACAAGATAACTAACAGTGATTGCAGACTAAAGGTAAAGAAATTGAGAGTTTATCAGATTTCAGGTCATTGAAAGGATTTGCATGTTGTATTAATTAACTTGAAATGGATCTCAAAGCAAAAATTTAAGCATGGGGGAATGTGATTTCAGATCTTCAGTCACAACACTCTAGGGAATAGATCTTTGAACACCAAGACAGTACAGAATTACTACAATTCAATAATCTGGGTCAGAGTCAGAGTAATCTGAAGCAGGATAAGACTAATTGAGTTTTTGCTTCCATGAATGTAGTTATCTTGTTAATATTTACGTGGATTATTAAAATATAAGGAAGTATTATTGAAAACACATCTAGGAAACTAAAGAGGTAAATGTTAGACTCTTAAATTAGGGAGGGTATTTTGAAGGACCATATATTAGAATGAATCTGATCATAATCAGATCAAGAAAGACCATCATATCCTGATAAAGGGACGTTAGCTTATATCATTTTGTAGGGAAGTGGTAGTGGGTCTGTTCTATCCCAACACAGGTCTACTCTGTCTACTCCATCTTTCTGCATAGGGGCATGTGTAAAAGGACCTGTGGTAATTTTGCAAGATGATTAGGGTGATTTTGGTTCTTGTCTCACACCAAAGAAATGTCCCTGGGGATAGGGACAGTGAGCAAAGTGAACTTTATTGAAAACACAAACTTTTTTATTACAGCTGTCAAGAAAGGAATTCCAAAACAGGAACTACCAGGGAATTGCTATTCCTTTTAAACTCAAACTAGCTCTCTCTCTCTCAATGGCCCCTTTATGAAAAGTGAGTACAAATCTCAGAGTCCAGACTACAACTTTTGTTTTCAGCAGAGTTGCTATATTATAACCGGGTGTACAATTTCATGGTATTTATCCTACATGTAAGTTATGTAGCTTCTAGAATCAGTATCTTGATATCTTTGATCTTATTTGAGAGAGTCTTCATTGATTTCTCTTAAAAAAATTACTCCAGTTTTCATTATCTCTATAATATATACATGTTAGAACTCGAGTCTGCTCCATCTAAGATGACATTTAACCCTGTACTGAGTTTGTAGTTTCAGCTAGTGCATTTTTTTGGTGCTAACATTTCTATTTAATTATTTCTTCTAGATTAGGTGAAGTTCCTAACCTAGTTATCTACTTTTTTAATATATTAGTCATAGTTATTTTGAATTCTTATGTAGTAGTTATGTTACAGGGAAGATAATGGAAAGCAGCAGACACGTCAGGATTCTGTGAAAGAACTTCCATGCATATAGACAAGCAGGTAAAACAAGATTTATTAAGTCATAAACCATGTACTTGTCAAGGAGGTATTTGAAGAGAGAAAGATTGAAAAATCTGGTCAAAATGGAATCTTACAAACAAAATTTTGGGGAAATAATAATAAAATAAAACAGCTTCTAGCACTCAAAAAGCTGAAATTGCAGTACTGAATACCCTGCCCATGATAAAACAAAACAAAACCATCAGAGATTGTCCTAGGTAATTCTTTCCTATTTTCTTGATAAGCGGAACACTCAAAGGTGTGGAATTACTGCTTCCTTGCTACTCTGATAACACTAGAAACTCAAAGGCAAAAAGAGTGGCACATTTGATCTGGACAATGGCGACTTTGAAGCCAAAGGAATTATCTTGCAGCCTCTTAAAGAACTCTCCTTGCTGTTCCCCTGCTAAGATTCTAAGCCTTAAATAATGGGATTGATGTTTTATGTTCTAAAGAAAACTTTTTGGGGATGCACGGATCTCGTAAACTTTCAAAGGAAACCCTCCCCTTTCTCATTCCAATGGGAACTTCACCCTTTCTCCATGTTCTAAGATTGACTTTAATCAATGTAACGGCTTCTATTGGCTATTTTTTTCTAGTTGGTTTGGATCCTTTATTCCCATTTTGTGATGTACCTGGTAACTTTTTGTTGAATTCCAGACATTGAATGGGGTAAGATTTAGAGAATCTAAATGAAATTAGAAAGCATTTGATTTTTCTCTGGAGAAAGTTTATTTTCCTCTAGAAGACAGATTTAGGGCAATGTTTCTTAACTTTGTAAAATCATTGCCTTACTGATCAGAAGTTCTGACAACTGTTTCCTAATTATCCTACCACCCCCATGGAATTATATTGTACAGAAATACTGTGAATCTGCTTTTAAATGATTTATTTTTATTTAAACAACAGAAGGGAGAGGGACTTGTAGACACATGTAGGAACAGAAGACAGGTATCTGTTCTCTGGCTAACTGCAAAATTCCCACCACAGAAAGACAGAAGCTTCAAACCAAATTTTAGCATCTCATGCCATCAGCAGTACTGGTGCCATCACTGGCTTCCTGCCACAGTTAGCATTAGCAAAGAGCTGCTGAAATCCAAGCTGCGACTTTAACTCAGGCATGCCAAAATGGGATAAAGACATTCAAAAGATGTTGTAAATACTGGGGCAAATTCTAGCCCTTGTATCTGATGATGTTTGTATTTAAGTGCTTTTTACCTAGAATATATCTAAAGCATAGTGTTTACTGAAATATTTATAAACACATTTTAAGCCAAATTTAACAGTTAAAAATAATTGTCATTTAACTTAACACACATTTTCTGAGCAGCTTTTGACATATTAGGTTGCATTGTTGAAGCAAACAGAGGAGAGAGACCTCTATGATAGGTGGTCAAGCAGGTTCCAGAGATGGAATGGACAATCAGGATTATTTACTGGTGGGATCAGTGGAGTTACTGCCAAAGAGACTGAGCCTGATTAACGATGGACTAAATAATGTTAAAATGAAATAATAAGATATTGAATTTTTACATTTTCAGCCAGAGTCACATGCACAAAGCACTGTGGGTGTAACATAAGTATCTCTTGCCAAGTATGTAACTTTGAGATTGACAGTTTCTTCTGATTATAGATATTGCTTTGTCCTAGGTTTTTCGCATTCATCCTGTATGCTTGTTTATCTGCTATGAACTCAGGTTTGATATTGCTCATGTCATACCAAATAAATTACAAAGACAGAAAGTGAACATGCAAGAATCTGGTTTTGTTAGGAAGAGATGAGAGGGAGTGGCCCACTAACAATATCTCAGGTTCCTCCTCAGTATCAAGGGACCCGTCTTTATTGCTTAGGGCCAGTGTCCCTCTGATTGAGAATGCATTAGTACAGGATTGATCCTCTTGATCCAATAAAGCATTGAGATAAAGAGAGGTTAATTTGCTGTCTTTGTGAGAACCACTGGAGTGATTGCTTTTTTTGTATATACTGTAAACTGTTAGAGCTCTCCAAAAAACAAAACCATGGGCTGTTTGCCACTATCCTTCCTTGGCTGCTTTTAGTCCTATTTTTAGCTTCTCACTACCTTTAAACAGTAAAGAAGCACTCTGCTCTATTTTGTAACTTCCTAGTTGCTGCTTTTGCTTTCCTTGTTTTTAAAAACTTTTGGCCTTTAGACTTCTTATCTAGAAGTGTCTTCTAGTGTCTTGAAGGTAAAAGTGACATAAAAATGGCTTGCTTGTCTTAAATTCCTTTTTTTTTCAATTTCAGCCCCCTCATGTCCTAACTACCTTGCTAATCCTGAACTACAGTTTTTGTCTTCTCAGCCTCACAAGCTTGTCAAAAGCGCTGAGCTCTTAATTTATGATCGTGCTCTCAACCAACTTACAAAAGGCAAATGTTTTGAACAGAAAAACCCTCAAAAAAGTGGGGCTCAATGTGTTTTCTTTCTTGAGAACTTGGATTATTAAATCTTGGCTTGTTTGGTTATGGTCTTACTGTACTTTTTGCATCTTATCCAGTTTTGTAACACAAAGTGGGAAGTTTAAGTTTGGTAAAAGTTACTTACTTTATCACAGGTAGAAATAAAAGGCTAAGTTCAGTGATGTACATTACTAGAAAGTCTCATTAGTTTCTTGCTGAGGTGATTAAGGAAGCTTTAAGGCTGCTTAGGCAGAGGTTGTATCAATGAATGTTGAATATTGAGGTTACTATTATAATTAATAAGATTTTCTTTCTTTTGAACTGAACTTTATTTTCATGGAGTTAGTCATATGTTTCCTTTTAATGCAAATGAATGAGAAAGGGGAAAGTTAGATTGTTCACTTTATAGATACTGTTGCAAACATATTGAGTATGTGTTTTTTCTATTCTTTGGTTAGAATGATTGCTGTATTTTCATAACCAAGCCTGGAAGGCTAAAGTTTTCTTGAGTTATTTGAAGTATAACAATGAGCGATAGTTTGTTTATCTCTGATATGTTTTTTCTAATAATTTGAAATTGGCTTTCCACTAAGATCTTTCCAATTTTACCATTTTTTACTTGCTTCCCTCTTTTCCTTTTATGCCTCTAGTATAATTCTTTGTCAGTAATCATAAACGAAAGTTCATTTTATTTTATTTTACCCCATTTCTATCCACTGCTGAAATATAACATTGTACTGTTCCTCAAGTTGCTCCCAGATGCTATTATAAAACTGCTTCATCTCTTCACTTTCTAATAGTGCTTTCCTGTTGCCCTTTTAAAGGAGGCAGTGAAATGTTTTCTCAGTCAGTCATAAAGGTTTAATGCAGTTGCATTCTCTTTGAGGCCTTACTATAGAACCTAATTCCAGTGACAAATTGTGATCTTGTTTGTTGTTATGAAAGGCAGTGAAAATAGTTTCTTTTTTTTCTACTTATTTGAAGTTTTCTGTTAAACAAGTCAAGGGTCAAACTTAATTTGTATGCTCAGTACTTTGGTGCTTTTCAGTTAGCTAATATTTCTGTGCATTTCTAAATAAAATGCTAATAGTTTTATTATTTAAATAAGGTCACTGAGTTGACAGGTTGTTTTCTCAATTCTTTGTTGAGTAATGTTGTTATTTGTTTTTCCACTCAACATTATAAATTAAACCATTCCTCTGTTTTAATAGTTTCCAGTCTGGTAGATTAAATACAAATACAAAGATACTGCTTTTGGACTAAAAAAGACCAAAGGCCTAGCAACCTGGAATAACTGGATGACGCTGCAATCAGAAGACAGCACAATTTCTAATTTAATTGTTATCTTCTAAGAGAAACAGGATAAAAAGGTCAAGAAAAAGAACAAATACAGAAGTACTCCAATTCCTTCAGAGCCAGGTGTTTGTTTTTGTTTGTGTAGTTCTTGGAGAAAAGGTTCCAGCTTCTGGCTCTTTTCCTTTACCCGCTCTGCCTCTTGGATTGTAGTGTCCTGTAGGTAAACAATGGGTAAGGGACAAAAGAGAATATTCTAAAACAAATAACCAGCAACTTTCAGGAGAATGAAGGCTACATGATGCTTTTGAGGTGTCTGAGAGTAAAACTGACCTGCACCATGTGATCAGTTTCCTTGTAAATATTCTTTCTACCAGCTCACAATCTCATTAAGCTTCTGTTGAGAATATGTATGTTTGCCAGGGGGATACCAATGAACATTCTGTATGGTCGTTTGTTTTTCACATCCGCATTGTTGTTAAATATCAACGACTGAGTTTGTATCCTGAAGTTCATTTTCTTAGAGGAAAGGAAATCTTTTGTGAAATTACATGACAACAAAGAGGAAAGGTAGCAGAGTGACTATTCATATATTTTTTTATCACAATCAAAAGATCTAAGCTTTCTTACATTCAAAAGACTGGTTTTTTTTAATACAAATTCTGATAGCCACTCAAACTAGTAGAGATGTTCAAACCTCAGCTTTCTAGAATATCAGACTAATCATGTTCAACTAGACAAGAAAATGTAACATAACATAATTTTCTCTTCTATTTATTCAGACTATACAGTGTTTTGCTATTGTTATCTTTGCTAGGATAGTGGAGTATCATGTGTCTATCTTCCATTTACTTTTATTCAACACATTTTGGGGATGGACTCAGTTCTCCTGGTGAACTTATTCTATGTTTTAAAAATCTATTAGGAGATACAAGCTCTTTCATGTGCTTGTTATGGTTTAATTCTCTAATATTAACTAAAAATTCAAAGTATCCAGTTGTTGCCTTTTTTGTTTAAGACAGATATTTGAGGGACATGATCCTTTGGATAACATTTTTCATTAGCATATGCAAACTAAGTCCTCTAATTTTTTTCATAGAATTATTGTCTCCATTACAAATGGTCTATGCCATATAATCTAACTTCATTTCAGTAGAAATAATGCCCTTTTTATTTGATCAGCTCCTATTGAAGAATTTCAACAATGCATTTAGAAGTCTATCCCTCCTGTTACTGAAAAGTATATGTTCTTTGAAGGCAGGGCCTATGTTACCTTATTCATAGATAATACAGAAGATGACATGATTAAAATTCTTTGTTCTTTTCTCCTAATTCAAATCTTTCTTTAATGGAATTTTTAAGCAAGCCAAACCATATAAATGCCAGTTAATCACAATGTGTTCTTCCTGGTCACAAGAACCAACATTGAACCATTTTAAATTTTTTCCAATGGAAATACATGATGAGAATATCAGAAATTCCACCCCAGTCTTCTAGTTGTAGTAATTCAAAGATGATAGTCCCCAACTGGACTCATGCATGGTGTTCCTGGGTATGCGAATTAACACCAGACTTTAATTTGAAGAACCAAGAGATTAGAGTTTAGAAACATGGACTGTCATTAGGGAAAATGTAATCAAATAGGCATATAGATTCACTTGTATAATGTATTAGTGTGCAGCTTAACTTTATTCCTTTGAATAAAAGAGTAATGCTTCAATCTGTGCACTTTCCTGACTTTTCTAGAGCTGCAATCCTAAACTCCAAAGCCAGAGGATTGTTGTGGAGGAGGGTATTCCATTGTCTTACACAATCTAAATGTTCTGTAAGAAGAGTGAAGATCTCAGGAGCTTTCTAATCACATACAAATAATGAGGAAAATGCATAGCAGGGAGCATTTCTAAGGGCTTAGTAGGCTGACTAAATGGATGGTGCTATTATCTATTGATGCTAAGACATGTAAATTTCTATACAGAGCAGGCAATCTAACATTAAATCCATGGCAACATATTACCAGATCAGACTAAACTATAAAAAGGGCTCTCATGAGAAAAATTAGTGAGCCTAGTCTTCCACACTGATAGGTTAGTCACTGCCTATGAGTCCCATGTCATTGCCTGATTTTGCTTTAGACCTTCCCCTATGACCAATTTCACTACCCATCTCTTTTTCCTTCTTGCATTCTGCTTCATTTTATCAGATTTTCAATTATTTTCTCATTTTTTCTCTCACACTTCACTTTTTGGCTTCCTATTTTATTATTTTTGTCTCAATGTCCTGCCCCTTTATTTCTTTCTCTTCTCAGTCACTGAACAGTCTCTCTCTTATGATTACATCCCATCCCACAAGCAAATAAATTGCCAGACACATCCTTTGTCAGTTATCAGGTAGGAAGTAGAGACAAGAGAAAGAAGTCTTCAGGGACTTGATCCAGTAGCGTTGCTCAAGACCATTCTGCTTTAATACTGTGGCTGCTCCGCCTCCCGGCACAGGAGCCTCTATTCTTGAAGCTGTGGTGCAGAAAGGACAAGTCTGAGATTGCTGCACATGAAAGCTTGACCCTTTCAGAGAAGAGGCAAGATAGCCATTGATAGTTTTATCAGGGCCTCAGCAATTGCATTCTTTTTCAGAATTGTTGTTTAAAATACCACCTTAGGAATTCCAGACCTTTTCTAAGCACTCAATGATGAGAGATTCTAAAGCAGCAAAAGATGGAAATGCATCTTCAGTCATGCTGTTTACAGAAGTAAATTGTGCTTCACAGAACTAAACTTAACCTTTCCAAATACATGTGCCTGGTGATTAATAGGGAGCATGAGGCCTGCTAGCACAGGGCCTGATGAATGGCAGTGACATCATGACTTTTAAATATGCTGTTAATGCTAGGACCTGTGAAAAATTCAAAAGTGTCATGTGTATTTTCATGGCATTTGCATAGATTTAGAAAAAATGTACATCGACTTTCCCCTTAAATTAATGACTGATTTGTTATGTAGTATCTTAAGGCATGGAAGACTAGCTTTTCTGGTTTGTTGGAGATTTTATGTGTCTCGATAGGTGCTGGAACAACTGTGAATTTTCTCTCCTTTCTTAGGCTAGCTCCAGAAAACAGGTTACTTTATGGGATTTCCAATTAGAATTCTTTCTCAGAAATTCTATATCCTAGGAATTTGAATGGTATACTGAGAAAAATTGAGTCAAAACTGCTAAATATTTCCTGGTGTCTTTCTACACATTTATTTACCTAGATGGTCAAAGAACAACTGAGAAGAAACATCACTTCTTCATTACTTACCAAGAGGAAAATGCCTCAGCATTGGGTTATGAATTTTTTACACTGTAAATCATGTTGGATGTAGATCGACTTCACTCATTTAAAAAATTTTTACCATTGAGCCTAGCATTCCAATACAAGTGTTCCTTGTCTTTCATCCTTACATATATAAGTGTGTAGTGCTTCAACAAGATGCATACCTACTCATTCACTTGTGTCATTTTCCATACCTAGTATAAGACAAATAATATCTAGGGATTTCCCATTATGTTCAAGAAGAAACATTACATATTTAAGATGGGCCAAGGGGTTTGGAGAACAGAGCTTTAGAAAACATTAGAAATGGAAACACAGAGCCTGGCATGGTTCCACCCCACACCCACCCGGGCAAATTCTTGCATTGCACACACCAGGATCCCATATGGGTGCTGGTTTGTGTCCTGGCTGCTACATTTCCCATCCATCTCCCTGCTGTGGCCTGGGAAAGCAGTCAAGGATGGCCCGAGCCTTGGGAACTTGTACCTGTGTGTGAAACCCAGAAGAAGCTTTTGGCTCCTTGCTTCAGTTTGACTCAGCTCAAGCAGTTGTGGGCATTTGGGGAGTGAACCAGCAGATGGAATTTCTTTCTCTTTCCTTCTCTCTGTATCCTCTCCGTAAATCTCTCTTTTCTATTAAAAAAAGGAAAGAGATAAAAGAAGTGGGAACAGATTGAAAACTGCTTTTAAAAATAGATACAGAACCTGGCATACAGACCAGTATCTAAGTGCCTAGTTGGTACTGAATAATGAACATGCATTATCAGTGATCCTCACCATTTCTTTGAGATAACCATGATTTTCCACATTTATACATGGTGAGTTAAGAATTTTGAGAAGACCGTTGTGTGTGATTCAAAGCTAAGAAGTATGAGAGCTAGTATCCGTCTCTAAATTTGTCTGACTGTCTCAGTGTGCTTTGTCCCCATGTCATGGTTCTTTGTAAAATATATGTAAACTTCAGTGGTATTTGAGTCATCTATATGCATAAGTCGTCAACTGGTTGGTGCATCCTATTTCCAAAGAGTGGGTCAAGGCCAAGGATACATTTCTGACACCTTGATCTCTAAGATCTTGTTTACCTCTAACATTCTGTAGTTGTGTGACGGTTCCTCTCAATGAATGCAGTATCTTGACCTGTCTCTCACCCCACTGCCCTTTCCTCTCACCTCCTGATCTATCTTTCACTGGCTTCCATTATTTAGCTGCAAACTTTCATTTTCATGACAAGACATGCATTATTTTAAGGGAGAAATAATTGGCTCCTAACTGTAGGTATGGTGATTGACATTCACGACAGCCTTTAGCCAGTTGGGGTAGTTGTAGCATTGTAAGTAGAGGTGTCTGACCTCTGATTGTAGGGAAGAACAAAAGACCTGGCAGGGAGACTGTTTCTATGCAAAAAGTATGCTTTATGTTGTCTGAGGTTGGAAATTAGTTGAGAAGGCTTATATATAGTCTCAAATCCAAGGGACTGAATATTTGCCTTAAAGCACAGAGTTTCACACCTATTCTGTTCCCTCATGTTTTTGCAACTCAGCAGATCATAGAGGGTACTTAAAAAAACAAGATAAAACTTAAAAGGATTTTTAATATAGGTTAAACTGTAAGTGCCATTTTTTAAAATGAAGAAGCTGATGTGTACAAAAATTATGTAAAAAAGAAACAAGACAATTGTGAACTCTAGAGACAGATAAATATTTCAGCTTATCTTTAGATCATAAGTAGAATATAGTAAATTAAGTCATAATTTTAATTTTTTGAATTTTATGTTAGTATACAAAAGAGACAGACACAGTAGACATTCTTTGGTTAGTTTTCCCTCAAATGCTTCTAACAGAGTTGTTAAAGGGGTCAGAGACAGGAGCCAGGTCTACACATGGATGGAAGGAACCCAAGTACTTGAACCACAACTGCTACTTCTCATGGCCTGCGTCAGGGAAATATAGAATAAAGAACAAGAGCTAGAAATTGAACTCAGGGATGCCAGCATGGGATTCAGGCATCTTGAAATTATGTTATATGATAGCCCAAGCACTTGCTCCAAATATTGTAATTTTTTGAAATTTCTAATTGGTTTTATTTGAGAAGCAGAGGAACAGAGTGATGGCCTGCAGCTTGGTTCCTTCCCCAGATCCAGGAACTCAATCTAGATCCCTTGTGGTAACAAGGTTATGACTGAGTGATCCATCATCGCTTGCTGCCTCCTAGGGTACGTATCAGCAGGAATTTGGAGCTAGGTACAGAACTAAGATTTCAACCCAGGCACTCCCATATGGGATGTGACCATTAAAAGAAGAGTCGTAATGGCTGTATCAAATGCTCGCCCCTTAAGTCTTGTAATTTTAAACCTGAAAAGTAGTGCTTGCATCGCTTCTCTCAGCCTTTTGGCTAAGATCAAGTGAAAAGTACTGCTTGCATCTTGTTACAAAAAATTTAGTAAAATTTCATGTTTCTGGTTTTTAAGCCAAAAAAACATAGGAAATTCATTATTTTAGGTAGCATTCTAGCAAGACAACACAGTAGTCCTTCCCTATCCATAGGTTTAATATTCTGAATTCAGTGGAATCTCCAGAAATATTTCTAATTACACCTGTACTGAACCTGTATATGTTTCTTTTCTTGTAATTTCTAAAAGAATACATTATGCAGCAATTTGCAAAATGTTTACATTTGTGTTAAGTATTATACACGCCCTCCAGAGCACTGAAAGTATGTAGTAGGCTAAGTGTAATTTCCATGCAAATATTCTACCTTTTTTGGCTTCTTTGTTCAGAAGGTGATCCATAGGAACCTATAACCCATACCACTAGGATATCACGGAATTAGCACATTATTTAAAAGTATTGGAAAACTATTTTGTGTACTGTTTTTAGATATTTTGTTCTGAAGTGGCTTACTATTTTAGAGATCTCTTTCTTGAATCTCTCTTACAGTGGCAAAACATTAAATTTGCTAGTGCCAGACAGAACCTTTTCATCTTTTTAATAATAAGTTTTTCATGATGTTTACATAGTTGAGAGGGCTGTATGCTCATGTAGACTATCAGTTAGGGTGGGGAGGGTTGAGCAATGTGAGAGAGTGGATGAGATAACTGCAACTAATCCTTTTTTTTTCTTCCTGTATGGGGGGAAAACAGGGTAAGAATGGGAAAAGGTCACTCTCAGCAGCCTAACTGCATCAGTATCTGGGAATGGGGGACAGCCACCCACTAGCCAGGCAAAGTCTAAGGAACCATAGCTTCTCAGTAAATATTGATTCAATGGGAAAGGAACAATTAAAAGTATGTTTAAAAAAATCTATTCAGCTTACGGTATGTCAACAAAGACAGAAAGATGGAGAGCCTAAAAAAACATTCTTGGTCTGGGAGGAAAACTGGATCTTAAGGGGCCAACTCTGTCCTGGAAGAGAGTGACCTGGAAGAGAACCTATAGACCTAAGAGCTTGGAGACAATGGCCAATTAAAATGCATATTTAAAAAAAATTATGGATCACTTGAAAGTGTCCCTGGGGCATGGAGGCATTGTATCCCAAAGTGGCAAACTGTCACTTTACATCCTCTTGAACTCCATGGTTTTTCCTTTATCCTACTTGTAATAGTAATGAATTTGACTTTTCTTTCAAGTGTTGCACCTAACTGCTGCACACAACCATTAAAAACTTTCAGTCTGGTGCAAATCACTTTCATTTCTCATTCTGATTTTTGTAACGTGTCCTAACTGGTCTCTGCTTCCAGATTTACTCTCTACAGGCTAGCCCAAGGTGTCAACAAACTCCACTGCATAAGCATGGGGTGTAAATATTCAGGCTTTGGGAACCATGCAGTCGCTGTCCCAACTACTGAACTACCATTGTGTTATGCAAACAGCAATAGATAATAGATGAATGAGTGAATGTGACTTTGTCACAATAAAATTTCAGAGATACAGAAATCTGAATTTCATGAAATTTCTACATCATGACATATCATTGCTCTTTCGATATTTTTTAACTATTTAAAATTGGAACAATCTCATTTCATACATCATATACAGATAGGGAGCTGACAGGGCTCCATTATTAAGCACAGTTTCTGTTACGCTTGCACTAAAACTAAAAAGCAAAGAATTGGCAATGGTATTCCAGAGTCACTGTCCCTTTCGTGATCTCATCTGCTCGCCTGTCTGTCATGCTCTCCAGCCAGACTGTCTCCCTGCTCTTCCTAACTGCATCAGTGAAACTTCCCTTTAGGCCTTTGCTTTTATTGCTGGTTCTATCTGGAAAAAGAATTCTTAACATATATGTTTGGTTTGTTTCTTACATTTTTAAAATGTATTCTGAGAAGTGCCTCCTTCCATCATCCGTATTTATAAACTCATTCTATAACTTTATGAATAGACATACACTCCTGATTACTTTCTTCTTTATAGGAATGCAGTAGTAAGGAACTAAATTGACTTGTGTTATTGTCTGTGACTGCTCAATGAATGATAAGCTTAAAGGAGATGGGCAATTTTAGCAATCTGCATCTGTTTGGTTTACTTAGACTAGACGTAGAAGGCATTCAGTAAATGCTGAATAGTTATTGAGGAGATCCTGGTAAGCATGAACTTAAGAACATGAATCTCATTAAAACCAGTAAGAAAGAGATTTTGGTTCTGTAGAGACCTATTTATCGCCTTCCTCAGGTAACAAGTGGTCCTAAAATGTGTGAGGGTAGGGTGGGAATTTGAAATAAGCAGATTTAAGAGCCCGAGCATATTGAAAGGAAAAGGAATAAAGATGTTCAGGCTCATAGTTCACAGCTGAATGTATTATAGGACTTAGACCATCTATGTGGTACTTGTCCAGATCCATGGATTCAGTTGAAAGCAGGTCTTGGTATACACTGCTTTAGACCACATGCCCTCACCAACATGCCCTGCTCAGCATGCCTAAAGCTGATGCAGGCAGCAATTGTTAGCTTCTACGTGATCTGTCTGCCCAGTGCTTGGAATTGGTATTGTGACACACTGGGTTAAGTCACTGACTGTGATACTGGCATCCCATTTATGCACAGGTTCAAGTTGTGGCTGTTCCATTCTGCTGCAGCTCACTGCTAATGTGCCTGAGAAAGCAACAGAACATGGCTCAAGTGCCAGCTAAGTGTACTGCTGACTTTGGCTTGGTGGATGTGTTCTTTCAGGAAATGTTCCTGCAGATGGAAAATCTGGGTTCCTCCCTCTCTCTGATAATAAATAAGTTAGTCATTTCTTTAAAAAGGGGGTGGGGGAAGTACACTCCTGCTGCCTCAATGCATGGAGCACGGACCATGGGTGAGGTGCTACAGTTCACTTTGTGGTGATAGGTGTCTCTTATGCTGCTGGCAAAGGGACAGGCAGACACACAGCCATTTCTTTCAATAGGTTTCACAAATGAAATGAACTTGATATGATCTGTGCAAGTTTTTACATGTTACCACATTGACCTTTTTTGTCATTGCACGTGGAGAGAGAGGGTACCTTTCACGCCACCATTTAGGCTCATTCTCAAGACTGCATTCCTAACAGGTTTCAGTGACTTGAGAATTTTCAAAGTTAATTTTGAACAATATATAATGCTTTAATACAGTTAATGAAAAGTCCCCTTTCACAGATCTTTCTTCTCTGGAAATCTCCACTATCAGTTTAGGGTACAGTGTAAAAGCTATAGACATCGAAGCAGAAGATCTTGATTTAAGTTACAACTCTATCACATTCTTGCTTTATGACTTAGAAATTCACATTCTCTTTAAATATATATGCCAGTACCAATACATAATATTTATTTATCAGGGCTTTGTTATATGCTTAAGACCTTTTGGTGAATTATTTTCTCTTCTCAACTTTCCAAGTTCTGTGATTTTATCTTTATTTCATGGATGAGAAAACAGCCCTAAATTAAGAGACTCTGCAGGATCACAAAACTACTGAGTATCAGAGAAAGATGTCCCAGCCTGCATTCCAGTAGTAGCCACATGTTGTACTGCTCCCCTGTACTAGCATTCAAGGGCTTTTTGTCTGAGTGAACTGTACTCCAAAGTTAGTTTTACGTTTAAGGTTTGAGTAGCAATCGCTTATGCTGTGTTGCATTGGTGGTTTAGATAACATATGCGAGGAGATTTGGGTTGCTGGGGATGTTTTAACATTGTTGTTAATTACATGGTGTAGCCTATATGTGGGGAATATTTTATCACTCATATTTTGTGGAGGATACGAAGCCTATTTCCTTGCAATAAAATTTTCCTTCTCCCTACAGGGCACTGAAACTTTCAAAATAATTTAGGTAGAAATTGATCATATAGAAATAGTATTGGGTCTAGTATTTTAAATTAATCACTTATTAGAATAAAATAAACAGAGAAAAATGGAGTTAAAAGAAAAACGTTTCCTCCATTTCCTCTTGGCTGTTCTTCATAAAGCAATTCATGCAGTAAAATCAATTTTTTCCCAACTTCCTTCCACTTCCCATGAGAGCATTGGGCATCTGTGTCACTTTTCAATGGGCCATTCATTCTTAATTATTCTTCACTACATCAGGCAGGCTATATTTAGATACTTCTTCCATGCATCCTGTGTAACTCACTCTTCACCACCCTCCCAACACATGCTCACCCTCAGTCATTCTTAAAGTTACCCACTCATAGCAATCCACTGTGCTTTATTTATAAAACTACGTTGTAATAGCATAAAAATGTTCAATAAGCTTTGCAGTCTACTTGATTCATAAAATAAGTTATTTGGATTTCTACAGGATCAGCAGACTTCGTTCTTATAAACAAAGGAGCCTTATTCCATGCTGCTAACCCCATCTGCAGCCCCACCTATTCTGTCCATCTTGCTTGTCTGATGGACTTTAGAGGGATTTCTTCTAATCTAAGAGGTTGCTCCCTAATTAGAGTCTTATGGGAGTAGTCTTTAATATGAAATATGATCTGGGCAAAACTCATTCTGATCACTGTGCTACTCACATATTATATATCCTCCAAGTGTTCTGAAATCTTGCTGTCTTCTTGAAGTCTTTCTGCAGCTTTTGTTGAATGTGCGTCACTGTTTTCCATTACGTTAGGTAGCTTATAGGCTGCCTCTTTTCAAAGACAGTGGCTTGGTTCACTGAATATTGCTGGAATCTGGAGCATGTCGGGAAACACTGAGGCTGTGTCACTCATCAGGCATGAGTTAGTTTGCTGTGATGAAAGGGACCAATGATGGGAAGTTTCATGTGACTTATCATAAAGCAGGAAATAGTTAATATTCCTTGCACTCTGCATAAAAAACTAATAACAATATGCATAATCACAGTTGACAGTGTTCCTGTGATACTTGTACAGATTATCTCATTTATCTCTCAATACCATATTAGAAATAGACTCTTGGGCACACAGCGATGGCCTAGTGGCTAAATCCTTGCCTTGCGTGTGCCCGGGATCCCATATGGTTTCTGGCTCCTGTCCTGGCTGCTCCACTTCCCATCCATCTCCCTGTTTGTGGCTTGGGAAGGCAGTAGAGGGTGGTCCAAAGCTTTGGGTCCCTTTACCTGCTTGGGAAGCCCAGAAGAAGTCTGACTCCTGCCTTTTGATCAGCTCAGCTCTAGCTATTGGGGCCACTTGCAGAGTGAACTAGTAGATGGAAGATGTTTTTCTTTGTATTTCCTCTCTGTATGTCTGCCTTTCAAATAAAAACAGTAAATATTTAAAAAAATGAAATATGCTCTTTATATCACAGTCATGTATGTCATAAAACTGATGATCATCAGGATTAAAAAACTTAAAACAGTTAATAAGTAATAAAGTCCATATTAATAAAAGTCTGTTGATAAAGTAATCCCCTCTTTTCAGTGTTCTGGAAATCTGGGATTTTCACTTTTACTATTCCCCAATGTAAATTTAACCGCTCTTAGTGATGTCACTCTGCAATTTGTTTCACCATAGAAGAACATCTGTTTTATCCCTTCTCGGATATCATGCTCTTTCCCATTTTGTGTTTCCATAAGATTTCATCTTTATAACACTTAGCCATACTGTATTCAGAAATATTACATAGTTACCTGTGAATAATAGAATCTCGGTTCCTTGAAGGGTGAAAATAAGCTTTGTTCCCCCTTTTTCCCCCTTTCACAGTGCTTGATGATTTAGAAGGTGTTCTGTATCACTTTGAGTAAAGAATCCTGGAAAAGTGGGTTTTTAAGAAGTCGAAAAAGACATATTAAAATTGTTGGTTTATAACTTCTTCCACATGTTGATAACAGTAAGGGTTAAAAGTCATGGAGTCTTTAATGGCTACTGACAATTAGCAATAACTATTTCAGTGGAGATAATGCTTTTTCCTTCATGATACACATGATTGCCATTCTTTTCTCTTCTGCTGTGTCGTTAGTGATGAAATTTTACCACTCTTTACAGAAGCAATCAATTCTTTTTCCATTCTGTCTGGTTGGCTGCTAAGATTCTTACGGTGACCTCTGATGCTTAAGGTTCTGCTTAGCATTAGCACTTGCCAAGTGTCTGGTGATTAGATCAGTCAGCTGGTTTGAAGTGTTCTATTTTTATCTGTATCACTTGCCATGTTGTATCACCTTGGACAAAACATTAGTCCAGGTTTACATGTAACTCTTTTCACTTAAATATTATGTCTCGTGATAAATTCTCATCTAGACAGTGAAAAGCAATTTTTCTAAGTGCTTTACTTAATTGGTTTCCATCTACATGTGATCCTCCAAGGCTGTACTTACACATCCCATCATGCAATATTGCTTCCATAATTCTCTGCCTTTCAGGAAGGTACATGTCTCTGGTAATTCATTTGTGGCTGCTGAGTTCATTCACTGACTTTTGCTGTTTATTGCACCTGCTCTATCCTTTTGGGAAGAAAGCAAGATGCTGCTTGGTAGCAATATGGGTTGGCCATATAGAAACAACAGTAACATTTATGTAAATGTTCAGCTACCTAAATTAACACCCAAAACAGAAATTCTAACCCCTGGAATATGCACCCTTGAATTAATAAGAGAGATCCTTATCTGCTGAAGAAAATAAGCAGCTTGTAGGATAGTAAGATTGTTAGTGGAAGGGTGGGATTCTGATGAAAGGATCGTCTCCTTTTTAATATTTGCTGGTAATGCTGAAGAGTCCTGGGGAGGAGGGTGGAAATAAAGAAAACATTCAGTATTGCTTCTATGACTTTCATGTAGATAAATGCTAAATCAGCAATCTGGGAACAGTTATACTCAGAAAGTAATTAGATAAAAAGAACAAGAACTCACATTAATTTGAATCACCTGGAAGTATCTGAAATGTTTTTCTTGGATATAAACCTTGAATAATTTTTCAACTTGTTTGTTGTCATTGACACCATTTGGTTCCCTTAGGTTTTTCTATAGTTGTTTCTGTCATTCAGCAGCCTGAATGAAGAGTGCTGTCCTTGGAACAAAAGAAGAATGCTGGACTTGGAAGGTTCTTTTTCTTCACTGCAGCTCTCTTGGTCAAGTGTAGAGAGCTTACTGGCAAGGGCGTTGGCTGGTGAAAGCTGCCTGAGACTGGGGGCATGGGAAAATTTCTGGGCTATCAGATATCCTTGGTTCTGTGTGATTACTAAAATCATGAATTCAGATAAAGTCAAAACCTTGCATTAACTCCATCCTTTAGTCTGCAGACATGGATTTTCTCAGTAATGCTCAGCTCAGAGTCTGTGTGTTTCATGAGACTATTCAAGAAAGGAGACTCAAAATGTTACTCAAATACACAGTAAACAAGCAGGCCTAATTTTATGCTGTTATATATCAGCTCTCTTTTAAAAGGCAAGAGAAATACTAACTAGATTCATAGTATAGTAAATATTTATATTCTATACTCAGATTTTTTTGAATGACCTTTAAGTATCACTTTTGTGAAAATGTTAAACATTTCTCTTGAGTGCACTTAGAGTGAAATTTGCTGGTGTGTTATCTCAGTTTGTTTGGAAATCCCCTTGAATATACCTTGGTTAACTCCTTTTGTGTCCTCGTTTCTAAAACGTGATATTGGAAGGAACTCATTGGCACCTGTCAAAGCTTTGACCTTAGAAGCTAATGGATGAGTCTACTTCTTTGACTAATGGAGTTATTTATTTCTGATATGTTTTTTAATCCTGTTCTTTAGCCTGATGGATGAGAAGGTATGCATAATTGAAAACTAAAGAAACACTGTGACTTTTACTGATGGATGGGAAAAGCATTATCTGGTGCATGATTCAGCATGAGAGATAACATTTGATAATCAACTCAATGAGTTATGGTTAAGATTGAACTTTCGGAATGTTACTACTTATCAAAACACTGTAACATACATTCAATAAATTAATAGAATATTTTTAAAACTGAAATTCCTTTATTAAAAGTATATCTTTTTAATGAAATGGTTGATGAACCTTTTCCATGCTTTTAAGAGATCTAAATCATCTAATGTAGCAATTTTTAATTTTAAGTTTTCAGTTAAAACATATGAATTTAAAAAATACTTACCTATTTAAATCTCATATGAAGATTTAAATAGGTAAGACAAATTAGGTATTCATTGTAAATTCATATATTTACTGTGCAAGTGATAATAGAGACTATAATATTGATGAAAGACATTGTTCATTTCATCCTTCCTTCTGTGAAAAGATCATGTGTGCATAAGAAATTTTAGATTCCAGAAAGTCATGAGTGCTATGAGGGAGTTCACTTTGGGGTTCAAAAGCTTTTACTCTATCACCTAAAGGAAGAGACTGATTTTGAACTGGGTTTGGAAGGCTATAATTAGAAGCATCAGATAGAAAGTAGTTGGAACCTGATCTTAGAATATTTTTTTAGTAGCCCAGCAGATTTAAAGTATGTTTGATAGATGTTAGTATGCCAATGAATATATTTAAGAATAGTATTTTCAGAGATAATAAATTAAGTTATCTGAGAACCACTCGTAGGCTGAATTTTTTAGTGGGAAACTCTTAGAAACAGAAAAAAATGGTTGATATTTAAAATAATTGGGATGATATTTCCTGAGTTCTGAATTTGTGTGGTGGATATGAGAGTGAAGATTTAGTGAAGGATCACAGAGAAGCTCAAACTGGAAAACTCACTGAAAGGAAAAATCAAAAGAAGTCAAGGATGGCACTGAAGCCATATGCTTAAGTCATGAGTGGGTAGTAGTAGTAAACTTGTTACAGAAATGTAAGGAGTACTTGGTCTACTGCAGGATGCATTCAAAGGTAGGTATTATAACCATGTCTCGAGAGGGAAAGACACAATATTTTTGTTTTGTTTTTGCAACTTTTGTAAAGCTTGTGACAAGTAAAACTCATGTCTTAATTATACACACAGCCTCTGATGTAAAATTTTCTAGAACTATTTTCCAATGTGTTTTGTATGTTTTTCTCTAAACAGTGTACATGTCTTTTAAAAACATTTTTTGGAAGACAGGTTTAAATAAACTTTACTATGGATATATAAACAGTGTTAAAAGACGAGAAAACACTTGAGAAGTTACCTAACTTACGCCTTCATTTGAAAGTTGTAGGAACTGAGTCCTAGAGAAGTAAGTTCCTCCCGTCCTTGAAAGGCAGGAATCAGGTTGTGACTTCTGACTTGAAGTCTTTCGCTGTTTTAACAATACATACATCGGGTTTAACCTTACGCTATTTCATTTTTTTTGAGTCAGACTTTTAGAATGTCAGAAATAATAATCTAGTGAGAAAACATTTAATAAGGATAACATATGAAACTACCTATATAGAGACTGAAAAAAATCTCCAATAAAACTAATCTATCTACATATTTGCTTATAGAATAATTTTAATGAAAAGTAGTAGGTGCAGATTAAAGTCTTTATTTTAAACATAGAGAAGCAGTGAATAGCATTGCCACATTTATTTGGAAGACAGCAAATTGGTGTTGTAAACATTAAAATAAGAAAAAGAAAACAGATTGTTTAGGATTGTGAGCATATAGTATTTGGAGTTATAGACACAAATTAATAAATGATTGCTACTATAAATATAAGTTAAATTTGAAAAATATCAAATGCAGGGAGTCTAAGAAGTACAATATAAAATAAAAATTTTAGAACTAGGAATCACAATAATATGAGTTCTAGATAGAAGAAGTGAAAGATGCAAGTTCACAGCCAGTGAAGGGCAGAGCTTTCCTTCAATAACTTTATGCTGCTGTGTTGTATCTCTAATGGAATGCTGAAATCCTTCAAAGAGACTGAAATATATTGTACTTCAAGACAAATAAACCACTGGGGGAGTCATGGGGTCATAGAAGTGTAGCCTGGGATTGGTGAGCTAGAAAAAGCACACATGGGTTATTACAAGGCTCTTAGACTGTTCCTAACTGGGCTAGCATTTTACATCTCACTGGCAAGAAACCACAGAAGAGATGCTACTGCTTTTATGCTTTCAAGAATTCAGCATTTCTCCTAACAGTGCCACGTGGTATAGGGACAGAAGCACAACCTTCAGTAGGGATTAGAAAGTCAGGGTATTAGCCATGGCCAATCCAGTAATTGGCTGTGTGACCCTGTGCATACCTTTTCATCTTCCTGAGCCTTAGTTTCTTCATTAAGCAGATTGGGTGAAAGAGATGTTAAGGTCCTTATTATCTCTAAAATGGAAAGAATTCAAGAATGAGGATATATTCTCTTTATTAAATCTTTTCACGTCTCATGAAGCTCGTGTTGACTAGAAAGAACATGCTGACAGTGTGGGTTTTGCGTCGCTGCCCAGGGTTTGTCTGTCCATGTCTACGTTTGCAGATTTTCAGTCTTCCCTAGCCTCATTTCTGAGTCTCAATGTGCAGACTGCTTGTCCTGCTGCAGAGGAAGCTGGCTTTCCAACTTCCTCTGCAGCTGGTGTCTAAGCGTAGGACCTGGGCTTTGTGAATCAAGTGTCCCAGGCTGGGTTTCTCAGTTAAATACTTGAAGAAAAAAATAGTAGAGAATCTCTCTGAAGGCATCCATTTCTTCCACATCAGAACTAAATCATTATAAGTAGTTCAGAGCATTTTCTCAGGGCAGATTCCAACTGTGTTCTCCAGCTTTATCATTTCTTCTGTGATCTACCGAATTTAGTGTTCACAAAATGCCAAATTTGTGCTTCCAGGCTTACTTTGTTTGTCACCCACTTCTTTCATATCACTTGATCACTTACACCATTAAGATTTCTGTAGTACTCTGGCTTTTTCACTCCTGAATACTTAATTGTGTCTTTTTTTGTGATTTAAGTAAACAATTAGACTTTTTGCTCCAGAGAACCAATTCAATCCCATGCTATTTAACATGATTTTAGTTTTCCTGTAAGCCAGGACTCTTGCAGAGCACCTATACAACTTATTGATAAGGAAAAAAGAGAATATATCTCCCATCAGGGAATTAGAGGAATTGCAATTGAACCTTCTAAGTATACCTTTTGAACTGATAGTTAATTTCTTCGCTCTTCAAAATGTCCCAGAACTGCCCTCAGCACTTGCTATGACATTTTGTTCTTTTGACCTTTAAATCTTAATCGCTCCCTAAGACATGGTCAAGATTGGACAATAAAGTTAATTATGACATTGCTGAATGACACCAGGGGGTCATTGTGAAAAATTACATTTTCAAAATTAAATGTTGAAGATGAATTGATCAGATAAGAAAAGAATCTTGCAAAAGTGACTCTAGGGACCCTATCAAAGAAGATATATTTATATAACCCGAATCATTCTAAAAGATGGCTATAGCAAACTTTTCATATCATTATAAACATATCAATGCACATAAAATCAGAATTATTTCACCCAGAACAAGAGAGCAGAATTATATTTTCAGTTTTTTTCTTTTTTATAAAGATTTATTTATTTGAAAGGCATGTGTTATAGAAAGAGAAGAGTCAGAGAGAGGTCTTCCATTTGCTGATTCCCTTCCCAAGCAGCCTCAGTGGCTGCACCTGGGCCAGTCCAAAGGTAGGAGTCAGGAGCTTCTTCCTGGATCTTCCACATGGTTGAATGAGCCCAAGGACTTTAGCTGTCTTCCTCTGTCTTCCCAGATTACAAACAGGGAGTTGGATCAGAAGCAAAGCAGCCAGGGCTCAAAACAGTGCCCAAATGGCATGGTCATACTGTAAAGGTGGAGGATTAGTCTGTTATTCTACAACATTAAGCCCAGGAGTTACATTTAATTGGAGTAATCATAACAAGTTTAATATCACAGTCACTTTATAAACAATAAAGGCTCTACAAAGTGAAAAAATAGAATGAAGGAAAATAACACTGAATTCCCAGGCTAACATTTTTTACAAAACTTTTCCAATCATCAGAATTCTCGGACAGCACTCTAAAACATATTGCTTCTGATTCTTATTTGCCACAGAAAAGTCTGAGACATAAAAAGGTTATTTTCTGGCTAAATCCGTATCTTGGGAGATCCACGATTTCCTGATACTAAACTTCACTGTTTGCGAATGAGAATAATCTACCTTTCTCATGCGGGTATATTGATACAACATGTTATGTAACCATGATACCTGCCTTTTAAGAGTTAGCAATTTAATGAGGAAGGCAGGGCCAACATTATGGAAGTCTCTATTATTCGTAGCAGGAGATAGAACTGTCCTGACACACTTAGAAGAAACTATAATGATCTGCTTATTTCTGTGTATCTCTTTGTGTGTATATAGTTAACACATTCAACAAACAAATGAATAAAATTGGACTTGAAAGTATTTTAAATGAAGTGTGAATAAAGTTTGGAAGACAGTGAGAGACACAGTACGGCCAGAACCTGATCCTCTTTCAGGAATGGGAGTGCCAGGATTTACCCGTCATGGGGTGTCACGTCACTGTGCGGCCATCACTATCACATGGGATCTGAGGAGCAACAGAAACTTACTCATGCTTTGGATTTCAGAATTTTTCCTGAAGTCTTGTTCCCAACACCATCACACCTTCATATTTTTGTTATCTGTCTGAAAATGATCGAGTGTGAGGTAAAGATAGAAGACTAGATTTAAAATTATGTCTGTAAAATCTGATGAAGAAAGGGAAGGGTGGAGGCGATTGGCAGAGATCACAGGAGTGAGGGAAGCGAGATTGTCTTCTTGAGATTGTATTTATGGAATACATCAAATCCATTCTCTTTGTGTTCATAAAATGTATTAAGGAATTTTAAAAAGATTAGATTCTCTGGTGTACTACCTAATAGAGTCCAGCTACTTGTACTGCAGGGAATTCTGCAGTAATATTCCTGTCCATTGAAGCATGTTCACTGATATATAATGCTCTTTGTTTTAAAAATGTGGTTTCCATTGACATTTTTCAAGCCCTGAAGACAACCTACAAGCCTTCACTGAGATGTCTCAGTTGACTTGCTTTACTTTTGGTAGAAGGTTGAGATAAAATTGGACTAGAAACAATAAGAGTTGAATAGTATCAGAATGCAATAGCATTTACTCATGCAAAGGATTGATTTGAGTGGCTCCTAATGCATTGCATCAGCCAGACCTGAAAATGGAAAGGTTCATTTTGTGAGTGGGATCCAGAGGATTCTCACTCATGCCTGGAGAAGGGCCTCCATCCTCCTCTCAGTCTATCATGCCCCTTTTCTTCTCGATTCTTGCTATACTCAGATGCTAGAGGAATACATTTCCCCCTCTTCAAGGAGGAGGGCAAGAGGGTTTAAGAACTGTAGACAAGTAGCCCTCATTTGTGTGCACCAGGTCAAGTGGCAGTCTTGCAACCCCTGCCAGCTGTCAGGCCTTTGTGACGGAGGAGCATTGTGAGCAATCAGCTGTACAACGGTTATGCTAGAACTGCTGTCCTGGCTCTGGAGGATAATGGAAAATAAGAGGGAGACAAAACAAGACTTTCCTGTTTTCTAAAATTGGCACTTTCCCCAACAGAACCCAAAAATGAATAAAGTGGCTCGTGCATGTTAAATCAACATGAGAGGCATGCAAGTGTTGAGGTATTCTGGTCTAGTGCAGTCCAGAAGGAGGATAGAAACTTCCGCGCACATTTTGTCAACCAGGGGATGAGTCAAATGAAAATCTGAATGAGGGAGAAAGGTGTGGGATAGTTAATCTTTACCAAATTATCTCAGAATCATCTTAGATTCCTTGGGTGGATGATACCTCACATTCTGCCACAGTGCCAAGGGTCAGCTTCAAGAGACAAAGTACAAATGACAGGATTGTTCACAAAGTAGAGAAAATGGCACTCTGATACTGGCAGAGATGTAAGGGAAGGAGTTTAAAATCAGAAAAGCAACACTAGTCTTAGGATATTAGGGCCTTCCTCTCTGGGAGAACTGAATATGGAATTGAGTATGAAGTATGCACTTTTGTCATAGAACAACAGATTTATTCTATTGGAGACTAAGAATTCTTTTGGGTTAGTTTAAATTCTTAGCCCCTTATGCAACCACCAATGTTAGATCAGATTGTTGTAGAAGTATATGCAAAGACAGAATTGAAAGTTCAAGAACGTTATGGTAAGAAAGATGAGAAACACAGATGTAGGGACAGGGGAATGCTTCAGTCTGTAATGCTGAAAGGAGAAGAGAGGTTGGCATGAAGAGTCCCGAGAGTGCAGCCCAGTTGTGAGCAAAATTGGTGGAAAAGCCAGAGTTACCTTCTACAGAAATTCATGGTGAATGGGCCAGCCCTGTGAGTGAGAACTGCCCGGGGAGAGATAGCCATGGCACAAACATTGGCAGCAGCCAGTGATTTTAGTCAGTTCTCTTTGAAAGGCAGATCATTTAGAAAAGACATCTAAGTAATTCCCTGCTATGGCCTTCACACAAGTATTTTTTGTTGAATTACTTAAACCAGTTACAGCCCATCACAATCTTCGTCATCTCTTCCACTATATGATGCCATCCAGTTTTTCTAAGGACTGCTATCATTTTGGGGAATTTACTCACAGATAAATCATGGTGACACAAGGGTTGTGGATTTTACCCTGGCCTGGAACCTATACTTGGGGTGACTCTGCAGAGTAGAAAGAGGACCTATTTTCCTTTCATTTTGTTTATTGAATTTGCTGTATCTCTACACTTCAATTTATAGAGTGGCCCTTTATACTTATGAATACACTCAAATATTCTTTGTTCTATGTAAAGATTGTCCTTCATACAGTTACTCTTTAGACTGCCACCCTGTTGTTTCCTTAAATATCAAGTTATCCTGGGATCAGTCTCTAACCTTTTCTGTTCTCTGGTTTCAACTGTAAGCTGTGTGAATGTATTTGAAATTTTTATCTCCAGATAGGACTTCAGTACTGAACTTCAGGTTTTCATGTCTAGTTGCAACTGGATAATTCGATATGAATAGCTTAAGGAAAGCTAAATCAGATTATCTAAACTGAATCATTTACTTCAGGCCAAACACTCACTAGCATTTTATCACCAAGATGGTTTTTCTATCTACAGAATATCAATGTTAGATTCTCTTTTTCTCCATCTCTTTCACATTCTGCCCCGGTTCATTGTTTTCTGATTTCTCAAAAAGTTCATTTTCACAGGCTTGGTCATACACAGTGTTCATCATTTATCCTGTTCAGAACTATGTAAGTAAACTTTCTAAGAAAACTACAGTTAAGGCCAAGCTCTTGTTTAAAAGTACTCATGACAGATTCTTAGGCTCTACTTTCTTGTTTAACTCCCTGCCTCCTTCATCTGCACTGTGTGTCCTGCTTTGGAGAAACTTTAACATTCTCCACAGGAGTTCACCTGAATGTCTGTATTCTTATGTACACTCAACATCACAGTGGCATTATGTCACACTGCTATATTTTGCATATGGTTTTACAGTATCCCCTGAGGCTTCTAATATTATGATTTAGTTCTCAAAGTGGTGTGTTAAAATAGTGAAAACTTAATTGGACTGTGTATTTGTGAAGCTGTTGGGCGGTGATTAGGATTAAATAAATCCAGTAGGGTCAAGCTCCTATAATTGAGGCTAAGTGGCTTTATAAGAAAGGTGAGAGAGAGCAAGACCTGTAGAGGCACACTTGCATGTTCCCTATTTGTGTCACTTACTGCCTTACACCTCCTCAGGACTCTGCTAGAAAAACAGCAACAACAATAAACAGGTGTGCCTGCCTATTCACAGCAACAACAATAACAGGCATGCCTGCCTGTTCTTGGATTTCAAACATCCAGAACCTTGAGCCAGAAACTTTCCCCTAAAACTTACCCAGTGTGTGAGATTTTTGTCACAGAAACAGACTGATGCAAAATACCTCACATATTGCCATTAGAACTTCTAAAACTTACAAAACCAGTTTCCGGATCATGATGAGGAGAAATACCTGATGAAGCTATTAAAAAATAAACTTTGAATAAGAAGTTAGTGGCCAACTGAAAAGTTCTGATCAAACAAGAACTGCAAAGAGGGAACATTTCTCAACTCTAATTAGCCAAACTGTGTGATATCTAATCAAGTTGCCAATATCTCAACATATGTCCAGGTAGTGTAGTATTACTATCAAAACAGGATGACAGAACCTTCAGTTTACCAGGATGGACTCAGTTATCTTTTTCAACCCTGTTCTTTCTTCATCAGGAATAGACCACAATAGTAACCTAAAGGCAAAAGAGTAGTTTGAATCTGAAGATATTTCATGTAGATTTTTCATTTGTTACTTCCTTAATTCTGTTTCAGTGATGATCAAACTTGAATATGCTAAAATTGACATATAGGCTTGCATGAATAAAACAGTGCTAAATTTCTTGGAAAACTTCAGATTTCTGTAACTAATTTTTACCGAGGTGATTTTTCTTGTATGCTATGACAGTAAAAGCCTCTACAATTTGACTTTATTGAATTTCCTGTGTTGGGGACTTGTCATCATCCACACACATTTTTTCTCTCTTTCTGCTTAAATAACTTGTGCTCACATGTCCAACAATTTGTGGACTTTGCTACTCATTCAGTTTCTCCCCTGAGACAGAACACCGTAACTGCTTTCCTTTTCTCTACAGTTCTGTTTTGGAAAACTTGTGGTTATCTATCAAGGATGTCTGTCTAGGTCATTGTTTATCATCATTGGTTTTCTTATTTCTTCTTCCCAAATCAGCCATGAGCTCTTTGAGGGTTTAGACCACACATCTAAGTTATTTTCTGGCATACAGTATTATGTTTGGCATGTAGTGGTTTCCAATTAAAGCTTGTTGAATGAATACTAAATAAAAATCAATTGAAGAAGAGTATAGCTTAGTGATAGTGAGAAATGAGACAATCAATTGAAACAGAATGATAATTTCCCTTAGAGTATGTTCCATAGGTAACATAATTTGTCTAAACGTCAGGCTTGAGTGATACTGGCAGCAAATTATCATGCCTTGTTTTTGGCCTGCAAATCTCCTAGGAAGTAAGTTACTGGTAGGAAGTGAACAAGATAGAAGCATGCTCCCTTGTGGCAGAACACAGTGTCACGGGAGTAACTTCTCTCATTTACTCAAGCACATTGTGCATAGTGTAGAAAAAAATAATCAAGGAAAATGAGGAAGCCTGATATAACACAGAAGATATTAAAGCTCAAGGTTACTCATTAAGATCTGAAGAAAAGCATTTTACAGGGAGACAAGTATGCTCTGAGCAGGAATATCTATATTCATTCATTGACAGATGAGGTCATATGTGGGTAATTCATTGTCAATGTTAGTTTACACCAAGAACACTGAATTTGCAAATCAAAGTAAATCTGAAGGTGATTTACTATAAAGCGGAATAATTTTTTTTTTATTTCGAAGAAGTGATGCTCCAGAGAACAAATTGCCCTTTAGCTAGGACTGTATTTGATTATGATATAAGATATTCTTAATCAAAACAGATGCTTTTCTACATGTTAAAAGGGGGTTATTACTTTGATGTTTTTGCTGTTTGTTTTGAGACTTCATCAGGCTTAACTGTGGTACCAGGAACACACACATGAAATAGAAACATGGTGTGTGTAGGTGAAGGGAGTTTCAGGCACAGGCTGCGACCTCTGATGAATGGGGATATGTTGCAGGCGTAGTTGTGGCTGAATGTGAAGTCTTCCTTTAGCCTTCCAAACATGCAGAAGAAGGCAGAGGCACATCTCTTGCGCTGCAGATATTTTCATTTCTGTCCTGCTCTGTGGTTCTCTGTCCCAGCTCCCTTACGTCCTACCTGCCTTGAAGACTTCTTGCTACACAGTCCTGCACTGTTAAATGACAGCAATGTGTTCTGAGAAGTGCACCAATAGATAACTTTGTGGTGTGAGCATCGTAGAGTGAAAGTGCTTAATATATCTAATTGATACAGACAACTGCACTCTCAGGTTCTGTGTTGTAGCCATTTAATCTTAGGCTACCAACACTTAACAGTACAGTTACTGCACTGAATACTACCAATAGCTGAAACTCAATTATTAACTGTGTGTTTAAACAAGAAAATATTCTATAAAAATTCAGTATGAAGAAATCAAGAAAGGGTACCTTTGTGTAGAGCACTTATCCTGAGTGGAGCTTACAGGGCCATCAGGGGAGTGTGGATGCAGTGTTAAGTGAGTGGTGGGTGACGGTAAGGTGGGGAACATTTCTGAACTCTACTGGAGGGTATATAAACACTGTTCCCTTCGGCTACACCAGATATCCACAAACAAACAAACAAACAAACAAACAAAGAAGCAAATACATAAATAAAGCAAACTTCCTTTCTTTAATAGTAAATTAATCTTAATTTAGCATAACTTTTTACTTCAGAAACTTTTCTAATATTTTAATTCTGTAACAACACTTAGCTTAAAGTCTAGGTGTAATTTACATATGTACAAAAGTATTTCCTTTCTTCCTATGTTTTACAAGTTCTTTAACTCTTTAGCATTTTTGTTAAAAACTTAGACATAGCATGCACTATGGTACATGCCTACATTGGGTCAGGAGCATTAATATCAGTCTTAGAGAGAGGCATTTCTGCACCAGGATGACACTCCTAGGATCACAATGACCTGTGCTGGACATCATTGGCAGTACGCATCTGCGGCTGTACATTTTTTTTCTTTGATAAAGGAGTACAGTTTAAAATAGCAATGAGATTTTAATATCACAAATACATAAATCAATAACAATGCCACTTGTTATGATGGTCAACTCTCAGGTACTTTGCATGGCTGCAGGTGCTGTGCTGTGTAATACTGGCAGTAGAGTAGGTTTGCTTACACTAGCATCACCACAAACGCAAGAACAGTATTCTGTGCTACATCATTGCAGTCACTATGGCTTCAGTGATAGAAATCCTTCAGTTCCATCGTAGTCTCCCAAGGCCACTTGTTCTGGGGTTCATAACCATATGTACAAAAGAAAGACTCTGATGGAGACGAAAGAAAGTCTTGGCTTCAGGGCCTTGGTGATTCTGAGCAGATTAGAGGCAAAAGCAGAGTTTGAAAAGAGTGATACTTTTTAGGGTTTTGTTTTATTTTGACTTTCTTTGAAGTTTATTGAAGACTTTCTTTCTCAGTTTGCCTCTCCCATTACTTGTGGTTCTTTGTTTCCACCTCTGGATTTTATCTGGCTGAGGGGCAGATAAAGTTTGATGAAAGTTCTCAGAATAGAAGAGAAAAGTGAATAAAAGAGACTTGTTTAGTAGATTCACAGCTGGTATCTTTCAAGGCCGTGCAAAAACCACATCTTCATATTTGCCTTGGGTATGGAATATCTGATGATTACCACATATGTATCCAGCACATATGACAACTGAGTTTATTTATGTCACAACCCTAAATATACAATAGAATAATTTGGAGAACTTTTAAAATCCTCACTCCCAAGAGGAATTAAATTAAGTTAGATCTTAGTTTTAGGGGCCAAGTATCAGAAGTCTTCAATATCTCAGATGACTCCAAAGTATGTAGAAGTGGATAAATATTGCTTAAGAGTAAAGTTTAGAGTCATTTCAGCAAATACACTTATTTCTATGAGGCAGAAATCACTAATGTTAGTAATTTTATAAAAGCGTGACAAGCATGTTAAATTGCATTTTAAATGCCTCTGCTTTCATGGGTGTTAACAGGAAACTATGGCAAATAAATCCCCAAACAATATTAGTTAATTGACATCTTGCCAGGCAAGGACCAGTACAAATATTACCTACAAAGAATTTAAATTATTTGTACCCACACAAGATGTTCACCAAGAGTGTATTTTATTTTTAGTCACAGTACCGGACAGCTATTTACTACCTCAAATTAATTATTCTGTAATGGTGCTGTGCTTGGATTTGGGGAAAAAATGGTTGAGATTTCTGAAAATATATCAAAAATCAAGCACACTTCAAAGTAGATAAAACATGAGGTAAGGTGTAGAATGCAAATACATGAAAATGTTTATTTTTTACAATAAATGAGTAGCATGTGGTTTTTAAAACTTTAATTTTTTATGATACAGTTCCATAGGCTCAGGGATTTTTCCTCCTCACTTCCACATCTCCCCTCCCAGCATTGATTTCCCCTATATTGTTACAATATTACAGTCCTTCAATAACAGTCAGAAGTCCATCATTCTGCTATTTAAGTGATCCTGAAATTGTAGGTATTGGCAGTTGTTTTTTTTTGTTTAAGCTAGCAGTGTTTTCTCCTTTGAATTAACGTGAAAGTCCTGTACTGATGACACCTGTTACCTGACTTTTTTCATGTTCCTATTCCACAAACATGTGTATTTGCTATTGAGTCATCACTGTTTAGCCTAAAATAAAATAGGGCACGGCTTTTCCAAACAAGTTACTTACAGTGCAAGGAAGTGCTTTTCAAAGTAGTAGGTTCATCTAGAGATGTGAATCCTGCTAAATGCTAAAGTGGTTGAGAGAAGTTTGCAATAGTAGCAGTCAGTGGCTGGTTTCCTTGTGGAGTCATTGAGAAGATACATAATGTGACAGATCTGGAAATAACATCACTATTCTCAAACAGTGTGTGGTTAAATAATCCATTTTCTGATTTTCTTTTCTTTTTAAAATTCCCAGTGCATATAATTGACTACATAAAATATAATAAAAATAAATCTTAAGAAGAATAGCAGTGAAGGAAAGGCATAGGAAATCCAATGCCTATATTATTTTATTTCACAAGCTAAAATTATATTAAAATTGATGCATAAGTCTTTAAAAAACTAAAATGTTTGCATTTATTTTGGCATGGAACGATAAATAATTTTCAGCTTGGTGCTAGTCTTCTAACCAAATATTGAGTACCAATGCTTTCATTTTTTTATTCAGGCTATTCCTAGTTATTTGAGACATCTAGGGTAGAAACTAACAGAAAGTGGCCCATGGTCAATTAAGTTTGGGAAATTCTGTAATAAAACTTCCTGATGGTAAAACAATATAAAATGTCAACTCTACCAATGTGTTTGTAAAGCAAAATAACGTAGCCTTTGGGTTTTCCACAGGTTATTCAACCATGAATTTCTTTTCAAGGGCTCTGATTAATAACTTTAGGATATCAGGTTTTAGTGGGACATAATTAAGGAAATGCTGATCTAAATAAGTTTCCTTATTTTACAGTTGAGGAAACAGAAACCTATGGGTGTCAAGTGATTTGGCTTCTGGTCAAATAACTATTTCATCAGCCAGTTAACTGACTAATTATATTAATTTGTAATATATTAAACAAAACTGTAATGGGTATTTACTATATGCCATGAACTTTATTAGGTGCTTCATCTTCCAAATCGATAATTATTTTGCAGACATGCAATACCCGATCCTTCAACTTGCGAGCTCTCAGTTCCAGTTCCTCCACGAACACACCACTAATTATTCTGTGTTCTTGTTTTTCATAAGCTTCAATTGTTTTTTTTTAAGGTTTTTATGCCGTTTGTGAGGATTTTTTTTTCTTTTTTTCTGAGTGATGCTTTCTAATTGTAGGGAACACTTGAATCTTATAAAATGATTGGCTTTGGGGGCCCTGCACAGTAGTGGCTAAATCCTTACTTTGCATCCGCTGGGATCCCATGTGTGCGCCAGTTTGTATCCCTGCTACTCCATTTCACATTCAGCTCCAAACCTGTGGCCTGGGAAAGCAGTCAAGGATGATCTAAGGCCTTGGGACCCTGGACCTGGGTGGAAGATTGGGAAAAAGCTCCTGACTCCTGGCCTCTTCTCATCAGCTTAGCTCTGGCTGTTACAGCCTCTTGGAGAGTGAAGCAGTGCAAGGAAGATCTTACTCTCTGTGTCTCCTTTCTACATCTGCTTTTTCAATTAAAAAAAATAAATCTTTAAAAAGATTGGCTCTGAGCATTATTTTTTCATTCACACAATATTTGCAAAATAGGTGCGGTGTGTCAGATAAGGGTTTGTTGGGTTTTTTGTTTGTTTGTTTGTTTGTTTGTTTTTGCATTTTGTATGTGTTAACTGTCTTTAATTTTAAATCCGGAGTTTGAGGTCAGTGATTTTTTTGTGTGTACTAATTCCAGAGATAAGGAGACTAAGAACGAAAAACATTCAATGTCTTGACTAGGTTCAGAATGTTTATGTAGGACAAATCCCAAGCAGTCTGGTTCAAGGACTCAGAGCATACAAGGCAAAAATACGCGTCTGCTTTATGAGAAGAATGCAATGTTGGTTTAAGCTAAGAGAAATGTATCTATATGGATAGATATTACTCTAAAGATCTCAGTCTAGTATTTAAAAGGGATTTTAAATGTTTCAAGAAGTTAATTTCTTTTTCAATATCATTCCTGTACGTGAGAAACTCCAGAGGTACACTGGAGAAGGCTTTCATGGGGGCAGTGGGAGTTGTATGGATATATATCCGAAGAGGGGGATAATCACTAAAGGTCGTGTGTTGCAGTCAGAGTTCTTAACTGTTTCTAAAACTGTTTAATGCTGTATTACTCTTTAATGCTGGTATTAACTTCTAAAAGTTGGATCAACTCTAGATATTCGCTAATAAAATAATAGCTATATTATATTACCTGTGAAGTAGGGAAAAAGTCTAACAAACAGAATTAATAACTTTCAAGGTTTTCTTGCAAAATATCCTTTTGCCATTCATTCAGTAAAATGATGTATTTAGTGTCCAAAATGTGTTTCATATCATGAACAGTGCTAGGGATACAATATTGACTGAAACATGTTCTGTGCCACTATTCAAATCATTCGGCTGAGAGAGGAGGCTTTAAAACACACAATTAAACACACAAATGTGCTGCCTGTTACCTTTTATCTGCACTATAATTTATCATGAGGCAGCATATGACAGCTCTTCCCTTAACATAATGTTTTGTTGTGTTCCCCCAAAAGCACAATGACTTGTATGTTTAAGAACTACTCTGACTCCTACCTTCATTCTAAGGGTTCTTTAGGGCTCATTGCTCATCCAAATCACATGATCAAGACGTCATCCTCAGGGCAATAGATTCTAAACTAATCACTCTTGTTACATTCATGAAATGTAGTCATTTTTTTTAACAATGCTTTGAATCTCATTTTAGTCAAAAATAGCTCTTACAATCTAATTATTTATTATGAAATAAAAGTATTTTGATTTAGGAGTGTTTATTGCAGGAGGTTTATTTTTATTATGCTGCTTTCTATAAAATAATATGTGGGTGATTTAATTTTACATAATTTTTGCAGGCTATATGATCATGCTTTTCAAATGTTTAGCCTTTTTTTTTATTAATTTTTCTTTCCTTTTTTGAGAAGGGAAAAATGGAGAGACAGAGATTGTTCTTAATCTCTGGCTCATTACAAAGTGCCTGCAGAGGTCTGGACATGGAAGTCAGCAGCTAGGAACTCAATCAGCTCTCCCACATAGGTGGTGTGCCCCCAGCGTTGACCTGCTGTCTCCCAGGTTCTGCATTAACAGGAAGATGAAATTAGGAGCAGAATCTAGGATGCAAGTGCAAGCACTCTGATATGGACTGCTGACATTTTAGCAAGCATTACAAGCACAGGGCCAAATGCCTGTCCCTAGGTTCACCATGTTTAATGCTGGGATTAACGACTAGGAACTTCTTGTGATAAATACAAGCATCACAGATAAAAAGTAAAATGTCACGAAACCACCTTTATCTTTCAGGCTTATTCTCTCTCTTTTCTTTTAAGTTATGTATGTGAAGGAGAAATCGAGAGGAACAGTGGCAGGAGCAGAAAGAGGAAGGAATGGAGGGAAAGAGAGATCTTCCGTTGTCTGGTTTCCTACTGTTATCCTCAGATGCCAAACAGGTGTTGGACCAGGAGCAATTCTAGAGCTGAGTACTCTGTCTGAGTCTCTCACATGGGTAGCAGAGCACTTGAGTCATTCCCTGCTAGTTTCCTAGACCTATTAGCAAGGAGTTGAATGAAAAGCAGTGCATTCAGGAATCATGCTGAAGTGGGATGCTGGTGTTGTGGTGGCATAGGCTGCTGTACCACAGTCCTGGCTCCCAAGACTTATTCTTGAATATCTCTCTAATCCATATAAAGCTACTAATATCCATTTCACATGTGTCCGCTTAGATGATTTTCTACTTATCCATGTATGAGTGTTATAACTGGTAACCATAGAAAATGCAGTATCATTCACTCAAGTATCTTTTAGATATGTATTTTTCCCTAGTAATAAAATATGAATTATATTAAATTTGTATCTACCTTGCCTTGTTGTTTCATCATTTACACATAACAGCATATTTTAAAAGATGTATTTATTTTTATTCAAAAGGCAGATTTTACAGAGAGAGGAGAGAAAGAGAGGATACTTCCATATTTTGGTTCGTCCCCCAAAATGGTTGCAATAGATAGAGGAACTGAACTGATCTGATACAAATCCAGGGGACAGGAGCTTCTTCAGTGTCTCCCACATGAGTTCAGTGGTCCAAGGACTTGAACCATTCTCTGCTGCCTTCTCTGATCATAAGCAGGGAACTTGATAGAAAGTGGAGCCAGCAGGACACTAACTGGTGGTCAAATAGGGTGCTAGGGTTGCAGGTGGAGGATTAGCTGGCCATGCCTCTATGCTGGCCTCTCTCTGGCATATTTTGCTATCCAAAATATTGCTTACAATAAGCAGTGCTGCAATGAATATTTTTGTGAGGCTATTTTATGCACTGGAGAAATATTCTTAAGATATCAGCTAAAAGCCTAGCAAGAATATGGCAGTGACATTCCTAAGAATATGTCACTGAGAATGGACATCCAAGTCAAATATTAGTGTTACACTACACTAAACATTTTGCTTTATGGGTCAATATCTTGGACATAACATAAAATGCTAAAGTTGTAGCAAAAGTAAACAATTGGCATAGGTTAAATGAATAAAAGCGTAATATTAATTGATATTCAGCGAAGACTTCTCTACTTATAGGTGCTGAGTTACATTTAAATAAATCATTGGGAAGACATAGTTTCTTCCTTCACAAAACTAAAAATATTAAGGGAAAGAAAATCAAACAAAAAGTTTATTAAGTCATCTAAATCTTTTATAGGGCTGCACATAAGTTAGTGTAAGAACTTACTGGAAACCATCAAAGCAAACAACTAGGCTCTTCAAAGAGTGACTTCTAATTTGGGATCTGAAGGAAGAATGGAAATTGTAGGGAACTGCTATGAAGGTGGTGGGAACAACAGTCCAGGCAGAGTACAACATTCCAGACTGTACGTACAAACAAGAAGAAGAAAGAGCTGCTAGTGTTTGGGAACAGAAGTAGCTTAGTACTCCCAGAGTACAAATAGTGTGAAATACAAGACACAGAAACGATTAGTCACATGTGGTCCTTATTTTAATGCTCTGATTTCTGTGATGTCAAGTAAAAGGTGTTTCCCCTTTTGTAACCTTGATAAACAAATGAATCTGATGTACATGATCTTTGGTTGTTTACTGAACTTTTAATGTTTATTTATTGGTTCAGAACCCATTAACATGATTGGATACTGAAATGTAGCAAGAAAGCAGAAATTTGTACTTGAGGCCAGCATTATAGAACAGTTGTTTAAGCTGCCAGATGTGAAACCAACATCCCATTTGAGTACATTGGAGTCCCTACTGCTCCACTTCCAATCTGGCTCTTTGCTAATGCATGTTGGAAAACAGCACAAGATGGCTCAAGTACTTGAGTCCCTGCAACCCACAGGGAAGAACTGTTTTTCTAAATCTTATATAGGGATGCCCCTAAGTTAGTGTGAGAACTTACTGGAAACCTTTAAGGGGAGCAACTAGGCTCTTCTAATTTGGGCTGTAAAGGACGAATGGAAATTGTAGGCAACTGCTATGAGGGTGATGGGTTTTCAAACCCTTGGTATTGGTCCAGACCACCCATAACCATTGCAGATATTAGGAAATATCCCCTTCTCTTAGTCCTTTTCCACACCCTCTCCCCTACCCTCTTTCCTCTCTCTTTCTTCCTCCTTTCTCCTCTCTCCCCTTCTTACCTCTTTTCTCTCTGTAATTCAGATTTTGAAATACATTACCTTTTAAGTCAAAATACAGGGTTTATGTGAAATTAAGGATGACTCTAAAAGGGGAAACACATTTTCCATGAATAAAACAAAATATTTTACAGTGGTTTGCATGGCACATGAAAGTGAGGTTTCAGTTGTTCTTGAAAAAAACAAACAAACAAAAAATTACCTCCATCTTTATAAACCTAAGATTTAAGTAGGAATTTTTGAGGAGCTTTCAAGTACTTAGTTGCCTGGTTAGCTCCATTATGTATGAGATAACATAAATTGTAGTTATCCAATAATTTTAGTATTTTAACTATCTGTATTTTATTACAATGCTTGCCTTTTCCATCTCCTCCTCCTCGTCCCTTCAGCACAGTTTGTTGTTTTTTTTTTTTGCTTTGATGATTCTTTAATTTGTGTTTGGTCAAATGAAATATGAAGCAACTCTCACGACAGCCACTTGAGTAATCAAGATGATCACAGAATAATTGGATGTTGAAGTATTATCTTATTTGAAACAAATGTAACGTAAAATACTTGTCATCTGCTCTAGATTGCTTCTAGACATCGAATTGGCCTTCTAATTGGAAAGTAGAGCATTTCCCAGTAGAGCATCACCATGGAAAATATCAGAAAAATGTTTCATAAATGATTTTTGGGAGAATTAGTAGGAGGATATTACGTGAGTATCAGCCTTCAGTTTGTTGAGTAGTATATTTGAAGTGCCATAGAATGTACCTATAAATGTCAAGATGAAATTCAATCACTGCTACTTTAAAACAAAAGGTCTAAGCATATATGTTTGTGTTGAGTAATTCAGTACTAGTTCTGTGTTCTTTCCGCTTTATAGAGTTATTTCAAGGTATATTCCTGGGATGTTTTTTAGAAAATTTTGCTTTTGAAGTAAAAAAAAAGGCAAAAAACTGGGTTCTTGAGCTCAGAGAAGCACATGGGTTTTGATTATTGAAAATATGGCTTAAAGTCAATACTCCATGCCCCCAAATTTTGAGTGCTCTACCTTTTTCATTGCAATACCACTGATGATACTTACAGTGTGCTTGGATGGAATCATGCTATTTTTAACCTATGTGTTGTTTTAAAATTTGTACTTCCACCTCATTGCTTTGATGAAAATTTGCTTCTCATAAGTTGTGGCAGTTTCTCTATTTTCATTTTATTTGGCTTTACCAAAATTGGGAATTTGTTGATAAGCATTAAGTTGTAAAGAATTTCATCAAAATATAAGAGTTATGGTTATTGAATTAAAACTATTACTTAAGTTGTGATACATGAAATAGGAAATTGTTTAGGTAATATTGCATTCGGTTAGTCCTATGGAGTGTGCTGCATGTGCTTTTTACCTTTAAAACTGGCTTTCAAAATATTGGCTTTTAAATTTTTTAATATTTATTTATGAACTGGAGAGGTTGATAGTGTGAGAGGCAGGAAAGTAGAGATCTCCATCTACTGGTTCACTCTTTAAGTGCTTACAATAAGCAGGGACTCAGTTCTCATACAGGTGGAAGGAACCTAAGTCATTGTGCCAGCATCCACTACTTCCCAAATGCATTATAAGAAAACTAGATTAGAAGCAGAGAGTAGTCAAGATTTGAACTAAGCGTTTCAATATGGAATTAATTATTCTAGTCTGTAGCTTAATCCACTGTATTACTGTGTTTGATCCTAACTTTTTAAATTTTATCTTGAAAATATTCTATTTGATAATCCTCCAAAGTGGGAACTCAGTAATTATTTGGCTAAACATAACTAGAAAGTTAGCTCCTGAATAAAAAAAAAAAAAAACTTAAACATTTGTGTTAATATTGGATAGCAGCATCTTAGTATTAAATTTTTGAAATAGTTGAGCAGAGATTAAAGTCTTGTCTTGCTACTACCCACTTTCTTTGTGTTTTCATTAGAGATATTTCTCTCTAATCTCAACATTACAGATAAGAACCAAAGGGAGAAGGGAGATTAATAAATAGGAAGCTTAAGGCAAAAAAAAATGTGACAAGATCCTTGAGGCATAAAATAAAATTTGCAGCACTTGAAATTCCTAAAGGAATAAAAATCTGGATAGAAATTTAAGGCTGCATGCAGAATAGACATAATCCACAAAGAGTGGGAAGATAAATTATGGCCTGGGGTGGATTGGGGAATTATGTTGCAAACAGCATCACACAGTAGAAAAGTAGGAGGAGCTGACCTGTTCAAAAGTGAACACACACACACATACTCCTAGAGTGATATTCAGTATTAAATGATACTTCACATTGTTCATGTTTTAAATTTATTATGTCTCTCTATAACACCCCCCCATTGTAATCTCCCCAGAGTTATTGTTCATGTCCTGGTTGCTCTCCACCTCATGGTAAGCTATACTATCCTAGGGATAGGGCTGGGAAAGAACTCTATCAACACATCCCCAGCCCTTTGTAATCCAACATGCCCTTTTGTAACTACACTTTAAATTTATTCAGAATTCTCATTGAATGGAAAAGTGAGCGAGTTACAGGATCTAAATGGATAGATGAGTGAATAAACATAAAAGTGAATAAAAATATTTAGTAAGACACTATGTCTTGGAAAGGATGCAACTTAAAAGTGAGTGGATACCTAGTGGCTAAAGTCCTCGCCTTGAACGCGCCAGGCTCCCATATTGGTGTCAGTTCTAATACATGAGGCCCTGTTTCCCATCCAGTTCCCTGTCTGTGGCCTGGGAAAGCAGTCAAGGATGGTCCAAGGCCTTGGGACCCTGCACCCAGGTGGGAGACCTGGAAGAAACTCCTGGCTCCTGACTTCGGAATGGCTCAGCTCCAGCTGTTGCAGCCGCTTGGGGAGTGAATCATCAGACAGAAGATCTTCCTCTCTGGCTCTCCTCATGTCTTTATATCTGCCTTTCCAATAAAAATAAATAAATCTTAAAAAAAAAAAAAATCAGGCAGAATCCCTACAAATAGGACTCTGAGATGAAAATCAAGGTTTCCAGGCAATGCTAGCGAGTTGCATTACTTTTGGGGATGAAGGCAGCCTGCCTGTTGGGAAGAAGCCGAACCATCATTCCGAGTGTGGCCTCAGCTGGCTGAATATGGAGTTATTGACCAGGTATTTTTGCCCTTGAACATGCCAGTCATTGAGAAATGGCCGTTCCTAGAAAGTATAAACTTGAAAAAAGACACATTTCATTCCCCAGGAAAAAATCAGGGGATTGAAAATTCTAGTCCTTAAAAAGATCATCTTTATAAATGCATAACAGTTCCACTACAAATAACAAAGCCAACCATGTTTGCCATTTACCTAAAGGGCAATTCTAAGTTCAGTGAATAGGAATGTAATTTTCAGCTGATGATATAGAAATGTATTTAAATGACTTTTATTATGTTAAAATTATGATGAAACTAGAGAGCCTAGTTAGTATTTTTGTTCCATTGCGTAAGTGTTAAGTTATTGCAGGTGTGGGTACTCTAATCTTTGTCATCAGTTCTTGTCTCACACAGAAACAAGAATTTTTAAGATAAATTTGTTGAGGTACACAGAATGAGAACAAAATTTATGTAAGTGGTGGGAAAATAAACATATCATCCTATGTGAGTAGGACTCAAAGTGAACCAGAGGGTTGCTCAAGGAGAGAAATACCTATATTTCTAATACCTATATTTATAATCCTTGACAAAAACAGGACTTTCCTTCATTTTCATCCTCTCTTATGGCATATGAGGTGCTATTTTCATTGTTTGAAGCCATCTGAGAAGCTCATGGCACCTCCATAAACTTCAGATGCAACTTGATAGCTATGTGATCCTCATGGTGACCTTTTTATTGGTCCTGCATAAGATCCAGGCATCTTGGGAAGATGGATGTCTTTGACAGCATGTAGGGAGGCAAGACTTCCAGGCCACTCAGACTTAGCCAGGTGCGTACATATTCATATAGGTGCGTACATATTCATATAGGTGCCTACATATTCATGTATCAAAGTGGCAGAAAAAGAGTAGAATTTAAGGTATCTCCCAATTTAATCTGATTCTACATGTTTCTTTTTTTTAATATGTATATATATATATATTCTAGTTTGAATTTAGTAAGCTTCATTGCAAGTTTAATGGAGGCATGCACATATTTTTATTACAAGATTAATCTATCATTAATTCCATCATGGACATGTGTATGGCAGTGATTAGGATATATATATATATATATAGTAATATATATGTGTATATATACATGCATATATATTTATATCCTTATATATGTATAGATATATATACATGCATATAGATATATATACATGCATCTATATATCCTTATATATATATATATATCCAATACTGCTATGTATTTCTCCCCAGTTTATTATAAATCTATGTCACAAACGTAAGAGGGTTAGTTGGGTAGGAGAAATAAAATTACCTTAAACAGTCAATGAGTTAGTCCAGCTGCCTGTCTTTGCTGAGAGAAGACAAGTATATACTTCCATATGAGAAAGGGAGCCAGATATTCTTAAATCACTTCTCTTAGGCTATTATCAATACGATAATAGAAGACATTGTGAAGCACTCACTTGATGCAGGGTACAGTTGAAGTGCTTTACATGTGCTTAAACTGAGTGGTAATTATATTAATACCATAGTTGCATAATAGATGGTGAACCAAAGGCTTGAGATTTTCAGTAATTTGTCCATGGTCACTGAGCCAGGAGTTGAACTTACATGGTTTGAAAAACTATCCATTATATTCTTTAAAATAGGGATCCTCGTTGTTAGCTGCATAACATGGAGCATATTGGGTTGACAAATATCTTCAAATACTGAGATAAAATTGCCAATCAAAATAATGATTGTCAAAAATGCAATGACAAACAGCCCTTTACAGGTGTTTTTGAAAGCTAGTCTGACATAGCTCCATTGGCCATCACCCCTTTGTGTTTTCTCCATGCACAGTTTGCATTCAATTGCATATTTCTGTATCTATGTGTGTGTCTCTAATATTTTACATTTTGCCAAGACTGCACAGGTATTCTTAGCATTCCCTGCTGCCTCTGATACAGGAAAACAGTTTAAAAATGGAAATACTGTGTTATGGAAAGATAGTGTAAGAGAGTAAAACCTGTTTATCTTTTATTCCTGCTTTATCATTCAGCAGTTGTGAAAGTTTGTATTATTTAAATTTTCTGAGATTCAGTTTTCTTGCATGTTGAATGATTATGCCTAATACGTATCTTTTAAAGATACCCTACAATAAATACTGAGGTTATATAACCATGGTTTCTGGTGTATCGTACAGACTGTATATTAGCTAAATTAATTCTCTTTTTGAGGGGGAGGCATGTAGGACCAGCAATTCTTCAGTTTTTACTATTGGTAAGATAGTGTATAGACTCAATCTGAAATGCACTACCTCAGTGGATATCTCTAAATCTGATCCTACCTTTCTGTCGCTGTCCTGCAGTGGTGGACTTGGTGCATGGAGTCCATAATAACATGTGTGGACTCTGATGGTCGAAAGCCCAAGTTTATTAGGGGCATCAGCCTTCATACACTGAGGATCATATAGGATAAGGGAGGAGGTATTGAGCTTATCAACAAAACCCATCAATTGTTTATATACTTTTGTTTGGAACTCCTTTTGTTTTGTGTATTTCACCAAGTGTTCTCATTCACATGCTGTCCACTCCACTGTTCCCACACAAATGATATCCAATCAGTTATACAAAGGTATCCATTTGGTTGTTCTCATGCAAACGATATCCAATCAGTCACACAAATGTCATCCTTCCCGTTGTTTTCATACAAATATTGTCCTATCAATTGTAATCCTGTGCTCCCTGACCTTCTAGGGCCACAGTGTCCTTCTACACCTTTCTTACTGTTTCCCTTGTCCATTTTCTTGATTATTAGTTTCCTTTGAAAAGTATTTATACTAGAGAAACAAGAAATAAGACAATGTGTATTTCTTTGATTGACTTTTAAGATACATAGCAAATTGACTCCCCAGAGAGCAAAGTAGAAATTTTAAAATGATTCCAACCATTAGCTACTCTAAAGCTTTTTAGTTTTCTATATTTATTTATCCCATTTCTTTCCTTCCTGACAACAGTAAATTAGAAATGGTTGAAGTTATGTCAATGTGCACAAGTAGATACATGTTTTCAGGTAACTTGATGATGGGCCAGGAAGACCCTGCATGGAAGCTTCACACTTCTAAGGTTGTTTAAGTGTTTTGGTGTTTTTTTTTTTTAATGCTTTTTTGGCATAAGGGTAACAAAAACTGATGGAGCCACTGCTTTCCTGTTACTGAGCTAGTCTAGGCTACGTGGAGTTTATAATTAATCAACTGACATTGGATGAGTGATAACTTTTGTTTTTAACATTTGAGTTTTAGGGGATATTTCTGTATCATCAAGTTACATATTTTGAGTGTCTTTTTTTTTTCTTATAGATCTATGAGTTTTTCCCTCATAATTTATTCATACAACTGACTCTCAGTTTAGTAGAAGTCAATTACTCAGTGTAGTAATTACCCAGGTTGTTTGATTTCAGTCCCCCCTCCTTTGCATAACTTTTATTGGCCTTTCATTAACAGATGTGCCCCCAGAGAAAAGGAAGATATAGACAGTGTAGGTAAATGTCATGTGAAATAACTGGACATCAGCTTTTGAGAAAGTTGAATAGTGAAAAAGAAGTAGGGATAAAGAGAGACTGTGTTTTCAGTGGTGGTTATTTTCCTTTGAAAATTGAAAGCAGCTACAAGTTGAAAAAAAAACTTGACATTATATATGTGTCTGTAAGAAGATACCTTGTCAGAATATTGTCTTCTTGCTTCTTTATGCACTGAAGCTGCTTTGTTCTACAATGATGATATATCAGTTTATTATTTGCAAACATAACTTATGAGCACACCATTGGCATAAGTTGCACCCTACTCATTTCTGCCTCTCATGTGGCTTATGTTTTGTCCCATACATTTTAGAAACATTGCACTGCTGCTACTGAGGGAACAAAGAAATGAATTTTAAGGAACATTAAAGTATGAGTCAAGTAACTTTTCACATCACAGGGGAGATGCCCATATTTCTGGTCTATTTTCCAAGGTGAAATTTCAATCCATGGTGTGTTGATGCCAAGCTTAATCCTCAAAAACAAGCCATAAAAGTAGCAACCCTCTACAGACGTGCTCTGTGTAATTCATATGCATGGCACCTGTTAGCTACTGCCCGAGAGTTGACTCCTGCCGTACAGTCTTAGAATCATAAGGAAGCAGTCAAAGAATCCATCAAAAGACTGGAGACAAGTTTGATATATGCAGTTCATTGCTCATCTTACAGCATCACTGCCAGTCATGTCCTTAGAGCTGTGGGAGATTTTATTCATTTTATAGCACCTACAGCATTACAACATAAGCTTTTGTAATCTAACTGTCAGAAATACCTCAGGGTGAGTATTGTACCTAGGAAAGATTGGTGTAGCCTGGCCAGGGACACAACAAATAATGCATGATAAGCAGTGGTCTGGCTTTGCTGACAGTTTTTTTTTTTCTCTGTGTAATCAGGATACTGGAAATATCTTTCCCAACATCACACCCAATTTCTGGTGGTGGCCCTTCACACTGTAATACACAAACATATATTTCTATTCAGTTAGGTCCACTTTTGGAAGTGATATTCATAAACACATAAAGACAGCATGTGGAACTACAGCTGGTGCCATCCCCTTAGGAAGTTAGGCTGATTATAATAGTGGATATTTTGTTGCAGGGGAGTGGATTGCACGTGGAGTTCAGATCTCCACCTCTGCCCAGTTGTGGATTTTCGGGCCTTTACTCACCTGCCTAAGGATGATTGAGTGTGTACCTGATGGGTAAAAAGGAACAGAACCAAAATGTACTGAAGAAGTTGTGCTGTAGACTCCCTTCCCACCTGCTACTGTGTCCGCCCTGAATCACCGCTTAATACAAGAATAGCTTTGGTGCTAGGATGGCTCCAGTAAAATTACAAATACTGCCTCATTTCAGTATGATGAATGAAGAGTTTTAATGAAACTGGCCCAAACTGCTCTGGCATGCTGCCTTATTTCTGTGTTTTAAATGGGAGTGATCCATCAGCCACACGCAGCGGCTCTGTCTCCACATTGCTCTTTGTGGTGCCTGCTTTGCCCATTGTTTTTCTAATTGAGCCCTGTGTCCTCTGATCCTCATCACTCCCCATTCTCCTGGGCTTGATCAGTGATACGGCCTCCCTTTGCACCCTTCACCCTCCTATAACTCAGTACTGCTCATATCTCCTGTGAGAGACGGCATTGTTCTCTACAGATTCCTCCCTCTTTACTCTTCCCCTAATCTAGCATCCTAACATACTAATGGGGCAAAATGTCTGGCGGGGATTAATTACGTTTGCCTGCTGCTCGTTCATTATAGTTGCCTATTTCCCATGAGCATGGTTGTAAATCAAACGATGATGCATGACTTTTTAAAAATTGGAAAAGATAAACAGTAAAGGGGGAAAACCCTACAAAAATAATAAATATAAATGAAGAGGAGGGTTGACACCTTAATCAAGCTGGCTGGTAGCTGCAAGCAGCTCAGCATTTTGTTAGAATAGAAGCTGGAAGTTTGTTAGATGGTTCTCTCTCCTTGTGTTTGTTTCTTTAAAACAGGAAACAGCATAGCATTATTTTTCTTTCTTTCGGAGTGTTGCTTAAAACAGCGTGCATGATGAAAAATGCAACTGCAATCCGCATGGTTGTGTGAATGATGGTGGGGAGGCTGGGGTTTCATTAGGCAGCAGTTTAAATGAAAGGAGGAGAAATAATGGAAGGAAACAACTTTGAAAGGTCGGAAGTTCTTCTCTGAGTAGAATTTTTCTACAAATGCCATCTCTGGAGTATCATATGCTGGAAATCCACTCCAAAGCTTTTCAGAGCTCCTTTTAACTAATCCAAAACCAGCAATGTTGTTGTAAGAATGTTCATCTTGAAGGATTGCTGAGAGGATTACAAGAAAGAATTCAAAGAAAAATATTTTCAGACTCTAAAGTCTGTGTTCATATGAGGGGTCTACCAAAATTCCCAGAGAAATGGAACAAGAATATAATAAATACCATCCATGAAGTTTTGAAGATGTGTTTTTGTGTACATCGTAACCCGACATAATAGAAAAAAATAATATGCACTATGATGACTGATTAAATTGATGATAAATAAAATTAATTTTTCAAGGAAACTCCAGCTAATACTGGTTTTCTATATCTGTTTCTATTGATCTGTTCGCATGCTAAAATGGCCACATTAGGGACTCGGAATGTGGGGAGAGAGACTTGAGTGTTCATTGCTCTTTTACCTATACATTTTAGTTCTGTGTACAGATAGGGGATGTAAATGCTAGGCTTTGACATTATGGCAGGGCTTCTTGAGATGTGGGAGATACGCCATGGCACTCCATACTCAATCCACCATTTGATTTCTGTTTCTGTTTTGAAGAGTTTTTGAAGTTAGATAGTATGGGGATTACGGGAAAGAGTTGTCGTATTCCAACTTGTCTGAGCTTAAAGACTGTAGGTGGCAGGGGAGCACTGCCTGAATTTAGATCACAAGATTGCTATGGCTGTTGCAGATAGGTTCCATCAGCTGGTGACTTTATCAATGGGACTGCATGATCTTGAACTGCTGGGGGCTGAAAATCCAAAATCAGAGCCTGAGAGAAGTGATTTTTTTCTGACAACCGTGGTAGAGAAATTGTTCCTTGTTTCTTTCTCAAGTTTCTGCCAATTAGTTGGCATCCCTTAGTGCTCCCTGGATTATAGACTTATCACCCTAATATCTGCTTCAAGGTCACATGGTGTCTTTCCTCTATGTATATCTATGCCCAAATTTATCTTCTTATTAGGTTACCAGAAGTATTGGATTAGAGACCCATCTACTTATAGGACGGCCCCAAAGTGATTTGCAAACCGATTAACAAATAAGGTTGGAATCACATCCCAAGGGACTAGGGCTTCAATATGTGATCAACCTAACACGATAGTGGTAAGTCATATTGGCATGTTCCTGTTCATTCTTAGATGATTCCTTTGAGTGTAAGATGTGATAATTGTCAGTTCATTGATTAATTTGGCACATTTGTCAGTACTTAAGTTTATATGCTGAGGGAAGTACAGGAACAAGAAGAATTATCAGCAAGCCCTCTTTCTGTTCATCTCTCCTAGCTTGCTGAGAAAGGAACCTTTCTCTGGAATCGAATGTGCTTAATTTGTTACCTACCTGGACAACATTGTAGAGATTCTGTATTATCTCAGCCTGCCAGGCCCTCAGTGGAGTAGAACGGTCTTAGTAGTAGCAGGACAAAATAGAAGGATGTGAAGATCACAGTTGTCCTCTCTCCGTGTGGAAGAACACAGAGCCATAGTGTTCTTTCCCACTTGATTCTGAAGCAGAGCTAGGGCTACACCTCTGATTGCATCAAGGTGACATCTAAAAGAGTAGCACAATTTTGCATACCATGGTGATGATTAGAAAGAAATCGGAGCATTGCAAGATATTAACACTAAAAACATAATTTCAGAGTGTTCCTTGTGTTAACGTAATATTTCCAAAACACATCTGTCTGTTGAATCAAACCACATGCAAACATTTTCATGATTTTCCACCAGGGGGTGCTCCCCCCAATGGAACGAAGCATAAGAAAACTTAAAAATATTTGACTGTTCAGCCTCAAGACAACATTTGTTCCTGTCAAAATCATGAAAACAAAGATTCTTTTTTTTTCTTGTTGCATTGAGAAACAATTGAGTTGGCTCATAAAGTAAGATTTGAAAGAAAAGGAAGACAGCTTCTATAACATATATCTATATGTTTTGAACTTGCCTGAAGGAAGGTATAAATGAGAGTTGACTGAAGATAGGCTTGATAATTTAAAAATTGAAAAAATAAAGCCCCACAGAGATTTCTCAGACCATTTCCAGCTTGAGAAATGTTAGGACATTAAATGCAAATGGAGACAGAAGCCTCCTGAAAAAAGCCCTTTAAAATGTGCATATCTCATACTGTAGGCAGTTGAAACCTCTTAGAAGTCATACAGGAATTGCAAGTAACAAGTAAGCCTTCTAAAACTGATACTTCTTAGGCTATGGGGAATGCAGCTTGCTTTGTCCTATTTCTGATATCCTACTCTTGGGAATATTTATGCAAATCACCAACCATTCCACTTTTAATTTACCAAGAACTTAGTCTTACTCTGTGGAGCTCCAGGAACAAATTTACTTGAGGCTCAAATATTTTATATATTCTTCCATTCAAGTATATTTAAAAATGATATTATTAAACTTTTTGTTATACAAATCATATTTCTTTTCTATTCAAAGGTTAAGATAACATTGGGGGACAAATGTGACAGTTCTCCCATCCTCCACCAAGTAAGAAAATAAAGCTCCAGGAGTTTTAGTTAATGGCATGGGAGCTCCTAGAATGTCTAAGGCAGAACTGAGAAGAATAGCATCATATTCTCTTGTCCCCACTCAGCCTAGCACCTGGTCCCCAGTTCTTCTCTGACATCTCAGACACATATTGCAATCTTACCTACCCTGTCATCTCTAGGGAAGAAAGATAAGACAACAAAGATGTTTCTCTGTTTACAGGAGCCATAAATTCTGTTTGCATCTTATAGAAAAACATGTATGTCTTTCCTCTCAAATCTTATAGGTCTACTGCATTTAATCGCACTGTCTGTTACCATAAGTAAACTAAAACCACCCCTGCTTTTACAAAAGTGCATTTTGCAATTTCTAGAAAATTCACATTAGCCATAAAACTACAACAAATTACCTCAAGGCCCAGTGCTGATTTCTGTGTGGGGCTCGTGAGTCCAGCAACCAACTTACTTGCAAGAAAGCAATGCTACATCGATTCATTTATATCATTCTGTGGAAAATTATAACCCTGAAAAAATTCAGCAATCTTTTTCTTTATTGACTTCTGCTTTTAAAAATCAGGACAAACAAATAGGTATCTGAGCGAATTAGAGGAGTAACAGCATGAAGTTTAATTCCATATCGCATGTGTGTGATGCTTTGCTTTTTATAGCTCCTGTTTAAATAAGCTTGAAACTAAAGCCATGGATCAATGGCCTGAGTTGTATCATTATGGAGAGTGCAACCCTGGGATTAACTTAACCAGCTACTGTTCCATGCAATGAACAGGGCTTGTCCTGGGAACCTCAGACATATGCTGGGCCTGGTGTTGCCCTTTCTGTTGCTTAGATCCCACCCCATAGAGTGCTTCACTAACTGCGCTGAAAGACCCAGCCCACAGGCATTCCTTTGTCCAAGAGGAAAGAGGAACACAAAGGGAGTTGGAAAATGGCAGAGCTCCAATGCAATAGTGAGAGAAATCTTAGGGAGTGTTTTCTAGTTAATTTGTGCCAATAGTGATTTCAGCAGCGATCTTTGAGTGATTACTACATGCCAGGTCCATTTCATACATTATGTTTGACCCTCATATCACCTTTGTAAATGTTTGTTCTGTTTTCACAGATCATAAAACTTCTAGTCTTAAACATACTAGGCAGTTTGTCCAGGAATCATGTAGCGTGTCTGTGGCTGGATTTTTATTTGAACCCAGTGATCTATTTCTTCAAATTCATTGCCTTTGTTTAACATCAAGCTCATATTTTGTAGTGTCATCTTGTTGGGTTTCATTGCATTATGTGCAGTTCACAATATGATTCACTCGATCTCTGTGACTCTAGATAAGTCATTTCATGTCTGTTGGTGTTTAATTTCTATTCTGTAAAATGTGGACAGTAATATCTATAGGAATGGTTAATAAATATAATATTTATAGGAATGGTTAATAAATATGTGTGAAAAACTTTTGAAAGTGCTAGAATACACTAAGCATTATATGAGACAGGTATTGTGATAAAGCTTGTTGAAATCAAGAAGCAGAGGAAAGATGTTTCCCAAGACTCCTTTAGAGAGAACTTATATGCATGAATGACAAGGTTCTTGAGAACAGGCATTTGTTTCATGGTTCTATTATATGGTAACAGAGAAGAAAATGTGAGACGTTACCCAAGGTAGTGAAACATAAAATACTAACAAGTTTCAGGTATATGTCTCTGAATATCCAAGCACCTGGCCAAGAGTGCTCTGATAGGTATTAAATATTCTCCAGCTTCCTCTGCTCTCGCCTTGGTACCTTGCAGAGCTGCCTTCTAAGCCAAATCTTACTCTGAACTTGGACAAGATGAGGAAGAAACAGCATGGCACAGCACTGGGGAGATGAGAGGCTGAGTTCTCTTGGTAAGCCAGTAGAGGAAACGGAGAAAAAAGGGGGGTGTTAAGCATGGCTGTTTATTTGTTTTATAAGTTATGGCAAAGTGGACTATTCATGTTGAGACAAACATCTACCCTCTAATGTTTCCATTTTTACTACTCTACTTGTGGATTAAACTCAGGTTGTTTACTCACAAGGCAGCTGCCTTGGCCAGAAATCCTGAAGTTTTCTTTTAGAATTCTTTTTCTTCTTCTTCTTCTTCTTTTTTTATAAAATTGAAAACCATTATCCCAAAGAAGCTTCAAATCTGTCACTTTGCCATACATCTCTCTGTGTTTCTCCTGTAGGTTTGAGTAAGGTTGCTTCTGACTGCCTGATTTGATTATGGAAAGAGATTCTGCCCTCAAGCCCTTCTGCGCACACAGAGCAGACAGTGCCCTGACTAGGCACTGTCGCCGAACGGCCCTGCCCTCAGTCACAGTTGAGCACCCTGGTCCCCTCTTCCCAGGATTCACAATCGAACTTTACCCTATCTTATACCTGCTGTGGCATTACAGAAGCATCATACATACATGCTCTGAAATGTTTCCTGTTTCCCATAAGGAGAGCACACACAGTCTTATCTTTTGATGTCTCTAAGTCTAGCAGACACACTCTAGCAAGGATTCTAGTCCCATATCCTGACAACTCTGTAGCCCTGCCAAGTGTGGGTAAAGAAACAGATTGTCTGCATATCATCTTGTCTACCAGCCTTCATTCTCAAATAAGGAAACAGATGTCCACATCACTGTTAGTGGATGACCCCAAACAAAATCCAGGCTTTCTAAAAATGATCCGCCTTTTTCTTCCCCTTTGTGACACATGTCATGAGTCCAGGTTAATGCTCTCTGATTTGTTTTGATACTATGACTCATGTTGCTGTCTGAACTAACTCATTTTTCTCTGCAACTCAATACTGATTTTTGTATTCTGTCTCTTTTCTTCAGATTTCCTACAGGTAGATGTGGGTGGGAATTTATGTGATGTAATTTAAGACATTCCTGTTGAATGTATGAGGCGACTTCAGAACCCATGCAGCATTTGACCTCCCCCCCGCCCTCGCCCCCCCACACACAGATGCATGCTATGTGAACTTTTTAGGACCTTTCTTGTTTCCAAGGACTGGCTAATTCCTAAGACACCAATGACCTGCCAAATTCAATCTTTGTGATATTTTCTTTCATTTCTTTGTAGGCCTGATAATTTAAAATTGCGTGGACTATCCATCAGAAGATTTTATATTTTAGAGTAAGATTATGCATTCATTACTTTTATTAAGCAACAGTAGAAATGTAAATAATATCCCCTGTAAGCCTTTAGATTTGTTGAGAGACTGTCTTTGAGTTGTGTTCAGATCCTCACTAGCAAGCAGTAGAGAATCCAAAGCTCCTGTTATCTTACCTCTAAATGTTTGTAATGATAGGCAATATTGTTGGCTCATAACACCCTTATTTAAAGAAGGATAATTTAAAAACAATACAGCTATCTATATTTTGAAATTCACATTATGGTTTCCTGGTGCAGGCATCTGAATTACGGTTGTTGGTAGGGGTGGAGTGAAGGCTGGAATGTGCATTTTAAACAGTAATTGTCTGTATTTAGCCATATCAGGATGGTACACTGATAAAATTTGAATTGAGCATTTTTTTACTCAGAGGCATATGTTGTCAAGTAAAGTTAAATCCACACTCAAGTGTACTTGCATACATTATCAGCATTAGAGATTTGCTTCTAAAATTTCTAAAAATACTATCCAGGTTTCTTTTGGAGGCTCCATTAGAATACGTTGGTGCTTCAAATACCTTGATTAAAGACAAGAGTCCAGGCTCAGATCGTGGCCACAATAACTTGCCTTGAGAATCTCCACTGCTTGTTGTGGTTCAGAGGATGGACCCTATTTCCTCAGCCTGCAGTCTGTTCCTTTCAATGTCTCTGCACTCTGACTAGCAAATGAATTCCTGCATGACTCCTCTCATATTTTGTTGCTGTGTCTGGAGTTGGTGGAGGACAAGTGATAGAACTCCGTTGTGTTAGGGAGAACTCCAATGATAAGGAAGCCTTAATTTGCATCTCATGCTATCCAATGCAAGTCACATGGGTTATTGTATATTTTCTGCTAAATGAAATTGTCGAGAAGAAATGTAGGTGAAATTAATATCATATTTTATGTAATAGTACATAAATAAGTGTCACCATTTCAACACAACACATTAATGTGATATTTTATGGTTTTTAATCAATCAGTCAGTAAAACTCAGTGTGCATTTTATACTTACAGCAGTTGACTTTTGGGGCTAGATCATGTTTCATGTACCAAATAGCCACATCTCACTCTGAGTAGCAGCTACTAAATCAGACGGCGAAGTTCTAAAGAATTAGATTTTTTAATTTAAAAGTTAGAAACAGTGAATTCAGAGTGCCAAATGAAACCATGCAGATTGAAAAATACATGACTAATTAAGCACTAATATAGAAGATACTTTGCCAGATTACTGAAGTTATTAGTTGTGCATCCATTTTATTTACACATAGTTGTCCCACATATGTGCTAACAGCACAGGAAGAAAGGAAAGAAGGGTAAGTTAGACTAGTTTTTAAATGTCAAAACAGCTTGCTTTCTTCAGATAATAGCTTTGTAAATCAATATGCCTGTATCAGGCACAATAGTTCTTTCTGAAAATCTTTGATTTCTTTACTTATTCAAAGCCATCAGAATCCCACAGGAATTGGTTGAAAAACTTCACAGTCGAGTCTGCACAGAGCAGCGAACACGCTGTTTCCAAGAGAGGGTGCTGAGATAGTAAGGAAAGGGCTATTTTGAGAGATTAGATTGCTAGAGAGCTAATCAGACTTTCCATGGCTAGTGACAACAGGCAATTTATTGCAATGTTTCTCAGCTCATGGGAACAGCAGGATATGACAAGAACAGTTTGCCTCAGACACACATCATAGTGTCCTTTAGGATTTTAAAAGCAATAATAATAATGTTTATTTTACTACAGAAAAAGGTAAAAGCTCAAGCTTTTGGGATTATTGACCTCAGTATACCTGACCACAAGTCAGTGACTCTCCTTTGGAACTGGTCTTAACACTGTGGTACTGCCTCCCATCATCCCTTGGCTGCGGTTGTCCTAACAAAGGCAGCAAGCCAGGGGGGCGTTCTCCAGAGCATAAATTCCTCAGAGTTTTTCTTTAACCATGTGGAGAAGGAAGGGCAGGAAATGCAATGAGTAAATACAGTATTTAGCCACTCCAGGAGTGCTTTAGTGGCTCTTCATTGTTGCTTAATCTCCTAAGGAGAAGTGATTTCAAAGAAAGCAGATTCCAAACCGTGAGTTGTCTTGCAAATTAAGGCCATTGCATTAATTGAGCTAATTTGAAGTTCATTATAGCCTACAGGGTATAGGTTGTTCCATTTGGGCCAACTGCCACACACCAAAGGTTATCAAAAGAGCAGTATTTAGAGAGGCTACTGAACTCTGCTTCCTTGCAGAAGGTTTATGAAGAGATCCAACAATCTCCAGTACAGTTTCTCAGATTATTTCTATCCCTTTCAAACGGGCGTTTTTGTTGTATGACGCCTCTGTGTCAATTCTATTTATAGATGGATTACTTTGTGATAGGCCCTATATAACCTTGGTACTGCCCTGAACCACACAAAACAGAAATGACGTCAACACCATTAAAAAAATTTGGTATATGTTCCTCACATAAATGTAGAAATAATGCGTCTTTTGGGTTATCTGCAACTTTATCATTATTATTAATCTACAGACAGCTTCACGCCTGCCGCAAGACTCTTTCTGTCTGGCTGAAGGGACTGTTTTTAAGCATAGAAGCTATAAAATATTGATTTAAAATATACAAAAAAAGAAGCAGAAGTGGAGGTGGATAAGGTGCTGGATGGCACAACTGAATCTCACATCAGACACCTAGGTTTGAGTCAGGCCCACTCCAAATGCCAGCATCCTGTTAGTGCACACTTTGAAGGCTGCAGCAAACAGGTGATCACACCATCCCATGAGGGGCAGACTTTCAACCTCATGTTGCTTTCTTTCTTTCTTTCTTTCTTTCTTTCTTTCTTTCTTTCTTTCTTTCTTTCTTTCTTTCTTTCTTAAGATTTATTTTTGTTGTAAAGTCAGATATACAGAGAGGAAGAGAGACAGGAAGATCTTCCATCAGATGATTCACGCCCCAAGTGACCACAATGGCTGGAGCTGAGCCGATCCGAAGCCAAGAACCAGGAGCATCTTCTGGGTCTCCTACACAGCTGCAGGGTCCCAAGGCTTTGGGTCATCCTTTACTGCTTCCCCAGGCCATTGGCAGGAAGCTGGATGGGAAGTGGAGCTGCCAGGATTAGAACCAGTGCCCGTATGGGATTCCGGTGCATGCAAAGCGAGGTCATTAACCAGTAGGCTCCCGTGCTGGGCCCCTGATTTCTTAATTTAAGGATCCCAAGTGGCTCTGAGGATAATTCCATGGCTTCTTGACTCTGAGGCTCCAAGTAATAAGAAAATACAGGTATTCTTTATTAGTAAATGTAAGAAACATTTGGTGACTTCTCTTTTGTTCCTTCCTAGAAGAGCACAATGCAGACAGTAATTAGCTCATTTTTGCATTTCTGCACATCCAGATATTTTGGACTCGGAAAATTCATGACAGATTTTTTTTTTCCTTTTTGAATTATCATGTATCATTCTTCGCTTCCCTCTCAATGAAGTAATTTCTACAATCCACAACACACTTTCCCCCATCTTTGTCAGGTACTTCAGCTAGCAATATTTCCTTGTGTTCTTCTGTCTTTCATAGATATTTCAACATTAGCTCATTATATTCTGCAAGGAAATGAAAATGTTTTGAATTCTAATTCCCTGCTAGGTACAGGATGCTGTCGTTAGGTGATGCAAACCATTTCCCAGAAGTTATCACAATTTAGTGATAGGCATTTTTGTGTTTTTATTTTTTTCTGTTCTGCTTCTTTGTTCCTAAAAGCATAATGAGGTATGTTCAATATTTTAAGGCGAAGCTTTGCAAAAATTTCGCACACAAGCGTGAATGTTTCGATGCTAGTTAAGCTGCTGATTGGGATGCCCACATCCTGCAATGCAGCACCAGCTTGAGTCGCTCTTCCCTGCTTCCCATCCAGATCCCTGATCATTTGTCTGGGCTGTAGCAGTGCATTCTTAGACACTCGAGTCCTTGCCACCCACTTGGAAACCCAAATAGAGTTAATGGTTCTTGACATTGCCTGTCCTGTCTGGCCTGTGGCCATTTGTGGAGTGAGCCAGTAGAAGGAACCTTGCTTTTTCTCATTCTGCCTTTCAAAAGGTAGCACACTAATTATACAGATCAACAGTCATGCTGCTTTGAACCAAATGGATTTTATTTTTAATGGAACCTTCCTGTGCTTCTCAGATGATAAAAGGAGCAGTGTACTGGAGTTGTGATACAGTGAGTTAAGCTGCCACTTAACAGTGCCACTGTCCCAAATGGAATCCTTTCAAGTTGCAGCTGCTCAAATTCTGATCCAGCTCCCTGTTGATGGCCCTAGGAAACAGCAGAGGAGAATCCGAGTGCTTGTGTCCCTGAACCTACATGGGAGATTCAAAGGAGACTGTTGGCTCTTAGCTTTACTTTGGCCCAGCCCTAGTCACTGAAGTCATTTGGAGAGTAAACCAATGGTTGGAAGATTTTTCTATTTGTGTCTCTCCCTCTTTTTCTAACTGTGCCATTCAAATAAACAACACAAGAAGTATTCACCTCAACACTCTGAAAAGTCAAATTTATTATTCTAGTTCAGGAAAAAGTTCCCCCAACCAATTGAGAAAAGTAATTCATCTGACAGTTATTTGCTACTTTTTAAAATATAGAAGACTTTTCTGGATGTCGATGATAAATTGGAAAGTAGGACAATGAATGTATCTACTTTTATAGAGATCACATTTAACAATTAAATCCTTGTAAAATTCCTACAAGTAAGATTACATACAAAAGGCTATAAATAAGCAGAATATTATTGGCCAACTTATGAATAGAAATATTTATTGTATCCGCAAGCCTTAAGTATCCAGGAAAAAATGGATACATTATTTCAACTTTCATGACTGAAAATTTTCCTGGTAAGATATTGAAAACAAGATGTTCATGAAAAGAAAAATGTGTCTGTCTAAACGAACACTAATATTTGAACTAAACAGAATTAAAAGCAATTTTAAAATTTGGAGAAGCCATATATAACTGGGATGACAAAGGATTTACTTTGAAAATATACATAGTGACTACAAGTCACTTAAATGACGCTGACTTTACACTTTTGAAAGGAGTAAAGGAATATGTCAAATTTATGAACTGGTGCCCATATAGGATCCCAGCAATTTGCAAGGTGAGAATTTAGCCATTAGGCTACTGTACTGGGTCCAATTAGCAACATTTTGTGGTATCAAATTGGAAGTTAATGATCATGGGTCAAAAAAAAAGAGCTTTTTAACCTAATAGTCTCATGTCTAGGATTGTTTCTACCAAAATAATTTAAAATGTCATCAAACACACATACGCACACACACACACATATATATTTATATATATTAAAGTATCTTAGAACTTCTTATATAAAAAATAGAAGCAAAATAAAAGTCCAGTAATTAAAAAAAAATAGAACTGGAACTAATATTGTGACATAGGTGTAATATTGGCCTCCAAGATTAGTACTAGGTCATGTTCAGGCTGGTCATGTCATCTCTGTTTCTGATCCAGATCTTTGCTACTGACCTGCAAAAGCAGTGCAGAATGTCCCAAGTGCTTGTGTCCCTGCACCCATGTGGGTCAACCAGATGAAGTCTGTGCCTCCTGGTTTTGGTGTGGCTCAACCCTGGCCCTTGTGGCCATCTGGAGAATGTTCTAGCCAATGGAGATCTGCCTTCTCTCTCTCTTTCTCTCTCTCTCTCTCCTTGGTGCTATAATTCTGACTTTCAAATCAATCAATAAATATAAGAAAAAACCATAAAAGCAGAACTGTTACAGTAAGGGGCATTAAATAATTTCAGCCATCATTTCCAAAGCTTTTTCAAGCAGTGTGGAAGTGTAAATGATAAAATGGGGAAAATACTTTATAAAATTATACCAATTAAAAACTGAAAAGCTGTATATTTCTAGAGGAAAAAAGGGAAATACATTTTTAAAAACAGCAGCAGTGATTTTCCTTGGATGGCTTCTAATTTAGCCCTTCCAAGTTTCTGCTCTGTGAACATTCGTGATGCTTATTTTTTAATGTTATTTTCAGCAAAACACATGTAAACAGTGAACTCAAAAATTATAAAATAATCATCCCAGCCACTGCTCACTGCAGATACACTTTGTTCATAAAGGCACATAGCTCTTAAAAGTGCTGTTTGCCCATTTTTTGTTTGTTTTTTGCTTGATTATTTTTTTACAAGGAAGAGCAATAGAAAGAAGTGAATCGTTCTTCACTGTTGTAATTGGTCAAGTGTGGATGTCAGATCTATCAAACAGACTGAGCTGCATTGAAGATTGGCTGGGTTGTCTTGTGAACCAGAGTAGCAGTTTTCTGTTGCAGTGCTAAGAGGAACCCAGCTCCTGCCGAGGGATTCTGTGGCCAGCCACATGCACTGTCTGTATGTCTCCGTTTTGCTTCAATTTGGAGTTATGGATGTATCAGACACTGTGGCTCATACTGTACTCTGCTCATGCATGAAAGCTTCAAATTAGGAGCCAGGATCCTGATTTAATTTTTTAAAAATAAAAAAAACTGGATATGCTATAGATTCAGTGACTTCCTCATGCCCAACATCCCATAAAGTTTGAAATTCGAACTCCTGACTCCTCATCTTGTTATATAAAATTTTTCCAGCTTGGCTGTGAATGCGTTAACTCAATCATGAAAAAAGAATTTAGACAATGAATACATTATTCCTTGGCTTACATTTCTCAAATAATGCATGTTTTAAATCCTTAAAGTGCTTATAATTAAAGCAAAATGTTGAGAAAATTGTAAAACATTATTTTGTAAAATATGCTTTTATGTGTTTAAGAAAGAGTTGTTAATTTGGAGAAAGCTTGACTGCCTTGTTTAGTGGTTATTAACTGACAGGCAAAGGATGGTTGTGTAGAGGGCTTATTAAAAACAAATGTATTCCCAACCCACTGCTCCTGGGAATCTCCTTCACAGATCCAACAAAGGTCTGGAATGTCTAATTTTTACAAATGCCTCAAAAGATGCTTATGCTATAGTTGCTTTAGGAAAGTATGTGTTTAAGCCAGTTGATTTCAAACTATAGGGTACATACGTGTCTCCTGATAACTATGTAATAATGATACGAGTCCAGCAAGTCTACAGTGTGCTGTATGTAACTTTCAATAAATCTACATGATTGTAATTTTTATAAATGCGTGTGCTGTAGATGATACAGAAAGAAATTTAAAAATGTAACATTTATTCTTTGTGCCTAAATGAATAGGGGGGAAAAGAAAGGAAGTGAATGTCAATAGCATCTATAAAAGTTGGGGGAAAAGTAAAATTGGACATGAAATTCACAAAGGGGAGCAGAAATATCTACATAGATTGTGTAGTATAGTTCATGCAGAGCCTTCTGACTTCCAGAGTCACAAGAGCAGAAAGATGGGAAATAGAAAACATCCTAGCATTGTTGTTTGTTTCTTGCAGTGCTGTATTTTGTTGCTGTTATTGCTGTGGAAGCACTTGTTGGTTTTCTCCTCTGATGGCCGTTTGGAGGTGTGTGTTGAGGGAGGCCAGTACTCTGTCAGGGCTCAGTGTGGCGTGTGAATCCAGACAGATGCAGAGGTTGGGTGTGATGCATCTCCTCTGTAGTCTGCATCTGCGGCTATCATGATCAAACCCAAGAGTCTAATCACAGCCTGGTGTCGAGTAAGGCAGGGCAAGTGGAATGAATTTGTGCAGGAAGTATGGTTCTCAGGATGACATGGCCCCAACATCTCAGCTTGAAGCTATAAAAGGGTGGACATTGAGGAGCCACTAAATGGACATAATGGATGATACTCTCCTGTAATATATTTTAGTATACACATTGACCTTTCAAAGACTTAAGGAGCTTTTGAATGAAAGTTGACATATGCTAGATAGCCAGTTTGAGCATTTAGCCACCCCTCTTGTCAGCTTTGAACAAGATCTGATGAGGATTTATTGATTGTTTTTCTTCCCACAGTATACTCCTCAACATCATGAGTGTAAGCATTTATGAGGAAAAAAAAAGGAAAAGATAAAGTTTACAAATGTCACATATACACATTAAAACACAGACTTCAGGGTAGGGGTCTGAATTTCAAATAGTATTCCGAGATCTATCTCATGTTCACTGAAATTGAGCATGTGGGCTGTGTGGTAAAACCTAAGTGCTGTCTCCAGCCACAGTTGCACCCACCTAGGCATACACAGAGAAGTCTGTAGGCAGCATTCCAAGTTGCCCTTTCTCGTGGATTGCAACAGGAAACTTCTCACATTGCTGTTCTCATTTCCTGCTTCAGAATACTTTAGGATGTTTTCATCAAAGGAAAACTTTCTAACCCTTGATGATTTGCTTTCCCCACCTTCTGTTTGTTTGCCTTTTTGAATGTAAGTGCTATGACCAAATTCTGAAAGAGCATTTAACAGACAACATCAATAGTCATTTTATTCTCTAGTTAAGGCCAATGTTCCTATTTTGAAAGGATAATAAGATTTTATCTTGACCTGTGCTGAGAAGTTAAAAAATGGGTAATCTTTATAATGTTCACTCTGCCTAATAGCCCTGCTCGTATAAACAGATACAGATAATTAGCCATGGCTGTATTAATTAATCTTTCAAAGAGATATGATCTTCAGCATACACCAGTGTGGACTGAAAATGATATGTGTAGATTTTTAGCTGAATGGGTCGAATAAGTATCCATGAAGAAAAGACATATTGATGGTGAAAACTGCTCCATGCACTACAGAAATAATTACTGTAATTTAAGATTTATTTCTTTTTATTTGAAAGGATGATATACAGAGAGAGGAGAGACAGAGAGATCTTCCATCGGCTGTTTCACTCCCCATAGAGCCTCAATAGCCAGAGATAAGCCAATCTGAAACCAGGAGCCAGAGCTTCTCCCAAATCTTCCACATGGTTGCAGGGGCCCAGGGAGTTATGCCATCCTCTGCTGCTTTCCCAAGTCATAAGCATGTGGCTGGATCAGAAGCCGAGCAGCTAGGATTAGAACCAGTGCCCATATGGGATGCCAGAGCCTTAGGTGTAAGATTAGCCTATTACATCATGGTGCTGCCCCCAGAAATAATTACTTTTAATGCAAATTTGAATGTGTGTGTTGAGTGAAAGATTTTAGGTAACCCATGACTTAACAATAAATCACACCCAAAGATTAATCATTATCTACTTTCTTGAAGAGCTATTTTGCTAAATTATGAATGAAATTGTATTGGAATTTATAATAAATTTATTTAGCATCAATATAATAAAATAGCTAAATAGTGTAACATTGTTTGGGCATTAAAGAAAATGTGAGTTCAGGTGAAAGAAGATAGATTGGTGGGCCACATTTCACCTTTATAATTTCTACCTGCAGACGTTTGTTGGTAGGGCTAGTATCTCTAGTTCTCATGTTCTCGAAGATTATAGTATAATCTCTGCCAAAACAAGCCAGAGGGAAGATAAGTGGTCTTCATTGCATCCCATTTGGCAAGATAGATGTATTCATATCAGAAAGGAGCGATCAGGCAGTCTACTTTCACACACACACTTATGCTTCCGTCTGAGTCATAAGCAGATAAGTGGTGGGCTATGGCACAGGGAGGAAATGACATTCAGAAAATAGTGCTAACAAATTTTAAGTTCTCAGGGAATAATATATAAAGCATCATTTGAAATCTGCCCTAATTAAACCTAAAGCATTATTTGTCTGGCATGCAAGACACCATATGTGAGAATGCTGGAATTTAAAATGCCTAGAAAAACTTCCATCATTTGTTAATAGGTCATATGTCAATCAGACCTGCACCAAGTAACTTAAACTATCTAAGCCTCATCCTAGCATTAGCTTTACTATATGTTTGGCATGACTGTGCAGGGCCTGTGGGGCTTTTGGGCAGCACAGACACAACTGTTCACAGTGTTTATTCTGAACCACTATTTTTGTGTTTATTTACCCAGCACAGATGTTCTGATTCATTGAGAACCAAATGATTTGTGTAGGTGGTCATGTTTTCATGGTCCAAGCAGCTTGTGCAGCGATGTAAGTGCTCATTCCACTGATGCTTTCACCCTAGGAATAAAGCAGGAGAGCAATGTTGTTTAATTCAGAACATATCGAAGAACTATAATATATAACTGGAGATAGTAGGAAATAGAATGTATTTCATTTGGAGAGAGGAAGCAGGTACATTGATGTTGCAAATGATCTTCCCAGCAAAACAGTAGCTTTGAACTTTACAATCAGACCACACCATTATTAAGAAAGGCACATTGTCCTTTCTCAGTCTCAGGTAACAGATACCAACGTATGTGGAAATCATCGAGATTACGTACATGTATGCTTTGCAGGTAGGAATAGTTAGAGGAGGCCATGGGATTGTGACCATAGGCAATGATAGAAATTGAAAGCATATTCTTGGGATTCCTGACCTAATGAAGATCCCCGGTATGTCTTAGATCCTTCCACAGCCTGGAAGGAGGAATCCTGAAAGCAAAGGTGATGAGACACAGAATGATGTATGTAGTGGACCATGTGGCTCTTAGGTGATTCTTTCAGGTAATCAAAAGCAAGAACTAACAGAAAATAAGTATTCTTTTTTCACATGGCACCAAAATATACTTCGTGTCTTCACATATAATTAGAATAGCCCTAAACACAGATTTTTAGATATGTATTTGTTCTGGTAGTCTTATTGAAGTTCACAGGGGTACTGGATTTTCTTTAGGTAACACGTTCATATTTGATTAAGTAAACATGTATTGATTTTCTGCCTAAAATAAGTGGTCATTTTACTCTTCGCACTTGGCTAAAACCATCTCCTGGACAGAGATTAGCATTGAGATGAATTCTTTCTGCAGAGCCCAACAGCTGAAAGGATGTTACAGTTGTTAAATTTAAGCATTTTCTGTAACTTCTTTCCTCTATATTTCATATCCCTTATCTTACAGTTCTGTCTGTTATCTCTTCCTAAGCACATCCTTTCTTAGAGGCTTTAAATGATATCTACCAATTTTTCACTCTTGGAGGCCACAAGCAATTTATTCTTCATTATTTGGTTTTATAAAGTTAATGTTTTTCTATTCTCAACTCATTTTTGATACTTAATCCCCTTGGAACATCCTTTACATTTATAAGTGTCCTTTATGTGGCTATCACATGGGATCCCGGCACTTGCAAGGTGAGGACTTTAGCCACTAGGCTACCTCTCTGGTCCTCCACTGGGAGAGGCGTAGTTCTGTGAAGTTAGTTGCAATTCTGTTGTTCATACTCAATTTTGTAAGCCAGATGAATATGTAAGTAAACCAAATTTATGCTAGGAGCTACTAGCTGAATAAAGAAGGGTCTTTCCGTCATATAATCCTAACTTTATATGCCAGGGTTCAACAATTTTTTTTGTCTGTTTTATTTCTTTATTTGTAGGGACTAATGTCACTGTGATCTGTGCTTGCATTATTTGTCTTACTTAAATCATTCTTCTCACCATGGCCTAGTCATTGAGCCAAAATTGAAAATGTGCCTTGATTTTGCTAGAAGAACCTTGAAACACGATTAATATATCTCTTTGGAATACTACTCCCATCCCATTTTTTTTAAAGATTTATTCATTTTATTACAGCCAGATATACAGAGAGGAGGAGAGACAGAGAGGAAGATCTTCCGTCCAATGATTCACTCCCCAAGTGAGCCGCAATGGGCCGGTACGCGCCAATCCGAAGCCGGGAACCAGGAACCTCTTCCAGGTCTCCCACGAGGGTGCAGTGTCCCAATGCATTGGGCCGTCCTCAACTGCTTTCCCAGGCCACAAGTAGGGAGCTGGATGGGAAGCAGAGCTGCCGGGATTAGAACTGTCGCCTGTATGGGATCCCAGGGCTTTCAAGGCAAGGACTTTAGCCGCTAGGCCACGCCACCGGGCCCCCATCCCATTTTTATAGGCTCATTCATAGTTTGCAAACCCATCCTTCATAGTCATCACCTTCCTCTGCTATCCTGGGTAGTAGTGCTTGCCCTAACATTCTGCACCTCCTCCATGCCAGCATACTTCCCCTGTCCCATGCCATTCACATAAACGTCTCATTACAGAGCTTGCAAGTTGTTTGACAGTTTCATGTGTGTTCCTCCCCTAACACTTTTACTTTGCACTGTATTCCTTGGTACATAACAACTGCTTGATACAAATGAACATATGAACTATCTCCTAGGCATGTATGCACATTTCATGGATCTCCTAATGTTTTGCCTCAGAAACACAAAATTTAAGAATTGAAAATGGGGATTATTTACTCTTATAATATTGTGAATTATAGCAAAAATGATAATGAGGGTAAATCTGAAGACTGGTTGTTTTCTGTGTGCCGGGGGCAGGTAGCTGGTTCTTTCCTGGCTCTTCATTAACATCAAAAATAGAAAACTAGGGAAAATTGCAGAGGTGAAGCTTCTGAGACCTAAGCGTCCAGGTTCTTAATTGCATTTACCAGTAAGAGAGGTTTGTTATCTGTGTGCCTACCATAAGTTTATATGTGTTTTTTCATAAAGAGAAACACTGCTCCAATTACATAAGCCTCATGCCTTATAAAAGCTAAATGTGTCCCTGGAAGGGGTCTTAGAATCTGAGAATTATCTCATAAAGTAGGCAGGAAATACGTGCTTGTTAGTAAAATACTGAACCCATGAAGACACAGCTAATGTTCCTACTAATAATATTTCTTCTAAAAATTTTTTATAAGTTTTCTTTTATGGCAGAGAAAATTTTTAATGCTTGGAATGAGCAATTTATGACCATTCATCATATTTGTTCATTTCTGGCCTCTATTTCCTGCTCTTGCAGAAAGCATTAACTTGCAGCAATACAATTTACCCTGCTTTATTTAATAGCAAGTGACTCAGATGTCTGTTTACTACTGCCTTATATAACTTAAAATCTCTATAAATTAGGGTGACAATGTTAAAGACTGATGTTCTGAAAGGTAAGAATCATTGGAAGTCACTCTTGGTTTGAGAGGTCAGAAGAAACAGAAAACCTGACAAAAAAAATCCACACAAATAAATATGTAAAAACTCTTATGACAAGGTGTTCTCTTTTATCTTTTGTCCTGCAGCTAGAAAAGTGAAAATATCCACCTCCACGCATCCCAATTGGTTATTTTTATGTAAATGCCATGTGTAAGGACATTCATAAATGAATTCTGAATTTGTAAATATAAATTGCAAGCATTATCTCATCACCATCAAGTGGAGCTACAGCCACTACCTTTTCAAATCTTTTGAAGATTTTGGCTGTATCATATAATCTCTCTTAAGGTTTTATTTGAAGGGCTGAATGTTATACACACACAGGAAAAGACAGAGAACGAGAGAGAGAAGGAGGGAGAGAGAGAAAGAGGTCTACGTGTTAGTTTGTTCCTCAAATGGCTTCAATGAACAGGGCTGGGCCAGGCCGAAGGTAGGATTCAGGAGCTTCATCCAGGTCTCTGAGCTAAGTACACATGCTCAAAAACTGTAACAATCCTCCACTGTTTTCTTGGTTGCATACTAGGATCTGGATAGATGTGGAACGATGAGGAATTGAAATGGTACCAAAGGGGTTGATGGTTTTACTGGTCATAACTTAACACTGTATACTCTGTGCTGGCCCAGTAGCCTGTAATATTAGCTTGTTAGAACAAATGGTTTCAAAATGGTATTATATGACTAAAAACTGTTCAGTATAATGAATTCATATTAATGAAGATACTTGTTTTTATCTTATAAAAATTAATACACCTTAATGTAACCATAGCAACTGGTCTCAAAACCGCTGGTGCCAGGTGCATAGGCCAGAATCTATGCGTCAGTTCTCACTGTCCATCATTACTTTTTTGAATGAGATCTGAGGTTCATTCACTAATATACCCATTCATCTGAGAAATGCCTTCCAAGAACTGGTGCTGTGTTCCAGGCTTTCTACTATATCCCAGTGACTTTATGGGTAGGCAAAATGAGCCACATTATGAAAATACTGTTGAAGAGGAAAACAGATATGAGCATAATGAAATCATCACACTAACAAATTCATTATTTCTAATGGAGTTGAGTGTTTTGAAAGAGACTGGTGTGGTACTGCAAGAACTGATAGCAAAGTGTATAACTGAAATTTCATGAAAGTTTTCCTTGAGGAAATTTCTAAGTAGCTGAAATCTAATGAACATTACTTGCCTAGACAAAGGAGGTGGCTAGGAAGCAGTCTAAACAGAAAACGATATGGGACATTTCGGGCTCAGAAAGTTATCTGCAAGACTGATGAGATGATGGTAAAAGGGGTATCAGGTTTAGAAGAGTGAAAGGGAAGCAGTACATTTTGTAAAATGTCTTGCAGACACCACTGATTATTTCAGTCTTTATTGTGAGAGCAATGGGAAGCCATTGGGTTAGAGTATGAGAGTAGGGTGGAGGATGAGGTAGTGGATTGATCATTAAAAATAACTACGATCTGTCAAAAATGAGTTGGATGGAGCAGGTTAGATAAATGCAGAGCAAATAGAAAAGTATGTAGCCAAGAGATGCCAATAATTTAAAAATGGTTTTTGCAAGTCATAAAGACTGAAGTTTTTTAGACTCAAGTTGTCTGTGAAGTTGGTGCTGCATGAGGTAGGCAGTAAAAAGGGAGAGATGAAGTACTGCTTCCAGACCTCACAAACCTGAATGCCTGAGAAACTTGACTTTTTGTTTGGTTGCTTTTGTGCTACACTGATTGAATAAACATCAGGGTATTCTTCTGTTGCAGTGGTTTTCTGTGTCAGCTGAATAAATATGGCCCTCAACCTCAAAAAGTTCACAGTTCCATTGAGTCATTATCTTCCAAGTGCTCACATTTGTGTTCTTAAAGAGGGGAGACAGCGTTCTGTGTCTGTCCGGGTTAGCTATTTCTTCCACTGGAGGAACACCTTATTTTCTGAGCAAACCAAATAGCAGTTATAGGTTGGCTTTTTTTTTTTTTTTCCAGGAAGAGCTAAAAATGCTCTGATTTTGTGGCAAACTCAGCTGTCATTATTATTTGAGAAAAGTGGCCAATTTTGTGGTTTATTTCATAGAAATGGGTGACTGGATTATAAGAAATGATTATAGAGGTGCAATGTGCCTGCTGTCAAATTCTACAACCAAGAAGTAGCAGGAGTCTCACAAAGCAATAGGACTTCTCTATTACTTTACACGATAAGGAAGAAAATTTGTATTTAGGTTTAAAAATGCAGGTACTCATTGCCTGGTTTTCATGATTTGTGGAAACATACGTAACTGTATTTACTGGAAATTTTTACTTTTGCTATTACTTGGTAGTGACTTGTGCCGGCAACTAAATATATAAGGTTGGACAGTTTTACTGGACAATTTCTTGTGAATTGGGCATTCTTTCCCCGATGCCCAACATGAAGTTACTATCCTGGGTATAAATGAACCATAGGCTACTGACAATTGTGGACCAAGCTGTCAAAATCTGGAGAACATTTCATCTTTTCTTTAGGAATCAAAAATACCTTTAACAAGAAAAAATATTTTTATTTACAAACCTGGATATGCTTAGTGATTTGGGGAGACAGCTGTGTGTGTCTAACAGAACCACAGCTGCGATATACTGAAATAAATGTCAAAAAACATGATTTTGTTGTCATTTCAGCAAACACTCATGTAGTTTTTGTTTGGTTGAGAAAAATAACCTCCCAGTTGTAAAATGAAAGAAGACATAATTTCATATGCTTATTAGATTGAGTTCAGCGACTACTCAACATTATTTATCTTGTTCAGAGAACGAAACCTAGAAAAGGAACTAAAAAGGTGCCAGGTCTTTGCTGATGGAATGACAGACTAAATAAAAATCACTTAAGCTATAGATACGTGGTAAGGGCAGAACGTACTTATCTCATTCCAAAATGAACAATTTTTAGAATGACTACATTTCCTCAAATTGCTGAACTATGTTTTCCTGGTATATGAATTAAGTGCTTTTAGAAATACATATAAAAATTATATGTGCATTTCCCATAGTTTCAGTTTATTGTAGTAGTGTTAACTCCTATTTCATCCTTCAAACCACTATTTCTTAACAGTATTATATCACCTAACATAACTGGTGGCAATTGGCAATTGGCTTTTACTGATTACCTATCAGATGTATACACTTGTTTAGGGAGAACCCATTTTTTTAACAGATGCATCTGTAAGTCACTATATGCCTAGCAATTATCCTTCACTTGAAGATTTGAGATAACACAGTATCGAAAACCACCAATTAAACTGGACTTTTAAAAAGACCATTTTGATGACATTCAGGTACTTGACTTATTTTTATCTATTTATATCTCTCTTTAAAGAAAAGGAATCTGGTGTGTGTTTGTTTGTTTTGTTTTTTCTTTGTTTTTACTGACCAAACTTTTTCAAATATTATAGAGGGGTCCGATCATTAAGCACTTAATTTAGTTCTTGAATTTTGTATTAATTTTCTTGCATGGACTGATTTGATACAATCGTTTAAAAATATCAACATATAAATAGAGCATACAATTAGCTATGAATTTAAAACTAAGTTTGTTTCAGAAAATATAAATAATCTGATAATGAAAATATTTCACTGTTTACTGATAATGCATGGTTAATAATGAAACACACTTCATAGTGCACTTTGATTTAATAAAGAACAGTTTGCCAAATAAAAAATAAGTCTTCAAATGTTATTGGATGGCAGAATGCTCTACAAAATCACTTTTGTCTTCAGTTAAAAAAAAAAAAATAGGACAAGAAGCGTAACATTTTACTCTTATGGAAGCTAAAATTCCCTCCTGCAGATTTCACAATAAGTCATTCAGGGATTCATTTTCTTATTGCTCGAAGTAATAATGTTTATAAGATGTTAGGATTGGCTGTGATAAATAAATATATATACACATAATTAACATTGTCTTGGAGCAGTGTTTAAGCTATTAAGTAGATTTGTCTTGTTAACAGAAGAAAAGAGTCATTCAAAGTTTTGTTGTCACAGTTAGGAGACAAAGTATGCTTTCAGTTTCTCAGTGCTGGTAAAAATGTAAATGAAGCAAAACACTCATAATTGTACCAGTTTGCCACTGGGTAGATATATCAGAACTAAAGTTGTATTTAGAAAGTTACTGATCACTGAAGACAACAAACACTGTAACTTAGTAATTTAACTTTATCTTTAGTTTTGTTTTCAGTTTCTTTTATAAAACTGAAAATGAGGTATTTTAAGCATTTATGTTGCTTATACTTTGAGAATTTTTTTGAATTGTTAACATAGTCACTAGAATGTGATTTGATTGGACAGTTTTGTGACTCAAAGAGTTAAAGTTTTTGGCTTCATGTATGGTATCTGTGCACGTATATGTATAAAAGTTTGATTACTCATTTTTTTAAAGTTTTATTTCTTTTTATCTGAGAGGCACATTTTCAGAGAGTGAAGGAGACACATAGAAGAATCTTTCATCCACTGTCTGACTTTCCAGGTGGTCTTAATGGCCAGAGCTGAGCCAGTCTGAAACCAGGAGCCAGAACTTTTTCCATGTCTCCTACACTGGTGCAGGGACCTGAGGACTTGTGCCATCCTTCTTTGCTTTCCCAGGCCACCAACAATTGTGTTTATCAGAGGTGGAGCAGCTGAAATACACACTGATGCCTATGTAGGATACTGACACCATATGAAGAGGATTTGCTTGCTAAGTCACCATGCTGACACCTATTTATCATAGGTTTTTTTCTTTTTTATAGTTTTTTAAAATTTAAATGAGTATTTCATTGTTGGAGACAACATAGATTTTTAATTGAACTTTTTCTTTCATATTGGATAGGCAATATAAGAATAAACTGAAGTCTAACTCATTCATTAAATGGATCATACATTAGGGTAAATCTAGAACTGGCCTTGTGGTAGATTGAGTAAAGCTGCCAACTGTGATCTTGGCATCCCTTGTGGGTGCTGGACCAAATCCCAGCATCTTCACTTCTGATTTGTTTCCCTACTGATGTGTCAGGAAAACAAACAAGCAAGCAAAACAGTGAAAGATAACCTTAGTACTTAGGTGGGTTCTTACAGTTATCTTGGAGAGCTAGATGAAGCTTTTGGCTCCTGGCTAAGGCCAAGGAAGTCGTCTGAAATATGAAACGGTGGACTGAAATTTTTCCCAACTCTCTCTCTCTCTCTCTTGCTCTCTCTCATATTCCTGTTGCTTTGCCACTCTTAAATGCATAAATAAATATAATTTTAATAGAACAACTATGACCCTATCATTAGGCTTAATTTTTGTAGAGATCCTGTAACTCTAACAGGAGCTTCCTAGATGCTACAACTTTATTACGAAAGTGTTTCATTAGATACTGTGGTCCTGCAAGGTTAGAAATGCATGAAACTTCTCTTTACGTGTGAGGGTTGACACTCCCACCACAAAAGAGAATTTCAAAAGAGAGAAGCACAACAAATTTATTTAGTCAATTATTTACATGGCCCAGGAGATTTTAGAAATCGAGACCCAAATTTTGAGAGAAAACTGTATTTCCATTCTTATATTTGATGAGGAGGTGATATGTCTGTAAGTACAAGACTTTTCAAAGGGAGTTAAATTACTGGTAATAGTCTGGAGGAAAAGACTCCAGGCTATTGGTTCAGAATCTTCTTGACCCGGGGGTATCCAATGTCTTTCTCTCTTATATGCAACACAGCCTCTGCAATAAAGGTCTTCTAGGCAAAAGGGGGAGAATGGCTTTTATTTTCTTTTTAGTTTTAATTTTTTACTATTTCATGATGCAGTTCCATACACTCTGGGATTTCCCTTGCACCCTCCACAAAGCCCCCCCAACCATTGATTGTCCCTACATTATTGCAATAATATAGTACTTCATAAACTGTCCTAAGCTCATTATTCTGCTATTTAAGTGTATCCTGACATTGTAGATATGGATGATGGCTTAGAGTATAGCATCCTATTGTCAAGATATATTTAGCATTTTCATTGGGAGTCCATTCTTGATTTGGAAGTAGAGATGCATACTGCAATGTATCTTCACATCTCAATATGATAGTCTCTATTATACAGTTACCATGCATCCCCTTAAATGAAAATCTATAAACCAATATCAACAACCAGAGGAAAAATAGAAAGTGTACAATGCCATGAAGTTAATATGCTACTGAACGACTAGAATGTCACTCAAGAAATGAAAAATTAAATCAGAAATCTTCTTGAAGAAATGATGGTAGTGTATGACTATGAGTTGGTGAAGAATTCAATAAGAGAAAAAATATTTTGGAAGAAATGAGAATTAAAACAAAAATATTAAAACTCATGAGATGTAGCATAAGCAATATTGGAAGGGCTATTGAGTTCATATTTTGCATGACGGTTGCTTTATATCAGAAAACATGATATTGGTCCTTTCGGGATTGGCAGATTTCACTGAGTGTATTGTTCTTTTCTTGGGGCCATTTGGCTGCAAATGGTAGAATTTTGAGAATGGCTTTTCATGATCTTGTTGCTTGCTTTGAAAGTCAGGAGTTCTTGGGTCTACAATCTTAAGAGAAAAGGAATTCTTGTTGGCACTCACTTGGAGTATGAGGAAGTGTAAGAGATAGGAAAAAAAGAGAAATAGAAGAAAGCCTAATCCCAAGGTCCTTCTAATGTTTGGTTCAAAATACTGTACCATAAATTTAAAAAGTCCTGAATTTGGCTAAAAAAAAGTATACGGTCAGAGCCCTTCTCAGCATTCTTTGCTCTGTATTACAGATAAACAAATATCAGCCCCGACTTTAAAAAAAAATAAGGAAAAAAAACCCACTAAGGAAACCACGAAGCAAAGAGAAAGATGATGTTAAATCCCACTGTTCTTAGACACTTTTAAATGAAGAACTATTTTAATTATAGTTTACCTATTTAACATTATTGCTTACCTAGTTAACATCTATTTTCATATCAGGTACAGTTACTGATATTAGCAAGCCTGTCACTTCTGTGCTTAGCTTTGTTTGTTTGTTTTTTCCAAAAATCTTCTTTATAAAAAATTAAAAGAAATGGTGTGAAAAAGAAATCAGTGATGGGGTATTCAGAAGTAAACAGAAGGAAAACTGTTCTCTTTAAGAAATTTTAATTTTTTTTCTGAAGGGGAGCAGAGAGATAGGAGAAAATCAGGCCAAGCTGGTCCACTTCCTATAGGGTTTCAACCACTGCAATTGGGGCCGGCTGAACCCACAAGCCCAGAGCTTCTTGTAGGTATCCCACACAGGTGGCTCATAGGCATTAACCTGGATCAACAGTGAAACCGGGACCTGAACACAGGTACTCATGAGAATGCACATGTCCCAAGCAATGTATCCATTGCTTTACCAAACACCAATCCTAAAGCTGTTTTTTCATCACTTGGTGGATTTTGATGATCTCATTTCAAATGTAAACTGCTTTGAAATCTTTGAGGAATAGCACCTTTGCAGAAACAAAAAGTGTGTCTATCCTATCCTGAATTTAGATCCTCAAAGGGATGTTATAAACCTAGGAAGTTTACCTAGGTTTCCCAATTTCTGTGTGTTATTTCACTCATTGACCTCATGCTGCTTCTCAAATGTGTTGGCAATGATCTTGAACTCATGAACATATATATAGTTCACCAATGATTGAAGTATATTTTTAACAAAATCTGAATTTAGAACTCAAAATATTCTAAATTAATTTGTCAGAAAGTAGCTATCTAGATAATTTTCTTAACTGTCTATTGAGCAAAGATTCTGACATGTATCTTCTACCAACAATAAATTCCTGGGAAGACTGAAATATCTGTAGATACTAAGGAAAACCCATTGCTAGGCAACTGTTCTAGAACAGCAAATTCATTTATTCTTGCTAATTGTTCCAAATTATACAAGCTTTCCAATATTAACAACATTCTTTTATCATCATTTGTCATTGTTCTTTTTGTCTCTTGGATTTTGTTTTACATGTCTTTTTTTAAGAAATAGAAACATTCATATTAATTTAACAGACAAGCCCTTTTGAAAAACAAGCCCTCAAAGCCCAATGCAATGGCTCAGTGGCTAATTCCTCACCATGCACTTGCCAGGATCCCATGTGAGTGCCAGTTTGTGTCCTGGCTGCTCCACTTCCGTTTCAGCCCCTCAGCTTGTTGCCTGGGAAAGCATTAGAGGATAATCCAAAGCCTTGGGACTTTGTACCCATATGGAAAACCCAGAAGAAGTTCCTGGCTCCTGGCTTTAGATGGGCTCAGCTTTGGCTGTTGTGGGCACTTCAGGAGTGAACCAACAGATGAATCTTTTTCTCCATCTTTCCCTTCACTCTGAAAATCTGCCATTTTGCCTTTCCAGTAAAAATAAAGATCGTTAGGAAAGAACAACAAGGCTTCATACCCATTTCCTGCAGCACTTGAATTCTGTTTGCACTCATCAACTGAACATATGTGCACTTTGATTTTGAAAAGATCAAGGCTAAGTTGCTGATGTGGGCAAGTCACATAGTTAGCTCATAAAGCTTTAATTAAACAGGCATTGTGTTTTCTTAATTCTAGTATACTAAAATCTACAGCATCCCTTAGGAACTTTTAAAATACCCAACAGAGCATTAGCACTTCATTTAGCAATCATTGACTTAGGCCAGTGAATCGGATGGATAGTGTTTGGATTCAATTACTTTGGAATAAGGAAACAAATAGAAGTCAAGTTAATTATCATATTGTTTTAGTTGATACACTTTTTTAATTTAGAAAAGGTGGGGGGTGGCAGGAGCAACCTATGATAAACTCTCTTCAGTAGGCTTTCAGACACCAGGGTTTGCACAAAATACATAGTATTGCTGTTGCTAGCAACATGTCTGTACTAAGGAACAATGGCCTCATCATTCATAGCAATGGCACTATCCTACAAGAGTACTCCCTGCGGGAAATCACTGCCATGATTTTCCAAAAAAATCCTCTCTAGTAATAGTTTCACTTGTTTTACCCTCTGTTAATTGATTTAGTTAGACATCAATGATACTGTTTTAAGGATTGATAGAATGTCAAATAATCTCAGCAATACTTTTTGAAGTATACAAGTCTATTATACATGGTGTTTAAAGCCTGCAGCATAAGCCATATACAGAAAGTATTTTATATCTTAGAATAACTTGCTTGAACAAGTTAAATTCTGTGTTAAGATTTGGCAAAGTAAAGCAGAAAATTTGTTAATCATTCGCACAGTTGAGAACTTGGCAATCATGTGTTGTTGGAGGAAAATTGGTGCTAATATGACAAACAACCATCTTGATAAATAGAATGTTGCGCTGAAATCAATGAAATGGGATTTAATAAGAATAAGTATAAATTACACCAGTATTTGTTCCATGGAGATGAGGTGTAAGCTGTAATGAGTAATTGAGTGTAAGTCACCAATATGAAGGTGCTACCTTGAAATCCAAAATCTCTATTTGAGACTTTTAATGCAGAGACCATGAGAGGCACTTACTGTGCTTTATCCACACTCTTTAGACTCCAAATGGATAACTGTTCAGTATTTGTTCCTTAGTTGAAAGAGAATCATAGATAAATTTGAATCAGTTCAGAATAGAGAAACAAAAATGATAAAAGGTTTGGAAAATGAAATCTATAAGGAAGCATTAAGAGAATTGGGCATGTTCAGACTGGAAAAAAGTTTAACAGAAACAAGATAAGTGATTTACGTATAGAAAAGAGATACTATAAATGGGAGAAGAAAAGGATTATTTCAGTAGCTGCTCATTGTTGAGTAGGTTGGACTTAAACTAGAGCTATTAAAACTTGGTATAAATAATAAAGATGATATTTTTGAATTAGGAATCCTATAGCATGGAAATGAGCTACCTTTGGTGGGTTTGAACATTCAGTTAATACATATTTTTCAAGGATATATTTATTATTATTTGAAAAGCAGATATACAGAGAGGAGGAGAGACAGAGGAAGATCTTCCGTGCAATGATTCACTCCTCAAGTAACTGCAATGGCCAGAGCTGAGCCAATCTGAAGCCAGGAGCCAGGAGCCTCTTCTGCGTCTCCCATGTGGTTTCAGGGTCCCAAGGCTTTGGCCCATCCTCTACTGCTCTCCAGGGCCACAAGCAGGGAGCTGGTTGGGACACGGAGCCTCCAGGATTAGAATCAGCACCCAAGGCGAGGACTTTAGCTGGTAGACTAATGTGCTGGGCCAAGTTAATACATATTTTTGAGGTGTCAAACTTAGAGCTTATCTTTTCCAATTTTGGTGCATTGGAAAGGAAATTCTTCTGCATATAATAAGCCATAGTTTGCTCTCTGCATCACTATGCCCTAAAGTCGTGCATTCTTTGGTGTAATTGTAGATAAGATCATAACTGATGAAATTTTATAAAAGAAAATGTTTTCTTTGCTGGCTGTTTTGTCTTTGCTTAGGTGATGGGATTGTGTTCCCATTCCATCAGTGTTATTACAGTCTTTTAGACTCCATATACTTATTAGATTCATGTTTCTTCTTCACACTATTACTAGGGACATAAATCTGTAATGATACTGAGTGTTGTAAGTGAACCTTCAGAGTCACATACCTTATTGTAAGTCTTCTGCAGATTTTTACCTTTCTGTTTTGGTAGGGTCAGGAAACTAAAGAAGGTAGGCTCCTTACTAGGGTCAAATAATAGGTTTCTAAAATCAATGCAGGTAACCTTTTTTATTAGACTTATTTATACTTATGAATGATATAAAACTAAATAGCCACATTCACGTATTTTGTGAACGTGGATCCTGTTTCAGCTAGCTGACATTTACTTGCCTTTTATGTAGAAAGAGAATGATGTCTATACCAGTAAGAATAAGTGAAATTTGATATAGAGTTCTTGGCACAGAGTAGATGATTATAAGAATTGCTTCTTGCTTTATGTTGAGAACATGTTGCATGTCACTTTCCTGCAGAAACTTAGTAGCCTTCCATGTCATATAAATTTCAACTTCATTGGAGCTGTGTACAAGATCGACCTCCTCTCCTTTCCTTCCCTTCTTCCTGCCTTTCTTCCTTCCTCCTCTTTTACATCTATTTCCTTTCCTTTCCTTCCTCCCTCCACTGCCCTCTTTCTCTCTTCCTTTCAAATAGAAATGATTTTGTAAAAATTCTTCACGCTAAAGTATATTTCTGTTGTATCATTGATTTTGCCACAAGTGTGGTGTACCTTCTTAAGTTTCGATGAGGTATAAATATGGCAAAAATTGGACTCTGAGTGTTCTTGGAACAGATAGCGGTGTAAACTCTGGCAAACACAGGATAATATGAAATCTTGTTCTATAAATTTAATGAATATATTCTTTCAGATTCTGAAGTGGTTTTACTCACCTTTAGCTACACAGGCATTGATTCAGTGTTAAATAAGCTAAGTTTCTTGGAGCTCATGAAAGTTGTAATCTTGCTGTGATGACAGCCATTTACATCCCCAAATCTATAACTATATTTCAGACAGTGACAGCTTTATACTAAACCATTTCGGCACAATGTCTTCCTTATAATTTCAAAAGCCTTCACGTCCTAGAAAGCTGATGTCTGTAAATTACTTTATAATCAATGGATTCTGCTAGACATGGAGGAATTATGTAAATTAATAGACCAGTAGTAAATAAACTTATAAAAGCTTATGCATTTTACTTGTAACAGAAATTGTTTTCAATAATGAACTCAGCTTAATGTACATTATAGTTATTACATTGAAATGATACCTTTAGTCAATCATTTTAATCTGAAACTTTTTGGGATTAAAACTTGAACAAACTGTGATATTGATTCAAATATTTGTTATTATTTCACTATCATATTGTGTAACGTAAATATATATAATTTTGCTTCTCAGTTAAAAATAATTTTTAGACACTGACAGATATTAGGAAGTTATGGGTAAGGTAACCAAATTATACACTTTGACATCATCAGTGTTTACAGTGAAAGCAAAAATACATAAGTGCTTATATACTCATCACAAGTCTAATTAAATCTACCCATTATTTACCTATGTCCTGGTATACTTTTTTCTTTTGTTTTTATTATTTATTACGTTGCATTATGTGACAGTTTCATAGGCTCTGGGATTCCCCCATCCCCTCCTTGTCCTCTCCCCCAATGGTGGATTCCTCCACCAATTACAGTTCAAATTAAGTCGAGATTATTTCGTTGCGAACATATACCAAGCATAGAGTCCAGCATCTTATTGTCCAGATAAATTCAACAGTTTCTTGGGGAGACCATCTGTGGTCTGAAGGCAGAGCTGGCAGAATATCGTCCCGATCAGTTAGAAGTCCCAGCACAACATCAACAACAATCTACAACATTATGGAATTAATTGACATGGTATTGGATGATCAATACATTGTAACAGTGCAAGTTCTTAACCACATCCTGTGACTACTTCATTGACCCTTCAATTTTTGTTTATACATAGAACCAGCTGCTATACATCCTAAAGTGGCTATAGGATACTATTCAGCTGTCTCGTGTCTGTTTTCATTTTAGTATTTAGCAGTTTATTGTGTTGATGCATAATTTTGCTGAACTTGGTAGATTTTAGGATAATCTATACTGGCTTATAACTCTAACAAGGCCTTTGTCAACAGTTGAGGTGCAGAACAGTTTTAGGAGGGGTGTGCAGAGAAATCATCCATCCCCTAGTGAGGGGTAACTAATCTTTGGGTATACTTTTGATGTACATAATTTTCATGTCAGATGAAAATGTGAAGCCTGTAAAAGATAACGAACCCATGCATCTTTGCAGCTGTAATTTTCCTTACGGAACCTAGTTTGAGTTACATCTAGTAATGCTTATCCTAACTTTGGGGGGGTGCGCGAGTGGAGATTCTAAAATAAAACAATGTTCCTTTGGTAATTCACCTTCACCTTGCTTCAAACACTTAACACTTGTAATATGTTCCAATGTATTAACTTATTTCAAACAAGGAAAGCCTTATGAAAGAGATCTCACTTCATTTTATCTATCTATCTATCTAACTATCTATCTATCTATCTATCTATCCATCCATCCATCCATCCAAAATAAGAGAACAAAGATCTAACATAAATATGTGGAAACTGATGATACCTGAACTTAAATGTGGGCCTTTCAAATATACTGAGGCAGATTTTGTCAGGTGCATCATCTATCTAGTTTTTGACTGTATTTTATAAATGAAGACACACCTGTCTAGAAAACATAATTGATTGTGGCCAGTTACAGACTAAGCTATTATCTGCAGTGCCAACTGTGTTGTTAGAATTCAGCAAAAACACTTGTATTTATAGGAGAAATGTTGGGAAGATTTACCTGACCTGCTTGATATTACTAGATGGAATCTGTACTTTAGAAAGATCATTGTGCAGGATTTGAGTTATGTCTTACTACACACTCTCTATGGAACTGTTGAACACAATGATAACTTTTTTCTGTTACAGAAGCTATTAAATTTTCCTGCTTAGAAAGTGGAAGGAGCATCAAGTAGTGAATATTACTTTTTCCTATAAAACAGAATTGAACAGGAAGTCACAAATGAAATGATGATTGGTTACACAGGGTTCTATAATATCTGGTATCCAAAAAGAAGCAAGAATCCAGGAATAAACAGGAAACATATTTTCAGAAATGTCTGGAATATTTGTGGGTCTGTGTAACTGTCAAGTTCATTATCCAGGTTTCTTCTTGGGCAGATATTGGTCACAGTATAGTTAACTGTGAAAGGAGTTCAGTTACATTTCGAAACCAGTAAGGGAATTTAATGATTTGTAATTTTTAGAGAATTTTGTAATTCTTAGCTTTAACTAATTGTGCCTCTTGGTTTATTTAGTAGTACATTGTATTAACTTTCTACAACTGCTGAGACACACACCATAGAATGAGCAACTGTCACAAGAGAAATCTGTTTTCTCTGGCTTCAGAGGCTAGATGTGCAAGAAGGAAGTATCCATAGGGTTGGTTCCTGCCCAGGGCTGTGAATGAGAATCAGTTCCATGCCTCTGTCTTCCACGTGCAGGTGAGCTCTGTCATTTTCTGTCCTGCCAAACACTGCTCTGATCTCTGCCTCCATCGTTCTCTGGTGTCCTTCCTGTGCATGTGTCTCCCAACTTCCTCTTTGGATAATAACACCCATCATGGTGGGGTCTAGCTCTCGATGATAATCTCATCGAATTGTAATGACACCCTGGTTCCTGAGACATCTTGAGGTATTGGTAGTTGAAAATCCAATTTATGGATGTGGGTAGGAGTGATAATGATCAGACTGGAACATATGCATTTAGTTGAGCAAATTAGTGCACATGAACTTGATAAGTGTACCATTCAGGGTTCTACCAGGAAAACGTAGAACTGGGGTGTGTGTGTGCGTGTGTGTGTGTGCGCATGTGTGTGTGTGTGTGTGTGCAGAGAGAGATGGAGTCACTTCAATGTCTTGTGAAATCCATAGGACAGGCAATCAAGAAAGAGAGAAAGCCATGGAGGAAGAGCCAGTGTTTCAGTCAGCCAGGAGAAATTTTATTTCTCAGTGAAGCCTCAATTTTAACCCTATGACCTTTCAACTTCATGTCCTTGGAAGTCTCCTTTCTGTAAAGTTAACTGAAGATAATAAGTACATCTACAAGATTGTTTCACAAAAACCTGTAAACTTGGATTTGATTGAATAATGAGGTTTTATAACCAATCAAATTACTAAATTTGATCATCACAATAAATAAAAAGGGATGGACAAGAGACTACTCAGTTGTTGTTGTTGTTGTTATTATTATTATTATTTTGGATCCAAATGAGCTTGGGTAAATAGTCCTGGGAATGTTATCAAGTATCATGGGACAAACTGACTGTTTTTGGGAGAGGCTGGGTGTACAAGAGGTTGTCATGCTCTGTCATGGCCTGGGACTCTTGGTACATTTGTGCTTTCTCATACTGCCTGCAAACCAGCTCCTCTCTGCCATTGTACATCATGGAGCTGTAGCTTCCTTCTTTCAATTCAATCGTATGCTCCCTGAAGAAAAAATATCCAAAGCAATTTTCACCCCATCACACACTGGTAATCATTTTATTTTTCTGATTATGTTTCCTTCTCTCTTTCAGCCCTTTGGTAAATTACGTAGGGACCCTTTATTCTCATTCTCCCTTTTTCTGTCTCTCTGTGTGTCTATGCTAAGTGCCAGCTGTCATTGCTTGGCAGATAATTACCATTTTACAAACAGTATTTAGGGAAATGACATCATTTTCTGAATGTAGGGCTGTCATGGCTTACTCACAGGGCTTTCCTCTTTTAACCACCTTCTCTGTGTGTAGGCTGGGTGGAAGCAGTGAGGATGAAGGGGAGGAGGAAAAGGGAAGACCCTTGGCTCCAGGCTTTTTGGAGAAGAATCACATCCCATTTGTCACTGTTAGTCTGACAACTCTCATTTCACTCCTCCTAAATTCCCCCTGCCATGTTCTGCTTTTGGTGAATAAACAAATGAATGCTTATGTGCATTCAGTGAACTGGCCCTTCTCTTTGGCTGTTCTCATGGTTTGACAAAGATAGTAAGAGCTGCTTTGCTGTCCTGGATGATAGTGTTAGCTAAGGGGTGCCAGTGTTTCTGGATATTCTTGATTGTCCTGTTGAGTAATAAAAATGTTCTCAAATATTATAAGGAACAAATGTGTTATTCTAAATTTCTTAAATTAGTCTAATGGCAGAAATGTTACTTAAAGATCCTGTTAAGTCTATAAGATTAAATAAAAACAGCCGAACAAAATGAAAAGTACATTTATTAGCGTCAGTGTAGGGGCCCAATAATGTCATAAAAAGAGCATTGGACTTCAAGTTGGGTAGCCAACATGCCATCTTCAGCTTCTAGATGAGAAAGATAACTAAGATAGCTTTCCACAATAAAATAATGAGATAATTAAACTATTTGTCAAATACTGTTTCATTTACTTTATGTCCATTGCTTAACCACTCCATAACCTTACGTATGTATGCATTATTCATACTTTATGAAAAGGACATGAAGATGCAAGTGATGCTTGTTTAGTGGCTTGGATTCTGGTCATTCTAGTTCTAGAATCTAAACTCTTTGTTAGCCTTAGGGGTAATAAGTTTGGTGTTTTCAACAGGTGGTTAATGAAAATGATACAAGAAAACGGATTCATTTATTATCTGAGATTTTAAAGTAGTTTTGAACTTTTGTTCCTCCCACCCTACCACTGTGAATGATTTGTTACATTCTTTCCCAAGTATTGACAGAACTGGGGGTTCTACACTGTGGGAAGACAGAACACAGACATGTGTCGCTAAAGGGTAAGATAGGATATGATCTGATGAAGGTGTTATTAAGCACCTTCATTTTGGTGTAAGATACTATGTTTTTACATAAGGCGGGAATGTGTAACTCACTCACTCCATGTGGTCACTTGATGCCATTAGGAAAAGTGATGAACATTATTTGAGGTGGTTGCATGTATAACAAACACTGGTTTATAGTAAACATTTTATGAACCCACTCAAATTACATAAATGTATAGTAAAATATAGATACAAATCATGACATAGCCAAGTATTATCATTTTAGTATTATCTTTGGTTTCCCATCATATGCTGTACTTTATGCAACTAGCAGCACAGTAGGTATGTTTAGGTATGAGTGATGCACTGCTCCACGATCTGTGAAAGCTACAGAATCACTAGGCATTAGAAATGTTTAGCCCCATTTCTGTCTTACATGACTATCATCATATCATCATATATGTGGTCTGTCATTGTCTTTTTATGCAGAATGGAACTATAGTGCAAAAAAAGCTTACACCGGCTATGATTATTGAACTGGATGGTTCCTAGTCTTTCCAAGGATGAAGGAAAAGGAACCAATGACATTAACAAACTGAGTGCAGACCTGAGTTACATTTTTATTGAGTCAGAGACATGATCAGAATAAACCAATGTAGTGAGCTGAAGTTTGTGACAAGGCATTTGATTCTTTTTAAAAATAGAAAATATAATTTTGAATCATTAAATATCAGTTCGTCTCAAAGACCCCTTCAATAACAATAATGCCTGTGTTCAAGGTGCTGCACCTGCAGAGGCCTGATTCCTTCCTAACACGGTTGAAGATGCTCCTGGCATTTCTCACTCCACTGGAACTCCACATTGACCTTCTTCCTCAGGACAGCTTTGCCCAGCTTCCTCTTTCTGTTCACAGCAGTGCAAATAGAATAGATAGGGGAAGGATGTGTTTCTGTTCTTGAAACTAAAACTGAGATTACGTTTGATATAGAATTAGTCAGATACAATTGGCTTCAGTGGTGATCCTTTGGTGTACAGTGTAACTGAGTGCTATGCTTGTAGGGGGTTAAATAATATGTTCTTTTATATAAAGGCAACTCAAAGGGAGCCCTGGCTTCTTGGGCTAACAAGACAGAACACCTGGTAGGTTTCTTCTAGATGCCAACCCTGCCACTCTGCTCATACAGCCTGAGCAAGCCATTTAACGTTAAATTTTCTAACCTGTAATCAGGATGCAATAATAATTACCTGCAGTATTATTATAGCAATGAATTGATAATACACATAATCTGGAGCTTGATAATGGATAGTAACACTGTTATTCATCTTGAACTTAGGAAAATATATGTTTTTAACATGGAGAACTACCGAACCACATTTTGCATAAACAACTGTCATTCATGCTATTATAATTTTTGTACACATTGGAGGTTATTCACGTTATTGAAAATGTTTCTATATTTAGTTTTTTGTTATGTGTTAAAATAAGTGAAATAAAATATCACTCTGGCTTTTGGAACTGAGCCTAAATTAACCTACATTTGCACAAAAACTATACATTTGACATTCTAGTGGAGATTTGGCAAAATAATTGCACTAGAATTGAAAATGAATACACAGAGATACATATACTACACTATCCCACATAAGACAGTACCAAATCTGGTGTGGCGTACCTTAATGTGACTTTTCCCTCGTTGCGTATGGAGTTATCATATAGCATCACATTTTGATTAGATCACAAAAATGTAGAAACCTGTTCCACAACAAGCAAATCCTATTAAAATATCTTTTGACACCTAGGACCCAGAAAGACACAGATAGCCCAAAATGGGCTTCTCTGAACTTTTTCTATCAACACATAAAGAGCTGTGGGTTTATTAGATTAGCTAGGTAGATGGAAGTGTTAAAATGTGAAAAAGTTGGAATTGAGTGCTTGGACAAAAAGAGTCTTCTGTTTGAATCTAGTACATATGTTTGGTATATTCCCCTCACAATCCTTTCTATTATTAATGTATGGCTTAACAACCAAAGGTCATAAGGTATTTTGGCTAAAATATTTCCTGTAATAAAAACATGTGTCTCCATTCTGATGAGATATTTTACTGGGTGAACAGAATTTTCATGTTAATGCTAAGACTGTAGGGGGAAGTGAAAGAAAATATAGTTATTATTTATTTATGACTCCAACTTGTTCTAGAGTAGATTTAGAATTAAACAAACCAATTAACTGATGGTACAAGCAAAAGCACCCAAAAAGCAAATCCAGATATCATGAACAGGAGCTTTATGCACACACAGTCACACAAATTTGTTTGTATTCCAAAATTTTTAGATTTGCATTGCATATACAAGTTTGGAGCATTGAAACGGTATGAAGAGGAACTGCTAATGAGATAGTAAATTACACTCTTCTGTGAAGTGGAACATCTGCGTATAAAGTTGACAGAAACAATGTTAGGGGAAAGTGAGGAACATTCAGGAGGGGAAAAGTGCTGTTTGTCTCTTCCTCTCTGAACTCACACAGACCTGCTCTCCTAATATAGTGATCTGTTGCCACTAATTGCTACTGAGTTCTTTAAAGGCGACTCCCTAGAACAGATTTGGTGCAAGTGGAAATGAGCACTAAATTCCCTGGACTTAGTATCAGAAATATATATTATCTCTATAATTTCGTATTGATTGTTATGCATGTATATGTAGAGACTTGAAATAAAAAAAATAACTTACCTGTTTTTCTAAAAAGTTTAAACATGTTTGTGTTTGTTTCTTGCATTATAATTCTGTTTGGGAATATTATATTAGCTGTGGAGTTCTAGGCATAGGCTCTCACAGTGGGTTGTAAGCAAGTAATGGAGACAAAAAGAATCAGGAGATCTGATTGATAGCGGACAAGCTTCTCATTTGCAGGGAGAGTGGAAGGAAATGGCTTCACAATTACACAGATCTAATCAGTGGAGACACATTTTCATCAGCTTCTGAGCCCATGATGAGTCCATCAAGGAGTATGAAGAGGAGTAATGTGGAGCTGTGTTCCTTTCTTGCTCTGCAATGCATATCCAAAAAGGCAGAAGAAGCTAGCTCAGTATCTGCCTTGTCCTTCATATGTAACTTGCTATGCTTGAATATTATATTATTGCTATCCTTTTCATTCCTAGATGGCCTTTGCCACTCCTCAAACAGTGGCTGCTAATCTTCCCTGGCATTGCAGATTGCAGCTTTGTTATTGTTAGAGAGGCTACAATGTTTGTTTCCATTCCGTGCTTTCTAGCTAAGTTGCTTCACCTCTCTGAGCCTCAGATTCCTAATTGTTGATTTTTTGAGAAATAATGGAATATTTTAGTGTTCATTCTGAGCATTTTTGCAGTTTTATTCCTTGCAATAGCCTGTAGCCAAGTTAGCCCTCTCGTATCCTGGATCTAATCACTCAGAAGTTTCATGGTGGAGGAAAGCAAGTCTGGGTGGTTTCTTTTTCTCCCTCTTCTCCATTTTCCAAACTGGTCTGAAACAGGTTACTATGGCAACACACACCCTAGAAAGTTGATCTGTCTTCTTTAATACATCTTAGTTTAAGAAACCTATGAAAACAATAATTCTGTATAGTGTCAGCATCCAATTTGTTTTAATTTAAAGCTGATTCCAGTTAGAAGGAAAAGATCTTACATGTGTTTGTGTTCTCTCTCTCTTCTTACCTTTAGGTAACAAGCTCCTAGGTACAATAAAGAGTAAGAAAGAAATAGTTACATTAGAGAGATACCTGCAGAGCTGTCAATCTACAGGTGTTTGGCAGTGGGAAATTTCCTTGGCAAAGAGAAAAACCTCAGAGAGATTTAAAGATCCTATTGAAATTCACACTGTGAATTGCCATTCCCCACAAAGGCCCCTTAAGCTGAGACAGTGAGTGAATACTAGTCTCCCTATCTGGGTCAGTACTGACAGCCTTGGCACCACCCTTCATATTCCAGCCGCCTCTGCTGTCAGCTGCTGAGCCTGTGGGTCCCACAGGGCCTAGGGAGAGGCAGGCAGAAGTTTTACTCAGGCCTGTGTGAACTCCCATTGGGGCTGCAAGCTGAGATGTTCCCTCAATCAGATTTCCTCTGCGTTTAAATAGAAAAAAAAGAACTGATTTCAAATTCACTTTAGGATTTAAAATCTATCATGTGTTCCATTTGGGTACTTTGCACACCTGTAACTCCCTTCCTTTAATCACTTTGCAGCAGCATTTGAGTACCACTGATGGGTTGACCAGTAAGATGGCACTTTGTGGTTAATGCCACCTGAGAGCGCTTTGCTTTTATTGCTTTTCTCATCAACCCTTTCTATTTTAAGCTCTTATCTGATTCCCTTCACATTCACCCCTTTTGATGTTGCATCTCCCATCAGCCTTGGCATGTGTCTTCGCACTCTTTGATTCATTGTTCAGACTATATGAAAGCGCTAGATTGGGAGCCCAGAGATCTTGGTCCTCTGCTTGCAATTTCTGCATTCTGTACCAATGACCTTGAAAAGTTTTTTTTTTTTTCCTTTATCCTGCAGACTAAGATTTGGCGAGAAAATTGTGTGATTTTCTTTTTATTATATCCACAAAGACAATGGAATTGAACAGGAGGGTGGCCCTTGAAGACAGTGTCTACCCTGCTAGGGAGCAATAAATTTGAGATTTTGTTACTCTTGCTAGCTGCGTATATAACAAATATGAGGCAGAATGGAAGATACAGTAGCAGCTGAGCCAATGTAAGGGTAAATACACAGATTTTGTGCCACTGTAACCACAGAGGTTAATTATAAGGAGAGTTGTAAGTAATATTTTACATATAGTAAAGAATTTATAGCAGTTACGCATGGTTTTACATGTAGGTGAGGGAGCATCAGAACTTAAAAACTGGAATAAAAATTATTTGGGGGGCCTGGTGGTATGGCCTAGTGGCTAAAGTCCTCGCCTTGAACACACCGGGATCCCATATGGGCGCCAGTTCTAATCCTGGCAGCTCCGCTTCCCATCCAGTTCCCTGTTTGTGGCCTGGGAAAGCAGTCGAGGATGACCCAAAGCATTGGGTCCCTGCACCTGCGTGGGAGACCTGGAGGAAGTTCCTGGCTCCTGGCTTCAGATTGGCACAGCACCAGCCGTTGCAACTCACTTGGGGAGTGATTCATTGGATGGAAGTTCTTCCTCTCTGTCTCCTCCTCTGTGTATATCTGACTTTGTAATAAAAAATGAATAAATAAATCTTTACAAAAATTATTTGGGGACAAAAGTGCTTGAATTACATGCACATTTAATAATGTGCATTTCTAAGACATTGTGTGTTTGGATTTCAAAGTATTTTCCATCAAAATAAACAAATCAGTTACATTTTCAATGGATTTTCTAAAATACTCTTGTATATTGTTCTTTAAAATTTTTTTTTTTTAATTATGAGAAAGCATTCTTTGAAACTCTGTTTTAAAACTTCTCATGTGCCTGGCAAGAATTTTCCATTAGGGCTTGAGAGTGGCAGGTTTGTAAGCCATAGTTGCAAAGAAAAGATGTGACAAGTATCAGGCCTTTATAGTGGGATGTTTTATATGAGCCTCTACATTAGGTGCATTGCAGATTTCCCGGTAGGTCTCCACAGTCACATGTCAGCAATGAAGCTGTGACATCTCTGGACACCGGTGCGTCATGTAGATTATAGATTATGTCAAGAAGCCTGTGGCCACAAAAGAGTCATGCAGTGATTGCCAGCCACATTATTCAATGAGAAAAAATTACATTCAAGACGCGTTTTTTTTCTTTTTTGGTATTTATAGGGGATGTCGGGGGTGGTTCTACTTACTGAGGGAAAAGCAGCATCCTCTCAATACAAATGGTTCTGTGGAAAATCTTACTCCATTGAAGATGTTTTGAAAGTACAGAAGTTAAGCTTGTGTGTATGGTAGAGTTAATTATTTCCTTTTGTGCAAAAATTGTTGTAACATCTCATTTTTAGAATAGATACATTTCTAAACAGTTATCTTTGAAATGCGTCTTGTCAATTCAGTGTATGAAATATTATATTGCCCATTATGTATCATTTAAATTAAGTTTAATTCATCAAACACTTTGTGAGGGCCTATTATATGCCCAGCCCTGTGCTGAATGTATGGGCCTTGCAGATGAATGAGATGCAGCTGTTGCCTTCAAGAAGCTAGCAATCTAGCTAGAGAATCGGACCTCTTTGAAATCAGCTCTGGCAGCGTTTGATGTGTGCTATCGTGGTTATGGGGAAAACCACTATGGAAGCTCACAGAATGATTAATTCTGTTTGTGTGGGTTAAAGAAAGCTTTCAGAAAATTGAGGCTGAGGCTTTGAATTTTGCTGAAAGATTTTCTAGAGAGTAAAGTCCAGGTGAAAAGTGCACACCAAAAGGCATGAAAAACAAAAAGACAAGTTTTAAGGAGTGCTCATGACATACTGACACCACCACTTCAAGAAATGGAAAAGAAAAGGTGCTGTGGCTGCATTGATTGGTAGTGGATGAGCAGGATGGTGCAAAAGTAGTGAGTGGCTCTATTCTGAGCGTTCAGTCTGTCCTGTCAGCTGGCACCTGGTGAATCTTTTAAGAAAGGGAATGTTGCCTGAGCTTATGTTTGCAAACATGATTCTGACAGTGACTTGTGGAGAATATGTTGGCTGAGGGAGATACAGAAACCAGAGAATCTAATTCATAGAAATGGTATCTAAACCGAAGAACGGCAGTAAAGAGGAAGACAGGACAAAAAAGGTTATGAGACATCTGAACAGCAACATCTGGAATGCTGGTGACCAGTTGGATTGCAGGGTGGAAGAAACATAGGCCTGGAGTGAGTTCTAGGTTTGGGTGATTGCATAAGTGAAGATGATTTCAATATAAATTTAAAATACTATGCAGGAAAATATTCTGAGAGAAAAAATAATACAATTGTTTGAGATTGCAGATGTTTGTGAAACTCGGAAGTAAGATGTCCTGTAAGAAGTCTAAAATTCACAAGAAAGGTCGGGACTAGAAGCATGATTTTGGCCATCATCTGTGTATAGATGGGAGTTACAACTATGTAACAAATGGACTTCTCATAAAGTGAAAAGAAATATGGGATACCAATGCTGTGATATATACTAGTCTTTAAGGAGCAGGTGGAAGTAGTTGGACAAGTAAATATGATATTGATAGAAGAAAAGCTCAGAAAACGTACTGCCAGTGCAACTAGTCAAGGAATTCCTAGTTCGGCACTGGAGGGCAAAGGAAGTGGAATTGTTTGCTTTATTTTGTAAGGCTGGACAATTAAGGCAGAACAAGTGCAGGGGATGGCCAGACAGATTAACGGGATTTGATTCTTTGTTATTTTGTGGGATCTTGGAAAGCCATATGATCTCAGTTTTCTTATCCAGTGGAGAATGGTGTGTCATGGGAAATTGTTCAACAAACTGTATGTGAAGCTCTAAGAAAAGGTAACATACAAAGTAGGCAGTTGAAAACAATGGTTCCTTCTACTAACAGGCAAACATCAGAGCTTGTACTAAGCAGCAGACAAGTCTGAGCCCACGTCAGAGAAGGACTGCAGCAGGAACCATGGTTGGGGAGAGCTAGCCTGGGAGCTTCAGAAGTGATAGGACACTAGCAGGGCTGCTACTTCTGCTTGCAGTCACAGATGCTGCTTCCTGCACTAAATCTGTTTTCCAGAGACTGGCCTGTCTGTTGGTCATGTGAACCAGAGTGATTGGCTGTCAGTCTTGTAGAGCACTGAGATGTTATGAGTCATCAGGACTGATTTTCTGAGGGCCTCATGTTGGAATAAGAGCTGAGAGACTTGGTAAAGGTAAGTCAGGGTTCTATCTGTGCAGAAATTGCAAACTGGCTGGGGAAAAGATGTGCTGAAGGCTAGCATTTAGGGAGATGTAAGAGGTTCAACATTGAACTAGGATAGGGAATTACAAAGTCTGAGGGGTGGGAGTTAGAAGTGAGACTGAAGGCTACTTTAGACATGATGAAGCAAATTTCCCAAAGCTCCAAAAATAGCTATCTCCAGCTCTGAGTTACTAAAGCAGAAGACCAAGTGAGAGAGATTAGAATTCCCATTTTATCGCTGTGATCACTGATTTCCAGTAGAACAGAAAACGAAGGTGTCGAAAGAAACTGTAATGGCAGGTTTCCTTTTTACATGCCCTCCCTCTTTTTTCCTTTGTCCTTAAGGTAAGCTCAAGCTGCTTTGTCTTGGCTTTTGAGTTTATGAAGACCCAAAGGCCAAGAACAGCCTAGTACTCTGAAGTAAATGGTGCATTGTGAGATTTGTATGAGGATTTTGTGAGATAAAATATTTGAAAGTGTCCAGCACAGAGCCTGGCATATGGTTGTTGCTTCATAAATATTTATGGACTGAATGAGAAATAACTCTTCTAAGATCTGGCTGTGCTGACATTTGCTATCTGGTTCATGTGTCCATCTAAATGCCAATGAATCACAAATTCCTGCCTCTAGACTAGGTGTCTCTCTGAAGTTCAGATTCATATATTTCACTTCCTACTTAATATCACTGCTGGGTTGTCTCAATAAATGCCTCATTCTTAAAATATCAAAACCTGAACTTCTGAGCTTCTCTTCAAACATTCTCATTCCCTATGCCTCATCATCTTAGTTGGTGGGAAACCTGTCTTTCTGATTGTGTACCCCAATATCTGATTGATCTGACATTTCATTTCCCCTGACACATAGATTCTATTCTAACACTCAACCTTCAAATTATTTCGAAAATTTGACCAACTCCCACCACTTTTATTCTTATCACCTTTATCTAAGGTGCTGGCAACACTGGTGTATAGTAATGTCAGTGCATCCCAGTAGAGCCCCCTGCTTTAGTTCTTGCATCCCCATGGTTATTCTCAACCAAGCAGACTGACCCAATGGAACACCTAACAATATGAATTAATCATTTGAAGTCTTAATATAAGCTCATAAATACTTATTGTGCTTCCTGAATTATATTATATATGAAACTATTTATGAAAATTACCAAAAAGAAAGGAAAAGAATAGTAGATGTAAAATGAAAATAGAATATTAATATATGTAAGAAAATCTGGGGAAACATGCAACCTAATTACAGTTGAGTATTACAGAATATGAAGGGACATGAAGGTTAAGAAGGGATTGCTAAATTTGGCTACTATTGAATTACCTGTGAAATGGAGGTCTGCATTGTTAACAGAATAAAATGAAAGCATGAGTTTGTCAGATTTATAGAATATGTGACCAAAAATGCAAAAGAACTATTAGTAATTTTTCTAAAGATTTTAACAAGGAGTGGCACAAATGAGATGACAGTTCAAGGGCATACAGAATGATTTGGATCACGAATTTTCATTTGCAAATATGCCCATCGATAAATGCCTGCAATTTCAGAAATCTCTCAACTCTATTTCTCTACCTGAATTCCAGGACATTTTAGCTTTGATTTGTTCTGTCATCTTTTTGGTTCTTGTCCCTTAGTAGTACTATATGAATTTTATTCATATTGCAACCAGATTACCTTAGTTCCATTTTGTACTGCTTGGATGTTTGATCAACACACCCCTCTTAGCATCTGTATTTAGCCCAGGGACCCTAGACTTCATCCTTTTCTATTGATTTGATCTTCAACACATGGAAAAAAATCAGTCAAATGGAAGGTTGAGACAATAATTTATATTTTTTCTTAAATGTGTGACCTGCAGGTGGAAGTATTTGGAAAACAGAAAATGAACAGGCAACAGGCAGTTAGTGACACAAACAGGTGGCAGAGGATATGAGGGATGCGCTCAGGAACATAGTAGAAGCTAAACTTGTTTTTCAGTTGAGAAATCAGTGAATTTCAGCAGCTGTGAGCATGAAGTACAGAAGAAAGTTTAGCTGATATAGACCCTTTGTCCAAAGCACTATGATCCCTCAGCCTCCGGACTACTTCTTCAGGACTGTATACCCACTGTCCTGACCTCTGTTATTCTGCTTCCAAATATGTGACTCAGGTTTGGCAGATAACTAAATTGGAGGTTCAGCAAGATACAGATATCTTGAATTTGCTTGCCTTGTCTTCAGTGGCAGAATCAGTCCAAGGCCAAGGCACTCCAAATTTTTTTCAACATGAGAAGGGGTGGAATTAAAATTTTTCTTCACTGCTTCAAACCAAAGATTACTTTTCACATAAAAGTGAGCTTTAGGTAAAGGAAACTGAACAAATAACAGAAATTCATCTTGGCTGCTAGTCCAAAACCAATTCATTGCCAGGACATTAGCTAAAGCCTCCTGTGATCATGAGTCACCTTTCAAGTGGAAAATCTTTTTTCCGTTTTCCTCTTTCTTCATCAGCTGATTGTTGCCGCCAATATATTTTGTTTTTAGATACATCTCTACAAAAGGCACTTGAGCTTCTTTTTTCTCTCTTCTCAATGAGCACTTTCAGTAAGCCTTGTAATTAAAATGCACAAATTAGCCTCATCAGAAATCATCACATCTCAAGATTCAAGTTCAAAGGTGCCATAGTTTAAGAATTAGAAATTGTTTCCCTTATTTGTATTCATTTCTCAATCATATTTTGATGTGAATTATAGTTTGCATGAGCATGAAATGCTAGCCATATTGTAAACAACTCTAAACAAGATAGATTTTTTTAATCCCCCACAATATTTTATAGGGTAAGTTTCCAGTAATTAAATTGAATGTTTGTTTCACCCAATGGGAATATCTACTTCTGCAAATGCCTTCAATTCATTACCTATCCCGTTGAAAAAGCCTAACAACCCCAGGGTGTGCCATTACATATCCTTTCTCTTCGCTGTTCTTCCTAAATTAGTTCAGAACTCCTACTAATGTCATTGACAAAGGTGCCCCATATGACTAACTTTTTCATTAGCTACATGTTATTGGACATTTTGTTGCTCTATTTTGAGAGGCAATGCCATTGCTGCGAAACCTCAGTACAAAATCAAATCAATATAAACTCTCTACATTGGTTGAATTTATAGTTCCACTTGTGTATTGTGAGAATAAAGACACTCAGCTCTTGGAAATGCTTCAGACTCTTGATTTGCTTCTAATAGTTGTGAGGTGGATGATTACGGGCAGAGACCCATTTTTCATTTTGTCTGAAAAGTAGACAAGGAGAAGGACCATTTTAGGAAGATACACTCTAGAATAAATGCAGGAAATATCAAAGGCAATTACGGCAGCAGGATATGTGTATGGTTTGGCAAGATGAAGAGTGGGAAATGGGTGGAGACTGTGCAGTAATAGCTACAAACTCTTAAGCTGAGCTGGGACACTTCAGATGTGGTGCTTCTGGGTAGTCAAGAGACCTTTCCCAAAATGAATCAAATATCACAGATCCTTGAAAAAATTATCAAATATTTTGGAGAGCTGTTTCTAGTTTAAACTGTACTCCACCTGGGTTGCACTTGTTGCATATTATGGTTGGTGGTGCATTAAACCTGTGACCATTGAGTGGATCGAAATTATGTTTTCACAGGAAATGAAGAAAATAATAGGAAGAAAGGAAAGTTAAGGGAGGAGCAATGAGAAAGAGGAATGTATGGTTATTTTCTTAGAATTGTACCTATGGAACACATGATATCTGTTTATAGCAATAACATTTTTTAAAAAAAGGTTTGGGATCAGAATGCCAGATAGATTGATACATGGAATGATAGATAAATTCTCTTAAAAATGTGATGTGAATAAGATCATCAAAGGAGAATTTATAAGTAGTCAAGAAAATTGATTTTAATATTTCATGGTGTTCATGACATAGAAATTCAGTTCATCATTATAAATAAAGCTTCTGTATACAAATGTGGAATTCAAGCTGGATATCTAATTTCAAAAACACCATAATATTTGTTAATTGAATATATAATATTTGTTAATTTGCTAATATCATTAGTTCTTATAGAACAAAACTGGTTTACATATTTTTAAATGTGTCCTGTTAAGACATTAACTGATTTTGATGAACTTCCTGTCTTGAGGTTGAATTCATTATTGTTGACCTTTTTCATTACTGTCAACAGAATCAATTATCAGTTAATGGTTATCAATTCCTCTAATATCCATGGGTTTGCTGATCTATTAACAAAGAAAAATTGATATGGTTTATCATAATGTAAACTAGCTTCAGAATATTTATAGATTTTAATTAAAGGCTCTTAATTGATGTTGAACATTAAATCCTTTGTTTTTTCACATGTGATTTCAGTTGAAAATAGTTGTTTTGTGACTTTTCCCTAAGAAAGTTTTGTATAAAAATAAGACATTGAGTTTTAATACATTTGTATAACTGTTAACATACATGGCGTCTTTACCTTCTTATAAATACAGGTGTGCTTTTAAAGGCTTATGACAAATGAGTTGTCCAAATTAGCTTTTATATTGAGGAAATATAAAAAGAAACTCTTCCAAGTATTTTATATCTTCTCTAAGTATATATCTATTTCCTCTTGGTGTAAAATTGTTGATTTGTTTTTTTATTAACATGTATTTTCCAGGAACATTAGACAGGTTTCTGATATAGAAGACAGAAGAAAAGAAAAGGAGGAAAGAGAATGTCTAGAATTCTTTTTGACAGATAAATATACTTTAAAATGTAATTCTAAGTAATTGGGATATATTCATATAATAGTATATCAAGCTACAGTGAGAAAAATCTATAGCTTCATGTAATAATGTGAAGAAATATTCCAACAAAATTCTGACAAAAGGCAATAGGCTCTACTTTAATACATGCAAAAAAAAAAAAAATGCTGGTCAGTCCCGATGGAGCTCAGCAAAGATAGGTGATTGTTGGTAGTTAGCAGAAGTGTTTTTTGTTAGGAATAGAAGTGCCTTTCCCCAGATCTGGTGCTGTTTATTCAGCTGTGTTAGAGTTGTTAGGCGGATTCAAAAGGTCTACAGTTGTGGTCTTTGAGCTTTTGTGTATGTCATGCCTTAATGAATCAATTTATACTGGAATTTCGGAGGAAATGTAAGTATTGTTTTGATTGTGTAGCCTCAGTGATCCCCCTTAGAACATTGTACAGATCTCACTGAAATTTAGAAAAAAATTGGAAATCAAGTCCAGATTTAAATTTCCTTTTTTGTTATGTGTCTGGTATGTGACATAGCTTGTTCCTCTAATAGAAATTGTGAATTAAAATGGAAATATATCCCAATTGTTACTTGCCCTCAAATCTTGATTATTTTGACCTCTCTCATCTGAAATGAGGCTATCTCCCCACAATTGTATTTCTTTTATATTAAAATATACTCACTAAGAAAAATGCAATTATCTGATTTAATTAACATTTCCTCATTCTTTTGTAGAGAGCCGAGACAGTCATTGATTTTAAAAAAAGCCTTGAATAAATATAATTAACATAGTTATATGTGCATAGACTTGTGATTTACAATCATACCTCATGTGCCTATATTCTGTTATATATCAAACTTGGTTTTGACCTAATTCCAGCCTTGGTTTGGTATTTGTTTTTAATCCCACATACCATAAATTATTCTTTTACATGACCACATTTATTGAGTGCTCTTTACTTAAGGGAAAAGACTGGGTTGGGCAGTTCAAAGACCAAAGTGTTTATTTAGAACCAGAGCAGGGGCTGTGTGGAGAGACAGTTACCACACTGCAAACTTGTCATGTGTCTGTCTGAGCCTTTGTGTCGTTTCTCCGGGAGGACCTTTGAAGAAAGCTTGAGCAAAATTTGTTAAATAAATGCACTCAGAGTGGGAAGATTTTCAAGTTGCTCCTGTTTACTTCCTTCCAGAGTTGCTTTGAATCCCAGAGAGGACGGAGAATATCCAACCGACATTTCCTACATGGTGTCCACTCTCAACTGTGCTAATTCAATGCTGGTCAGGAGCCTCAGAGAGGCCGCTTTCTGGCACTGCCACGCTCCAGCCACAGAGACATTAAGAAAGGCTCTGTGAGTGGTTTCCCCTACTCTCCAAAATGAACGGGCAGAAAATCAGCATGCAAAGAGGGCCACTTCAAGCAATCATGGAAAATACATATTGAAAGACGAAGGTTAGACATAGGTTCCAGGATTTTTGACATTTAAGTAAATACATATTTTAATTAAAATTTCGTGTAAATCTTGAGATGCCCTAAAGTCACTAAATCTGTACCTTTTTTCTGTTTTTTAAAGATTTATTTATTTTTATTGGAAACTTGGATATACAAAGAGAAGAAGAGACAGAGAGGAAGATTCTCCATTTGTTGGTTCACTCCCCAAGTGGCCGCAATGATCAGAGCTGAGCCAATCCAGAGCCAGGAGCCAGGAGCCAGGAGCCTTTTCAGGTCTCCCATGCAAGTGCAGGGACCCAAAGCTTTGGGCCATCCCCCACTGATTTCCCAGGCCACAAGCAGGGAGCTGGATGGGAAGCAGGGATGCTCGGATTAGAACCGGTGCCAATATGGGATTCCGGTACATGCAAAGCAAGAACTTTATCCACTAGGCTAACACACCAGACCCTTTCTATTTTTAAAATTATTTTATTATTCCATGATATATTTCCACAGTCTGCAGTATATCTTTCCCCCTCTCCCCAAATCTCTGTCCACCCAGTAATGTCCCCCATGTCATTACAACAGTTTAGTTCTTCACAATCAGCAGTAAGCCCATCATTAAGTGTATCCTGACATTGTCAGTAGGCATGAAAAATGGCAGAGTCCAGCATCCTGTTGTCGAGATACATTCAGTAGTTCTGTCGATGTCTATCTTTGATTTGTCAGTAGAGATACACACTGCATTGTATTTTCATATCTGTATGTGGTAGTCTCTACTACATAGTTACTATACATCCCCTTAAATGAAAAGCCATAAAACAAAATCAACAACAGAGAGAAAAGCAGAAAATTAACAATATGAAGTTAAATTGGTAAAATGTTGGAGAAACTTTAATGTGTTAATGGCAAACGCATACCTTTTGATAGAGCAGTTCTTTTAGGATTGTATTTTATAAATAGGTCTGTTTATAGGAAATTGAAAGCATTGTTTACACTAGGTTGTAACAAATGAATGTAACATAAATAGGCACTAGATGCCTTAACCAGTATATTGGGACTGCTATGCTATGAAGATCATGTGATGCATCTTTAAAGATATCTATTAACAGCAGAAAAACAAAGATATTAGGATGGCAGATTGTTCTTTCTGGAAATTCTAGATGTAACATTCCCAAAACTGGATGATGGATAAGAAGCAATGATTCTGTATGTTGTAAAACATTTGCATAATAAAAATAAACTGGCTAACCAAAAAAAAAAAAACAATATGAAGTTAAATAACATGTTACCAAATGACCAATGTATCGTTGATGAAATAAAAAAGAAAATCGAAGACCTTCCTGAAGCAAACAACACTGTTGTGTAAGCTATGAGTCAGTGAGGAAATTAATAAGAAAAACCTTTTTTGAATGAATGAAAATAAAACAATATTGAAAGGGTTATTGATCACATATTTTGCATGAAGGTTGTCTTTTATCAGAGAGAATAAATGGTATTTGTCCTTTGGGGATTGACGTATTTCACTGAGCAAAATGATCTCTAGTTGGGACCTTTTGGTTTCAAATGGTAGGGTTTCATTCTTTTTAATGGCTAAGTAGTATTTCATGAAGTAATCAAGTAGCTAACAGACATATTAAAAATGCTTGTACTTCCTAACTTTTAGGTAAATACAAACAAAAACTGCATTGAGATTCCACCCAGCTCTAGTGAGATTAGCTACATTCAGAACTTGACTAACTACAGTTACTGGCGTGGATGTGGAGAGAAACATACCCTCCTTCACTGCTGCTGGAGTGTAGGCACATACAACCACTCTAGAAGTCAGTATGGAGAGTGCTAAGAGAACGGAAAATTGACCTGCCACATGATCCAGTTTTCCCACTTCTGGGAATATATCCAACGAAAATGAAATCTGCATATGAGAAGGGGATTTTAATCCTATGTTTAGTGCAGCACAATCTACAATAACAAAGACATGGTGACAATGAAGATGCCTGTCCAGAGAGGCGTGGTTATATCTAATTTTTATATGAAGTTTGGAATACTTTCATTTTAATGGTAGTTAATTCATTTAAAATTATTTGGTTGGTTTAACATGAAGCCATAATTTCAACAAATAAGTGATGTTGAAGAATGAATAGTGATAATAAGAATCTTCATTTTAAAATCACTTATTATGTTTCTAGATTTTTCCCATGATACGATTTTATTGTTGTGTGGATTCACCCATTCCTGCCCCTTTCTCCCCATTTCACCTCCCACAGTTTTCCTCCACATTATTAAAGTAGTATACTCCTTTAGAAGCAGTTTTAAGTTTAACATTCTGCTATTAAGTGCATCATGGATTTGTATAATCAGAAAAAGCATAAAGTGTAGTAACATATTGTCAAAGTGTATTTGACAGTTTCCCTGGTAGTCCTCCTTTTATTTTGGTGTGGTGATGCCTACTGCTGCCTATCTTTACTTTCCAGTATGATAGTCTCCGTTATACAGTTCACCTATATATCTATTGGTTTTGTATTTTGTGAATGTTGCCATATATAAGAAAACATGATGTTCCATTGGGCATAATGGTCTCAACTAGAAACCATTTTGTTGCAAATAGTAGAATTTCAGTCTTTCCAATGACTATGTAATATTTTAAAGAGTGGATGAATTATATCATGGTTATCCATTCCTCTTTCTTTGTCTGGATTGTTTTCATATCTTCACTATTATGGAGTGCCTGCTTTAAATAAAGGGTTGCATTTTGCATGTTGAGAAATCATATATAGATTCCACTTTGTTTGGACACATTCTCAAAAGCAGGATAGCTGGGTCACACAGTAGGTGAATTTTCAGTTGTGTGATCACTCTCCATATTGACTTCCACAGTGGCATGAGCATCATTTATACGAAGCAGGACATGTATCAGAAGTGCATTTCTAGAAACAGTCCTGAACATACAGATATGGAGAAGAGACTTCTGCTACTTTAATATATTTTCTATTACAATGTTTTGCTGTTACCATTTTTATTAAAATGTATTGCCTTTTGTAAAAGCAACAAATAAAATAATTTTCAATAAACAGTTTTTATGTTTCCGTTTTTATGGATCAACTCTGATCTGAAAATTTGGATTGGAAAATTCTAGAAGTAAACAATTCAGTGTTAAAATTGCATGTCACATTGGGTAGTGTGAGAAATAGTCTCAGTTCTTGCTCTGTTTTGTCCAGGGTGTGAGTCATCTCATTGTCCAGCACATTTACATTCTGCATGCCACTTGTTTATTGCTTCCTTGTTTTCAAGTAACCCTTTTTGACGTAGTAGTGCATAAGAGTAGAGATATTACCAATTCTGGTTTATAAAAGAGATGAAAAAAGTGTTCCCTGGAAGTGAAAATGAGAAAGTTCTTATTACTGAAGTTGTTAAAGTCTACAGTAGGTTATTATTAGTGTTAATTGCTTGCTGTGCCCAGTTTCTATATTAACGTTTATCATAATTATGTGTGTACAGAAAAAAGTATCTAGTACTGCCTACAGTATCAGGTGTCCACTATGGGTGTTCAAACCTATCCCTGGGGATAAGGGGAAATATTGTAAAACTGCCTAAGAAATGTAAACTGACAACTTAATTACAATCATCAAAAATGCATAGATTGGACCCGGCATTAGAGTCTAGTGGTTAAAGTCCTTGCCTTACATGCACTGGGATCCCATATGGGCGCCGGTTCTAATCCCGGCAGCTCCACTTCCCGTGCTCCCTGCTTGTGGCCTGGGAAAGCAGTGGAGGACAGCCCAAAGCCTTGGGACCCCGCACCCATGTGGGAGACCCAGAATAGCTTGTGCCTCCCAGCTTCGGGTTGGCTCAGCTCCAGCCATTGAGATCACTTGGGGAGTGAACCATCGGACGGAAGATCTTTCTCTCTCTTTTCTCCTCTCTCTATGTATCTGACTTCTCAGTAATAAATAAATAAATCTTTCTAAAAAATGCATAGGTCAATCGTTTGTATTAAACTCAGCCATTCAACGATGTTGTGTGGATAGAGGACTAATTAGGTCCTATACGAGGATCTGGGAGCATTTACGTATTTTCTGTTATACAAAAGAGTCTTCATCATGTTTGTATTGAGTCATTAATATTTGAGAAAAAATGAAAAAATCAAGCGAAGAAAACATAGTTGTTTATGATATCATTTCATTTCTTCCTTGTTGATTTATTACCTAGTTCTACCTCCTCACCCCACCCGTCAAAGGGGATCCTCCTGAAGTAGATCTAGTCTGTTCTGTGTCTCTTTCTGCTGCAACTACTGGTCCTTGACTCTTGCTTCTCGGTTGACTTCTGGGAATCAGGCAGCATTGCATGTTTCAAGCTTTATTTTTTCCATGTTATTTATACAAATTATTTCTATAATTTATTTCATGTTATATATACAGCTAACATGGGATTACCTCTTTGCATCTCATTGGTGGGTAATTGAATGTGTTTTTTTCTATTGGTCATTTAGAGAAGTAAGTTAAACCAAAACTTTAGTAACTTTAATAGAGAAATATTTTTAAAACAGAAATCTCACAGTGCAACTCACATCCCATCACATATAAAACTTGTTCTTCACTACAGCCAACCCAGTTTATTAAAAATTTAATTCCTATTCTATTCATCATCATTAACTCCAGCAATTGGCTCATATATTTAAATGAGGCAAATCGTGAAGATTTCAGGAGTAACTAGCAGTTTTTCAAGTCACCAAAAATAATATCTTCAGTTTAAGAGAATTTGTGTCAACCCAATTTATGAGGAATAAAAATGCCATGAATCAGATCATTTTATAGATATAGTTTTTTGTGTCATCTCCAAATCCAAGACTTGCAGTTGCCTAATGGAGAAAATGAATTAAGATTTATCACCAATAAATGAAAAGCATGTTCTCAATCACTTAAATGAGCCCTTCACACAAATTGAGATTTCAATGAGATCTTATCTTCAAAAATAGAAAATAGACTTCTTACGAATTCTCCTTTGAAATGTTTTTGATATGTATTCTGAGTGGGATGCTTGTTGGACTAATGCTTGCATGTGAAGAGCAGTATGCGTTTCACATGTTTATTTCTGGGAAATTTGCATTTTGACTTTCTCATGTTCTGGTAAATGACTACTTAAAGTAAAGTGGTACCCATTTTGCTTTATTACTTTAATTTCCTTAAAAGTGAGCTCTATTCCTTCCCTATTTTGAGTCCAAAGGCAGCATAGAGTCTTAATAAACTTCAAATGTATTTGGATAGCTGATAAATTTAATGATCTCATCAACTTAAAAATTGCAAGTAAAAGTAAGTGATCTTGAGAATAATTAACAGGGCAATGATGGGAGAAGAGAGAATTATATAGAATAAATGATAATGCCCTTATTTGTGTGAAAAGTCCCATTGAGAAAATGAAATCCCTATTTTGCCTAAATTTGTAGCTTAAAATGTACTATGTATGTATAATATAGTCTATCTTAATAATTGAAAATAATTTAGAAATATAATATTGCCCTGTCTTTGTAGCTCAGTAAAATACAAAGCAACTATTTCAACTACCAGGCAGAAATAAAAGCAATAATCAAAGACTGGTGCATTTCAGTTCATGATAGCCAGGAAATAATTAATATGGAAGTGATCATACTGCCTTAAAGAGATCAGCAGTAAGGCTAAAGAGACTTTTTTTTATCTCTCTCCAAATGTCTGTGGTTTTATTCCAGAATATGTTAATATGATAAATTAGAAAGGATATGTGTTGCCTTTATCTAATGCATTAATATTCTTAACGTATTCTTACCACATGTTTTAAGTGGTATACTGAAAGAGAGGGCTTCGACGTTTCTGCCCCTGAGAATAAGAATATTATAATTTTACATTTTAGATTTTTTAAAGACATCTTAAAAGATCTTCTTACATAGTATAAAAAGTAGGCATAGGAAAAGTTTAAAGCATATAGAAAGAATATTAACAGTGTTATTATAATGAAAAGTAGACCGATGTTTAGCTTTTATATTGTTGTTTTGAAATTCTTTGTAAATAACCCTTTAATGTATGTGTGAGGGAGAATGCTTCCACAATGTTGTCCTTGGCTCACAGATGACAAGGATGATAATTTTTGAAGTAGTACATAAACCTATGGGAAAGATATTTTTCACATTCTACAGATGATCAGAATAAGGTCTAAACTGCTAATATTCACAACATGCCAACAATTGTCAGTGGCGGAAGCAGGGAATTTGATGCGAGCCCTCACTCTTCACTGTTATATTGCCCTGTCAACAGCTGTGTGGTGAGCTCCGTGGGGCCTAGCTGGATTGCAGCATGTAAAACTAGTTTTACACTTACTTTCAGAATTGAAATCATTTTAGAATTTGATCCAAACATCAATTAGAAACCACAATATATTAGTAATAAGTGTGTACATTTGGATTAGATGACTTTCTCATTTTTCTATCACATTTAAAAAAATACTGAATGAACTCTCTAATAACCTATGAATTTGGGCTTTCATCTACTCACCAATTCATTAGTTTAGTCTTTGGTTCGGATATACATTTTATCAGGGGCACATACTCAGGTTTTCAGTTAAATGAGGCTGGATTGCCTCAAGACTTAACCCCTGCAAACACTTTAGTCATAGTAACAAGGAGGCATCTTTGTTAGGCTGGAAACTTGCCTCTATTTTGTGAAAAATTTCAGCTTGTCCTCATAATCTGGCTTTCAGGCACCTATAGGTAGAAGGAAAAGAGTGGGTTGTGTTTCTGGTATGTAGTAGCTACAAAAGTGTATTCCATCATAACTTCAGGCATTGCTTGTGCAGCCATTACTGCAACCCGGGTAACTATGGCTACTGAGGTTTTATTACAGGTTCCATTTAGTAAGGCAAATATCTAATACTGGAGCAGTTTTCTTAGATATGTATGTAGTGAAGAAGTGGCAAGATTATTAGAACAATTTTCCATTATTTGCTTGGTTTCCATTAAATTGTATCTGACCTATCGTGTTCCCATTTACATGGTTACATCTACTATTTTTATGCTCTCATCTTCACCATCAATCAATTCAATTGATATCTTACATGTGCTTTAAACTTCCACTGCTCCTAATTTTTCTTTATACTGTATTGTTAGGCTTTCTCTTAAAATGTTTCAAAAATCTAAAATTGTACGTATATAATTTATAAATGTGTTTAATATATGTTATACATACACATGCACACAGTTTAAATGAAATATTTAAGTTCCTGATCTAATTGGTTATGTTACTAGAAATGTCCGGTGGGTTCTTTCCTCAGCTTAGTATAGAAATAAAATGCTGGGAATCTGTTGCAGACAGAAAAGTTTATTTGCAAAGGGACCAGGTGAGCAGGAAAAGGAGAGGAAGAGGGATGGGGAAAGCACCGCTGGAAAGAAAACCAGGAGGTGGGTGCCTCTTAAAAGAGGAGGGGGACAGAGACACCAAAGGTTTGAGGAAGGGTCTTGGGATTTTAAGCATTCCCTGACCCCTCCTTGTTGCGCAGGGAACCTACAGGGTAAGATGTTCCCCATTAGTTAGGAAATGGGTGGGCAATGCTGGTGTCTCCCACTTGAAGGTGTGGCCAAGACCTCAGCAGACCTGGATGGTCTCAGGTTACATGTATTCTTAGGTAGTAAAAATGTTAACGATTCACATTCAAATAAACACACACTTAACACCTGTGAACCAGTAATGGTACAGTTAAAGGAGTGAGAGCTCAAATACAGTGAGCTAGGAATCAGTTACTAAATTACATAAAGACATGGCAAGTGCCATTGTAGATATAAGCAGCTGGAAATTTCCTGGGGGCTGAATGCTCTGCATTCAGAATTCAGTTGTGGGTTCTCATGGGTTGTTAGAACCATGTGAGAGTCATTTTTTTGACTGTCTTTTATCCACTTGGTTATGTTCTCATGTTTCTCTTATTACCAAGGACAGAGTATAGGGTTCTGATAGCTTTATCTGCAACCAATTCTAAGATGGAGGTGAGAAAAGAAATTTCAGTTGTATTCATCTCAGAAGTCTTACTGATGCAGTGAATACCTGGTTTTCATTGTTTAGATACAGATTCTGGAAAGTCCAGAGGGATTCTAACAGAAATGTTTACAGATTTATTTTTTATTGGAATGTCAGATATACACAGAAGGGAAGAGACAGAGAGGGAGTTCTTCTGTCCACTGATTTCACTCCCCAAGTGGCAGCAATGGCTGGAGCTGCACCAATTCAAAACCAGGAGCCAGGAGCCTTTTCTGGGTCTCCCACGCTGGTGCAGGGTTCCAATGATTTGGGCCGTCCTCCACTGCTTTCTCAAGCCACAAACAGGGAGCTGGATGGGAAGAGAGGCCACCAGGATTTGAACCAGAGCCTACATGAGATCCCGGTGCATGCAAGGTGAAGATTTTAGCTGCTAGGCTACGACTCCAGGCCCCAGAAATATTATCAGAGGAGAGAAAAGGTGACGATGTAATCTAATGTTCTTTCATTGTTGTGGTAGATGAAGAACAAATACCACCCGTATCATGTTTTCTGCATACATATTTATTTCCTTCTCTGCAGAATGGGTAAATAGAAACCTTGGTTACAGCCTTACCTTCCATTTGTTTAGAAGTAGGGTCAGAATTATTGGTTTACTTTACAGTATTTATTTCTTGCCCACAGATAGAACTTAAAATCATCTCTAGCTTATAGGGTGGACACTATGCAACTCGAGCCAGAGGCCTGGGACTGTTAAAATGGCTGTCACTAGTGCTGTCCTAAGCACTTTTTATTGCTGACAGTGTCCTTTCTTTCCAATTTTATCCCATCAGCAGGACTTGCCCCAGGATTGTTTATGGTGATGACTGTCTGAGTAGCTCAGCTATACCACAATTCCTGTGCTTTGGCACAAAAATAAACCAGTGATAAGCATACCATTGTAATGATTGGATTCTAGATCATTTTTATCGGACAAAAATACAATAGATGTCCCCAAGTTGAATTTTGACTGTCTTTGTCCTTGATTTTTCCTAAAGGCATCTGTACCTAGCGTGTCTTCCAGACTTTCTGAGCAGTTTTTCTGGTTAATTCCATAGCTACACTGATATATTAAAAGAGATCAGAAGAGAATTTCCACCTGAACTTTGGTGTTCAGTATGATCACTTTCTAAAATGAGTACATGTCGTAATGGTGTCTCACTGCACGTTTTCACTTGGGCTATAAACATGGATGAGATTGGATGTCCTGAACCTATGTATTGTTTCCTCACTTTAATTTAAATTTCCTGACATTTCTTCGAGTATTTTTTCACTACAGTTCAATTTTCTGGTATTGATATTCAAAACAAGTAGCACAAAGAGATATTTTACCCTGAAAGTAGGCTATAAATAGGTCTGTGTTCATGGCGGACTAATATAAAAAGCAATTTTTTAGATATATGGGCAATATGGCTATAGTTGCAGTGTAGGTAGGCCTCCTAATCTTCACTTTTAAATGATTTTTTAATCTGAAGTCCGCTGATATCAGTCTACATCTTCTCTCCTTATATTAAGCATTGATTTTTATGTAGCTATTTTTAACTGGATGTTAAATTGCCATCATTTTGTAGCAGCTACTAATTATTCCACATAGAAAATTTGCATGTTACAATACCTGGTGGTTAGTACTGTTTTGGCCAAGTAGCTCTTTAAGAACGTAGTCATTCATAGGCTACCATTAGAAAAATTCTTTGTGAACAAACCTAAAATATCAGAGCAAAATGCCACAGTGACTACAAAAATGCAGGTCACTTCAGAGCTTGGTGAAACTGTGTTACAAAATTAGATGAATTTCCTTTTTGATTTTCAGCCACGACTGAGTATTGATTCCTTCCCTCGGCAACTTTTACCTGTGTCCTCTGATTTCCCCACAGCTTTAACAGTCTCTGATGTTTTGGGAGCAAGAAGAGTACATATGTATTTATATACGTGGAGGAAGATGCTGACATACATGCCGTTAAAAATAAGTAGAGCTTTAATATGTATACGGAGCACACACAGAGGCATTTGCATATTCCGTGCTGCAGTCTCTGCTTAGCAATGATGCTTGCTCTAAACCCTGGCTAGTCTAACTTGGTGAGACTTATCATGAAGCAAGCATGTCAGTAGGTTATTGGGAAATATTTGCTTAAAACATTTTGCTTCCTGAAAGGCTGATGTACTATTCTTCCTGGCTGTTCCATCTGACGCCATGTTTTCAGATTGCCCCAGTGGCACCCATTGGGTCAATGTAGGGACATGGATGGCTGCTGGAAAATCATTGTAATTTTACCATCTTCTCCTAACAGAGTACACCCTCAGGCCAAGTGGTAAAATACCACCTCCGCCAGCTCCAACATCCATCACTATAATGAGCTACAAAATCAATCTGTAATTGACAAAAGCATTTTTAATCAAAGTATGAGGCATTTAGAGTCTCCAGATACTGCTTTTTGGCTTACATCACTATTTACCATACAGTGGAATGGGAGATAGTTGATTCTGTTCAAAAGCTTACATTATTTCTGCCAAGGAACAAGATATGTTTTTTAGGAACTCCTCTACCAAAAAGCAAATAGGCCTAATTTTTTAGTTTTGTCATAAAACTTAAAGTCAGAAAGATTTTATTTGCCATTTTAGAGGAGAGTAGATTTTGTGTGGGTGTAGGTGTGTGTGAAGTGTTATGTCAATCTTTCTACCAATGGCCTCTAGACCAAAGTACTAACCTTTGACTTAAAAGACATCATACATACACACATTGTAATCCAAAGGACATTTTCTGTTGGTCCTCACCCCTCAGTTCTTTAGCTGTGGTTTGAAGAATTTATAGGTATCATAAAACATTCATCTTAGAAGTATTGTTATTTCTTAAATAACAATTTATGTTCCAGTCTTTTCATACTGGAGTGGTTAGAGATGAGACTCAAAGATGGCAGGAAGTATATTATCAAGAGTTTTGTAATTGATGCTTGAATATGAATTTTATATAATGGAAAACGAACCCAAGAGGACTGATAATCAGATTTGTTGTGAATTTTTTGTATATTGAATGAATGAAGATAGAAATTGAAGATTAATATGTACATTTACATGATTTCATTTTTGTAAAAGGCAAAAGTGCATTTATGTGTGTTTATATATACTTGTATATACAAAGGAAAATGTTTCAAAGGATATACTTTAACTTGTTCACAGTGATAACCTCTGGGGAATGGGATTAGAGGGAAGGGGATTTATGTGGCTGTCTGTATACTGGGTGGGATATTGTGCTTTTATTTCTGTATTTGAATTTTTAGTAAATAGGTAAAAAAAAAAAAGAAGTATTGTTATTTCTTGTTCAGTTTGAACATCTCAAAACAGTATGTGGCCCTTTTAGTGTGTTTTCAAGTAGTGGTAATTATATCCAAGAGCAACAAATTTATGAGTATTTGCAATGACTTTGGAGCATGATATTTAGTATCAGTCTTAAGTTTGGGGACGAGCTCTAACTTTAGCCTTGAAAAGCAAGACTCTTGGGTACAGAATCAGGCCCAACATCTCCTGATATTTTGGCCTTGGTACTATATACATGCAAGAATAGCTAGATCACTGTCTGGCCTCATTATCAGGAACAGGAGCTAAAATTTTTTTGAGGAAAATCATCCAGAAGTTACAAAATAACTGAAATAATAATACAAAGTGTCATTTGTACAGTTAATTTCTCTCTGTGTGCCCAGGCATATGAACATGCAAATTTCATTAGGTTTTACATGTATCAACTTCTAATAATTTAGATCAGATTTTCAAGATTTTTAACATTTCAAAAATCTTCAGTTCACTATTTTTTTAACATTTCTTACTGTTCATTTGTTTGGAATATGTGACTTATGTAAATTACTTAATATCACTTATAATACTATATATTGGGATTGCTTATTTGATTTGAAGCATTATATTTAATACTGTTTGTATGTCAGCATTTGATTGTCTCCATAATTCTGTGAGTAGACTCTTGACTGTCATTTCATAGGACTGCAAATTGAGTGTTATAGAAATGATATAATTTGTCCTAGGTCACATAGCTTTTAAGTAGTGGAAATAAGATTGAACATAGGCTATTTGACTTCAGACCCAATGTGTCATGTCAATGGAATTCTAGCCTAGGTATCAACTCCTGTGTTAATTAAAAACTCCATGTATAAATGCACCCACTCATTACAGTGGATCTTGTGGGTTCTAAGTGAGCCCCTTTTCAGTTATGCATTTTCTTACTTTCATCTAAGGAAGCATTTCTAGTTAAATTCAACTCATTTACTAAGCTATCAATAAAAGTAATTTTATGCCTAGGCCATTAAAGCAAATATGATTGTTAGTGACAGTGAATGTAATTCCTGCAGCTGCTGTGATAATCTAATTCTAAACTATTCCTCAGCCTTTGCTAGCAGAAATGTCTAGCGGTTCCACTAATGGAACTTTAAGATGATGTAGAAAGATTAAAGGAAGGTACTGAAATGCCTAGAAAAAAAATAGAGAAAAAAATCCATATTTTCATTCCCATAGAGATAAGTAGTATGGTCCCTATCTAAAGCCTTTATTGGAATGGACAAGAGTTAGAATTCATAGTCACCTATTGACCTGAACTAAATTCTACTTAATGGCATTCAGATCAAAATAACAATAAGAACAGAAGCCACAGGGCTGCGTTGTCAGTTTCAGTGCAGCCTGCACTAAGTAGGATACACATTACCTTTCTCTCTTGATATTCTTCACAATTGATATTACACATTATGATTCCCAATACTATTGTATATCAACCTCTTTGAGAATTGTTGAGTATGTCATAGGCAATGTTCATTTACTCTCTTGTTTTTGCAGGGAAGAAGATGAGGAAAATATACGTTGAAAATTCTTACGTAGGTTCTTACTTGTTACACTGCCCTTTGTCATTCTTTTTTTAGTTGCTCCATGCCAATTCTGGGAACAGCTTACAGCAAAACTGATTAAATTGATTTTTCAGAATGTAGAATCTAATCTAGAAATAAAGTTTAGGTGTCAGAAGTCCCAGTCAAACTGCTGACAAAGTATTTGAAAAAAAAACAAACAAAACAGTTTTCATGGACCTTAGATCTAGTATTTATAAAATGAGCTAAACATCTTTCCATTTGAATTTCCTTGATATGTTGGAAGATGAATAGAACTTTATTAAAGATAGTAGAGATATATTAACAAGTTTTTCAGATATGTCAGGCATTTTGGAGAGTTTGCTTCAGAACAGCAGTCAATCAAATATATTATTTCATTATTTTCTGTCTTATTATCGTGCATTTTTGATGAGTTGGCTTGCCTACAACACAAAAATAATTTGCTGAGATGTTCTTGCATTTTATAATTCCATATCTGTAGACCAAGACTCTTTTACCTACTACTCTGGGATATTTTGGGGAAGCCTAACTGGTAGGATAGAAAGAACATTCATTGGCACTTAAAAAATCTGTGTCCTGTTCCTACTTGAATCACTAAGATTTTTAGCAAATTTCTTGTTTCATTTTGAACTAATAACCTCCACATGTTATTTTCAGTATGTTCAACAAAATAATTTTTAAATATTTTTTTATTGGGAAGGTAAATTTATAGAGAAAGTCTGCTGGTTCACTCTCCAAATGGCTTCAATAGCTAGGACTGAGCTGATCAGAAGTCAAAAGCCAGGAGCTTCTTCCTGGTTTCCCATGTGGGTGTTGGATACCAAACTTGGGCCATCTTCCACTGCTCTCCCAGGCCATTAGCAGGGTACTTAATTAGAAGTGGAATAGCCTAGGCGTGATTCTGTGCCCTTATGAGATGCCGGCATTTGAGGGTAGGGGATTATGCTGTTGAGCCACAGAGCTAGCCCTGCAAAAAGAAGTTTTTATTGTGTATTCTTACAAGCTTTAATTGGAAATACTTTGTTTATCAAATTTCAGTAATTTATTTAAAAAATTTTTATTCCATGGAATGAATAATGCATACATATTTAAAAGAGTCAAATTATGAATTATCACAACAAAATAAGTTATTCAATAATTAAATTGCCCTTCCTGTGATGTTATAGGACCGTGTGAAGATGAATATTCAATATGTTAGTCCTCCAAAATATTAGAAATAGATATTTGATCCCCTTCACCATCATAATAAACCCAAGAAGAGACATATCAATTAAGAAGTGAAGGGCAGATTATCTTTCTGAAGTTCTATGTCCAAGAAGCACCATGGTCCCATTGGTTCTTTTTACTTTTATTCTCACATGTTGGTTTCTTGGGCCAAATCAACAGATGGTTTTCCACCAAAAGCACTAATGACCTTGTATGGGTGGGTGCCTTTTCTTAAGCTGTCCTATAAGAATAGACAAAACCTAATGTTAAATTCTATTTGATGCTTCAAAGCCATGTCTGAAAATTGATTTTCATATGAAGCGTTAATTTTTCTCCCACAACATGCGGTTATACTATATCATATCATATTCTGAACTGAGCACTTTCTTGTAATTTTCTTTCACTTTTCCCCACTGAGATTTCACTTAGGTTCTCTGTAAATATGCTGTCCTCAGTTTCTCTCCTGCAAGGCTGTAAGCATCTCTAGCATAAAAATTATATTTCTCTTTATATTCTTTGAGTAGTATCTTGTACTTATCAGTCACACAATTAATATTTGTTCACCAAGTAAATAATGTCATTGAAGCATAAGATTAAAGACTTTAACTGAGGGTGATAAGAATGATTTAATAGCGAGTTACTCCAGAAATGTGTGAATACTTCATTTTTTTTCCTTCTGATGATAATTAAAGAAGACTCATCAGTTCTTCTTCTTGTTAATCGTATTCCCCACTTGGGCAGTTTTGTTAACAAGAATTTGCCAATGAAGCAACAGAGCAAATTCAAGAGATTAAGAAAAAACATATCAGACTTACAGCACTGGGGGGAAAAAAAGATGTTGTTATCATTTATCTTGTAGCTGCTTGTTCTGGTTGCCAATTTGGTATCAGGACAAGTTTTCTTTTCCTCTATTCACACACCACATTATTTTCTTTGTAAATGAAAGGGGTCGGAAGGAAAGGAGATAGTTCACACTTAAGATACTTTTGGAAACGCAGTGAAAAATTCACAGTTATGGTCCGTGAAGATTATGCCAACCACATCAGCAGCTGAGAGGCCATGCTGTGTAGGCTGTTCTGACATTTTCTTCTATCTGAACCAGTTCCAGTTTTTCTTTGTCTTTTGTGATTAGGAAATATGATTGAAAATCACACAAGCACACTTTTAAGATCATCTTAATGAAGTAATTAAAGGCTACAAAGATACAATATCTCATTTTCAAAAGTAATAAAAATCACAGTCTTTTTTTTGGATCTCAGGTATGTAGGGAGAAGGAACAATAAAATGTCATTATAGTACCAGACAGAGATGGTGCCTCCATAACTTATTAAAGGAGTATTATTTGCCTTACAAGTACTTTTCTGCCAATCATAGGAGATTGCCCCAATACTGGAGCATGTGATCAGCAATAATTGTCAAAAGTCAGAGGAAAGCAGTATCACTACCACAATGCTCCCAGCTTCCCTGCTCAAACCACACTGATATGTCTTGCTGATTTTGTTCTGTCTCCTCCAAGCATGATCTCCAATAATGGGTATAGTGTTGACTTAACGTGTGCTCAGTGAGACAGTTGGAGTTCATGTCCCATATCCCTTGAGTTGCTAATGATAATCATTTAATCTTCTTAAACATTTGGGTTCTACTCTTAGAAATGTAGGTAGATGGATCCTTTGCTGTGGTACGGTGAGTTAAGCAGCCACCTGCAGCACTAGCATCCCTATGGTTTCTGGTTCAAGTCCCATATGCTCCACTTCTAATCTAACTCCCTGTTAGTACACCTGGGAAACTAAAGCATGACATGAATTCCTTGGCTCCTGCTCCCACATGGGATACCCACAAGGAGCTCCTGTTTCCACATGACCCAGGCCCAGTCATTGTGTTTAGGGGAGTAAAAAAGCAGGCAGCGGGTGTCTCTCTCTATGTGTCTGCTCTCTTTGTGCCTCTGCCTTAGAAACTAATGCATAAATCTTTTCAAAATAAAATAAAATAAATGCAGCTAGAAATGACATATGCCTCAAAGGGATATCTGTGGACCAAATAGGATGATATGTTTTGGGTATAAACCACAGTAGTCAGGAAGTGAGTACCACTTGAATAAGCAGCAGTTACTCAGAACATTCTCACTTTCTGTTTATTTTTGCAGCTTGAATCTAGATTTGTTAATGTTTTCTGATACCTGTGTCATGCACTGTATTGTTCTTCCTAATCTGTATTCTCAGATAGCACAGGCATTGGCAGGGCTCACTGTTCTTATTTGTTCCTCCTTTTTTTGATGTCCTTCTCCCAGTGATTTGCACAGTAGTTTTCATGTAGTTTTTTCATCACATTTTCAGGAGGAGTTCCAATCTAAATTATAATCAATTATCATTACATTTTATTTGGAGAAACATGCGATTCAGCTACCTAACTTTGTGGTCTACAAACAAGTTAGGATTGAGATGGGAAGTTTACATTGGAAAGTCACTGAAAGCCCATTGGAACTGAGACTGAGGCTGAGTACAGGTGGGGTGGGCGGGGCATGGAGGGAGTGGGCAATGACTACAACATGCACATAGAACAACAAAGCATACCTGAGCTGGAGGGAGAACATGACAGCGTAAGAGACAAAGAGGATGACAATATAAGAAAAAATTCATGAATTCACAGATAAAAACGTGGAGATGCTTGCTCTAATGTAGGGATTTGCAGGCTGAAGGGAAAATAAAAACCCATTTTAAAGTGAAGCTCCTGGTAAACCAGTTTAGTATACCTAAGCAATATCATGGTAAATTCTCTGCCTTTGTCTATACCTACAATGCCATGGTGCTTCCAGATAGCAGAGTATTGAACTTGTAACTGTTACTGGAGGACTTTACTGCTGTGATTATAAATAGGGTGGGTGCGGTGGTGGATAGTGGGATGGGAATGTGGGGAGGACAGGGGTGAGGCAAAGGAGGAGGGAAATCCTTATACCTACAAAGCTATATCATGGAAAATAAAATTAATAAAACAAGAATAAGAAAATCTCAAATTCTAGTGGAAAAATACAAAAGAAAATGCAACCAGTAGAGGACATTTTATGTACAGCTTGCTGTATTTATAAAATAAATGAGTTGGGGAAGGTTTAATCTGAACTGTACAGCTCAATATATCACCCTCACCAATGTCCAGTGTACTGCATACTCTAGATAACTTCAGAAACATTTTGGACATGGTCAGAGAGCTACTAGTGCCCAACAGAGAATGGTTTGTCTTCCAGAATTTCTATAGCTTATAAAAATAATTAATATCCTTTGAAATTATCATATAACAGAAATATCAAGTGATATTACAAAATTGGTATAGACTCTTGAAGAAAAAAGCAAAGAGATAATATGAAAATAGCAAATGCTTTTATTGTCAATCAATTGGATTAGGTGTTTTTGAGATGACTCAGGTAAAGACCATTCTACTGTGGTGGGCAGCAGAAAAATATCTGAAGGAGATTGATTAAACTATTTTCTTGTCATTGTTATATTCAGTGTCCTTTCTGTTGCAATTATTCTTACTGTTGAAGTTTGTGTGTGTGTGTGTGTAAGAGTTAATGTTGTAAGCATTCTGAATACAAAATTCAACATCTCCTATGCTCTATTTTGAATCATTTGTACTTTCATTATCCTAGTTGTTGAAGTAAATGGTTAAGCATATTTCTCTAGAAATGCAAGCCAGGCAAGTTTTAAATCTTAGCCGTATAGATTAAGAGTATGCTACCCTGATGTCCTAGCAGGGGAGATATGTAAGATTATACCAGAAGGTACCATCCACCGCATCACAACTTGGTAAAGGACCAAAGGTGGAAACTACCTGATCTGTGGTCATACACAGTGACACGGGCTGCTTCTCTAGCAGCTTTCCCATGTCTATGCCTATTCAATCTCATTCAAGTTTTGTCAAATGCAATCTGAAAATATGTCTAGGAACTTGCCCTCTTTATTTCAAAGTACAAAACTGCTTTGGATCTTTACTTCCTTTTTACGTTCATAACTTCTACTCTATAACCTCTGTGTGGGAAAGGAAAGAGAAAAAAGAAAAAAAATTGGTGGGGTTGGATGGTGCCTACTCTGTTCCTTTTCTGAAATCTGCCAGGGCTTTCCTACTCTAAAAAGTGCAGTAAGATTTCTAACCAAGAGCAGCCCTAGCAAGAGGTAGCCTTTAAGCCTCAGGAAATTCCAACCTCCCCAATGCTGAAGTCTTCCTCATGTCAAACTTCAAAAAAAATACCATGTAAAGTCTTAGTCCCTCATTTTTCTGACATCTTCTTTATTTTTGACAAAAGCATTACTTTTCCTGCAAAAAAAGTAAGACCCCAACAAAATATTAAATGAAATGCTATATTTTTCTTTCTTCTCAGATCTTTTTGGATTATATTATTATTATTATGGTTTTTAAATTATATGGCACCTGACTAGCTCAGTAAGAAAGGATAAAGCATTTAAAATTTCTGGCTTAATATTGCAATCCTTTCATGTGCTAATTCCCATTTTCAGTATCCTTCTGTTTCTTCCTGGACAACTGCTTTGACATCAACTATAATTGATATCAAGATATGAAGAGCATAATGTGTCTGGATTAATGTATTTGTAACACATTGCACACCAGACAAAAATAACTCTTCTTACAGCCATGATTTGAGTGAATGTCCATTGCCTGGTTTTTTACTTAGTTTGAATTGCAGAATTTTTACCCAAGGAAAAGTTTACATGATTTGTTAAGAATGACTGTTAGAAAAATCTGAAGCAATTCTACTTCAAAATTATGCACAGCATAGAAATAAAAACACAGGATTCACATATTGTCCAGTTGTGTGTGTGTGTATGTGTGTGTTTGCTTGTTTCAGAAGCAAACGAATAATTGACAGCCCCTTAAGACATGATTTTCTCTATTTTGATGGGAAACTCCACTTGCTCATCAGGTACAGGAGAAGATTTCCAGTAATTTATTTATTTCTGATTCATGAGGTTGTGTCTTACCTGCAACTCTCACACAAAGTCTGATGCTTTTGTTCATGTTTTCAAAATGTGAAAATTTTTAGAATTGGTATATATATATATATATATATATATATATATATATATTCATTCATTCATACAGAAAAGATATATAAGGTTTAAGCTTAATCCTCTAATCTTAGGAGCCCAGGGTTTTAATTCCATTCCCAGTGATAACTGTATTTTGTATTCAGGTCCTCACTGCAATGTGGGATTTCTCAAGCCTTTGCTGGAACTCTTCTCGATTAGGTCGGAACTGAAACTAGATCCTTCATGTTTTTGCAGTCTTGTCTCTTCCTGGCGAATCCCATCCAGCATAGTATCTCGGATTCTTCATTCGTAATTAGTGTGGAATGCTCAATAGATTAAACACATTGGTGACTACTAAGTTAGATACCAAGTCATAGCATTCATCAGCAGCGTTTCCCTAGCAGCATCTCTCTAAGAGGACAAAAGCACACTCACTCAGCAAAGTTGTTCAACTGAAACAACCCAAAAACCCCTACCTATTACTAACATTTTGGTGAATTTTCTACCCTGATTTCACATGCATTCATTTGTTTTTAGAAAAGCAGATTCTCTTCTGCATGTATTTTGTAAATGGTGTATATAGAATGTGTTTTTTTCCCAGCCCATTAGTTATCCTGCCACATCTTATATATGTTTTTAACTTTTACGTGCTTTGAGTTTAAATGAGTCTCTCCAAAATATAAAATTAAGGAAAACAAACTTAAGTTTTTAACTTCAAAAACCTGTACATTGACTGAATGACAATCTAGTTTAGGAAGAATAACATTCCTTCACCCAATCCCAGGAGACTGTGGCAATTTAATTTTCCAAGGAAGTCAACCACTTTCTAGATAGAAATGTCCACCATATCATCGAAAAGTAAATAAAAAGATAATAAAAACAAAGTAATGGGTTCATAATTTTAATCTGTATGTGGCATTACTTTCCAAAATCCTTTACTGCACTGGTGCAATTCAGTCTCTATCAGAGAAAACAGCAGGCTTATAAAATCCACAGGTGGGTTGAAGAAATGAATTTAGCTTGTATTTGTCATAAAAATCCTTTAAAACATACTACTAAGAATCACAAGGAAGGAGGCAATCTCTTCTGAGTGGAGGAAGACTTGGGTAGAGAAACTGCTGCTTCTAGAAGCTTTCTGTGTCTGTAAGGAATACTAGGAGATACAGATTTTTAAAATATTATTTGAAATAATGGAGTTAGAGAAAGTGAGAGTGAGATAGATTGTGGTCTTCTATAGGCTGATTCCATCCCCCAAATGGCCACAAAGCATGGAATTGGATTGAACAGAAACCAAAAGCTAGCAATTCAATCTGGGTCACCCTGGTGAGTGGCAAGGTTCCAAGCACTTGGGTCATCTTTGACTTTCCCAGATGTGTAAGCAGGGAGCTACATTGGAAGTGGAGCATCCTGGACTGGAAGCAGTGTTCTCATGGAAGGTTGGTGCCATCAAATCACAGCTTAACTCACTGCATAAGAGCACCAGCCCTAAGATGTAGGATTGTAAAAAAGTTGTTTTTAAAGATTTATTTATTTATATTTGTTAGGTGGATTTTACACAAAGAGAAGTAGAGACAGAGTTCTTTCATCTACTGGTGCATTCCCCATGCTGGTTCTGTGAGAACTTTTAAACATATTGGCTAGAAGAACCTCCCCCCCCCACACACACACAGAACATAACATGCGTTTCTGTAGTAAAACAGAGTAACTCTGACTCCTTATGCAACCTGATGAGTAAACACTTTGAACTGATCAACTACTTAGCAACCAGACCTTGATTCCAGGTAAGAGAGAACCAGCTATACCTGTTCTTGCTAGAAATCTAAAGATTGGGCAAGGATCAAAACATGGGACATTTTTATAAAGATTATTTGACATGAGTAAAGATTTTATAATATGTACATTTCATGATTTTCTCACCTTGGCAGTGATTATTTTCACCCCTTTCAACACTAAGAAAAAGCTGAGATAAAGAACTTGGTCCCTGGGCCTAGTGCAGTAGCTTAGCAGCTTAAGTCCTCACCTTGCATGCACCAGGATCCCATATGGATGCTACTTCTAATCCTGGCAGGTCCATATAGCTCCCTGTTTGTGGCCTGGGAAAGCAGTCAAGGACAGCCAAAAGCCTTGGGACACTACACTCACATAGGGGACATGGAAGAAAATCCTGGCTCCTAGTTATGGAATGAGTTCAGTTCAGGCCGTTGCAGTCACTTGAGAGAGAATCATTGGATGGAGGCTCTTAATCTCTGTCTCTCTTCCTTTCTGACTTTCCCATAAAAAAAAAAAATCAATCTTTAAGAAAAGACACTTTGGAAAGCAATGATGTGAACCATTAAAAAGAAGAAGAACTTGGTCATTAACTATCAGGTCACTGTTATGTGCATATATTTAAGTATTCTATGCCCACGTGTCTTTGAAGAAATTGATGTGGTAAGTGGTAACCCTAGGGGACTGCTAGTTTTAAATGCGTAGCTAATGGTAGTTCAAGATATAGAAAGTAAATAGGAAATATTAGACTTTATTCATACTGTTTAGCCCACTGGATCTTGGAATTATGTCCTACTGTGCAATCACAACCCCCTGTCCCTGCCCCAGCCGCCCACCAAATGCACACCTACTCTCTGGCCGTCTCTGTGTACCCATGTTATCACTGTCTTTTTTTAGTATATCAGTTGAAACATCGACCAGGTCATTTGATAAAGTGAGGGGTATTATAAAGCACTTTTATGCACTGGAATACTACTTTCAAATTAAGGATAAGGATTTAAAAATTGCAACTAGATAATTTTTTAAATATATGGGTTAATGAAACGAAGGTTCTCACTTAGTTTAAATGTCCTTATACTTTAAAAACTAGAAGTTTAATTGAAATTTCACAGATGATTAGTTCATAATACGGGTTAATTATTACTAGTAATGAGATTTGTCCCTAACAAATTAAATATTAGATCTTTACAAGGTTCACTCTCAATACTATCTTTTAGAAAACTATTCACTGTCAGAATAGTTTTGGGCTTTCTAGACGTCATTTGTTCCATTCTTAGAAAGCAAGTCTTTCATGATAAGCTAGAAATGAATTACTACAAAAATAGCCTAGAATCACACATGCATATGAAATAAAAATGAAGTTTTCCATTTTGTCCTCAGGACTGTGAGTTAAGCCAGATTTTTCCCTTGTTTTTCTTTGATCAGCTGGACGTTTCAGATGCTAATTTGACTCTCTGCCTAGCACACCAGCTCAGGCAACTTTGATTAACAAAGTCAAAACGAAATGCTGTCTTTTTGATTAAGCACTAATGTAGATGATTATTGTAACTTAGTCCTTTCAATGATATGTTGTTGACTTGGAATGTTTCGTCTCTAATTCTAGGCTCTCTGAGATTCATGTTAAAATGTTCCTTTTCTGGTTATACCCAATTTTTTTCTCTCTCTCTTTTTCATATTGCAAGTTATTTTTTGATTGTTCCTTTCTTCACTTTTCTCCAGGATCCATTTTGGATCTCCTTTGTTTCTCTGTGTTCCTCAATTGACAATCTTACTGGAGTCTTGCCTTCTAAATGATGTCAAAACTTCATTCTTTACATTGTACATGGTCCTTTAGAATTTTGTGATTACCTTCCTTCAGTTTATAATTTTTAATCCCAAAATCTTACTGATCTTTAGTAATCATTTATTTATTCCTATGTTTTCAATAAATATTTATAATGGAAGACTCAGAATATGAAAATCTATTCAGAATATGAATGGAAACAAATTGTTGTAATTTTTAGGAAATTCATCTTGCATAAGAGACATGGCTAGGTCATCACTTGCAACATTGGCATCCCATATTATAGTGCTAAATTGAGGCCTGGGAGTTCTGTTTCCAGTCCACATTCTTGTTAATATACCTGGGAAGGCACTGGAAGATAACCCAAGTTCTAGGGCACTGTCAAGCACGTGGGAGAACAGGAAAGAATTCAGGCTCCTAACTTTGGCCCGATCCAGCGCTTTTTATTGTAGCCTTCTGGAGAGTGAACTAAAGGATGGAAGGTTGACCTTTCTCTCATACTTTCTTCTCTCTCCATGTTTCATCACTTGTGTTTTCAAAAAAATATTTTAAAAATATACATATTTTTAAATCAAACTTTTATTTCTGTTAGAATTGTGTGTAATTCCTGTAGCTGTCTGCTATTCAGATTAAAAGCCACAGATACTCGTATAGAGAAGGGAGAATAGAGAGAATCATTACACAGAGAGTGATGACTAACAGAAGACACGTGAGTTAACAAACTGGCCAAACAAGAGTGAAAACTAAAGACAACAGTTATGGGACCTAAATTTTAGAGTAGATGTGGGTGAATGCAGAGATGTGTAGAATTCAGGGGAAAATGATGTAGGGATAGAATAGTTTAAAGAAATGTGCTCTGTGTATTTGTACTTGGGATTCTAATCCCTTTTCTGAGGTTCCCTCAGTAACAGCATAGAACCTTTAGCAATCATCAGGGTGATAGAAACAGACTTGTGAGTTGGTGTTTGCTTCATATCTACCTTAGTGATTGTCCTTGGGAACTGCTAGAATCACTAAGCCTTGTTTTATTAAGTTTATTCCTGTCATAAAAGTATAATCTTGTACAGAACACGTGTAGCTCTTGAATTTGTATAACACTATCTTATGTGCAATAGATGCTTGTATTCATAAACAAAGATGTGACTCCAGTGTCAGAGACAGAAAAAGGTTAACTGTGACCAAGAGAAATACATATTTCCAATACCAACTGTCTGCAGGTGAAGACAGGGTTCACACAAGCCAGATTAGGAATCCCTTCCTGCATTTCTCTTTCTCTTCTGGGTGTGGCATTTGATTACTGATTTAGTGTTTTCTCGCAGTAGTACTGTGAAAGTATATCTAGAACCATGCATGGCATTCCTCTGATTCTAACAGTTCCTCAAACTGAAAGTAGTTGATTGAATTATGTCACATGCTTTGTCCTTCCTTTTCTCATCCTCTGCCATTGGCGCTCTGAAAATATATTAGCATGTCCTGGAAAATTAAGACAAGCCTTAAGAATCCAGATCTAGCCTAGAAAGTGAAGCACCCACCCAAGCCAGTACAATACTGCAACCTTCTCTTTAAAAAGGCCCCAAAAGGATACTGAATCATGGGCAGATGACTTGAGGAATCCTCAGCATTCCCCATAACACCGAAAGTCAAATACAGAGAGCTGGATTAGAAATAGAGCAGTTGGGCCCGGCGGCGTGGCCTAGCGGCTAAAAAGTCCTCACCTTGGAAGCCCCAGGATCCCATATGGGCGCCGGTTCTGGTCCCGGCAGCTCCACTTCCCATCCAGCTCCCTGCTTGTGGTCTGGGAGGGCAGTTGAGGATGGCCCAATGCATTGGGACCCTGCGCCCACATGGGAGACCCGGAAGAGGTTCCGGGTTCCCGGCTTCGGATCGGCGCGCACTGGCCTGTTGCAGCTCACTTGGGGAGTGAATCATCGGATGGAGGATCTTCCTCTCTGTCTCTCCTCCTCTCTGTATATCTGGCTGTAATAAAATGAATAAATCTTAAAAAAAAAAAAAAGAAATAGAGCAGTTGGGACACGAATCAGTGCCCATGTGGGATGCTGGCACCACAGAAGGAGGCTTAGCTTACAATGCCCATTAATGCATCATTTTTAAGCATGAGTAGTATTTGCTATTACAGGATTGAATTATAGAATAGCTGACTAATCATAAATTACTCAACGTAAGATTTAATAGAGAGCAAGCCAATATTTAATGAAAGAATATAGTCACTAGTTTGGAACTTATAACTTTTCATTAATTTGACATTTTTCATAAATTTAAAATTGCTTAAATGTATGCTCATTAATTGAACCAAGATAGTCTCTGGGATGCCTAGTGTCTTCTTTTGTTTGCTTTTGTTCCTTTAAGATTTATTTTGAGTATTTGAAATGCAAAATAGAAGAGAGAAAGAGAGAGGAATTTCCATTCATCCATCCAATCCCTATGTGACTACAAGGGCTGGGCCTGCCAGGCTGATAACAGGAGCAAGGAACTTCACTGGGTCTTACATGTGGGTGCAGGGCCTAGAGCGCTTGAGCCTTCTCCTCCTGCTTCTTTAGACCATTAGCAAGGAGCTGAATGTTGAGTGGGTCAGCCTTGACAGAACAGGCGCTGCATGGGATGCTGGTGTCACAGACGACTGCTTAACTGCTACAACACCGAGCCGACTCTGTGGATGCCCAGTTTATTATTTTTTTTGAGAGAATCACTAACGCAGAGAATCATTATATTGAGAAATTGCTATTTATTTAAAATATTTATAATGAGAGACATTCTCCCTGAAAAGCTGCCATTTGCTGGATGTCGTTATTCTTACTGTGAGAATTTTGACTGTGTGACTACTTTCAGGAAATGTACTTCAGTTTGGTCTTTCTGTGACCGACTGAAGGTTTTACTGTATTATCCAGGTTTACCAGAGTCACTTAGAAGAATCCCCTTTGGGCACGACTACAGATGGGTTTTCTGCAACACTGGATTCTGCATTTCTTCATAATTAAAAGGGAGGGTATAGCCATGCTTACTTACTTATTAAATTCAAGTGTTTACCTTTATGTGTCCAAAATATACCAGCTTTCTTCCAACAGAAAAAAAATGTAGTGATTTATTAATAACACTATTTAATGTTATCAAAGGTTATGAAAGCAAAGACCATTTATGGTTGAAACTGACTCACGTGGGCAGAATTAGTGGCTAGTGATGTTTAACTTTTTGGTGAATCCTATTTAGCAACATGAAGGCTGTTCAAATAGTGAAAGGAAATGTGTAGGAAATGGTTAATTTACTCCTTTGAACTTGTTGAAAATAATAAGCTTATTTTGTTAAAGAAGAGTTAATCCTTGCTACATACTTGCATAAATCCTTATTTGATAGGAAACATAAAGGGAATAATTAGTGTTCTCTGTTGCATAACTAATGTTCTCATAGGGATAAAGAAAATACAGAAGAGATTATCATGCACACCTTAGCTTGTACCTCCTGTCTAGGCAAAGAGTAGCTAAAGCATGAATGGATTGGAAAGTTTAATAGGATAATACAGAATGGCACTTAAAGGTTCACTCCTCGTTCTAACTTTTCCTAGGCGTATACATTTGAATTCAACCAACTGCTATATTTCAGAGCTTTGATTTCTTCAACTGTAATTGTGTTAGTTATATCTATTTTGGAAGCAGTGCTGATTTCTGAATAAAAAATTGTTGTTTATTTGAAAGGCAGAGAGAGAGAGAAACAGAGAGAGAGAGAAATGATTTGTCTGATAGCTTACTTCACAAATGCCTACATCAAAAGAAGAGAACAGGGACATGTTAAAGTGTGGATCCCCAAACTCCATCTAGCATTAACACACGGATAGCAGAGACCCCAGAACTTGAGCTTTCACCTGCTTCCTGCCAATGTGCAGTAACTGGAACCTGGTTTGGGAAGGGAATAGCTAGTACTTTGATTTGGGATCTAGTTATCCCAAGTCTGTCCCTAGGGGCAGTACATTAAAGTGTGTGGCATAGACATGTCATCAATCATTAGCAGAACACAATCAAAGTTTGAGAAAGTCAGATTTATAAGTTGATTCTAAATATCGGAGAGAGAGAGAGAGAGAGAGAGAGAGAGAGAGAGAGAGAGAGAGAGAGATAGGCATTGGCTTACCCAATTTTCATTAGGTTTTTGTTCAGTACCAAGCTGCTGCTAGGCACTGGTGGTGGTAAGTGATATAATCATAGGAATGGAACTCACAGAAATTTTGGTTACTGACTAGGTTTTATCTTTTTAACAATCATATTAAGTGATTGTTGTATCCATGAGCCATGTAAATTTGTCAGAGCTCTTGTGAAGGCAGCTTTGTCTTTAGAGATTTATTTATTTTCATTGGAGAGGCAGATTGACAGAGAAAAGGAGTGGCAGAAAGAAGGATCTTCTGTCCACTGATACACTCTGCAAGTGGCTGCAATGACCAGAGCTGAACCAATCTGAAGCCAGGAACAAGGTGGATCTTCTGGGTTTCCCACGTGGGTGCAGGATTCCAGGCCTTTAGCTATCCTTGACTGCTTTTTCAGGCCACAAGCAGTTAGCTGGATGGGAAGTGGAGCACTCAGGACACAAAAGAGCACCTAAATGGAATCCCAGCACTTGCAAGGAGAAGATTTAGCTATTAAGCAATAGCACCAGGCCCAAGTCAGTTATTTAACTTTTATTCTCAGTACAGAACTGTTCCTCCTTTTTCTAAAAGTTGGCATTAAAATATGAACATAGATGTAGGGCAATGTATAACTCCCCTGGGACTACTTACAAGTTAATGAAATTAAATAAAAGCAAATTTCCTTGCACCTGTTTCCTTTGCAAAATACTAAAAAACATGTAGTATCTACTTTGACTTGTTATTAGAAATAAGGCACTGTTGGAGCCTTTCATTGAATATGGATAATTTTGTACTAAACTATTTCCATTTAGTGTATGAAATTTCTCAAAGCACAGTATATCCTATAACCATTCCCCACAGGCTTGAAATTAAGTAGCTCCTATTATTCCAAGTGTAATGAAAATAGATAATATGGGGGATGAGAAAATAGGGGCATCATAAATTAGAATGTGTCAAGTCATAGACATTACTGCTAAAATTAATACTTAGTATTTATTAAGTGTATATGATGGCTAAGAATTGGGAGAAGTGGTTTAAAAAGTGTGGGACATTTATTTTTCTAACCTTATGAAGGAGGCAACATTATCAATTTTTTTGTATTGATAAGAAAAGAATGCTTAGTGAGGTTTAGTGATCTGCCCCATTCCCACAGCTCATTATTGGCACATGTGAAATTATGAATTAAAGTCATTTACTTCAGACCCTGTCCTCTTACCCACTGCTTTTAACTGCCTCCCAGAAACTGAGGAGTCTGTTACAAACCAAGTTATCTTTCATACCAGGTGTTCTTTAAACCTCACTGTATTTATTTCTACTTTTCTCATAACCTCTATAATCATCCACTTATTGAGTTGCAGCTCACAGTATGTGTGTGGGAGGTTGCAGATAACATACCAGCGGTTGTGCTCTTATACTTGCCAGCTGTTCTGGCACAATATTTATTTGTACCATCAATCCTCCCTTTAAATCTCTCTCTCTCTCTCTCTCTCATCTCATCTCATCTCATCTCATCTCATCTCATCTCATCTCATCTCATCTCATCTCATCTCATTTCCATATCTGCCAAGTGACAGCCCATCTCATTTTTTTTTCAGCCAAAAACACCAGGACATCATGTATCCTTGACTCCAGGTTCATAGTCTCAAAATAAACAGAATTGTGGGCATCAAGTCTGACAGCATGTGTGGAAATAATATCTGGTATACTCATAAATTCCACAGTCTAAAACCAAAGCCTCACCGTCTCTCCTTAATTTTGCAAATTACTCTCTCTACTTTAAATAGGACAAGTAGGCATTAATGAAGGTTAAAGCATTCTAATTTAGTTGTAAGTGTGCCAGTTCAGTGCTTGAGCAACCTAACAAGTGTCAGGCATACACTTTGCCTTCCAGAAAGCCCACACAGTGGCTTTCCTGTCACTGATAGCATCTTTGCATCATCTGATGCCCTATGGCTGAATTGCCATTCACCTGGTAGAGGAGACTGGTCAGTTTCTTTTCTATTCCCCTCTGCTTAACAAGCCATGTTCTGCACTTGTTCAGAGACTATCACTAGTAACACACTCATCAAACATTATATACCCTCTCCCCAAGATTAGTATATAAAACCTCATTGCTTTGAGTTTCCAATGAAAACATTTTGATATGACTACTTTCCCCTTGGAAGCCATTCCATCTTTCCCTTGATTTCTGGAATAATTATGGCTCCCATGTCAGTTCATTAACTTTTCTTTTCCATTAAGCAGTCTATCTTTTTTGACAGTACCTTCTGGCAGCTAGAATGCTAAATGCAAAATAATTTGGGATTAAGGGAAGGCCATTTGGTAGTCATTCAAAATAAATAAGTAAAGCAGAATTCTGTTGAAAATGAAATATAAAAGGTATTACCATTCTGTTACTAAATTTTGAAGAGAATGTTCAAACGCACCAGGACTAAATCTCTAGAGAGCTTATTTTTAGAATGGGGAAAATAAATGCTATAGGATAAAACGCTGGCTACCCTTCTTTCAGTAATCAGAATGAATCTTTATGCTACTTTTTTCTGCCTCTAATCTAGCTTCCTGATTTCCCCTGCATGTTCCCAACATTTGTATATGCCTGGTTCAGCTTTCAGATATTTTTAAATATTTTTACATAATAGGGACACTGTTGAAAGTTAGTATATGAAAAACAATGTACCTATAACCCATTTCCATGTTGGCTGATTCTTACATTCAATATTTAAAGAAGACATTGTATTTATGGGAAATGGCTTTTAATTGTTTCGTTTTCAGCAGTTATTATAGGAGTGAGAAGACGTTTTAAGGTAAAAGAGGAACTTACCACACATATGTCAGAGAATAGGAGGCAAAAATACAGACTTCTCTGCTATTTTTTTAAAGATTTATTTTATTTTCATTACAAAGTCAGATATACTGAGAGGAGGAGAGATAGAGAGGAAGTGGAGCTGCCAGGATTAGAACCAGCGGCCATATGGGATCAAGGCGAGGACCTTAGCCACTAGACTACACTGCCAAGCCCATTCTCTGCTATTTTTAAGACTCTGTTCATGTATCAATGTCTTTGGGGTACTTTATTTCTGACCATTTTCTCGTAAGCCGCAAATTGCAGACATAGTTGTATGGCATCTTTAAGTTTATGGGATAGTTACAGAGATCTCCATCTTTGCTTTGCGATGCAGCTTATATCCTCCTAGAAACACCATTATTGTACTTAGGGTTTGTTGGTTGGTTTGTTTTTTACAAGTATTTGAGAGAGAATTAAAAACACGTACATGGGTAAAGCTACTTGAACCTGATTACGTATCATATCCAAATATATGTCAGAAAGTATAATATCATGGAAATTTTTAATAGCGTTTAAAAAATAATGCTCCCAAAATTCTCTGGCAGAGAAGAGGATATTTGGTATGGAAGGTGGGAAGTCTCACATCCTGTTACAGAATGCCTAATTTTCCCAGATGTGCTTCTGATCCAGCTCCCTGTTTACGCACAGCCTTGGAGATAGCAGATGAGATATCCCAGATACTTGGGTCCCCAGTGTCCATGGGAGAAATCTGGGTTAAAATCCAGGTACTGAGCTTTGAACGAGTCCTGGTTCTCTAGGGCATTTGGTGAGTGAACCAACAAATGCAGGCCATTGCCAGTCTTGGTCCCCTTTGCTTGCACACACGTTTTCTCTGCATTCAAATAAATGGAAATAAGTTTAAAAAATTGTAAATATGTTAAGCTGATAAAAATTATTGAGTAGCAGAAAGTTCCCTTGTATCACATTTGAAGGATATTGTGGTCCTGGAAGGATCTCATCATATATCCATTCCATTCCTGTGCCTAAAGATGTTTGCTTCATTCCTTCTTTTTGGAGAAGACCCTAAAATCAAGTATATGGAAAATAAAATGGTTATCACCTCAAAACATTTCATACATCTAGGTAATGTCTGAATTAAATGTTCTGCTTCATTTTTTCAATGATTTACTTATTTTTATTTGAAAAGCAATTGTACAAACAGGAGAGATAGTGAGAGAGATAGAGATCTTCCATTCACTGGATCACTCCCTAAGCAGCCACAACAGCCAGAGCTGAGCTGATCTAAAGCCAGGGGCCTGGAACTTCCCTGTGGCTCTCATGTGTGTACAGGGGCCCAAAGACTTGAATCATGCTCCACTGCTTTCCCTGGCCATAAGCAGGGGTCTGGATCAGAAGTACAGCAGCCAGGACATAAACCAGTGTCGAGCATGCCAGCACTGCAGTTGAGGATTAGCTGGGTTTGCCACTGTGTCAGCCATAAATGTTCTATTTTAAATACAACCAGTTGTCTTATGTTAAAGAAATATCCCACATTCTGCACCTTTTGTGGGACAAAGAAATATGGGATTCTGTACCCTGGCTTACATTAGTTACCATGTGCACATTTATCCATGGTGGGAAAAGCAACTGAAACATACTTTTTTTACATTCCTGGAGGTTGGAATCCCAATGTCCACATGTCACCAGTCTTGGTTTCTTCTGAAGTCGGTAGCTTTCCCTGTGTCTTTGCAGATTGTTTGTATGAGGCACGTACATTCTTGGCAGCTCTCTGTGAGTCCAGATTTCCTCTTGTAAGAACACTGCTCATGTTGTATTAGGCCCCATCCTGACAGCCTCCTATTGATCAGCTCTTGAAAGTCACTGTCCAAAAATGAAGTCACATTCTGAAGGGCTATGGTCAAGGCTTCACATAGAAATGGGAATGTGTGGGCACATGTCCGTCAGTCAGTGCTGATATCTAAGTGATCTTGAGCTGAGAGGGGAAGACTCAGACCACAGTGAAGCGTGCTCCTTGGATGAGGAAAAACCCTGAATCAATGTGAAAGGCTAGACAACACTGGCAGTGCCATTCTCTAAGTTAATCCCTAACACCAGGGGAGTCTGTTGTCATCTGTCTGCAAATGCAGGGTCAGCCATAATCTATGCTTTTTGGCTTCTGGTTGAATGTGGAGAGGATTAACTTCATTATAATATTAAATAGATCAGGTGGAATTAGCTTTCAGCAGAGAGCAGCTGCTGGATCTTGCAGTGTTATGACAGGCTTTGCCAATTATGCAGTGCAAATATAATCATCTGATTTCTACCATTCTCAGGCCTTGACAAGCCCCACGTTTTTCTGGCAGTTTCTTCAGATCTGGGCCCATATATGTTGGTTTGACAGTGACTGTCTCCAAAGCCAAAACACAATGTCTTTGACAGTCATTCAAGATGAAAGATAGAAGTTTGGACCTATAGTGATTGAGGGAGAAAAACCTAGGCACATAGATTCAGTTTGCTTTTATTAATCCAGCTGATATTGATTTAGCTGCTGGCAGTGTTGCCTGATTTTTGCTTACAGCAGCAGAGTGAAGATGATATACAGATACTTTAACACCACTCTATTATTAAGGAAGTTTAATTTTGCTGAGATTGTACATGTGTGATTTCATAACAGGGTATAGCATGGTCTCCCAAAAGTTGATGGAAAATGGCATTAAAGGATAAATTCAGGGGCCAATGTTGTGGCATAGTAGTAAAGTCTCTATATACAATGCTGGCTTTCCATGTGGGTGCTGATTTGTCTCCTAACTGCTCAACTGCCTATCCAATTCTTTGCTTATCAACTGGAAAAAGTAGAAGATGGCTCCCTGCTGCCCATGAGTGAGACTTTCCAGAAACTCCCAGCTCCTAGGTTTAGCCTGACCCAGCTCGAGCCATTGAGGAGTAAACCAAAAGATGGCAAATCTCTCCGTCTCTCTGTCTCTCTGTCTCTCTCTCTGTCTGACTTGCAAACTAACAAAAGGTAAATTTAGGATCAAGCATCTGGTATAATGATTAAGATGCTATTTGAAATACCCATATTCCACGTCAGAATGTCCTGGCTCCACTTCAGATAATAGGTTCCTGCTAAGGCACATTCATAAAGTAGTGGGTGATAACAAAGTAGGTGAGTTTCTTCTTTACTTGTTGAATATCCAGAGTGAGTTCTTGGTCCCTGATTTTGGTCTGGCTTAGTCCTGGCTGTGGCAGGCATTTAGAAAGTAAATCAATAAATTTGAAATTTTCCTCCATGTTTCTGTCTCTCTGTCTTTAAAAATATAAATTTGGGCCTGGCACGATAGCGTAGCAGCTAAAGTCCTCACCTTGAACACTTCTGGATCCCATATGGGCATTGGTTCTAATTCCGGCGGCGCTGCTTCCCATCCAGCTCCCTGCCTGTGGCCTAGGAAAGCAATTGAGGATGGCCCAAAGCTTTGGGACCATGTACCTGTGTGGGAGACCTGGAAGTAGCTCCTGGCTTCAGATTGGCTCAGCTCCAGTCATTGAGGCCACTTGGGGAGTGAATCATTGGACAGAAGATTTTCCTCTCTGTCTCTCCTCCTCTCTGTATATCTGCCTTTCCAATAAAAATAAATAAATCTTTGAAAAAACATAAATTTATAAATTTAATTTACATGATCTTTTGAAGCCTTAATTTTCAAAATTTATCTTTTTTAAGAAAATGGTATCCTTAAGAAAGTTGTAGACACTATTATAATAACATTGATTTAACCGTAAAAATATATCAAATACATAGTAGTCACAGTGTAACACAAACATTGGGAAAATATTATTCTAGCATTTAAAGCATTGAATTCTGCAAAGAAGTCATTCATACCATTAATAAATGAAGAAAGTTACAATATAATTTATGCTTTTAAAGAAATGATCAATTTATTTTGGTTCCAGAAACTTGAAGTTTCTTACATACTTTTCTTATAAAACTAATTCTGTGAACTTCTGAAAGACATTTTACATTAACTTGAAAGACCGCAATATCCTTTTATAAGGCAAGAAGGACTAGACAAAAATTATCTTTAATTTTACCGGATTACACAGAGCATATGAGCAGGAATTTCAAAATTTGGAAGAATACATGTACATGCCCAAACTGCTTGCAAATTTGATCCTTTAGAAGGATTAGGTACAAGACAAATGTTATTGCTACCATCATTAAAACGTCAAGGCCCAAGACACAGTGTTTTGGAGGAATCTACCAAGGACATAAATGGGGTTCAGATGTGAGTCTGCATTGCTTCCATGGCTCTGCTTTCCACTGTATGGGATATGTGTTTGCCTTGAAAGGATTGCTTACGATGGCTTTTATTTCATTAGAGACTGAAACAAAATAGGATAAACTTTCGCCAGTATCTCACCAGGATAAGCCTCACATACTTGTTAAATGATTGAATAAGATGTCTATGCTATCATTATCGCATCGTTCCTCCCTTTAGCTCTATTCCAAGATGAGTCTTCCGTGGGCATTCTGCTGTAACACGGGCGTAAAGACTGGAAAAGCAGACTCATGGAAGCAACACAGATTCATATCCGAACCCCATCCTCGGCAGTTTCCTTCACAACACTGTGTCTTGGGCCTTGACATTTTAATGATGGTAGTAATAATGTCTCCCTGAACTATTGTAGAAATGTAAGTATTGCCTGAAATAAGAAAGTTTTCAAAATCATACTTATAATATTGTGTGACATGGTAGTCAAGTGTTGGCTATAGAACCCACAAATATGGGGCTGATGCAGAAACACAGTCACTGACAGTGTAGTGGTTGAAGAAGTAGATATTTGCTGCAAAGTGTAGACAAAGTCGCTAGATAACTATTGCTTGGCTTCCAGGCTACCCAAGGAGATAGGGGTGATATTTCATAAAGGGAAGAGAGGCATGTGATCAGATCTTTTTCAGGCTTTTCATTGGTCAGTGGTACTTGTGACTTCCCTTTGAAAACTAGACTGTGAGCAGGGAGGCGGCAGAAAGAGAAAGGGAGAGAGAGAAAGAGAGATGTATTTTCTGGTTTATTCCCCAAATGGCCACAGCAGCCAGAGCTGAGCCAGGCCAAAGCTAGAAGTGTGGAACTCCATCTGAGTCTCCCATATAGGTGGCAAAGGCCCAAAGACTCGGGCCATCTTCTGGATCAAAACTAGAAGAGCCAGGATTCAGAACTGGCACCCATAAGGGATGTAGGGATTACAGACAAGAGTTTAACCTACTGTTCCCCAGTGCCAGCCCCTCTGTTATGACCAGATGGGCAACAGTTAATCTTATATGTACTCTGGGTTACATATAAATGGTAGTTACCTTATGCTCATTTCTAGAATTCCCCTAGCTGACCTACAATTCCTAAATAAACTCCTTTAGATAATACCAGAAGCAGAGCTTTATTTATTGAAGTAAATGACTTATTTCTGGAATCTAGTGATTAGAACCTTGTTCAACCAGGTGTATCATTCCTTCAGTTTAATGATTTCCTTTTGATAAATTATAGGCAAGGGCATCTTGCACTAAATAGATGGGAGATGGGGTCCTGCCTTTACATCGTGGTTGTATTTAAAAAAATAGTGTCAGCACATAAATGCATACATACATGGCTTGTACTTATAATAGAGCCTCAGTTTCTGCATGTAATTTTTACTCACTGACTATGTGACTATGTGTACACATATTATTTCGACCCTCAGGAGACTGCCCATTACAGTAGTCCGCAGTCTGATGCTTTGTTGTCAATAGCTGTGACTGCATGACTGTTTCTCTAAAATACCCCCCCATTCACTTCTGTTTCTCCTGAGGAACCACGAGATGCTGTGATGTTGATCAGATTGCGTATATTTTATCATTTCTTAATGACAAGCTACTATGATAATAGAGTAAGCCAGCCATTTAAATAAAACATATAAACTTTACCTTATGGAAATCATAAAAAAAGAGACAGAAACAGAGAAGAAGTTTCAAAAAGGAGAGCTATTGTCAGGGAGAATATGACAGTGAAAACCAGAGCTACAGTTGTATTGCTTTTTTTCCCTTTTTTCCTTGACCCCTAGAGAATACACAAATAAAATCAATTAATGGGCCTTGAAGAAGAATCACTTTAAACTGTTCAATTAAACCCCGCAATGCAGAGAACAGAAGGGAGAAAAAAAAAACAATAAATACGTCTTAAAAAATGGACTTGTCAGAGGCGCCAGGGTCCCGACATGCACCATTACTGACGGATCGAATCTCACTTCCATTAACACCATAATCTTATAGACTCCACAGGCTGTAAAAAAGGGATTTACTTTAATCAGGTTTGGTTAGAACTGAATTTGAAAAGCGCTACAAGTGAAATAAAACATGACCTCCACCTCTTTGATTTTTCTTCAGCATCAGTTCCCTAGTATGCAATTTGCTCTCCACTGACGGGTCATTTTTAATGACTGTGATCTGCCAGTACATTTCTCTCTCTTTCAGTAGTGGAAATCATTAATGCAAACCTGTAGTATTTCTTCCTATTTTTTTCTTAATCTAATTGTTTGATGTAACAATCATAGCCATCTCCAACATGGTTCTTCCAGTTCCCTCTCTTGATTGAGGCATGTCCTGAGACCAAAGGTACCAAAGAACCTTGAATTTTATTTAGAGTAAGAATACTGTAGGCTTTGGTACCTGCTGAGAAAAACTAAACTGAAAGACATGGGTTTGTGGTTGTTGTTACAGGTGTACCTAGTGCCTTTCCATTGCTAATGTGCCCCCTTCCCTCTCCACCTAGAGGGTTTAGGGTAAGCACTGTTGACCACTCTTACATGTTTGGGGGTGATTTTGAGAGCTTCTAAATGAGACTTGTGTTCCAGAGAAAGTATTATGAGACACACCGGCTCAGTCTGCTTTTATTTAGCTCGCTTACTAAATCCCCTACCCTAATTTGATTGCAGCCTCAGTGGTAATCAGCACGCACCCAGAGGGTGGATGGAGTGACTCTGGCAGGCCTGGTGAGATGAATGGCCAGGAAGCAGACAGGGAAGTCTATAAATCTAAAAGGTGTCAGGGTAATCTTTTCTCACTGCTTCTTGCTTCATACTTCAGCTTTTCCAATTTGTCAAAAGACACAAGCTCAATATTGAGTTGGATTTCTCCTCCCTACCTTCACAGAGGAGGGCTCTAAAAAGACCCGTAACATGGTGTCAGGAGGCAATTGCTTTGTGCCCGTTAGTTACCTACAGTGTGTATGTTGCTCAATATTAAGATGGACTGTGCTTTGTTGGGTATAGATTTTTAATTTGAAGGAATAATAAATTCCAATGAACCATAACTGTTTTAATAGGCCACATAATGCTACATGGACTTGAATGATTATTATTTAGTGGTGGTCACGTGAGAGGAGGACTGTGACTTTTGATCTCCTGTTCTTAGTGTAAATCCTATTGCTTCACATAATGCTGTGCTTTATATGATTATCTCTACCATTATTCCATGTAAGATTTGATTATGAATGTTTTCAAGGTAACATTAGTCAAATTTCCTTGTCATCTTAATGCACTTCTTATGCCAGTCTTCACTGGCATACAACACTTATTTGGCCATACAGGAACAAAAGGGAGTGAGACTTATGAGTAGGCAAATTCTGCCACGGAAGGAGGAAGTTTGAAAATTGTAGATTATCTGCATAGTAAGCTAATGATGTTTATTTGAGCTCAAGGTGCAAAGAACCAAAAGGGATCTAAGAGGAACCAGAACCAAAATTTGATTTGGTAAAGAAAAGAAAAGAAGAACAAAAGACCACATAAAAATTCTGGCAGGAAGATGGAGAGGGAGAAGAGAAAAATAAAACATGCAAAGCAGGAAAAAATAAGTAGATTGCTAATGCAACATCCACAGCAGCTCACAAAAGATGAACAAATGCAATAATACCAACATAATAACCCCCCATATTAAAGGATCTAATGGAAGATTTGGTCCTAGAATTGCAAGGTTAATTCTAGAAGCATTTTAAAAAGCCCCCCCAAACCATAAAAATTGCTTTTAAAGAGTTCTAGTTTTAAATGCTCCCCAGAGGTCCTATAATAGAAAAAAGGGTTGTTAAATGCCATTTCTATTTTTTTTTCTGTTTTCCTTAGGGGCTGTCTCAGAGGGATGATTTATTGTCTATTAGATTTAAAGTGACAGAGTCAATTTTGAAGGCCTGCTGCAGTGGTGCAAGCATCAAAGTCCATGCGATTGCAGGCTGTACCCTGTACACAGCAGTCAGGGCCTCACATTTGTTTGACTTTGGGCAGCGTGACTGACATCAAAGGAGAGATCTATAAGCCTCTATTTAAAATAAATGCTATTTAAGTAAAGCTAATTATTAAAAAGAAAGAAGATTATTAAGGATGATTTTGACTGTCTAAAAAAAGTGAGTGGACACAGCTTCATTATAGAGATCTAGAATCATGTATGGGTCTTCATGAAGTTGATGGAAATAAATGCACATTGTGAAAGAACTATGGGTCTCAAATATTTTTTAAACTACCACAAATTTATCTTTTAGTTGTGCTTTCTATTAACTTTTGGAAGCTCTCTCATATTCTTTCTAGTTGGTATGAATGGGCTCACCTTTGTTTTTGCAGCAAGTACCTGTAAGTGTATTGTTAACCTGGCATAAACTCCAACTGATTATAGGTAATCACAGAAGTCAGAAGGGCAAGGAAAACAACACGTGATGAGTCTTGGCCCAGAATATTACAAGTGTACATGAAAATACCTGAGTTAGGGTCTCTGTTGCACTTCTGAGAGCTATGAGTGAACTTGAATGAGTCCTTCAATCTCTTTATGTAAAAACATCATTGATACATGATCTACTTACTTTTGAGATTGCTTTAGATATCAGTGTAAGATAGTATGTGCCCAAAATTAGAAAGCTCTCTAATTTATGTGGTTAACTATGATTGTCAAGTTGCTGTCATTTACTTCTTCCATGATTTTTAGTGCCTTGTGGAAATGGGGACACTTGGGGCAATAATATACCTTATATTAGAACAGGCAATAGTTTTAAATATGCTGACCGAAGGGTATACTAAAGTAAAATGACTACACACGATCTTTATTAAAATACTTATATTACAATGACCTAAAAATTCTTCACATGTATTTCTCCAACAGTATTGTTGTTTATACTTTTTTCAGATTAAAATGGCATTTGTACAAAGTTAAGAAACACATTAAAAACTTAAGATAAAAAGAACCTTGTTAATCCTATTAGCAAGATTTACATCTCATTGAATCCTCTAGCTAACACATTCACTTTAAGCACTGGGATCCCATTTGGGTGCTGGTTCATTTCCTGGCTGCTCTACTTCAAACCCAGCTCCTTGCTGGTGGGCCTGGAAAAGCAGTGGAGGATGGCTCAATGCCTTGGGAGGCTGTCCCATGAGGGAGACAAATGGAAGCTCCTATTTCCTGTTTTTGAATTAGCACGGCTCCAGCCATGGCAGCCATTTAGGGAATGAAGCAGCAGACTGATCTTTCTCTCTCTCTCCTTCTCTCTATATATTTGCCTTTCCAATAAAAATAATTTTAATAAAAAATTTAAACAATGGTAATTTTAATGTTTCCTTTCAGCTTTGTCTGCATATTATTGAGATTTGAACATAATTTGAAGCAGAATCCAGTTTTTGCATATTTAAAATTTTACTTAAAATTTTAACTTAAAAATTTAAATATACAACAAAGTAGAATAACAAGTCTTATTGATCTCTAATTTCTTTTAGGTCAAGGTTCTTACATAAAATATTTTTGCAGTCATAATGATGCAGTGAATAAATTGCCAAAAATACTTTATGATGTATTTTAGAAGTAATAGATTTGTAGAAGCAAAATTGTTTTTGACTTTTTAAAGGCTGTTTTAAAAATATTTGCCAAGCCCTTGATGCGTGTTTGCATAGGATGCCTTTCAATCCATATTTATACAAAAGTAAGTATTACCATTTGTTTATAATTTTACATTTTACTTTCTCATATAATGTTCATATATCTACGTTTAATATAAAAACAATCTTATAATTTGATTATGATACACTTTAATAACACTATATATTTTTTAATAATTTCTTCTCTAGATTTAATTGTAAAATATTTGACTCAATTTTTAACATATTTACAATAGGAAAAAGAGTATAGAGCAAATATGAATGTGAAATTTACTGTTGGCTGAAAATGGAACTTTATTTATTTTCATTAACAGAAGAACATAGCAGTTTTTCAGATAAAAATATTTTAGTGATATTAAACACCCTAAATGAATTAATTTTTAATATTACAGGATAGTTAATAACATAATAGGTAATATTTTATTCATGTGACAATAAATCCAAAAACTTGCTTTATTTTAGAGTTTTTATAACAATTCTCAGTCAACCCTGAGAAGATATTACAATATGTTCCACATGATTTTGTGGAGAATGTTATTTTTGTATACATATCATAATATTCCTTACAAAATTCTTATGTGATTATGGTAAGCATGTTGTATGTATCTCTAACATCATAAAATCAGTGAGGCATGTCTGTGGTTTTATATATAAAAAGACTGAAGCTTATAGAGGTTAAGAAATTTTTGCTGGGTCATGCAGCTAGGTAATACCCGAAGTGGAACTTGAATCTAAGGCTGGGTTCTCAGTCACTAGGCACTGCTATTTCCTAATTCCTAGAAGAAAAATTGTCAGAGAAAATGGTATCCTTAGCATTTCCAATAAAGGCAGAGACGAGAAGGAGAATTCTGCCAGTGAATTTTGCTGTTATTTAATTAAGCCTATGACACGTTTAGGCTCTTCTGAAGGTCAAAGGGAAAAGATAAGGTTTGATCTGTTATCTTCAGAAAGATGTGGAATTTTTTCCCTATCTACTTTATTCAAATACGTTATCTTATATCCCTGTTATTGGTCATGCTTCTGTCTAGACGGGTCAACAATACAGGTCAATATAAAGATGATCATTTTTGGACTGAATCACACATTTTTTTATGTTTGAATTTCCATATTGTGAACACTGTATACCATGTAAATATTTGTCAGTTTCTGACACATGACTGGGAAATTAACAAATGGATGGTGATAATGATAATGTTCTTTGCTTATGTTCTCTGTTTAAATATTTTGACTTAGTGCTCATTTTCATCTCATCAGTTGATTCATTTTGAATGTTATTTTTAAAATACATTTACCCATTCTTAGATAACTTATAATTTATACATATAATCAACTCTCATTTATGCAGTAGTCAATTATACAATTTAATAATTACTTGGGCTGATTTATGACATTCCATCTTTGGCCAGGCATCGACACCACTACCTTAGGGTACCGGAAGGGAAAAGAAGCCCTGTAGAATCCTCATCCATCTAGCTACATTTATACTTTTTGCAAAGGACTGATAATCATTAGACTTAATATCTTTTGCTTTTTCTTCCTTCATGGGTAATTATAAGACAACCACAGGATGAAAGTCTGTTTTTTATGTTAGCAAGCTAAGGTCATGTAAAAATATAATAAATATAATAATGGATGTTTTTTTCCCCCAGGTAGAAACTTAATCTGCTGCAACACAGTGTTAGTCCCTAGAATTTCCTGAGTCTAACAAATATGCACACTGATTGTTTTAGATGGTTAATCTGTTAGCTAGTTATACAATACCAAGTTTTCAATGCAACCTATGCTTTTTCATTATCTTTGACTGCTGCTACATGTGCCCTGATAACTTTATATCACAAGCATTTGTTGAATATTTTCTCCTTCTGTTAGGGTTTACATGACTTACTGGGAACTGACAATAAGTCAAATCTTTTTGGAAAAGAGAACAGAAGCATTAATATTTTATGACACAAGTCTGTGACCACTTCCTTGCAATCACAGCTGCTTCTTGACATAACATTACTTGTAAATGAGCTTGCTGCCTGCTATGATGATTGTTAGCACTGATATGGAACTTTGTTTTCTAAGGCGGCATACAGTCATTTTTATTAGCTGTTCCTTTCAATGGCTACATTAGATCTTCAGTATTAAATCCATAAAAGATTTTAAACTGTCATCACTCCAATTAAACCATTCTTGTGTGCTGTTAGTTTAAATTTGATTTTGTATTTTTCATAATGCAAAGTATTCTACTGCCTGCTTGAAAATGGAGAGGTGATAGTGAGGAAAAGAAGCTTCTTGCTGCCAAGTAACTAAGGAGCCACTAACAGGTGGAATTAGAAAGCAAGTTCAAAAATATTTTCTTCAATGCCTAAGAATGCACGAACTCTCTCGCTTCTGTAAGGCTTATACCTAATGTGTTCCTCCGTCCTATTTTATAACTATGTCAAGTGACACCTTCAAATGCATGAATTATACTTCCCAATCGAAGTGTGTCTCTATTTCCTGTTTTTATGTTGATGACATTTTGTCACAGGTGACTTGTTAATTGGGTAAGCTGGGAAAAATAACACTGGCATTGGTTGTCATGGGATTAACATATGTGAGCCTTCCCTGCATTGTTCACCAGAACTTGTTGATTGTTCAGGCGAGGCTGACTCTAATGCCCAACTTCCCTGATTAGCTGTTAGCACTAAAGTGCAATTCTCCACTGATCTTCTTTGCAGTATCAGGCATCACCCTTGTTCGGCTTGGCTCCTTTTAAGCCAAGTTCAGTGGACTGCTTTGCATGTTCTGAATGCTGCATGATGCTTCCTCCTGTAATCAGGCTGAACATCGCTGCTTCCCCCAATCATCCTCTGCACTTAATTGACCAATAGAGCTAGACATATGGACGATCGAATCACAACCCCAAATCAGCAGTTGTCAGAAGAGATTAATTCAAACAGGAGGCAGCAAAACACTTGTTTTTTTTCCCGTCTCACTCTGTGCTCATTTTTGGCGGTCTGATGAGAGAAATGATTATTAATATCTCCAGCTGTGCCCTCAGGCAGATGCCAGGAACTTCAGTGAACTGCTTTCCTCTCCCCTAACTCCCTTAAGTCTTTCTTCTGGAGATACCGTCTGGTCCTCTGGTTAAGCAGGTGGCACTGGAGTGAGTCTGGCACATCTATATCTATGCATCAGTTCCAGTTTGTGGAATCCTGTGGGAAGATTCTGCCCTATGAGGCATTCTGGGACGACTTTCCTAGTCTGATTCCCACTCAGAACCATAAGTGGAGATGCTAAGTGGATATGCTCTTCCTGTCTAATTTCTTCTGAGTAGAGTTCTTAAATTGTCTCTTGATCTGTATGTTTCTTCCCCTCCCTTCCTTCCTCTCTCCCTCCCTTCTGTTCTGCTCCCTCCATCCTTCCTTCTTTGTTTCTTCTCTTCCTCACTCTCTTCTTCCCTCCTTGCTTCTTTACTTGCTTTCCGTCCTTCTGTATTTCAGACCATTTGTAGACTTGTGAAAAGTAAGAAACACAGCACAATCTTTGCTTCTGAAAACTGTGTAAAGGAGACTGAAAACTCATCTATACTAAATATGTAGGATATTGGATTAAGCAATGGAAACTTATCACTTTAAATCAGTTGCTTAGCTGCTTACTCATTATGGACTCACAGTCATGTGTCATATCACGTTGGAGGCAGTTTCTGAGACAAAATTGCTAGAGAATTTCATCATGGGAAAACTTCCTTGAGTGTGTTTTCTAGACATAGGTCCGTTGTCACGTACTGTACAGCTAGATTGTATAATACATATGGTAGTATATGTGATCTGTTGTTGACTATTTTTATTGTTGACTGACAGGTAACAAAACTGAAACTGGCTTAAAGATTTTGGTGGCTTTTATATCAGAGAAAAGAATACATTCCAATAGTAGTCACAGTTGGATCAACAACAGCATGGGGTTTTAGGGCCTTATTATATCTAGTCCTACATTAGTTCTGAGATAGACAATTCTACAGTTACAATCTAGCCTGTTAGAAACCCTAGTTGGGAACTCAGAGAAAGCTGTGCTTTCTCAGTTATTTCTAAGAAGTCCTTGGATTAACTCAAATTCACTTAAAACTATGGCCTTGTAGCCTAGAAAATTTAGACTGTTGCAAGACAAAGTCCCACCCATGAGTTAGACAGTATATTGAGGCCATTTAGTCCATGCCTTCTTAAATAGATTTCATCTACATTGAATGTAAGCAGTAAGGATCAACTGAACTTCAGATACAGTTAAGAATTTTCCATTATTCATGTTATTTAACACCACATGCAAGTATTACTAGATTGCTTACACCCTTCTCAGATGACGCAACAATCACCCAGAGAAACTGAGTCCATTGTCCAACATCACAAATTGAAGATATATTTTTTGAATTGCAGTCATCCTTTCCTAGCTCAACAGTGACATGATTTCCTTCAGATTTTATAATAGTAAACATTATATTTGAGTCAGTCACTCAAGTATCAGCATAAGCTTCAAAATATGCTGCTGGCATTTCCATAGAGACTTTTCTGACCCAAAAAATTCATGTTTCACCATAGAGAATTTTGTGCTGTGTTCATGGCACGTCACCGTGAGAGCACAGAGCCCTGAATGGGATAGGAGCTTGCTCTACTGGCTTTTAAAACAAAATGAAGATAGAACCTGACTGTAGACATGCTCAACCACTGTCATATTTTGCTGTGCTGGTCAGTGGCTGCTTTTAAAGGTGATGGTGAAAGAGATGTCCTGTTGGAGTTAGAAAGGATGCTCTGTTGGGATCTAACAGTCATCCTCCAATCAGCTCTTTCAGTTCTGTTTCTAATGTGAACTGGACAAAGAAGACAGCTGAGGACACAAGAGCACATCTGCAGACTAGCCTGTGAGTAGAATACTGGAGGTTAAGACATCAAATTGCTTAGAAGAGATTAAGATTTCTTGAAAAGGACTCTTTCCCAAGGTGTCTTGTCTGTAAGAGTTACTAGGATATATATAGAGGATATATATATATATATGTATATATATATATATATATATATATATATATATATATAGAGAGAGAGAGAGAGAGAGAGAGAGAGAGAGAGAGAGAGAGAGAGCACAGAGTTGAAAAGGAAGAGAGAGATGTTTTCAATCCACTAGTTCACTCTCCAGGTGGCCGCAACAACTGGCACTGGTCTGGTCTGAAGCTAGAAGCCAGGGTTTTCAGAGTAGGTGACAGGATCTAAGTACTTAGGCTATCTTTTGTTACTTTCCTAGCACTCTTTCAGGGACCTTGATTGGAATTGGAATGAAGAGCTAGGACAGTGCCACAGTAGCAGCTTTACCTACTATGCTACAGTGGTCATCTGTGAAAGAGTTACTTTGAAATATGGCAGATGAAAAAGAATTTTACATTCTTTGCATGGTTTAGAGAAACTCTACGTTCCTCTGATAACTACCCATTAATGATTATGGTTCAGTTGTCCAGAGCATGAAATTTAATTGTTAGGTGGGTAATGGCTGTGATATACCATGAGAGATGTGGAACCCCTGAGGGCTATATGGAATATTTCTTTCCCCACATTTGGACTACACCACATGCTTACCTTACCACCAGCCTGTTGGCAGTAGGAATAGCAAACACAGGATTAGGAATGATTTGATTAGTTGTCTCTGAAAACAAACCTGTTACCATTTGGATTCATCATCACCTTGTAAACCTTACCTTCAAGTTTTTCAATTTGTTGGTAAGACGTCTTAATACTGCCAGCTTTTCTTTCAACCTTCCCACTCATGCTAAAGTATAGGAAATAGAAGTAGACTTATCTTCACTATTAATGAAAAGATCCTATAGGCAGATCAATGGGTGTCTTATATGTGTGTTTTTCCCTCCTTGTCTTCATCCTAGCCTACTTCTTGTCCATAAGCCTCCATGAGTCACACCTGCATTTCTTAGCATTGTATTTCAGCTTGGTACAGTCTATAACTATGTTTCATACATTGTGTAGTGGGGGTGACTGTATTCATTCAAATTCACAAGTTTTTTGTTGAAAATACAGATTCTGTGGTCACTGGAGTCAGATTCATTAAATACCCAGCAATATGAATTCAAGCTCTGTGAGTGAGAGAAACATACTATCAATGTCAGTATAACCATTAGTTCAGAACATTACTACCCAAAAGAAATGCAATAGGAGTCATTTCTAGAATTTTAAGTTTTTTAGTAGACAAAACAAAAAAAGTAGGTAAAATAATACCAACAGTGTATTTTATCTAACCTTATTTTTCAAATATTTTTACAAAATATAATTGCAACATGCAATTAATATATTAAGATACTTATTTTTTTTTACATTTTAAGTCTTTAATGTGTGTTTTATTTCCATAGCACAGTTCAATTTAACTGCCACATTTCAAGTATTAGGTGCATATGTGTGTAATGCCAACCATATTGCACAGTACAAGCCTAGACTTATATGGGGCTATTTGTTTGTAGCTAGTACAGTTTTACAACGCTAAATGGATTCTATTGATCATACAGCTTTAACACTTCTAGTTATGAAATGACTAAAATGAATGGTTATAAACATCCAAAATTCTGTTAGCCTTCTGTAAAATCCAAGCTAGTAGCTTTTGATTACAGAACTAATGAGATCATTATTTTCAACTTATTTCTCCTTTAAGGGATACTTTACTTTACATCTGTCATTAACAGAATGATTTATTCTAAAAAAATATGTAAAAAGGACAAATATTCTTCCAGTAAAAAGAATCTTAAAGCCATGAAAGTAACAGTAGCAAAGTTTGTCAACTACTTGATTTGCATATGATACATATATTGAATTTAAATACCTGTGATATATTTCAGGCACTTATTATGACCTTACTGACTTGGAGCACTATATTACTACAATGAAATATCTTAGTGTAGCTAATTTTATAAAGGAAAGAGGTTTATTTTGGAGTTTATTCTGGAATTTCATAGTCTAAGATCAGGCAGGTACACTAAGTCAGCATCTGATAATAGCCCTCTTGCTGGCAATCGCAAGGCAGCGTAACCATTGTGAGATGAGAGGATATTCGTGTCTGCCTGTGTCTCTCCTTACAAAGCCACCAGGATATCATCATTTGCTCTGCATCCAAACAGCCAATCCTATCTAATCACTTCCCAAAGGCCAACCTCGAACGCTGTAGTTGGAGTGTTTCCACTTCTTTAGTGCCGTTAATATACCACTGTGAGGATCAGGTTTTCAACACATGGGCCTTTGGGAGATACTCAAGCCAGTATCCAAACCACAGGACTCAAAATCCCACATAATTGTTTCATTTTTATAAAAAATGGGAAATGGAGATTGAATAAGTTACCAAAAGACATCAAGTTATTAAGGTTCTTCCTATCACACAAAATACTAAAATTCTACATTTTAGAATTGTAATTAGAAGACCCCAAAATTTTAAAGTGGTTTTAGTAATTAATATTAAGCTGTTCTATTTCATTGTTTTGGCCTGGTCTTCCCTTAGGCAACTGTCTCATTCCGAAATGCATTGGCAAAAGCAATTACATATATGTGAATATAGGTAAACTTTGAAGTATCTTCATGGTATTGTGAATTTCCAGACTCCTAGTACAGGTGTCTGCAAGTCAACAGCAAGGAAAGTGAAAACAGCTTTTCTCACTTCTCCCTCCTTGCCACTTATCACTAACAGTACTGACTGTTCTGATTGTCTTCCTGTCTCCAGCACTCACTCTTTGGCATGGTGAACTGAGAAGCTTGGCTAGAGCCATCTGAAAAACATTATGCTTTTTGCCTCTGGTGCATTTAAGTATCATGTAAATAGAGATAAATGAAAGCCTTGCAAAAGCACAAACCCAGCATGAGAATTAGGCTGTATTCTGTGGGGAGGGAGGGAGGTTGAGCACATGTGAGGAGAAGGACTGAGAAAGGAGGTGGAGGAACAGGAAACAGCTGTCGGGTAGAGCTGCACAGGTGTAGGCAGGACTCATTAGGTTCCCATAGGTTCTGTCATTAAGGCGGTGGCAGATGCTCTCCAATGTGACTAGCACAGTCATCGGGGAGGCAGTAAACTCAGCTTAATGCTCAGAGCACTGGTGTGGCACCACTGGGCAAGAGGTTGGCAAGTAGCGTCTTCTTGCCAGAGTGGCAGCTGTTATTGTCTTCTTAGTTTGTGAATTCTCTGTCAGATTCTTCTTTGGCCATCTCATTGTATCTCACAGGCTCAATTCTGCTTTATTATTGGATTTGATTTGGTTGAAAAAATCCTGCATGCACAGAGGTGATATAAACAAAAAAATATGTTGTACTTATGGGCTACAATAGAGTTCTGGGGCCAAAACTCCGTGAGGGCTTGCCCAACATCACCCTAGCTCCAGAATAAAAAAAAAGCAAGCAAGCAAGAAAATTTCAGCTGAGTGGCAGTTGCCTCGTCTAGTGGCATAAGGCCCAGAGTAATTTTGAAAATTGCACTTAAGACCTTGGAATTTTTACAAATATACTACATGGGGAATGAGTATCAAAAACCATTTGTTTGCTAGAAAATGGGGAAAAAATGGCTACTTTTCCCTAGACCTGCAATGGAGTTACACCTTTGTTATTTTTCTTTTTTTCAAAATACTCTATACCCCAATTTCTCTGTTTCACACCTGAAGAACATAGATTGTATTGCTATTCAAAGAAGTAGGAGAAATTTGAGAATATTTTTAAAAGTTAATGGAAAAATGAAATTATTTGTTTTGATGCCTTTTTTAAAAATAATCAATGCATAAGACCAACGTTGTGTATCATTGGGTTAAGCAGTGACCAGCAAGGCCTGCAAGCACTTGTTCAAGTTCCAACTGCCTTTTTTCCAGTCATCCCCCTGCTAGTGTACCTGGGGCAACAGTGAAATTTAGTCTGATTGCTTTGGCCCTTGACACCTACATGGGAAACCATAATAAGGTTCTGGATTCCTGTGTTCCACCTGAATCAGCCCTAGTTACTGTCCTCACTTGGATAGTGAGTCAACAAATGGACAATCTCTCTCTTCCTCCCCCCCCCTTCTCCATTCATAACTCCAACATTTAGGCAAAGAAATAAACCTCAAACAAGTGCATGTAGAGTTTTTTAATCTATATTTTTACATGCTTTTCTTTTTTTTTTTTAAAGATTTTTTTTATTATTATTGGAAAGCCGGATATACAGAGAGGAGAAGAGACAGAGAGGAAGATCTTCCATCCGATGTTTCATTCCCCAAGTGAGCCACAATGGGCCGGTATGCGCCAATTCGATGCCGGGAACCAGGAACCTCTTCTGGGTCTCCCACGAGGGTGCAGGGTCCCAATGCATTGGGCCGTCCTAGACTACTTTCCCAGGCCACAAGCAGGGAGCTGGATGGGAAGTGGAGCTGCCAGGATAAGAACTGGTGCCCATATGGGATCCCGGGGCTTTCAAGGCGAGGACTTTAGCTGCTAGGCCACGCCGCCGGGCCCATACATGTTTTTCAAAGTATATTTGTAACAACCTTGTGACCTTTTAATAGTGATAGATTGGTTTAAATGCATTGAATTAAGCTGATAGATTGGTTTAAATGGGTTGAAGTAAGCTGAAGATTGGTTACTAATGGGTTGAAGTAAGCTGAAATTGGACATTCTTGGATTTAAAAAGCTGTGATCTCTGTGCTGCTTTGTACAATGTACTGAGTCCTTGATCTCTGAGCTTTGGCAAGATCTTCATGAATTTGGCAGGCAGGGCAAAACTTAATGAATAATATGGCTTGTTCCAGATCAACCCTTCTGCAAGTCTCAAGTACATCTGAGATAGTAATTTTTATTTGAAAAAATCTTGACTGTCAATTATAGACATTTGTAAGAAGGTTAGATGAATATCTTCAGTAGATGGCTCTTTAACTATTTGCCTAAAGATCTTACAGTTAGTATAGCTTTTGTGCATACTTTGAGAGTCTGGAAAGTAAGTTCTACAAAGGAGAGACAGAAAAATCTTTCATCCACCTGCTCCCTCCCCAAGTGGCCATGATGATCAGAGTTGAGCTCATCTGAAGCCAGGAGGCAAGAGCCTCTTGGGTCTCCCACGTGGATGCAGGGTCCCAAGGTTTTGGGCCAACATCCACTGCTTTCCCAGGCCATGGCAGGGAGCTAGATGAAATTGAGCAGCTGGGGCATGAGCCAGCATCCTTATGGGATCCCAGCATTCAAAGATGGAGGATTAGCAAGTTGAGGTATTGCACTGGGCACACAAATGTCAGTCTTATCATTGGTTATTACTGATTGTACTCAGGAGACTAATAATAATAAAAGCTATAACAGATTGAACTATGAAACAGAATATCAAATTATAGATTTAAGATAACGTACATATGAAATGTTTTAGTCAACCTATCAAGTCTGTCCCTCCTTAATGGCCAATCCACATGAAACAGCTGCTCAGTATTTGTACACTTAAACAGGGGCAGTTTGTTGCCTAACTTACATATTCGTATTGATATGTGGCATATCTGTTTCCAACTTAATAATTTAAACACTTATTGAGAACTACTTATGGCCCAAATACTACCTTAAGTTCTTGGGAAATATGAAAGCTGTTATTTTAAAGCCTAATAATGGAGCTCGTTGTATGCACTTACAGGAATGGAATTGAATCCTAGAGATGAAAACGAGTTGCCCAAGGTTAAGAGATGGAAATAATTAGAACACAGATAATCTGATAACAAACCCTACCTTTCAAATGCTCTGCCAACATTGCTTCCAAGTTTTTGGCTAAGATCAAGTGTAAAACACTCTACAATGTATTATGCATATGAAGATATGTTCAAAAAATTTTGTAGCAAATGGGTATTGCATAAGAAAGTATGCATGGATTTGAATTTTTTGACACCAAGATTGACTAACCTTTTAGTTTCGTATTATCTGTGAACTCTCTGAAGTCCCTTTATATAACTGTTAGGAAGATTAAACAGGTACCAAAAACGAGGGACTACCTTCTGTTTGCAGTATTTTGTACTCTACTGATTTCTGGCCCTTTGGTTTCCATTTTCTACAATCCAAGCTAATTGCTCTCATTTTGTTCAGTTTTCTTTGGACATGATACACAATAATTGCTTGGAATCCAGGTTATTAAATTTCAATCAAAATATTGCATTGCTTCCCAGTTCACTTTGATAGAAGTTATATAGAATTTTCAAATGTCTCTGTTCATATGTCTATAACTAACGTGACCTGCTTTCTTGCTGGAAGTGGACAGTGTACCAGCATGATGTCTGCATCCAGCTCAGAGGTCAACATAATTTCTCAGTCTTCAGTGGATTTTTCATTAGTGCCACTCATATCTATATCAATTCAAAAGGTTTAGAATTCACTCAAACTCTGTAGCACTCCTTGTAACAGTAACAACTCCTTTGAGATCTCAATCCCCTGGGCTAGCTTCAGTGCAGCCAAAACTTTCCATCTCCTAAGGAACTTGTAGTGTAAAGGCTCACCCTTGAGGCAGCATTAGTCTGTGGTTCAGGAATGCAACCTCACAATTTCTGTTCACTGATTTGTTTGTCTGTAAGAAAAGAGTTGCTGGCATCCTGATTGATGCCTCCCTTGGTGTTCTGATGTTGGCTTTGAAAATCAAGGGAAAAACCATTGCTTAGTTTAATTGGATTGTCTGTAATGGCTACACTGGCTACACTTTAGTGCAGCTGTCCTTCGACATGTCCTAGATTTAATTTCTAAAGCACATCATTTATCCTTGGCTGTTCACCTCCATCCCGGACATATCACAAATTGCTTATTGTATCTGAAGTGAGTTCTCTTTGTAGTCAATAAAAATGTCAAATGTACTCCAGAGTTTCTAAGGATGTAGTGGGAATCAGAAGCAATACCATTACTAATAAAGGGGAGGTTTGTTGTATTCTCCCTTTTGACAAAGAAATTAGAAATTATTTTTTCCGGAGGTTTATGTGCATATATTTAAAAGATTGATTTGTTTAGTATTCCTATCACACAAACTCTGTAAGACTCACTGTACAAAGAGCAGCCCCGTCTTAATTTCTTTCATCCCTGCAGCTAGATAGAAAGTATCAGCAAAATGTTTTTTTCAGTTCTGAAGTTTGGTACACAGAAATAAGCTGAAATTTGGATCATGACTTCTTCAAAACCACCAATGCAAGTCTAGGACGTCACCAGTTTCTCAGCTGAATCCGAAGAACTTATTTGTCATCAAATATTCTATTATATACATTTATCTGATATCTATATATACCTTATATAATACATATAAAATATGTAAGATATGCACATATATCATATATCATATATACACATCTATTTATCTATATCTATATCTATATCTATACATTTCAATGAATCCAAAAGCTTAGTAGATTTGCCATAATCTCAAATCCCTTCTAGTTTTAATGTGCAATACTGTGTTTTCTGCATTTTGTGAATCCAACATCACCTTTTAGCATCTAGGTCACAATAGGAGCTATTGTAATATCATACATTAACAATTACATTTCCTTCAACAGATAATCAATACATTGGGTTTCTCAAGATCTGTGCAGTCTACTATGGGGACCCCTAATGGCATGTGGCTCTTTTTGTTCATATTAATTAAAATTAAAACTTAAAAATTCAGTTCCTCAGGCACTCTATCACATGTCAAATGTGAAGTGACCACCTGTGCTTCATGGTAACAATCAGGGTAGGTATACTGTTTCTTCCGCTTTGTTACCTGGGATTAGAAACTTTCCCATTAAAGCTCTTATAAAACTTTAAAGACATTTTTAACCATACACAGATGAAAAATACACCAGGCAAAAATTCAGTGCAGTCTTTTGTTGGATATGTTTTAATTTAAAATAGATATACACATATATGTTAACTACTGTGAGGGGCTATTAGTTTCCTAAATGTTATCTGTTAGTCTCCGCTCTACAGAGAAAAAGTTAATAGTTATTATAGTCCAATGAAACAAATGATTAAATACTGTGACACCATATTAATGTTCCTTTTCCAATATGTGATAATTATGTTGTTATAAACTAGAAAACATGCACAATTCTAATCCCTTTTGACCTTATGACTATTAGAATAAAATATAGCAAAAAATATTTAGTGAAGTTTAGATTTCAGTGCTAGTTTTTGTAAACTTCGAAGTTTGTCTTTTCCGCTGTTAGTCCTCACTAGTGCCTTGAAACGGGCCAACCGAAGCACACATGTCCATTTCCTAACCTCTGAAGAGAAGGAAATGGGTAAGAACTATTGTGGACGTATAGCAAAGTATGTTCCAAGCAACAATTTGTAACCCATTAGTTTTTTGTGAACATTAATTTTTTTAAGTAAACTAAAACATATCAGGTATTATACCAAAGTATGCTGCACATAGTACACTAGAACAATAAACTCTGTTTTAATTAGGCTTAGGTGTACTGGTATTGGATCATGATGTAATGTATTTCTTATTGAATCTTGTAATAATAATAGAAATAATGAATTAGCTGCTATAGGAAGGAGCATATTTTTCAATAATCACTGTTCCATAATACAAAACTCTTTTTTAAAAATTTATTTTTATTGGAAAGTCAGATATACAGAGAGGAGGAGAGACAAAATCTTCCACCTGATGATTCATTCCCCAAGTAGACCCAATGGCTGGAGCTGAGCCAATCCAAACCCAAGAACTTCTTCTTGGTCTTCCATGTGGGTGCAGGGTCCCAAGGCTTTAGGCCATCCTCAACTACTTTCCTAAGCCACAGGAACCTGTGCCCATCTGGGATTCTGATGCATGCAAAGCGAGGACTTTAGGCACTAGGCTACTGCACCGGGCTCTTTTCTAGGAACATTTTGGGGAAGTTTTTGCTACCAAAGTCATAGAAATTTAATCTGAATTCTAGTGATTTTCTTCTGTTGATTGTTGCCAGTGAATGGACTAGACATCTTGTGAAAGTTGAATATATTAGGTCATGTTATTTGCTAGAAAGCAGATGGCCATATCCTCTTACTTTGTAATTTGGTCAGTTTTGGGGAAGTTGTCCAAATGAGTGTGATAATGAAATTTAAACCTTATCCCAAAATATTTATTCGGCATCTTCAAGATACACTGTGGTGTCTTTCCTCTGGGTGCAAGTACAGTGTGATTCAGGGAGAGAGTGGTATCATTAGATTAATGACAATTTGGATTGCTCTTAAGATATGATTTGGAGTTTGGCAGAGTCCAGCTTTCTAGAAGAATGGTAAAAAAATAGCATAGGAATAGATCTTCTGTTTTAACTACAAAAAAAATTATCTATGCTACTGTAACTGTATATGAGTTTGAAAAACAGTCAAACTCTTTATCTTCTGAGTGTTACCATTCGTCTTCACCACTGAAGGAGTCATTGGAATCTGAGATATTAACTGTCCTGCCCAAGATCACAACTCCAGTGATGTGTGTGAAACGAACATAGACCTATCGTTTCTATATCCACTCAATGTTCAGATTTCAATATGCTTCCTGAAAATGTGAGTGGTAGAGATCTTTTCTAAGTATGTGTAAGTGTGTAAAAGGAAGTTACTTACATTTAGTGAGTTTCAGTCAGTTTTACAATAAGACGTCATGGGTAAATAAAGAATGCTTGAAAATGTTTTGCTAAAACCAGCTATCTTATAAGTTCATTGCGGTATTTGTCAGCTTCTGTGATTACACTGATGTAGCCAGGATTCAATGAAAGTGGTGTGTTGCATTCTTGTTGCATTCACTGTCAATTTTTTTTTAGCATTACATAAAACACTTTTGCAAAGGGAAACATATCTTACTAAATTTCTCCTAGACCTGTCTTCTGATGTGTTATAAGCCTTGGGCATGTGAACTTCTAGTAATTTGCATGGTAATTATACTAATTTAGACAATACACTGCTTAACAGGGGATAGGACAGGATAGCACTTCATTAAGCTACCTGTGCTAAAGTCTTCCTGGATGACAAGGCCAAGTTCACATCACTATATTAAATATGTTGTGTATTTCTTATTTTAAAAAGGTATCCAATTAGAGAACATGGGTGTTAGGCTCAGAAATAAATGTTCTCTTCCTAGCCTGTCTCTTCATCTGTATTTTAAATTCTACTTCATTTGTCATTGTGCCTTAGTCTTCTCAAACCAACATCGTTTCTTGAAACACAGATAGACTGTTCAGAAGAAGGGCTGCAAAAATGACCATGACAATTTCTGCATTCATAAGCTCATAATCTGGAGTTTCTGATGGCCAAGAAGAGAAACAGTTATGAAAACCTATAGGCAGTAGAAGAGACGTTGTCAGTGAATAACACTGGTTGGGTTAATCGGTTATGAGACTGCAAAGAAGAAGCAGTTCTAATAAATTTATTAGAGAATACATCAATATTTGATTTAGTTTTGACAGGGCAGAGTTACAGAGAGAGAAGGAGAAACAGGGGAGAGAGAAGAGAGGGCAGAGAGAGGAGAGAAAATCTCACCTCCAGTAATTCACTTCCCAAATGCCTGTAACAGCTGGAGCTGGGCTGATCAGAGGCCAGGAGTTTCTCCCAGGTCTTCCACATAGGTTTAGGCATCCACAGATTTGGGCCATGTCCCACTAATTTCCCTGGCCTTCAGCAGGGTGATGAATTGGTAGTGGACCTGTCAGGACTCAAATTAGCACTCATATGGGATAGCAACACCACAGGCATTGGTTTAGACTGCCTGACACCAGTCCCAAGGAAAAAAAAACTTTCCTAAAAAAGAGATTTGTTTAATTATTTGAAAGGCAGATCTAGAGAGAGAAGCAGATAGACATAGAAATTATCTATATGCTGGCTCACTTCCCAAGTGGCTATAACTACCAGGGATTCCAAACAGCTCTCCTCTATGGAGGTAAGGACTCAAGTTTTCAGGCCATCTTCTGCTGCTTTTCCAGGCATGTAAGCAAGATACTGAATGGTAAGTGTGTCTGAAATAGATATACTTAACAGTGGCCCAATCCACTGCACCACAGTGCCAGTCCCTAGAAAATGATTTTTGTTTCAAAGATTTATTTATGTGTTTATTTTGAAAGAGATACTTAAAAAGTACAATCTTCCATCACCTGTTACGATCCCTATGTCTCTCTTAGTGCTGGGACAGGTGAAACCAGGAATCAGAAACTTTATCTGGATTTCCCTCATGGATAGCGGAAGCCCAACACCTAGGCCATCTTTGGCTGCTTTTCCCAGGCATGAGCCGGAAACTGGATTGGAAGTGGGGCAGCAAGACATGAATCAATGATCATAGGAGATGGTACTGCAAATGTGAGTCCTACTTGCTATGTCACAATGCTGGCCCAGAGAAAACTTTTGAAGAAGAAATTTTGTTATGTTTTATTTCATTTGTTTTAAATGTTATTGATTTTGAATCAATACCAAGCATGGTTCAAAAGTTCTTATCTCAGTCCTTACAGCACTCCTTTGGGGACACAGGTGTCTTTCTAACTCTATTTCAGTCTATTTTTTTTCCATTGTGCATAGAGATAAAATAAGAAAGAAGTTTGAAATATTGTGTTTGGGCCAATGGTGTGGCTGTAGCAGGTTAAGACATCACCTGTGATGGCAACATCTCATATGTACAGAGCTTTGAGTTCTGCTTCCAACCCAGCTATCTGCTAATGGCCTAAGAAAGAAGTGGAGAATGACCGAAGTAATTGAGCCCCTACACAGACAAGGGAGACTTGGACAAAGCTCCTGTATCCTGATTTCAGCCTGCCCAGCCCTGACAATTGTGACAATTTGTAAAATAAACAAGAGATGGATGATCTCTCTTTCTGACTTTCTACCTTTTTACCTTTCAGATACATGAACAAATCTTAAATAAACATTGTATTGCCAAAGATAATTTACTTTACACAATGAAGCTGGGTTTGAACATTATCACTTATCACATTTTTAGGTGTTAATGCACCTCTGTAGCTTTAAAATTTAAAACTATTTTTGGAAGATGATTAGCAACAGCCCAGCCATTCTGATAATATAAAGTCATGAATAAAGGTGTAGAACTGTATGTATGTATGTATGTTCCTTTAAGCCACCCTGTTCCAGTTGTAGGACTTGGGTAGAAAGTCCAGGAACAAGGCTGTTAAATAAGCATTGGGAGAAAGTGAACTTTCCTGTGTAAGGATGCAAGTGGGAAGGGTTCACAGACAAAGCCCTGGGGATTGCTGACATTTTCCAGACAGATGGCAATTGGTGAAGGTGATAGAAATAAAAATGTCTGTCCTGTATCTTTAATAGAAAGGTAATGGAAAATAATTAAAATAATGATAATAAAACAAATACTAAGTGTGAAAGTTCATGCCCATCAAATATTTATTGAAGAATTTCCCTTGGCATAGTGCACTATTATTGCTCTGCAAAAGCAATTCATACTGGGTTGATGTAGGAAGAAAGTTGAAAATTCTGTGGAGAAAACTTCTATTGAAACATGTGCTGTTCATACACATCCAACTTGTGCTTCTAAAATTTTGCCACATATTTTGTGCTGCAAGTAATACACAGGATAGTACCACCAGAGTCATTGGTGGAAATGGCAGCAAATGAAATATGTACATAAATGAAGAGTACTGCAAATATTACTATAAAAATAGTTTCACTCCAGAAAGAAATACAAAATTGAAAGAAACCAAGTAATTGTGTGTGTGTGTGTGTGTGTGTGTGTGTGTGTGTTAGAGTCTTGCTTCAATTATAAGATTTCAGAATTGGGGCTGGTGTAATAGTGTGTGCAGTTGCTGTATCCCAACTGGGCATTTGGTCAAATCCCAGTTGTTCCATTTTTGACCCAACTCCCTGATAATCTTCCTGGGAAAGAAGCAATGGAGGATGGTTCATGTGTTTAGGCCCAGAAAATGCTCCCCGCTTCAGCCTGGCCCATTCCTGGCCATTGTAGTGATTTATAGAATGAATTAGCAGATGAAGAAAAAACATGTATTACTCTGTCTCTGCCTCTGCTCTCTTCTTTTTCCCTCTAACCACCTTTTAAATAAATAAATAAATCTTTTAAAAATAAAACCTTCAGAGTTTTCTTTAATAGGTTGATGGGAAGAATCTTGTATATGTAACACTACCCAAATGTAGTGGTTATAGGATACTTTCAGATGAAGTACTTTGTAGTACTCTTTGGGACACATGGAAAATGTTTTGCCCTGTGTTAGGAACTCTTATGATAGCAAAAGAGGTATGTTTCATTGTGAAAGTCTGTTCTTACTATTATCATGTCTTAAATAGTTTCTCAGTCCAAACATAGTATTGTTTCTTTTTCTTTCTTTCTTTTTTTTTTTTAATAAATTCTGGAGCAGTTTGTGCCAATCAGGCAACTTTATTCTCAAGCTTTCTTCAGCTAGTAAAAGCTCCTTGATCATAAATAGCGCCTTTCCAATTTTGGAGCAAAATTATTTCCTAAGTTTGGGAATGAGTACAAGATCTTTAAAGATATATATAATAGGACTCAAATTGTCTACAGATAAAGAAGCAAAAATAATTCTCTGGAATACATACTGGTGTATTAATTCGATGCAAGTATATAGCACGGGAGTTCAAAAATCATGAAATCAAAAGAAGCCCAATATTGCTGTCCTGAATTCACTTTATTTTTCATCAATTAGCCACACTGTAAGAAAGTAGATAGAAATCTTTCCTATCTTGGTGTGATTAGGTGGGTTGTGGAGAACATTTACCAAAGTGTAGGATTGGTGTGCTGTTCGGAGAAAAATAACTTTATCGATGAAAGTAGAGAGCAGTTTTTAAAGATTGATTACATAATGAAGGAGACCCTTTGTCTCTTTCTCTGCTAAGAAACTAACACAGTACGAGCACTTGGTTTGTTCATGCTTGGCAGCAGTGGCAGGTACAAATTTAAGCCCATCCCCATACTCAAGAACAAATAGCTCCTGGAAGGAAGGCAAAAAACAATTAATCTTTATAGGAGATAGTGGTATACACAAAGGCCCGACAAATCCATTGCATTTCATTTTTACTTTACATTTATGTTCCACTTTTAGAAGTGTCCCAAGATACATACTTATTTACATGCATGCTGCTTTTTTTAAAGTGAGTTTACACTATTTGTGGAGAAGGCATGCATTATGTAGTCTCTGAAGTTACAAAGAGAAAATATAGCTCTTATGTTGTGGTATTTAATTAGCCAACAGTGTTATGTAGAATCTTGACCCAAGAACCCTGTTTGCCTTAATCAGGCTCTCAGGATTGGCTTGGCAGACACAATCAAAAGCAACAAAAATCTCAGACTGGTGCATTGCATCATTTATACTGCACATATTCAAAGAAAACTGGGCCAAGGTAAACATCGAGCAACAGGACTTTAAGATAATAACACTGTGAACTGAAGATAACAACTAGAGTAAAAATAAAATCCTACTGATCATCCAGTCTCAATCTCAACCAATAATCATCAGTTCATGCAACAGCTCTTGTATGAAACTTCTATTATCCCCTTTAGTTACCAAGTTTCTTAGGTGATAGTTTCCTAGACCAACAGCAAAATAGCTTAGGAAGTCACCCATCCTGGACTAAATGATGCTGTGCTAATCCACTTTCAAATAAATTCTCCCAGGCAAGGAATTCTTCCAATATACAACTGTTCCCCTTCCTCTACCATTGCTAAATCTCCCCCATTAGCAAGATTCATTCTTTCTCATTTTTGGTGCAAATCTTCTACTTTGGAATCCAGTGTTTGCTGTGTCATCTCCCATTCCTTCCCAGTCATCATCCATATTTTATTTGTCCCTATATTCCATGTTGAGTTTAAAACTCATTTGGTTTACCTAATAATAACAGCGGAGAGAAACATGGATTGACTTTAGTTGGCTTATTCATTACCCAAGTCTTATCAGAAGTGAGGATGCCAATTTGTACACAAAATAATGCTTAGATCATTGACGTGGAGTCTGTATATCGCTGACAGTTCATTGGATGCCAAGTAGGGCTACTTCTGACCTATTCTTTCATGTGGGTTAGTTGTATTCTATTGAAAATATCATGTGTAATGCTAATTTTATGTTTTACCCATAAGGTTTCTGAGAAATGACTGTGCTTCTTCAATGTAGAAGAAGTGAAAAGCAGGGGACTCTCCTAGTCAATATTGCCCTTTGGCTCTAAGTCTAGGATAATCTGATGGAATAATTCTTGCCCAGGTAAAATTATTGGCTATAAATTAAAAACATAAGTAAGACAGAGGAGAGGCAAAAGAGGATGAGGAGGAGAAGAAGGGGGATTGGTAAGAAATAGAAAACAAAAGAGGAGGAAGAAAAGAAAAGAGGGGAGAACAGAGAATGATAGGCAAGAAGGAAAGAGAAGGAAAGGAAAGGAAAGGAAAGGAAAGGAAAGGAAAGGAAAGGAAAGGAAAGGAAAGGAAAGGAAAGGAAAGGAAAGGAAAGGAAAGGAAAGGAAAGGAAAGGAAAATTAAGGAAAGCTGTGTGCTCCAGGGAAAAGGAGGGGGGCAGAAGAAGACTGTAACTAAATACAGGAGCAACCCTGAGCTTGAATATGTTCATGGTGTTTCCAAGCATGTTTCTTTTTCACGTTCCTAGTCTAGAATGCTTCCCTGCTTCAGTAAGCAGCATCACTTCCGCTTTCTTCTTATTTTCTAGCAGTGCAAAGACAGTTTCTGTCTCTCAGCATTTTGGAACAACACAAAAGAGGGGGAAGAAGTATAAACTGAATGACTAAGAGAAATCTAGTAAATGTGACAATGCAGGAGTTGGAAATGACCAAGAGAAGCCCAATATTTGTGTCTGTCTTAGGTCTCATCATTTGCCCTAACAGATTTCCCCTCCGTCATCTACCATCAAGCTCAGACTTGCCTTGAATATTTTAGATTAATTGGAAGGATGGAGAGAGACAAAGAGAGAGGGAGAGAGACAAAGAGAGACAGAGAGACAGAGAGACAGAGAAACAAAGAGAAATACATTTTAATCTGCTGGTTCATTTCTCAAATGACAAAAATGGCCGAGCTTAGGTCAATCAAAGCCAGGAGCCTCAAACTCCAATCTGGCACTCTCACATATTAGCAGGAGCCCACATTACTTGGCTTTTTCTGCCAAGACATGATAGACATGATAGTAGGGAGGTGGATCAGAAATTGAATAATCAGGATTCAAATTGGTTTTGTGTGGTATGCTGGCACAGCTAATGTTGGTTTAATCCTCAACTCCACAATGCCAGGCCCTCCCTTTCCTCTTACCCCATAGACTTTGTAATGTTTTACTCTGACTTGGATACCTGTTTTTCAAGAAGATTTCAAGAGGAAAAGTGTAGGCTGCTGATGTTGCTAAAACATCTGCCATATGCCAAACAGTTTCTAACGCAATGCCCTTTAATTCTCATGGTATTGGGCCATATATGTGATTATTTTTGTGTCACATGTGTAGAAACCAGAGCTCAGAGATTTCCTGTTACTTCTCTAAGATTTTGCATGATAAGGCATAAATTAAAAAGTGGGCACAGGTCATTATGACTCAAAGTGCCTGTTCTTTGCAAGGTATCAGAACTGCAACTGCTTTATGCTTCAGCATTCTCTTCTGATTAGAGCTGCTAGAAGGCCAAGTTTGGCTTCTGGGTTTTCTCCCTTGCAATGGAGATTAAACTTGTCATTTCTATAGGGCCAATTTTGTTTTTAACATTTGTATAGAAATAATATATACTTGCTTAAAATATATTAGAAAATGTATATAAAAATTAGGACTTGCCCCCAAGTTGGCCATGATTGTGCCATCTAGAGTTAGCTAATATGAAAATGTGTATTCTATCATGTTTTGTGTGTATTTATAAACTGTAACAAGTTACCCTATACCATTTTACAAATGGATTTAACAATTCAATATTTCATTTATTGCATTATTTTATAACAAAATGCAGGGTATTCTGTTATGATTATTTTTGCAAAATGTGTTTAATTACCATCCTATAAATTATCACTTAGATTGACTTCCTTCTCTATACTATAAACAAAAATCTAGTGAAAATCTCCACAACAGATTTCTTGTGAAAATTGTTTGATTGCATCTGTGCTATAGATTCTTTGACCCAGAAATTACTCTGTTACACCCATTTTGAAACATTTAGTATATATTTTTATATCTGCCTGAGAGTTTGAAACATTGAATTTAGTGGACAAATTCATCCTTCTAATTTCTACTTATTAACTATTACTTTGCTTTAACAATGTGAACATTTTGCAAAAAACCTGTCCACATATTTGTTTCTTACTGGTTTCTTTATATTTTAAAAATATAAAAATGTAAAAAGCATTAAATAAGATATAAAAATATAGAACTATTTTAAAAAATAAAAACATGGAAGTTCACATATTCATGTCTCCAAATCATACTTTTCCTGAGCTAATTTTCTGAACTTGATGTCATTCTGTGGGAAATATTTCCTATATCAGTATTGTGAAAATATGTAATTATGCATTCTTTATTTTGAGAGGCAAAGAAACTAACAGAACACATATCTGCCCTTTCACACCCAACATACCTAAAATGAACAAAAGTTGGGAGCTGCGAATTTAATCTGGAACTTTGATGTTGCTGGCAGAGATCTGATCCATTAGCTGCTGCCTCAAACATTTTAATTGTCGTGAATTGAAGTCTTGAGCCAATGGCAGCTGTTAACTAAGGTCTATGACGTGCAATCTGGATATCTCGATGCCTGGACCAAACACTTTCCACTAACCGTCCTTTTTACTAATGAATCCCTCTACGGACACATTAGTTCTCTAGGTTCCAATGGTTGGTCTCCAGATTTTACTCTACATTTCCTCTACTTGCCTTGCAACTTTGGAAAAAGTTTATTTCAGGAAGGACATTGGTGAAGAGTATAGAGCATTGAATAGGATACCAGTGTTTTCCTCTTGTGATTGTTAGTACAGCAATGACGTAGAATAACAAATGGGTGAAATTCATTTTGGGTCCCTACAGCTTCTGCCCCAGCTTTGTGTCTCAGCCATGAGGAGCGACTAGCAGAGAATAGAAGATTGCTATCAAGGTCCTGTGGAGGCTTATCTGTAGTTGTGTCCATCGAGTTTGGCAGAAGGAGCCAGGTAATTACAAATGACCCAAAGAAGCTCCTCTGCTACAGCATGGTGAAATCAGGCCAGGTTGGAGCTGTCATAGTAGTCCATCACTCCAGTGCTTAGGAGGGAGCTATGTTCAGTCCTGATTCAATGAAGATGATTTACTCTTCTGTGTACACTAGATTGAAAGCAAGTTCTTTTAAATACCCCCTAGTATCCCATTTTCACATTTTGTGAGATCCATTGAAATTGTGTATTTCCCATCTGCAAGTATAACCTTGTGTTAGTAAAGATTTGCTACATATATTAGCAAATATTGAATCCCTTGTTTTTGGCAATAATGTTCTGCCTTAGAGGAAAAACTTGTCATCTCATGCTACTTACAAAATGCAGGTTGGTACTACCACATCATAGCAAAAATATCTGAAAGTAAGCAGCAACTCAACTTTTCTAGGATCTGAGAAGTATGTGAAACCATTTTTCTTTTTCACATAGTGGAAAATTACTTTAGGTCATCAAAACAGTGAGAAGTTTTTGAATCAGATGGAAATTAATCTCAAGTAACTAATTTGTAAGATAAACTTTAATCTGCCCATTTATGAAAACAAGAATTGTTGGCAACGCCCACGTCGCCACGTACCCCGAGCCGAGCGGAGGGACTAGGGTTACAAAAAAGACAATACGCAGTGACAACACGCAGTACACCAAATGCCGATTGATGATAGATTGATCTTTATTGAAACTCTAGGCTTTCTTTTATACTCTGCCTAGCTCCTCCCAGTGTTTATCCAGTCCTCAAGTGGCCACCCTAAATCCTTTGAGTTCCTCCCAGTAGTGGCCACCCTAAATCCCTTGAGTTCCTCCCAATGTTTATCCAGTCCTCTAGTGGCCACCCTAAATCCCTTGAGTTCCTCCCAGTATTTACCCAATCCCTTGGCAGATAACTTGACAAATAGGAAGCAGGAACTTGCGGTTAAGCCAGTGGCTAGATGTATCAGGCCAAAATTGCCAATCCTGTTACGCTCTGAGAAACAAGCTAAACTGTGGAGTTAATCCTTGGGAGACCGGGGCCTGCAAAGAATAACATTTCTATTGTGCGATCATTGTAAGTTTAAATGATACAAATAGCTAGATGTACTAGCCCAGAATGTACTAGAAAATATACAGTGATTATCACTATTAACTGTTATTTATTCCAAGTACTAGTCCTTTCTGAGAATAAGCTACCCCAGTTAAAGATAACATTTTCCACAAAATATCTCTTCTAGATGCTTATCTACATTTTGTAGAACATGCAGCATTTAACTTCTCCATCCCTCATATTTGGTACTTGAAGATATAGCTGGATAAAGGTGTTCATTGTGTTCTCATTGTATATGCAGAGCAGTTTCTAAATTAACAGTCTGTAGCAATTCAACATGTAGAATTCAAGCAGAGAAATAGTTATTATAAGCATATTTTAAATATGCCTTAGCATCTGAGATTAGTGTAGTGACACCTCAATACCGGCGAACTGAAGGGAAGTTCGGGAAGCATGTTTGGTTGTCTGGCTGCAGTCCCTCAAGTGCTCACTGGCCTGCTAGCTATCCCTGAGAGGAAGAGAAGGTTTCCCAGAAGATTGCCCTCCCAGGTAATCATTGCATCAGAGGATACTTTAGTGATGCACAGATTTTTTTTTCAAAGATCTTAAAGTTTTGTCTAGAAAACAAGAAACCTGACTGTAAAAGGTATGCATTAACCAAATGCTTCTTATGACATTTTGAGAAGTTGTATTATTACCCTGGTTTGCAGATAAGAAAAGTTGAGACCAACAACCTTGCATGTCTGGCCTTGGGTTACAAGAAATGTTAATACATAAAGATTATCATTTCCTTACTTCCATGCTGTATTCCCTCATTCTTGGACAAATTCCAGAATCCTATCCCTGACATGAATCCTTAATATTCTTTTTTTTTAATTTTTTTTTATTATTTATTATTTTTAATTCATTAATTACATTGTATTATGTGACACAGTTTCATAGGTACTTGGGTTCTCCCTACCCCTCCACAAACCCTCCCACCATGGTGGATTCCTCCACCTTGTTGCATAAGCACAGCTCAAGTTCAGTTGAGATTCCCCCATTGCAAGCGTATACCAGACATAGAGTCCAGCATCTTATTGTCCAGTCAAGTTCAACAGCTTCTTAGGTATACCCTTTCTGGTCTGAAGACAGAGCCAGCAGAGTATCATCCCAGTCAATTGAAAGCTCCAACATACCATCAGCAAAAATTTACATCATTATGGAATTAATTGACATAGTAATGAGTAACCAATATGTTAAAAGTAAATGCGAGTTCCTAGCTACCTTCTGTGACCACCTCACTTACATTTCAATTTTAGTTTATACACAACATATAACATTCATAACATAACATGTTATACATAACATCATATCATCTTAAATTAAGGCAAACATGTGGTATTTAACCTTTTGGGATTGGCTCATTTCCCTTAGCATTATGGTTTCCAGTTTGGTCCATTTGGCCACAAAGAACTGCATTTTTTTTTTATTTTATTTTAAATTCATTAATTACATTGTATTATGTGACACAGTTTCATAGGTACTGGGATTCTCCCTACCCCTCCACAAACCCTCCCACCATGGTGGATTCCTCCATCTTGTTGCATAACCACAGCTGAAGTTCAGTTGAGATTCCCCCATTGCAAGCATATACCAAACATAGAGTCCAGCATCTTATTGTCCAGTCAAGTTCAACGGCTTCTTAGGTATACACTCTCTGGTCTGAAGACAGAGCCAGCAGACTATCATCCCGATCAATTAATAGCTCCAACATACCATCAGCAAAAATTTACATCACCATGGAATTAATTGACATAGTAATGAATAACCAATATGTTAAAAGTAAATGCGAGTTCCCAGCCACCTTCTGTGATCACCTCACTTACATTTCAATTTTAGTTTATACACAACCTATAACATTCAAAACATAACATGTTATACATAAGATCATATCATCTTAAATTAAGGCAAACATGTGGTATTTAACCTTTTGGGATTGGCTCATTTCCCTTAGCATTATGGTTTCCAGTTTGGCCCATTTGGCCACAAAGAACTGCATTTTGTTTTGTTTAATAGCTGAGTAGTATTCCATGGAGTAGATGAACCATAGCTTTCTTATCCAATCCTCTGTTGATGGGCATTTTGGTTGCTTCCATGCTTTTGCAATTACTGATTGTACTGCTATGAACATAGGACTGCATGTTGGTTTCTCATAAAACAATTGTTCTGGATATATTCCTAGGAGTGCTATTGCTGGATCATACGGTATGTTGATTTTGAGTTGTTTGAATATTCTCCATACTGATTTCCATAGAGGCTGTACCAGCCTGCAGCCCCACCAGCAGTGGAGTAGGGTTCCCTTTTCCCCGCAACCTCGCCAACAAGTGTTGTTGGTGCTTTTATTCATGTGGGCCAGTCTTACTGGCATTAGGTGGTACCTCATTGATGTTTTAATTTGGATTTCCCTTGTTGCCAGGGAACTTGAGCATTTTTTCATATGTTTATTTGCCATTTGGGTTTGTTCCTTTGTGAAGTGTTTGCTCATTTCCCATGCCCATTTCTTGAGTGGCTTGTTTGTTTTGACATTTTGGTTGTTTTGTAGTTCTTTGTATATTCTGGAGATTAGCCCTCTATCACCTATGTCGTGTGCGAAGATCTTCTCCCATTCTGTGGGTTGCCTTTTTACTTTGTTGATTGTTTCTCTAGCTGTACAGAAGCTTCTTAGTTTGATGAGGTCCCAATTGTTTATTCTGGTCTTGATTTCTACTGCTTTTGGAGTCTTTTTTAGGAAGTGAGGGCCTACCCCTAAGTGTTGCAGTGTTTTTCCAACATTTTCTTCCAAAAGTTTGAAGGTTTCTGGTTGTAGGTTTAGATCTGTTATCCATTTAGATTCGATCTTAGTGTATGGTGAGAGATGTGGATCTATCTTTTTGTTTCTGCAGGCTATTAACCAGTTGTCCCAACAGCATTTATTGAACAGACCTTCCCATTTGCCTGGGTTGTCGTTTGTCTTTTTGTCAAAGATTATTTGGCTGTACCTGTTTGGGTTCCCTTCTGGTGTTTCTATTCTGCTCCATTGATCTTCCTCTCTATCTTTGTGCCAGTAACACGCTGTTTTGATAACCACTGCCCTATAGTATGTCCTGAGGTCCGGGACTGTGATTCCCCCTGCTAACTTCCTGTTCTTCAGGATGGTTCTAGCTATCCGTGGTTTTTTGTGTTTCCAGATGAACCTTTGGATCATTGTTTCCACTTCCATGAAGAACGTTTTGGGCAATTTGATTGGGATTGTGTTGAATGTATATATTGCTTTTGGCAGTATAGACATTTTAATGATATTGATTTTACCTATCCAGGAGCATGGGATGTTACTCCATCTTTTGAGGTCTTGTTCAATTTCTTTTTTAAGTAGTTTGTAGTTTTCTTCAATTAAGTCTCCTACATTTTTGGTTAGATTTATTCCCAGATATTTCATACTTTTCTCTGTTATTTTGAATGGTATCTTGCTGGTTAAGTCTTTTTCCATCTTGGGGCTGTTTGCATACACTATGGCTGTTGATTTTTGTTCATTAATTTTGTACCCTGCCACGCTACCAAACTCTGATACAAGTTCTAGCAGTCTCTGTATTGAGTCTCTTGGCTCTTCTACATAAAGAATCATATCATCTGTGTATAGTGAGAGCTTGACTTCTTGGATTCCTCTGATTTCTTTTTCTTGTCTTATGGCCTCAGTGAGTACCTCTAGGACTATGTTGAATAGTAGTGGAGAAAGTGGACATCCCTGTCTTGTTCCAGATCTCAGTGGGAAGGGTTCCAGTTTTTCTCCATTCAGTATGATGCTGGCGTTGGGTTTTTCATATATGGCTTTAATTATGTTGTGGATTTTTCCATCTATGCCTACCTTGGTTAGGGTTTTTAGTAGGAAGTGGTGTTGGATTTTAAGTATTCTTTTCACTTATTCTCCTTTTTGACAATATTTTACCCTTTTCTCATTATGGTGATAGAAAATTTGTTATAAAAATTTCTTCAGAAAGTGATTGGTTGATAATGAGAACATAATATCTTATTTTGCCAAAATGAGTGAAAAGAAATTATGCAAAAGCATTTTCCTTTTGATAGTAAGTTTACTGCTAACATCTATTCAGGAGAAGTCGTTATCCCTTTGACTCCCCAGAATTGAGGAGCAAGTTTAATTCTGCTCCGGTGTCACTAACAACATCTTAGATCCAATATAAGCCCCAGCTTGCTCTGGGGCAAGAGGAATTTATCACTATTCTAACAGCATCACCCCTTCTTACTGGTGAACTTCTGAGTTGGGACCTTGAAATGCGAATACCTGAAATCCTTGCCTTTTCTCTGTAAGAAATGAACTCCTCACTCCACAGGGTCTCGTTGTCCTTCAGATGCAAGCAGATTTTAATTCATCATCTCTCTGTAACATGATGTTGGCTCCAACTCTGAAATGCAAATTGCATTCCCCATTGCTGCTGCTGCCTCCTCAGAATTGGCTTAAAAGAACATATAGACAATGCCTCTCTGACAATCTTTGCTTTCAAGAGATCTGGAAGGTGAGGGCTTTTGTAATGTCTGCTTTCAGTTCTGTTGCCATAGACCACTCTGACTTTCAGAAGACACATACAGGCCAGAGTACATTATATTTGATTAAAACTGTGGATATTGTTTACACATAGGAGAGGATTTTGAGCTCACTTTAACGGATGCCTTCACAGCCCTGATACCAATCAGTGAAAAGTGCAGGCTATGCTGCAAAAATCAATATGCCACTCACTCTGGACATTTCAAAAGAAAGATAGCATTTCTGAAGTTAGAAATATGTTTGTTCACAAAATAATTCATTTTAGTTCTACTTCCAGAGCTAACACTCTGTCTCTCTTACTGCTCTGTCTCTATCTCTCTCTCTCCCTCTCTCTCTCTGTGTTAAAGCATATGCTAGCAAGATGAAATTCTTTTTTTTCTTTGAGATTTATTTATTTTTTATTGCAAAGTCGAATATGCAGAGAGGAGGAGAGACAGATAGGAAGATCTTCCATCCTCTGATCCACTCCCCAAGTAACCACAATGGCTGATGCTGCACTGATCCGGAACCAAGAGCCAAGAACTTCTTCCAGGTTTCCCACGCATGTGCAGGGTCCCAAGGCTTTGGGCTATCTTCAATTGGTTTCCCAGGCCACAAGCAGAGAGCAGGATGGGAAGTGGAGCTGCTGAGATTAGAACCGGCACTCATATGGAATCCTGGTACGTTTAAGGCGAGTATTTTAGCTGCTAGGCCACTGCGCCAAGGCCCCAAAATGAAATTTTTAGGAAAACACCAACCCTGGGCCAAAGTAGGTGTTTCAGTTAATTGAGAGGTGGTCTATTAGCACTGTGAATTCAGATACCAATTTGATACCTTAGTTTCATAAAGTATGCCTGGATTTAAGCCACAACTCATTGCCCAATCTCTGGTTTCCTCACCCTAGAAAAGCCGTGGTAATGGCTCCAGTGGCTGGATTTTGCCGTGCATATGAAATAGTTAGATTGAGTTCCCAGCCTTCCAGCTTTAGCGCTGGCGTTTAGGAAGAAAATGAACGAATTGGACCTCTGCTTCATTCTGTTTGTGTTTCTCTCTCCATCAATAAAATATTTTTAAAGTGTTAAACAAGTGAATAGACACTATCTATCCTTGGATATGCCTGAAGCAAGAAAATATTAGTTGCTAGAACTTATTTCAGCCACTACTATTGCGGTTCATATTTGGGCCTAATACATACTTCCTAGATTCTTGCCTCTGACTTAAAAAGCATTTTGAGCACAGGCACCAACATGGCCTGACAAGGTGATAAGATTATTTATGCAAGTGAGGAATACAGACATGTCAGCCGTGTTTAGGGAGAGTGGACAAGGAGGGAAAAGGCAGAAGGATAGAGGGTTCTCTACTTTCTATCCTCTGAGTCCATCGCTAGGGAGAAGAGAGAGAGCGCCTCCTCAGCATTGGACTGTAAGGGACTTGTAAGGGGCATGGCTGTGTGTGACTTTGCCTCCCTCAGGTCCCAGCTAAGGACATATTCAGTGGAAGATTGTCATTTCACTGACAGGTAGGGTGGGGAGGGTGTTGTGAATTACAGTCTTGTGACCTGATCTAGCCGCCTGCGTAAGCCCTTATCACCGCTACAGGATTCCATTCTAGAACAATTTTTGTTTTTGTTTCCAGTCAATCACTGAATATTCTAATGTACATGCATAAAAATACCACAATTGCAAATGTTCTGATCACTGAAGTGGAGAGGTCTCATTCAGTGTTGAAAATATAAATAAAACTGCTACATAAGACCAAGTACAAAATAATTAAGAAACATAAACAACATCATTTTTAGTTGGTGATGGGGTAAATGAATTTTAACATTCAACAGCTCACTGCTACCCTATTTGTAAAACTTTTGTTTTACTTGCTTGGTGTATTATTCTAAGAGATCTGAAACTTAGATTTAACCTGCCTTGTTTAAGACCACATTTCAAAATAAAAACTTTGAATTTTTTTTCCTTGGCAAGTATGGGTCAGAAGTCAATTAAGTTCTAAAACCTTTCTTTAACAATGATTTCAAAAGAAAATTTAACCCATTATTTTGAACTGTCCACAGCAGAGAATCAATCATTTCACAATTGACTCACATATGCCAAATATCATCCTGCCTTTTAGATGACTTCTATTTTTGTAGAAACTAAGTACTATTCTGTAATAATTTGAAAATGTACACACATTCTAGAATTGACAATAATTAGAATATATACATGTCTGTATATATATACATATATATATAGTTTTTCTGTGAAAATATTTCATTTTTGTTAACACTGTATGCTTAGCCACTTCCACAGCAGAAGTTATTATCTATCAGCAGGGAATTTGAACAGCAGCACACCATGGGTCTTGCAACTGTTTATTGTGCTTTTAAAAATATATGCTATTCAAATGAGAAGTTGATTATTTAGACCAAAATACTACTACTGTGTAAAAAGGAGTTTGTAGTCTGCATGAACTATCCTGCATGCAATCCTTGGAATGAACTAGTTGGTTTAATTTTGCCACCATATGTAATTTGTCAAATCTTCAATTGTGTGCTGGCTTAGATAAATCCAGATGACATGTGTACCTCCTAATAGAAATAGATATGGGTGGAAGAGAGCTGTCCCCAGTTTTTGGTTGATTAGACAGTGCAAATGTTTTCTGAGTTATAATAGACTTACAGAGGAAATCCTATATGTTATGAATCCTTCCTTATAGAAGTTCCATTCAGCAAACACTTCTTTGTCTGACTGTGTACACTGTATAGCATGTTGTACGTGAGGATTCATACAAAGAAATCCAGAGCATGAGCCCTCTCACTAAACTTTTGAGGGTGCAGTGGCCAGTAAATATTGTAGTTTTTATATTCTAGGTGGAAAAATATAATTTCACTTGTCAAAAAATTTATGTAGTATAGCAGAGCAGATTGTGAGAAAATGTGCCTGAGTATCCAATAGACCTATTAAAAATAACATTTTAAGATATGGGGCTCTTGCTTCAGAAGCACAGTGCAATCTAAAGCCTAAGCAAAGTGTTCTCTTGATGCCATTTTCGGGATCTGTGACTGGATTAATATTCAGTTGATTTCACTTGATTTTAGAATAGATAAATAACAAAATTAGTTTCCCTGGATGATTTTTGCTGTTTCCAGGCTATCAAAAAGGCTGACTGAGAGTACTGCAGTCTAAGGGAGAGAGGTTAGAAGACTAGGTCCTGATGCTATATAGCATCTGCCTTTAAAATTGTTGTAAAAGAAGTTTGGAGGTGGAGGCTGAATGTGGTTTCTCTTCTTGTCTTCCCCCTTCCCCCAGATATAGGAAGGAATAAAAGAGAATGTGGAAATGGTGATCTCACTTACCTGCCTGTAGCCCTTGACCATAATCACCCTAATCAAATATGTAAAAATCATCCAAAATAAAAATAATAAGTAAAAATATGTGCTTGGAAGTGGAGTACACGTATATGACATGTGTGCTGTAACGTTACCCTGAGTTTTTAAGTTACCATACATTACCAGAAAAGCTCAGTGGGTTCTTTTCTCAGCTTAGTATAGAAATAAAAAACTGGGAATTGTTTGCCAACAGTAAAGTTTTATTTGCAAAGTGACCAGGTGAACATAGAAAGGAGGGAAGGGGAAAGCACCTCTTGGGAGAAGCAGGAGATGGGATGCATCTTGAAAGGAGACAGAGAGTGATACCCCAAAGGTTTTCAGCAGGTCTTGGAATTTTAAGCATCATCCCATTCTTGTCTGGGCAGGAGCCTTTGAGAAGATGTTCCTCATTAGTGATCTCTAAACCAGCTGAGAAATGGCTGGACAATTCTTGTGCCATCCATTTGAAGGTGTGGCCAAGATTTTTATCAGGTTTGGACATTCTCACCATAGATAGCAGTTAGAATTTGCATGCATTATGGCATTAGATTAGTTTGTTTCCGTTTATGTAATGTGGAATAATAAAAGTACATTAGGTTTTTGCTGCTGTTGTTGAGTATTAAGCATAGAATGCATGTAAAACAAGTTGGTGTGAAAATAGTCTATTAGCAATAGTTCTAAAGGAAAATATTTAGAATGTCTAGAAGTTTCTCCTAACTGTCTAGTTAAAGTTAATTAATGGTAATCTCCAAGTAATATGACACAAGAAGAGATGTAGGGCACAGTGATAAGGCAGGCATCATTCACTCATGCCATATATAAGTATTAAATCAGTATTAGCTGTCCATCTCTCTTCACTGTTGTCGTTATAGCTGCAAGAGTGAACATGAAAAATATTCCTGATTTAAGGAACTCCCTGTCTAGTCACAAAGATCTATTTTAAAATTAAGAATGTGTTTAGCCCACTGGTTTAGGTGAGGGACGAGAGTGTGATGGGCAGAGCCGGGGAGAGTTGCGACACTCATTGGTTCCAATAGAGGTCGGGGCTCAGAAGAGAACCAACCCAGGGGTTAAAACCATCAGCTGATCGGAGTGATGGACGGTGGCGGGCACTGTGCTTACTAGTAGTACATGTAGGAGCCTGGACTGGGAATGCCTCAAAGTTTTTTTTAGGGGGATTCCCCTGAACAAAATGGAGGAATCAAAGCATTAATCAAAAAAAGATGGAAAATGGAGTAGATGAATCAACCACCTCAGCTTTATGCTTGCAGCGGAAAACTGGACAAGGGGAAACCCTAAGACGGACTATGTCAATCAGTGGACTCTGCACCAGCCTCATCATACCTGGACTGTTGCTGATGATATGTTGGTGCTTCTAATTGATCGAGGTGACGCTCTGCTGGCTCTGCCTACAAACCTGAGAGGGCCTCCCTAAGAGGCGGTTGAACTTGAACTGGACAAGTGGGATGCTGGACTCTGTATGGTGTAAACTTTTAATTAGGGAATCTCAACGGAACTTGAGCTGTGGTTATGCATCAAGGTGAAGGAATTCATGATGGGGGAAGGGTTTGGGGTGAAGGGGGGGGAATCCCAGTACCTATGAAATTGTGTCATGTAATGCAATGTAATTAATGAATAAATGAATATTTAAAAAAAAAAAAGAATGTGTTTAGAAACACCATATTTTGAAAAGATGGTAAGTGCTCTGAAGAATGGAGTATAACAGCAGAAGTGTAGAGCAGTGTGCTTTAGATGGGGCCTTGGAGAACGTCCTCCTAAGCTGGTGACCCTCCAGGTACGGTCCTGAGTGTGGGAAAGTACCAGCCCTACCACACACTATATGCCCCCAGAGTACATGAAAAGGCTGTGAAGGAAAGCAAATGGTGTATCTCAGCATCATCCCCCTGGGTAGTCTCAATAAATAGTCCTTTTGTACATCAGTAGTTTTAATTCTGATAAGCTCATGCTTTTTAGATTTATTTTATCACCTAATCAATATTTCAAGATGTCGTAAATGCAATGACTTCAATTTTCTTGAAAATAGAGGGCATTTTCATACTTCGACAAAATCAAACAGCAAGAACAAAACTTTTCAGCTTCTTAAGATTTACTTTATTTATTTTAAAGGCAGTATTATGAGAGAGAAAATGAGTGAGAGAATCTTCCATCCATTGGTTCAGTTCCCACGTAATTAAAATGGCCACGAGACTGGTACTTCATCCAGGTCTCTCCCACATAGGTGGCAGAGGCCCAAGTATGTGTTACATGGAATGCCAGTATCTCAGACAGCAGCTTGACACACTGTGATGCAATACTGGCCTTTAAGCTTCTTAATTGAGATTTAGAGGAATGAAACCAGAGTCATTGCTTTTATACAGCGAAAGTCAGACCCTAGAAATAGCAACACTATGAGTAGATACTAGGTTAGGAAGTCTCAAAATAGACGTTATGGGACCCAGTGTAATTTATTTTCTCTATTTTATGTTATCCCATATCTGGGTCATAATCAAATATCCAGAATACTTTTTTTTTTTTTGCCTTTGGGGAGCCAAATTTAGGTCGGCCACTCTCTACTGGGATGTGGATTACTCCTGGGAAGAAAGGGACCACAGTAGGGTGAAGCCCATAGTGTGCTTGGAAGTGTCAAACGAACAGATTCAGAGTGAATACTCTCATCTTAACTTAAAATATGAGAAGTTCAGTAACTGTACAGACATCTCCTAAAACTTAATAGCACTTCTAATAGCCCTTTTGAAATACACACCCTCTTTAGGACCTAGCAATCTCCTAAAGGTTATGTGAAATACATTTTCACAAATGATCCTGGGCCACCTACTTTTTCTACCTCTTCATTTGCACACCACACCTATGAAATTGTTTCAGCTTGATAGCTCTGACCTCGTAAATACACTCAGCTCTCAATTACCCTCACCAACGAAGGGAAGAGTTAGTGCAGATAATTGAAATTGGTGAATAATTTGCTCCATTGGGCTGAAGCCTACACCTCCTACCCAGCCAGGACATTATTTTGTGGGGAGTGACAGCTAAAACTCTGTTTGGGGAGTTAGCCTCTGTTGAAAAATAATCATCTCCTACCACTCTGGTCAGAGCAAGGTCAGGTCCATGCTGCCCAAGGTCTTTCAAAGCCTTCTCCTAATCCTTGCATGCCACAAATTCCCTAAGACCTGCAAATAGATTGCAAACTCAGTGCTGCAGAGTCAGTGATGAACTTGGGATGTCAACATCTGCAGGACACTATAATCTCTCTGTAACTCAGGACATTTCATACTTTTTTTTCCTGCAAAATGCTCAAAGGCGAAAATTCAAATTCTAATAATTCTTTTAAGTGTAAGGAATATCTCTATCATGCTCAGGGCAGGATAGCCTGTGTTGTAAAATCTTCTTGATGGTTTTGCATCACAGAAGGAAGAATGGCTGACAGGAAGTGATCAGTTGGAGAATCATGCTTCAGTCCATTGGTTTTGCCTCAAGCCAACCTCTGTTTGTTGGGAAAATCATCTCAGATATGAGACTCAGCCCCTCTCATCTTCATTGGATCAGAACCTGTTCTCTGCTCGCTGGTGGCTCTCTCCCCATGGCTAGACTAGCTTCCTCTTTTCCCATCTCTATTTGACTTTACCTCCATGCATCTCTCCTTTTCATTTTTCCTTCCTCTTCTCCCTGTCATTATCTTTTTGTTACTTCCTTTATTCTCATTTCCTTGGACCCCTTTCCTTTATAAAATTTCTAGCCTCCTTATCTTCCTTAAAAAAATCTTATTTTTAATACCTTCGTTAACTTCCCACTCTGGATTCTCACTTTCCTCACTCCCCTCTGCCCTAGCATCTTGCATTCTGATTAGTTGCCATATGTATAACAAGGGAGACAGATGCTTTGCTGTTAAACTAAAGGGCTTTTTAATCTACCAGAACAGAAACCATGAGTTTTTTTTTTGTTTGGGGACATCAGCAATTCATGGTAAAGGACTAAAGAATACAAATGAGGGCTGTTTCTTCAAACAGCATGGAGTCCCAGCATGTCTCTCCTACTCTCCTTGTTTTACTTTGTCGGCAAAGTAAAAATCTGCACATGTGATGGATTCATAAACACCACTAATGACACATAGATCTCTGTAACACATTGTGTTCACTAGTCCAGGCGGCAGACTTAGGCCTCTGATTGTCACTGCATTCTACCTATTACCGTGTACATATTCTTTTTAACGTTTGCGACTATCAACAGTGTTAATTTTGATGAGTTTTACAGTAGCAATTTCCAAATTGCTCTATCTAAAGTGAAAATGTTTTGTTTCTTTGCAGCATCCTCTTTCTAATCAGACATCCCTTTTGGGTATAAAGTGAAGGCTCACTGTGTCACGTCACATGGTCAGAAAGTGCTCTTAGTGTAAAGCCATTATACTGTAGGGTTCTTCTATAGCTAGCTCTGAACCAAGAGAAAAGATGATAAGAAGGGCCATCGATTTTATCACAAGGTCAGGTAGACAGTAAATATCCAGATCCCAAATTATGTCTGCAGAATGAACTTTGCAGTAGAAGTCATCCTTCTTTTTTTTGCTTGGTTAAGATGATTCATGTGATACCATGAGGGATCCAGACACTGACAGCATGAACTTGAGAGGAGGTATCCTGGCAACACACACCTTTCTATGGAGTGTGTGTCTTTGAGTTACCAAGTTCTCCAGAGGAAGGTCAATGACGGAGACATTTCAGGATCCTTTCCATAGTTTTGTGTGTATTGTTTCAGCAAATATGCTTTATAGTTTCATCTTTTCCTCTCACACGCACTCTAAAATAGCAAGTCAGTATGGTTTCAGTCTTGTTTCTCTCTACCTTGTGCCTCTAGGCTTTGCTGATACACAGGTTTTCACTGGAAATGTCCGTGAAGTTTGTGCATATCCAAGTTTTCACTGGAAAGTCCTGGTAAAGTGAATGGTATGCAGGACCTTGTCTGCTGGAACCCAAAGGGTTACAAAGGACCCTCTCTGTAAAACTCACAATGCTTTGTATAAGGAAAACGTGTGGATTACATGGGGGTGTGAAGGTTTTCTAAACACACAAAATCACCATAACATTAGAAAGCATATTCTTTCAGTACTTACTGCCTAACCATGTGAGTTATCTGACCATGTGTAGCAGTGGATTTCTTTAAATCTAATGGCATGGATCTTGATGGTACTTTTCCTCTGTAGGCATTCTTAACCTACTTTACACTAGGCAGTAGCAAAGTGTTCCTTGTTGCTGTTTAATTTGCCAGTAGAATTCCATGAAGGGAAACCAGACAGAACTTCGCATGTTTGATGTTAAGTAGAAACTGAAGATAAGGTGAGGACTCACCCTTTCTCTGCTGAGATTAGAAGAAATGGTTAAAACCGAATAAGCAGACAGAACCATTGGGAGTTTTTTTTTTTCCCCTGAAGAGGAAAGAAAAGACTTACCTTTTCTTCAAGGATGAAATTTTATACTCTTTCAAACCAAATGCTGTGGGACTCAGGCACAAAAAAGACCACCTGTTAGGGAGGTTAGGTGGGTCAGGAGATAATTCTCTGCTGTTCAAACAAATCAACCTCAACATTGCAGCTTGCCTCTTTTACCTGCTTTTTGTGTTCACAGCACCCTGCGGTGTGGCCAACACATTTACCCCTTTTAATTGAGCAGACCTGACCTTTTCCTGCCTGTGCCTTTTTTGGCATGTTATTGCCACAGTAAACAATTAACATGGATAAAAATGGATACCTGTTCCATAAGCCAAAATCCATACCAACCAGGAGACTGTGGACTCAGAGTGCCCAGGATGGAACAAAAATGGCAGGAACCACCGCACTGCTCTTGTGTAACTTGGCAAAGCGCACTGCACAATGGGCTTTTTCAGTTATTATATCTCGCACAAAGAATGCACTCTGGTCAGTAAGAAGGCCCTGGAAATCTTTTCCTCTGATTTCTAAGAGCAGCACAATCTGTAATGTGGAGACTCTGAGCTGAATGTCTCCTCCTTGATGCACAGCAGGGAGTCACTGAGACCTACGTAGGGGGCATCAGCCATACATTCTTGCCCTAGCTCCCAGGAGCAGAAGAACCAGGTCCCAGAATGCTGGGCTCACTAATCTCTTGTGGTTTCTCTGAGTTAGCTATGCATCTCTCCACTGCTCCTCTCATGGAAAGCTCTCTCTACCCCCACAGACTTCAGAACTTCTGTTCACTTTCAAGTTTCTTTTCTTTTTCTTTTTTGTTCTTTTGTTAAGATCATTTCTCTTCAAGACTTTCAAAGCTTCTTTGAGGATTCTCAGAGACACAAAGCATTACATTTGGATTGTATTCCTGGTTGTTTCAAGAAGGTGGCTGTGAGTCAGATTTGTGTGTGCTTGCACTGGGAGCGTGTGCATGGTGTCTGCGAGGTTGTAGGGGCATGACTGACTGATCTAGGGCAGAACACCTGCGAGGTGTTTAAGACAAGACTTGTTTTCGTTCAGGCTCTGTGTTTGTTTATCTTTGTAACCTTGCAGAAGTTATACCACCAATCTTCTCTGTGAGGTCAAGATAACATATTGTTCACACAGCTTCACTTCTTCACAGGTCAAATGACTATACAGCCTACTGTTTAGATTTTCACATTACTTGATCTGTCAGTGCTGCCTTATCTGTACCTAAGACTTAAATATTTTTCTCTAGGTCTCCAATGCACTGTTGCTGGAGGTAGAATCCAGCTACCTAGCAATGTAGCAAGAGTGTAGGATTGATTTCTGGAACTGCAGAGTTACCATTCACTATCCCTTCCCTCCTGGGAAATGAAGCATGGGGTTCTTAGGAGATTGAAAGACCAAATCCAGAAATAGCCTGTAGAAGAGAGTCCGCATCTTAGTGTTGCATGTATATGTGAGTGGTGATGTCATGGTTCAACAGACAACTTGAATTCAGCCTTACAATAATGTTTCTGCCATTTCAAGCTCAGCACACCAATGTCTTTTTATGTTTGTGTTTCTTCTACTCAGAAGGACACTTTCCCAATACCTGCTATTTTTCCCCCATGCCATTTCAGGTTAAGCTTTCCTGTTCATTTAGATATCATCTTTAGAATGGCCTTTCATAACCACTTGAATCCAAACTCCATCTGTTCTTGCAGTGCCCTTTGCCTTATGTCCTGTGTATTGTTTGCTAACTGGAATCTGAAATGACTGCTTGTCTCTAGATGTTCATCATCTCTCCCTGGGGACTGATTTCCTTGTGTCTGGTGACCATGACGATCTTGCTGATTGTTGGATTCCCTTCCCCAGTTCATTCTTGCTGTTTGCATTTCTATATGGTTCCTTTTATGCCAAATATGTTATTCTAGCCTTTGTGTATTACATGAAATGAACAAATAAATGCCTGCCTTTGGGGCAGCATCCAGTGTAGTGGAGATCACAAAAAATAAGCTAGGTCAGAAAGATGTATAGTATGATTAACAGAGAACCATAAAGCAAAAAATGGGTGGTGTTATTGAGACAGAATCATCAGAGGAGTTCTCCAGTGCATAGGGTGTGGGTAGGTGTGAGTGGGTTTACATAGGTTCAGGGAAGCAGGAAAAGAGACTAAACATTAAGGGACCAAAGCCCTGGTGTTTTTGCTGATGAGAATGGGATCCATGGGGTACAGTGCAGCAAGTGAGGGGAGACTCTAAGGAGAGAGGTTGAGGAGACACTCAGGCACAAGAGGACTTTTTGCTCTGAATGGCCCAAAGCACCTTGGAAGAGAAGGGAACCTGACAGGTTTCTAACTTGGTTATTTTGGCTGCTACATTGACAGTAGGTTGAAGAAAGCTTAGAACAAAACAAAGCAATAAGTAAACTACTTTGAGAATTCAGAGATAAGGAAAGCACTGTAAGTAATTGCAAATAAATGGAAATGTTTGTTCTGTCTCCTGGAAGACTGAATTCATGGTGGTGAGTTTGGGGCTTGGCACATCAAGGCCGCCTGGCTTCAGAAATGATATATAGTGTTCCCCTACTATCCTCAAAGCTGCAAAATACAAAATATTGGTAGTGATGGATAAAGCCAGAGAGAGTTACGATATGAGACATTCAGCCAGTGTTGCTCTAAAGCATTCATTGCTTGTGATCTGTGAAACAGGCATTTCTTTCTCCTTCATCACCTAGTGGCAAAATGAACATCATTTTTAGTACAGAACACTAATAAATAAAAAAGTTCAGGGGAAGACAGAACAAGGTGGCAAAGAGTAAGAAACATCCTACAGGTATTACCATAAAATGTGAGTAAAAGTCAGGTCTCAGGTTTCTAACTCAGATGAATCTTTATTTTATTTTACTTTATTTTCCTTTGACCCAAAGATAAATTGTATGTTTGTTTAATATGCATATATATACATATGTATATATACATGTAATATATATTATACACACAATATACATATATACACACATAATTTTATAGTTTTCACTGCTTGTAAATGGCTTTGTCCTGCTTTATAAAAATTTTCTCATTGTTTAACTAACAGCAAACTAATTTTTTACTAAAATATCAAGAATAATTTTGGTCTTAAATATTGCTAGAGTATAAAGCTATTTTAAAGTATTACTGATTGGAGAAGGCCTGAAACACTGCTTAACCAAGAATATCACTGGTTGCCTGATATCATGCATAAAGGTGTAAGAGTTTCATAAAAACAGACACTAAATACCCCAATTTGTACTTAAGGAGGAAAACCAGTGGGGCAAATAGGTGCCTTTGTCTAATTTCAGGCAACAAGTCTCTGACCACATTAATGGAATGTGCCCTTGTGTCAAGGCTTCCTCACATCCAGTATTCGGTGAATGAAGAAGAGCATCATTGGGAAGTGTGTCCAGGGGTGAAGGAGTAAGGGGAAGGGGTGCCAAGTGCCCCCCACATTTCTGTATGCTCCTGTTTCTCAGAACATGGAATGTTCAACTTTTGATTAGAGTGCATGAATCCTGAGCTGAAAAACATCTGACAAAGTTGTTCTTGTTAGCTTTGGGCAGGAAAAAAAAAGTTGAGCCTTTAAGTTTTAAAGATCCTAACACATTTAATGCTTTTGTTTGTTTGTTTATTTATTTTTTTATTGGAAAGTCAAATTTACACAGAGGAGGAGAGACAGAAAGGAAGATCTTACGTTGGCTGATTCACTCATCAAGTGGCCACAATGGCTGGACCTGAGCCAATCCAAAGCCAGGAGCCAGGAGTCTCCTTCAGGTCTCCCACGTGGGTGCATGGTCCCAAGGCTTTGGGCCATCCTTGACTGCCTTCTCGGGCCACAATGCAGGGAGCTGGATGGGAAGCGGGCTTGCCAAGATTAGAAGTGGCGCCCATATGGGATCCTGGCGCATGCAAGGCAAAGACCTTAGCCATTAGACTACAGCACTGGGCCCCATGTCCTGCGTTTAAACATACCTTTCTATTTATGGATTGTACACTGCCAAAGTGATGCTTCCGTGGCACATTATGTCACAGGAATAGTCATTCTTACAATGATAATCCAACCATTTTCAAGAATTCAGTCCTGCTCAAAAGAAGAATCTTTCCTTGAGCTTTCCTGTTCCGTTTATTTTCATCTGCCTGGGTACCCGTTTTCTACAAGACAGAGAGAAGCAGTCAGAATGTTCTCTGTGGAAGTGATTGAGCACTGCTCCAGTGTTGATGATGTGCCTGGTGAGCCCTCGTGTGTCTTACATCTCCCAAATGGACAGATAAAGCATAATATACAGTTCTGTTGTCTCTTTCAAAAGCCTGAACTTGCAGAATATTTCTGGGGGTAAGCATCACAGGTCAGAATTCAGCCACTTCGTGACTAGGGCACAGTAGTAGTTAATGATCTGACAAGGGCAGATGAGTGTAAGGAAGAGCAGGCTTGAGTGGGGGATGCATACTAAAATATGAGAGCGGAGTGAACCAGACACAAGGGCATTGGGCATGGGCAACAAGGGAGAAGAAAGTTGGGGAAAGTGCTAGAGATTCTTTATGATTTGCCTTTTCTGCCACTCAACATTTTCTGAAAACATTAACACTCCGAGTCAAGTACTACATGTTTTCTGTCAGAAATCAAAGAGGAAAATACAAATAAATGGTGCAATAAAGGTGAAGGAAGATTTTGAAAGCACAGAATGGCAGGGATAAAACAAAATAGTTCAAAAGGCAAACAGTTTCAGACATCAGTGGATTTGAGGGAGAAAGAAGTAGAATGAGAAAGACTCAAAGTGCAAGAAAGGTTTCTGAAAGAAGCAACAGATTAAAGAAAATACAGGAGGGACAGTGGCGCTTATGACAGCTGGGAAGAGCTTGAGAAAGGTCATGTATACTCTCTGGGCACTAAGCTACACACAGCTGCAGTGGACTGTCATGACAGATAAACAAGGGAGAGTGGGATGGAATACAATTTACAACTCGCTTGTCATCCACGAGGGGAGTGGAGATGAATTGCATAGCTCTGTCCAGTTGTCAGGATGGAAAGGGGAAAGATACCTTGATCCATTAGCAAGCAAAGAAGTAAGTAACTACCATCTGTAGGCTTCCTTGGGATGTCCAAGCCATGCTGCCCTGGCTGCCTTCTGCCATCGGGGCTTCGGCTTGTCTTGGAGCAGAGTCTGTGTGTTTGGTTCAGGTTAGCTGTGCTTACTTGAGGCTGCGGTCTTTGAAAACTTGGAGACTTCCCAATGAAGCACGTGGTGTAGGGGTTATGAAAAAAAAGTGTGAGTTTTCTGAGGGAGAGGTAGCTCCATGTATATATTTTTAACAATTTAATATTATTTGGAAAGCAGAGAGACAGAGGTACAGCTTCATTTCATTCATTCACTTTCCAAAATACCTGCAGTGGCCCAGAGCTGAGTCTGTTGGAAGTCAGGAGCCTGGAACTCAAAGCAAGCTTTCCATGGAGTGCTGTGGATCCTACTACTAAGGCCCTCACCTGCTGTTGCCTGGAGTACATGTCAGCAGGAAAGAAAGCTTGGACTCAGAGTAGCTGAGATTCAGCCCAGGCAATCTGATATGGGTGTCTCAAGCACAAGCTTAACCCTTGTGCCAAACATTGCCCCATACAGCAAAATTTTAACCCCTATGAAAAATGCAGGTGCGGAGCAAAAGAATTTTTGGTTATGTGCTCTCTGTTATCTCTGTCACAAACTGCCGTATCTAACTGGAGTCTTGGTTAAGAAAAAAAAAAGTACTCACTTTTGTAGAAATCAACAATAGAGGGTGACATTTGATGGAGCTAAATTGGTTTTGTCCCTACCTCAGATGCTCACTGTCTTTCTGGTTCTCACATTAGAGAAAGCAAATTCTCATCTTGAGAAAAAAGTCAGAATTTCCTGTGTAATAAGTAGTTCAGCATGTAAGTGGGTATGCCTTACCTGTCCTAGACTGTTCTTAGGGGGAGTATGATTTAGGGTCTGATTTTTTAAACTTGGTCAGATTTCTGGCAGTGTGCCTGGTGCCAGAGCTGTAGTTCAGACCACCAGGGTTTGATAGAATATCATATCCTGTCTAAGAGCCTGTGAAATACTGCACATTGTCCTGCAGAGAAATAATGGACTGGAAATAGACATTAATTGTTCTTCAACGGTAATGCTTTTGAACTTCTGAAAATCTGAGCAACAGAATGGCCATCAAACTGTGAGGAACTATAACGAATTCTTCAGCATTGGTTCTGTGCTTTGTTAAAAATGGAAATAGTCGGGAAGGGGGCCATCTAGACTGATTTTGGGGCTTAACAGAGATCGGGTGTCTATAGCTTGGTTTTGTTTTCATCATTTTCTTTGAATACTAATTTGCGTATTTAAAAATCCATATGTTCCCTAGATGACATGATAAATGCCTGTTGTTACCAGATCTTCCATGTGGAGCAAGGGAGTTGGGGGACTGCAAGCAGTGTCTTTATGGTGGTATTCTACCATTCCAAGGGATGATACTTTTCACATTGAACTGAAGATATCCTGGAAATCAGAACAATCACACTTTTCCGCTTCTCTTCCAATGGTTCAGGAATACCAGTGATATTTTGGTCTAATTTCATGCATGTGCACACACATACTCACACAGGTACAGAAGTTATATGCCAACGTAGTTAAGGGAATATGGGGAGAAAGTACAGTGCTCTCCTCTAAGTACTGTTGGTATGGATCAGGGTGGAGGTGGGGAGAGAGAAGTGTGAGCTTCTATTTTGATTATGTGTCATCTGAAAAAAAAAATGGGTTTAACAAGGGTTGAGGGTAATATGTATGGGTCTACAAAACATCAGGCATCTTCAGCAAATTAAACAATGTATCACTTTTAAATTTTATGCCATTCTGAAGAACACGATGTACCATCCTGCTCCAGTTCTACCCAGGATGTGAATCATCCTTGGATCCAGTGTATCCATGCTATCTACACTATCTGACCAAGATTCAACTTAGTAACTATCTTGGTTTTCATATTAGCTTAGTTCATAATGCTGAATATAAATAATCCTACATTGTGGTATAGCAGGGTAAGCCTTCACCTTTGATGCTAGAATGCTATGGGTACCAGTTGGAGTTCCAACTGCTACCACTTCTGATCCAACTCCTACCTAATGGCTTGGGAAAACAGTAAACAATGCGCCAGTGCTCAGGCCCCTGTACCAATGTAAGAGACCCAGAAGCTCCTGGCTTTGGCCTGATCCACGCCTGGCCATTTTGTTTATTTGGGGAGCTGATGGAAGATCTCTCTGTCTACTCTGCCTTTCAAATATATAAAATACCTTGAAAGACAGCACTAGAACTAGAGTTTCCCCTTAGCAAGGATCCTGTCCATCACTGAGTGTTTCTGCTACATGTCACAAAGCAAGTGGTGTGCTCCCAAGACTGAGACAAGCCAGAGGGCTGTGCTGATCCCAGGCCTTCCTAAGAAAACAAAGATAACTTTCCTGATTTAATACAAAAGTCCTTCCTCCCTGTCTAGCTTTCTTACTACCAAACCCCAAGCATCAAATTAATAAAGCTATGGCTTTTTGACATTATAGTCAATTCCAGAAAAGCTTGAGTGACAGGTAAACAATAGTAAAGGAATGAGTTTTCATAAGTGCTTATTTATTTATGAAGAGTATGTGCCGCGCAGAGTAAATAAACCTGCAGTCCCTGTTTCTTTGTTGATGTTTGTAACCTGTCGTTATAGGTTAGATAACTGTCAAAGGTGCTCACACATATGATATTTTAAATAGGAACCGAAACCAGTGTTTCCCCAAGGTAAATGAGTATTTCTAAACATTGCTTACTTCTTTCTTTTACACAAAAATTTACATGGAGAGGTACCAAAAAAGAAGTCAAAATATGCGTTCTGTCTGTGTAGACAGATTAAGACAAAGGATGTAGTGATGGGGGTGAAAGGAAAAAGGATGATTTATGTCAAGTAACTACAGTTGGAGCTGTCTATATAATTTTTTTAGCTCCCCATGGATTAATCTAGTTCATTTTCTTATTGTTTCTTACTACTAAGCTTAATGCCCCCCTCCAAAAAAGATAAGACGTTTTATTTAACTCTAACCTCCATGTAAAGGGATAACATATTCTGTCTTCCCATCTTCCTTTGTCCTCTCCAGAGAGGAGAAGCTCATATTATCAACTCAGTGGGCTGCATGTATTTTAGATGTCTTCTTCCCTTCTGTGCCCTCCTCTCCATCCATTCCTCTCTATTTTTACACAAGTACTGTTGACTTGCTCTTTCTTGTTGCAGCTGTAGCTGTCTCCCACTTTCTCCATGCTGCTGCTTGCTGCTGGCACAAAAATCTTGTCTCTTTTTCCTGTCTACTTTTTTTTTTTTTGCTTTCCACATTTATCTTCCCCATTCCTGTATCTCCATTAACTAGTTTGCTTTTAGCAAGCAAAATGAACATGAAACTTGAACATTTTGAAATCAAAGGAAAACAGCTTATGCATACCTCCACAGAAATTATTTCTCCTCTCTGCAACAAAATACCAAATGCATGGAATTCATTCAAAGAATGAGAGAATTCAGGAAACTGTCCTGGTTTCTGTGTCATCTAAATTGGAGAATTTGTACATTTCATGAACTGTTCACATGAATAATCATCTTAAATATACTACTGAGAAATTATATAAGGGAGTTCCACTCTTTAAGAAAAAAAATATATTGACAAGACTGTCACACATTAGCAGATAAGCAACATGAAATAAAGTAGTGTTGTCATTCTGGCACTATCACTTGAATTCTCTCTAGCTTTACACAGCCATGGCAATTTAAGAATCCCTGAATGCCCATTTTATTTTAACATAAAAAGTCTAGATAACCCTAAACCATGTGCAGTGTTAGCTCTGCTAACAAACATACAACCATGTCCAACAATGACTCACGTACTATTGAAAGCCAAGAAGATATCTAAGTGAATATGTAGAAATGTTTCCATCCTACACATTGTTGCTTGAATCATTTTCTTTAGAGTTATTGAAATGAAGGGGCTATCTCCAAAATAAATTCTTTAAATTTATAAAATTAATGCAAAGTGAGAAAACTTCATACATTTCATGATAAGGACGTGGGCACATGGTGGTACTTCACATCTGCTATATTCTTTCCTTCTTTTTTCTGTTTTAACTTTTAATGATACACTTTAACTTTACCTTTCAGTCAGAGGCCTAATATTCCATTATGAATAAAATACAACAGATAGTAAGTAGAAAAATAAAACATATTATCCCTCAAGAGTGTAGACAAAGACTGTAAATGATAATCAAATTTTAAAATATTACATTTTTATAACTGTAAAATGCAAGATTTATCTACTTGGGTCTGACTTATTTCAGTAAGCATAATGGTTTTTAGTTGAATACATTTTGAAAAATAAGCATTTCTTCATGAATTTACATACCATCCTTCCAAATGGGACATGCTTAATCCCCTCTGCTCTGCATTGTTCTAATTTTAGTACATATGCTACCAAATCAAGCAGCAAACAAAATCCTTGAAGAATATTATGGAATATGAAAATGACTTTTAATACTGACCAGTCAGAAAGATAAGACTAATACAAAAATGGAAATTCACTCCAAAATGACAGTCAGGAAAGGAGATTCTAGTTTTAAATGGCTATAATGGTGCATTTTGTAGTGCACCTATTCATGAACTTTCTAAAGACCTAGAAATACAATTTCAAAAATACTTGTACAGAAGTAAACTTATTTATCAATTTGTTTTTTATGAGTATTTTGAAACTCCTTCTTATATTTCTGCTTACAAATTAGCTACACAAATCAGAAAGCCAGTTCAGAGTGTAATGTGTGTACAGGATGTATTATAATCACCCTAGTACTTACCTTAAGGATCATGTTAAATGATCCTTGTTAGTGTGAAATATTCCCATTAAGCCATTGCAGCTAAGATGTGACCTTGCAGAAACCTCAGTTGATCTCAGCTTCATTGTTAATAAAAAATGATGGAAAGCAATTTTGTCCACCAAACAGAAACAATTCCAGAAGTAAATGTTATTGTATGGGATGAATTCTGAGATGTGAACTAATGAAAAACATAAAGTTCATGTAGTACTTGAAGCTTGTCTTTTCCCTTTTCCCTTGTAATTTATTCTTCATGCACACCTATTGTACAGAAGTCCTAAAGTGCAGGATATACAATTTGTATGAGAAAGGCTATAGAAAAGAAATATGATTCGTTCAAAACATGTATAACCTGCCAGCCTTTTCCCTTTCTCCCAGTATGTTGCAAGGTAGAAAAGTGATCCTTCCCTGATATGTGGTATTAGATTTCAGTATCAATGGAAAAGCTGTGCAGGGATCCAGGCCAATTTTGTGGCTCATATTTTGTGTATTAATTTGAAAAATATTTTCTCATGTTACGATGAGCACTCTCAAGTCACTAGCAATTGCATTATTGGTGAAAATGAAAATCTGAATCACATCTCTTGTGAAGGTTAAATTAAAGAGATTTTGCCTTGGATCAGTCTTTGATAAAATGCTGTGGGGTAAACCTTAAGATGCAGCCTGGGAAAAGGAGGCCAAGAGCAGATCTTACCTTCTCCCCAAGGCCATATTCAATGGTAACGACACTCATTCCCAGGCTCCAGTATAGAGGCACTGGTGTGAAATGGCCTCAGTGTGCTCTGAACTTGGAACTTTTTCTAATTAAATTTTGAAGTGTTTAGTGTGTTTTCATTTTGATTTTCTAATTTGATAGGTCTCACTTGTGTCATTTTTTAAACCCTTGCTTCGGTTATTAATTTCTGAGTTGTCCCAGGCTGTGTTGTTATGCTTTGTTGTACACAAAACAGAGAGGCGATCTGGAGAAATCACCCAGAGAATTTAAGGAGGTAAAAGGCCTGTTCTTTTGAAAAAGCTTCTGTTTCAGGAAAAGAAAAAACTAATTTACCTAAATTACTGAACTGTTCCTTGACCCAGTACTTCTCTGAAGGCAGTCACACCTTTGACTTTGAAAAATGAATTTTAATTCCAGTGATTTAGTGGAAATCTGGGAGCAGATGGAATTGCAGTTTTCCTAGATTAGTATTCATTATTTAAATCTGAGCACACCCTCTCATGGCAGGAGGGTCAGTCACATTTATGGAACATCCCCCCTGTAAAATCCAAAGCAATCACTATTAGCCCAATTCTTCTACTTAACCTCTCATGATACTGCAAGAGAGATGGGGTAGCTAAGTTCCCCACTGATATAAATCCTCAAAGAGCTCCCCTTCGTAATTTATGACATAGAGAATCCTACATCTACATGGCAGAGAATTGAGCTCAACATTGCATAGGAAAAGCTATCTGATGCTGTAAGCCTCAAATGTGTTTGTAGCAGGTTTCCTGGCCTTCTCAAGGAAGACCTTTGAACAGACACTGGAGCACATCAGCAGAAGAAATTGGAGAACAAAAGCAGCTTTTCTCTCCTATTGTCTCCAGATCAATGGATTCTTGGCTTCAGTTGAGGATACCAGTGTCACTGCTGTATTTTGTTACTTCATTAGGGGAATTTTTTCCCATTGATTTGGAGGAAGCAAGTTCTCCACCCAATTAGAAAGCCAGTTGGGAGTGAGAGCTGAGCCCATTCTGCCTGTCACTGTGGGTCTCTACTGTATAGTAGATGCGGAGCTCTTATTGTTGAGGGAAGGGCCGATAATTGGTATTTGTGAGAATTCTGTCAGAGTAACTTTCCTGAGTGAATCGTGCCTCTTAAAGTGACAGGAAGAGCCAGAAAAGAGGATCCAAGATAACACACCTTTAAGTAGCCAGAGCCTGGGACCAGTGAAGGCAGTTTATGGGTATTGTGTTACTTGGTAGCAGGCAATAATCATTGGAGGACCTTGATAAAAAGACATCTCAAAGTCCTGCTTGTTAATTAATTGGCACTAGGTGTGTGTACATTATCTTAATATTATTCAGATATTACAAATAAGGATGGTATAGCAAAGTTATACCTCCTGTACTTTGTTAACCTCCATCATCTTTTTCATTGCTTTTTCAAAGGTTTATTTATTTTTTTTTTGAAAATCATAGTTCAGAAAGGGAGAAACAGAGAGAAAGAGAGAGCCAGGCTATTAATAGAGAGCCGGATGGAAGGTGAAGCAGCTGGAAAGTGAGCTTAACTCCCATGTAGAATGTCAGTGTCACAGGCAACAACTTCTTACCTGCTGTTCCACCATACTGGCCCTGTAAGCTTTCTTTCTTTTCTTGTCTTTTTTTTTTTTTAACTTATGTTCATCCTACTGTCAATGAAACTAGCATAGATCAAAGGACAAATAAGATTAGTCAACAGTAAATTGGCAGGACCTGGAAGGCACTCATCTGAGCACTACAGAGCCAACTGGATAACACCACAGCGTTTATCATGGACTTATAGCATAAAATACACAGTACATTTAGAAATGGGAAGCTTTTCCATTTTCCTTTCCAATTTTTAAATGGGTGTTTGTGTGCTCGTCTCAAGTGTTTATCTGGTAGGGAACAGTTAAATCTACTAATTAACATATGTGTTATATAATTACTGGGTTTTGTCTTTGTTATTATTTGTTAGAGCATGTCACAACCACTCTACATTTTTTCAAGAGTGCACTGATCATTATTAAATACATTAGATCTGTTTTGTCTTTTTTAAAAAAGAATTATTCATTTGAAGGCAGAATTACACAGAGAGAGGGAGACACACACACAGAGAAAGAGAGAAAGTTCTTTCATCCTCTGCTTCACTCTACAAATGGATACAATGGCAGGGGCAGGACCATGTGAAAGCCAGGGTTTTCTTTTTATGGTTTTCCCACATGGTTGCAGCTGGCCAACCAAATGGACCATTTTCTTCTGTTTTGCCAGGCACATTAGCAGTGGACTGGCAAGGAAAGCTTTGGCAGGCTCACTGTGTCATAGTGCTACCCATAATAGATTGCTTGAATTATTTCTTTGTCATTTGGGCAGAATGATGTATTATTTTCCTTTTTTAAAAAGACTTATTTCCACACTTGGAAGTGAGATATACAGAGAGAAGGAGAGACAGAGAGGAATATCTTATGTCCACTGATCCAGCCCCCAAGCAGCCATAGTGGCTGGAGCTGCACCAATCCAAAGCTTGAAGCCTGGAGCCCCAACAGGGTCTCCCCTGTGGGTGCAGGTTCCCAAGGCCCTGGGCCATTCTTGGCTGCCCTCCCAGGCCACAAGCAGGAAGCTGGATGGTAAATGGTGCTGCCAGGGTTAGAACTAGCACCCATATGGGATCCCAGCACGTGCAAGGCAAGGACTCTAGTCACCAGGCTACCTCACTGGGCCCACAATAATGTAGTCTTTTCCAAATGTATTCCCATTTCTTTACCATTAACCACACCATTCACTAATTACCACCATTATACTCATTATTTCTATGAGACTGACTTTTTCTTAAATGTCTAAAACATATATGGAAGATCAAATTTCATGAATTTCACATATACAGTTTTTTAAAAGATTTATTTTTATTGGAAAGTCAGATATACAAAGAGGAAGAGAAACAGAGAGGGAGTTCTTACGTCCATTGATTCATTCCCCAAGTGGCCACAATGACTGGAGCTAAGCCGATCCAAAGCTGGGAGTGCAGTGCCTCTTCTGGGTCTCCCATGTGGGTGCAGGGTCCCAAGATTCGGGTCATCCTTGACTACTTTCCCAGGCCACAAGCAGGGAGCTGGATGGGAAGCAGGGCCACCGGAATTAGAACTTACACCCACAAGGGATCCCAGTGTGTTCAAGGTAAGGACTTTAGCCACTAGGTTATCACACTGGGCCCGCATATATGGAGTTTTATGAAAAATAAAACTTCTCACCTACTGTGACTACATCTTTCCCTTCTTTACCTTATTCCCCTCTATTTATTTATTTTTTTTCAGTTTCCATAGTTTCGTACTTTCAGTTTACCTCACAACCAAAAGCCTTATCTCCTAATAAAAAGGATTTCACCAAGTAGAATTCTTCAGGTTTTTCAAAAGTAGAGATAAGGGTTTTAAATAATGAAATCTTAGAACATCAATTTTGATCATATTACATAGTTTTATACTCTATGTTAGTTATCACAAATCAGTGATGAATTACACTTGCCCTTTTGGGACTGACTGATTTCACTAACCATAATGGTTAGATTCATTTAATTTCACATATGGGTTTTTTCATGTGGTAATTATCTTTTTGTGCCTGGTTTATTTTCCTTCGCATACTGTTCTTCATGTCCATCCATGTGGCTTAATATGGCAACAATTTCTTGTTTTGTGATTGGTTAGTAACCCATTGTACATATTAATATATTTTACATTTTCTTTGTTCATTCTTCGGTTGATTCTGTAAGTTGGTACTATCAACAACTGCGGTGATACATATGGACATACAAGTGTCTTCAAAATACTGATTTCATTACCTTTGGTTATAGACCCAATCGTGGGCTTGATATGGTTGTTCTGTTTTCAGTATTAGAGGAACCCAAGGCTGAATTTTAGTCCCATACAATTACCCTTGGTTCCTGTACTGAATGTTGGGCTATAACGATGATTAAAACATAGACTCTTCCTCTCATCAAAAGAAAGAAACATGACAAACTGTGTAGCATCAGGGGCTTGTAAAGAGTATCAGTAATAGAAAACAAAAATGTTGGAGTTTACATACAGGTCTAAGATTAGAAGTAGAGGATATAAATAGAGGGGTGAGGAAGAATTGACTCTTTTCAGAGATGAGTTGATTTGCTTTAACTTACAGCCTTGTGCAGATAAATCTGTCATTTCTTTTTGGTAGTGATTTCACACACTGTTGCTAAATGATTTTACCCACTGTTATTAATATAAGCTAGAAACTTGAATCTCTAGGAAGTTGTCTTGTTTGTTGTTTTCTCATGCAACTGTGCCTAAGTAATGTCACTGTCACTGCCAGAATGAAGAAAAGTAATCACTGTTAGTCATAGATTTAGATTTGTTGATTGTCACAGATAATATTCATGAAAGTGCCACAGGCTACAAGCTTCTACACTGGCTGCTTGAAAATGGGTTGGGGGAAAAAAGACTTCCTTTTGATATCAGTTTTAACAATCATGGACAATTTTACTTATGCATAGAGCAAAGAATAAGTTAAACCCAAGAAGGCCAGCATATACTCCTTAAGGAAGAACGAAGTCAATGTATTTGCAATGTTATACCCTGGCCATGAAATGTATTCTAAGCAAAATACCTGAATTTATTTAGAATCAGAGGGCATAGCTTATCTTATGAAATGCCAGTTTGCTGAATAAGAAGAGTAGATACAATTTCCTTCAAAACAGCATGCGCCATATGAGAGCCAGATTATAAACTGCATGTCTAACACGGTCATTTTTTTCAGTTGGGAAGTTAACCCTGTGTATTTCAGGCATTGCATTAGGGGTTTGAGTACAAGTACAGACAAATGCCAGATCTGTTAGAAACTTCAGGTATGATCTAGACTCTCCATTCTGAAATTGGAAATCCTTAAGCATTTCCATCTTACAAAACAGTGTTAGGCCTTTGATCAGAAAAGCTATTTTATGCTCTGGTGCCACATTCCCTGAGGATTTTATTTAAATAAATGATTTAATTTGCTGCAGAAATTTTTCACAGTCTTTGCTATGAAATTTGTCACGGTGAATCAAGATGAGAATTTCTTTCACAATGTAAAATTTGCAAGTAATATCTTAAAAAATACTCTCCAAGACTGTAAAAAAATTTACTAGTATAGTCCTTACTGCCATATTAGCATATTGCCATGCTTGTGGACATTGTTTCCATGGGAATTCATCTGTGTTTGTCATAGACATTAACTAAAAATAATTGTATATACATCAAACTCTATGTAAATGGCTGACATTTGGCAGATTTCATTCTACAAAGAGTAGATTATTGAACCAAATAGGTTACAAAATGTCCATTGTTCTTGCAATTAGAGATTAGCAATGATGAAATGCTAAGGTTTTTTTTTTCTTAAAATGAAGACTAATCCAGATTGCTCAATCTCTGTTGTAAAATGTTTTCCCCATGATTGCTTTAACTCATGCAGCTAATGGTCCGAAGTTTTCACTTGGCACGTGAAGAATGGTTTATCTTTTTTTTCTTTTTTAAAATTTATTTATTAATTACATTGTATTTTGTGACACAGTTTTATAGGTACTGAGATTCCCCCCACCCCTCCCCAAACCCTCCCACCATGGTGGATTCCTCCACCTTGTTGCATAACCACAGTTCAAGTTCAGTTGAAATTCCTTCACTGCAAGCATATACCAAGCATAGAGTCCAGCATCTTATTGTCCAGTTAAGTTCAATGGCTTCTTAGGGAAACCCTCTCTGGTCTGAAGGTAGAGCCAGCAGAGTATCATCCCAATCAATTAAAAGCTCCAACATACCATCAGCAACAATTTATAATGTTATGGAATTAATTGACATAGTATTGAGTAACCAATATGTGAAAAATAAATGCGAGTTCTTAACCACATCCTGTGCTACTTCATTGACATTTCAATTTTAGTTTATATACAACAGGTTCTATACATCTTAAAATAGCTATAGATTATTGTAAAGCTGTCTTGTGTATATTTTCATTATAATATTTAGCCTTTTATAGCATTGAAGCATAATTTTGCTGAACCTGGCTTTTTTTTTTCAGGTAGTCTAGACTGGCTTTTAACTCCAGCAAGACATATGTCAACAGTTAGGTGCAGAACAGTGTTAGGAGGAGTGTTCAGAGAAATTCTCAATACCCTAGTGAGGAGTAACTAATATTTCACGTCTTCCTCACACCTTCTAGGGTGATGAAAGATTTCTCTGCTCTTCCACCCCCGTGCGGAATACATAGGGTATTAAAAATATATTAGGTTTATGTCAATTCCATAATATTGCAAATTGCTGTTGATGTTATATTGGGACTCTTAATTGACTGGGATGATATTCTACCAGCTCTAACTTCGGACCAGAAATGGTCTCCCCAAGAAACTGTTCAACCCATCTGGACAATAAGTAGCTGGACTCTATGCTTGGTATATGTTTGCAAGGAAAGAATCTTGATTGAATTTGAACTGTAATACTGCATCAAGGTGGAGGATTCCCAGAGCCTATGAAACTGTCACATAATGCAAAATAATTAATAAAAAAAATATTAGGTTTTATAATTCTTTGATGTAGATCATAAGCAGTCTGACTCACATTTATTGTTGATTCGTTGGTTGCTTCACAATATCTGATTGCATGTGAGATAGGCTGAGAGAATGGTTTATCTTTGCCTTTTCAATCAGGGACTATAAGTAGACTGCAGATGAATGAAAGCTGTTGAAATTGAAGCAAAAACAGCCAAATGAAATAGCAAACCAGTGAGAATCTCAGATGGTAAGGCAGTTTATCCAGTCATATCTGAGCACATCTTCCTTGTGACCATGTCTGAAGAAGTTGCTTCCACATGCAGAGTCTTATCCTACCTCAAGTCCTCTCTCACAAGAACCCACCAGAGAACAAGGACATTGGGCTTGGAAATAGGATGAGGTGAGAAAGTTTTGAAAATAAAATATTCATGATGTGAAAAAACTTACTTCTTTTATATAAATGAACTTTAACATTTTATAGTTAATAATAAATTACATTTTAAAGTAAGTGAAAGAATATAACAGATTAATTAAAGCTCTGTGCACAATACTAGAGTTTGTCTTTGATAGTTTATTCCTGTTTTTCTTTGAGTACATATCTATTAAAAAAACTATCTTAACAGAACAACCCAATGGTCCATTCTGCTTAGAATTCCTACCACCAACAGTTAACAGTGAATGCTTCAGTGGATGATAAAAACATTTGATATTGCTGTGTGTGCATTACAAGAAAACCTATGCCTCCTGCAGGATGAATATTAACAGATAGGAATGAAAAGTCGAATGAATCTGATTTGAAGCAGGTAGCCCCAAGTCCTTAGTCAGTGCCCTATATTATTTTGAAATATATTTTTATTCAAGTCAATGCAGAACCAGTGGTGCAAGCCTGATCTTAAAGGAACCAAGTTATTAGCACAAAGCTAAGAAATACAAATTTAAAGATTATTTCTGGACAATTTCCATTCTCCTTCAGGCCTCCGGGTAGTGGATATTCTGTTTCTGATCTTTGTGTTTTAATCTTGCACAGTTCTGCAGAGCCAGAATGTATTTGCAGAACTGAATCAAGTATGATTTGTTCTTAAACAGTAAGAACTAATTATTGAATGACATCTCCATGCCATGTATGCATGTGAATTTAAAGTCTGCAATATGTATGTTTTATATTTACATAAAAATGTATATACACATTTATCCCCATCATGTCCCAGTAGTTTCAATACTAACCAGAGTGCTAAAAATCATGTTTCCTATAATTTTGTTACTACATGAGCATCTAATAGTGAAGAGAAATAGAAGAAAATGTGGATTCCATTCAATGTGTAATGTATGAGCATGAAAGAGCTCTTTGATTTCTGTCATGAAATCTATTTACATTATTATACATCCATGCAGCCAAATAATTCAAAACTAGTTCTGACAAACCCGATGGTCTTTTAGGGGAGAAAATGTTTAAAATGTCAGTTTCATAATATGCTAATACCTAATTTCTCTCCATTAAAGGTACAAAAAAACTATCAGTTTTTTTTTTAAGAAATATAAGAAAGGCTTGTATCTATTGTGTAGAAAGTCAGAAAACCCAATTATGGTTATGTAACTGAAGCATTGAGTCTGACAGGCCCACTGATCTCCAAGGACTGCCAGAAAATGCAAGAGACTAGTTACCCACTGAAACATACTCATACCCAAGGACATGTCTCCTGGTGTGATGAAGTAGCTGAAGTTTGTAGGCATGGAAGGTCAAAGGCCAGCAGTTCATTATGTATTTATTATAGTCATAGTGTAATGTGTATTTGAAAGTTCACCAGTAGTGAATGGCCTCTGAGGGACTTTGATTTCATTTATGGTCTACTATAGAGTGATCTGACCGTCAGAAATGTGTACATGAAATATGATTATTTAGTGTGCTTCCTAGAAACTGACCTCTTTCATGTCAGCAAGCTAGTCCATCATCATCCAGTATTTATTGATCATTCATGTGATTCATAACATTGTACAAGAAGACCAGGGTTTTTGTTAGGCAGACAACCACACAGTGGCCATTTGGAGAAAGAACGAATTAATTCTCGAAGATACTATGAAAATGTGACAAAATTTAATTCTCTATGTTGTCATGGGCTGTTAGGGTAATGGAAGGTTGAACACAGACTCTGGAATGGTTTGTGGGGAGATAATAACTCTGAAAGATGCCTTTTCTAGATAGTAGGAAAGCATATATGAATTGTTGGCATAGTCTGAAACTATTCTAAGAGATCTGTCTCCTGTTTAAGTTTTCTTAAATAATTATTTATTTGAAAAGCACAGTGAAGAATAGAAAGAGGAAGGGAGAGAGACAAAAATAGAGACTTTTCAAATCTGTTTCTCTCCTTGGAGTCTCACGAATGTCAGGACTAGACCAGACTGCAGCCAAAACTCCATGTAGGTCTTGCATGTCACATGCCAGGTCCTTGGATCATCATTCACAGCCTTCCAGGATGCACTAGCAGGGGCTGGACCATAACTGAAAGTGCCAAATACAGGTATCCAAAGCAGCAACTGGTGAGATGATTGGGGAAAAAGAAGGAAAACCAAAGTTCTAAGTAGCATGTGAATAATGATCTGTAGTAATAGAAAAGGGACTGCTCTTAGGTTGCTCATCATTTGCATTGGTTGGGATGCATTTGCACAGTAAGAAGTGAAGATTGCCTCATATCTACTTTCTCTGGAATACTGAAAAGCTGGTAAAGACCTATGACAAGAAATATATATTTTATAACTTACCTAAGATCAGGTATCTTTTTTCCCATTAAAAGGAGAGGCTGCTGCCACTGTGAGGTGGAGGAAAAAAAGTCTCAAAATGTAGCAAGGCCCTATAAATCCAGAGGACTAGGTCTGTCTCAAATTAAGTGGAATCTGGACAGACATATGGTGCATCAATTAAGCTGGTGCTGGGTACACCTGGATCCCCTATTTACATACTTGGGTTCACTTCCCGGTTGCCCTTGAGATCCCATCTCCCCTTGAGATCCCAACTTCCTGTTAATGAACAAGCTGAGAGTTACATGTGATGTCTCAAGTACTTGGTTCCCTACCGCCAACACTGGTGACCTGGTTGCAGTCTGTTCTCCTGGCCTTGATCTGTTCTAGTTTCAGCTGTTTGAACTCTGTCCATCTTTGTCTCTTTCAGATAATAATGAGAACAATAACAACAATAATACCTGCAACACTCTGTTGCTGGTGAGGATTCTGGAATCCAGACCTATTTCCACACTCTATCCAATATCCAAAGAAGTATTTACTCTTTGGCCCTGCTCCCTAATGTTGCACTGTAAACATCCCTGACATGGTAGAAAACTTGACATTAAATATTGTGCTGCCTCAGTTGTATAAACTGAGTTCAGAGTTATTTCATTTGATTGCTTCACTCACCTTTCTTTGATTCTGTGTGACCTATGCCAGCTGTCTAGTGGTATTCTATCATCTGCTGACACAGTTCACCAGCCACTAACCCTCAGCTCCACAATCACAGGGGATAAGGACACATTTTCTTCTAGAATAAGTCTCTGACCAGTACCAGAAATCATGCCCATTGAACATAATTTAACTCAAAGGGTTCAGGTAATAATAGTCCAAATTTAAGTTACCCTAAAGAGGCAAGAACATTCTGAATACATTTTAAGAAATACAAAAAGTTTGTCATTTCAAACACCGATGAACTTTGAGGATGTTATTTTAACGAGTCAGACCCAGACACTAATACTGCACAATCTCACATGTGGAATGGAAAAGAGTTAAACAAGAAGAAAAGTAGTAAAGTAGTTAGTAAGGGCTACTAGAGAAGCATGGCCAGGGAGAGAAAACAGGTCGAAGAGTGGACACAGAGTCACAGTTCAATAGAAAAGAAAGTGCTTGTGGATAGAAACACCAGATTGAGGCCACTCTAAAAAGCAGATCTACCATATGTATCCCATGCTTAGAAATATATCCAAAGGAAATGAAATTGCATATGAAAGAAATACTTGCAATCATGTTTATGGCAGCTTAGTTCACAGTAGCTAATATACAGAATTATACTCATCCACTGGTGACTAGATACATGATAGAATATCATTCAGCAATAAAATAAGAGCAAAATCTGATATTTATGACAGAATGGATGGAACTAGATTATTGTGCTAAGTAAAATGAGCCGGACACAGATAAACAAGGATTACATCTTCTGTTACTTGTATATGTTAATATCTAGAGGACAAATTTTAAAAAAGAATACCATGTTGTATCCCATAAATAATAAGATGGTTATTTTCAAATAAAAAATAAATTTTAAAGTATCATATAGAATCATTAATGAACCTCTGATTCCAAGAAAAATATGCTTTCTTCAGCTCAAAATTGACAAGTAGGAGAACAGTGTAAGGGGAGAACTCATTCAATCATTCATTCTGGTAGAACTAGTTTATTACAACTGCCTGTATTTGTTCAATTTCCTTTGTTATAGTTTCTTCTCACTGTTGCAATGCCCTTTGCCATAACAAATAACACACAAAAAGCAGGTGGAACTTGTGGGTAAGTCACAGCATCTTTTCTTTCAGAAGCAAATGCATTATTCTTTCAAAAGTTGGAAAACGAAGAAGTAACTTTTGGCTGGTAACATTTTACTGAATATCTGCAGTTTAATTTCTTCTCCAATAGAGTGTGTTTTTAATTGTGTAAACAGAAGTAGCAATCCCAAGCAGTGCTACAGAAAGTTAGACACTGGTCAAAAAGAATAGTTTAGTTTATGACCTATTTAACTTAGAAATGAATGACAATATTGTTTTTAATAATAATTTTGGACCCAGCATAGTTCCATAAGTCTGTTTCTTCTCACAGCAGAGATAGCAAGAAAAGATGCCAGTATGATGTAGGATGTTACACAGATTCTCCCAATGCTCCTAAAACTGTGTAATGTGAACACCATTTTATGTGACATCATTAGTATGCAGAGAGAGTAAGCTGCAGCAAAGTCTTATTAAACGGAGCAAATCAGATTTTGAACCTGGTTGTTTTGGTTCTGAAGCCCGATTGCTTCTAGTGTACCTGGCTGAAAACCATGTAATTCCCTTGCTATTGTATTTAATACCCCTCCAGATATATTGCTCTTTACCACTGGCTTAATTAAGTCATTAAAGCTTATAGTATTTTCACTTGTGAGTGTTTGGTAACTGATTTTTAAGGTGAAACTTGGTATACAAATATCTCTGTCATTAGCTTTTTTTTTTCCTGCCTCCAAATCAGAAAAGCTGATGAATCAACAAAGATCAAACTTATCCATGTGAAATGACCCCATTTTAAAATATTGCTGCATAGGTGAAAAAGCTTAGATTGTGCAAGTAAACAAACTCAGGAATATTCAGACACGAGACAGCTTTGTGATTAGATTGTATCCTTTTGGAAGACTGGCTTCACATACTTGATGATAAACTTCTAAAGAAACTGCAGTGTCAAAGTTGAATCATTAAGTGCACAATACAAATGAGCACCCAAATGTATATGCATTTTAATCCATCTTGCTGAGCATATCAGAAAGCAGGACACATGGCAGAGAGTACTAAGACACCAAACATTTCACCTAAATTACAGGCAATATATGTGCTAATGATGCATTTCTGTTTGTTTTGAGCCTTGCCTTTCGTTAGCAGGCATTCAATCATTCATTGTCTTTCGTAGGACTAAGGTTATCAGGTGACATAATGTGGGGAAATGATCACACCAAGTTCTGGATTTTGTCTTCATGTGTACAAACTGCTGTGGGTACAAAGCATGCCTGATTTTCTCTCACTGTGTCATAGGAGAAATAATCCCTGAACATAGAAGATGCTCAGTAAGTAGGCAGACCATGAATGACTGCAAGAATATGTGGTTTCACTCATGTACGCCAACTTTTTGGTGTCTACCAATTTCCTCATGCAACTAAATATATCTAAAAACTGAAGAATTATTAGTAAGATCAGTGGCATGATTACGCAAAGGTCATAGTTTACAGTAGCAGAATTCCATAAAAAGCCTCATTTCATGTTTTTATATCCCAGACTCTGGATCCATATGCTTTTTATGAAAAATGTAAAAATTGCATGACAAATAGTATAGTTCTCCTTTCTTCATCAGCAACACTGTATCTATAACCCTCGCTTAGAAATCCAGCAATGTTTTGACAAGTTTCTTAGTGCTTAATTTTAGTGCACTTGTTATGATGTTTTCATTTTTTACTGCAAGCACACATACAGAATGCCTTGAATTTGTAGGAAATAGAAAATGCAAATTTTCTTCTTTTAAAAATGTTGGTTGCTCAACGATTCATTTTTAAGATGCAGGTAATATTACTTGAACTTGTATCATAGCGATGCTTAGACATAAGAAATAATAGACAGAAACCTATGTGGCTGAATCATACAAGTGTGGATTGGTTTTCTGCTTTTGGAGGATAGTCAGAGAGTGACAATAATGAAACAGCTCTATACCTCTAGAGTTATCTCTCACCATTTACATTGAGAGAAGTAGCAAATGGTGTGGAAAGAGTTCTGATTAAGCTATAAAATTTAGGTGCATAGGTCCAAAATTCCTGTCTGTCTGGCATGCTGAAGAACATAATTTAAAATATCATGGAGGTGCAAAATGTATTTGGAGAAATGAAATCAAAGGATATGTGTACTTGGATCCACAATCATCTTTTTTTTTAATCTATGCATACCTCTTCATAGCATGTGTTTTCCATAAACATTTTGAAGCCCCCTTGGAGAACTGGAGAAGAGGAATCCTAGTAGTACAAAGTGGAAGTGCTTAGCTTAGAAAGACATTAGATGGTTTCCAGTCCACTTGAAAAGTGGATTGTTGCAGAAGGATTGCAGACAGTTGTTCTGCGCATCCCAGAATCTGTAAAGCCTATAGCCTCATTGCCCTAGATGTTTATGAAAGCAAACAGCACCAGCAGAAGCATTGCAACATCGTTTAAGGACATTTTAACTCACTCAAGAAGCTGGATTCAGCTTGTTGCAATATAAGTATCTTTTACACTTACGCACAAATATGCTTCTTTTATAGTAAATTATTGAGATTTGTGATGTCTAAGGCAACATGATTTTCTTTTTTTTTTTTTCTGTAAAAATGATCCCAAGATGTGTGAGCAAGAGCTGCCACCCCTGGAATCGTGATTGCATCTGTGGAATACCAGCAATCTACCACGATTGAGGAAGTATTACATCATCTTAAACATCTCATTTCCAATTGTCAGTCATAGCTGACAGTATCTGTTGGGGCATTTTAATGATTTTTCTGTTGTAGATTTTTATGCAGTACATTTCATGATAAAATACATTATTTATTTTATCAGATGGAAGTAAGTAACACTATTTAGAAACATTTTCTTCATTTGTGACAAATAAAACATGACATAGAGTAGAGGAACACACATGAATAAAGAATATAAAGGGGAATTTGCTGCTACACATTTGTGGGGATTTTTAAAAAGACAGTTATATTTGAATTGAGTATCTTTTTGGGAAATAGGACACTATACTTTTACTCAATCTTTTTCTACACTCTAGAGTTCTTTGTTTTATGCTTCTTATGCCATGACTTCATATGGAATGGGTTCCAGGACCTTTGGTTCCTTTTCATTGATTATGGAGCAGTGGGCTGCTCTTGGTGGACTGGGCTGGCACTTTGGTTGAACCCATACCTTTTGTTTTGGCTTCCTCATTTTTCTGATAATTTTCCTTTACACATTTCAGCAAGGTCTTACTTCTTAGAATGTTTAATATGCTTAATGTGCATATTTATTTTCTTGACAAGAATCTTGCCCTCAACTTGTTTATAACAGCGTCATCTCATACTGTCTAACATTGTAGATTCCTCCAGTTTTGAGACGGTAATGTTTCTGGGCATTCTTTTTGAACATTACCCATTTTATTGGTGTGTGCAATGTCACCTTTCTCATACATGTGCGAGTATGTGGCCAAAGGAACAACTCTGTGTTTTCTAACAGGCTTGAAGAATATGTATTGGACACCTCTCTTCTTTCCTTTTGTGTTTGTCATGTTGGTGAATTACTGGAAGATAGTGGTCATGGCTGAAAGGATATATGCTAAGTATTTAAAATAGGACTCAAAAAATAATCCTTCAGAATTTCCTACAAAAATATTTCCAGGAAATGCTTACTCCAATAGACAGCCCTTGGTGTCCAGTGTGTACTACATAAATGGTATTAGGAAAACAGGCAAGGAAATATGGTAACTGAATTAAACCATAATCTTTGCACAGATGGTATAAATTGGGTTGTACACTAACAACTATTTCTTCAACATCTCCAAACTCTGAGAACAAATTTGAATTGGTTTTCGGGAAGGGAGAAGGTGCCTGTGCATGGATGAAGATGGAACAATCTGGACTAGACAGTTCTATTCTTTTTTTTTTTCTAGGAGTGGGCCTTAAAAGTAAAGTATATTTAGATGTAAACTTGGGTCACAGCACTGCCTTATATCCTAGCTACCAGCTTTATGTGTGGGATGGAGACAGAGGCACTGGAGTGGGAGGGGTTGGAAATTTTCAAAAAGCGTTGGTCATATAACATATTGAATTTTCAGATGGTGGTCATTTAACTTTTCAAAAAAGATTTTATATATTTAGAGGTGTGTGTGTGTGAGAGAGAGAGAGAAAGAAAGAAAGAGAATATGAGTGAATATGACAGTACCCTAGTCAGCCAACTTTTGAGGAAGGGACAGGTAGAATTCAGGAGTCTAAAATTCATTCTGGGTCTGCCATGTACATGACAGAGGCTGAACTACTGGAGTCATCGTCTGCTACCACTCAGCTGACATTAGCAGGGTGCTAGAATTGGGAACCTGGCATTCAAAATGGGATGTGGCTACTCCAACCTGCTGCTAGTCAAATACTCACCCTGATGAAATTTGTCAGTGTACAATGAAGGGTTAAAGAGGTGTCTTGGAGGAAGGGAAAGGAGAAAGTAGTTGTAGACAATAGTGATAGCCATTTAGAAAGAAAAAATGCAAATTGAATTTTTTATAGTATGTTTCTTATAAAGACATTCATTTTCATGCAATGGTAAATTTAAGAGAAACATAAATACACAAGCTGTGGTTAAGTCATAGTTTCTATCTGACAAGTAAAATAAAGAAATTAAAAGTGACTGCATTTCCAGGAATAATACCTTGATTACCTGAATTCTCATTGTGCTTTATGCATTTAGTATGCTTTTGTCTCCAGGATCACCACTGAGGATGGAGATATGATTTCCATTGGGCTTGGCTTACTGTATATGGTCACTAAAACACTGATATCATTGATGGCAATGATCATGCTGATTGGAGAGACAGAATTGGAATAGTTTTTAAAAAATCAAGAACTAAAACAATTGGTATTCCATGCACCCTTGGGAGGTCCTGAAGCCTATTCTGTGAATAGCTTCAGCAAGATGCCACTAACCATGAATAATGGAGGGAAGATCTAGGTAAGATTACTCAGGGATAGTGGAATGAAGCATTCTTAACTCCAAATGAGTATGAAAGCTATGCTCTTCTAGTTAGAGTGTAGGCTTCATGGTTAGAAACTGTGAAGTTAAAAGAGAGATTGATTAAATATGTTGTTTCCCATCCCAGCCAGGAACAATTTATCATTTCTAGCTCCTGTGATTATTTTGCATTCTGCACGAAGATGGCAATCTGGCAGGTTTGTGAGCCTTGAGACTCCAACAGATTGGGGCTGAATTCTTGCTTGTTTGTCAAAGCAACAGAGCATGCTCCTGTCAGTCAATATGCCTTTTCTTGCCTGTCGGAACCATGTCTACCATATACCAGTGTCAGTTGCATTTCCTAGAAGTGGTTCCAAAATATTGTAACAAAGTTGCTATTTAATTTGAAGCTGTTTTGGCAGGTGATCTCTGCAGTTGTAAATTGTGATTCTAAATCTATGATTTACCGAGGAGCAAGCTCTTATTGAAATATGAATGCTGTTTAACTGTGAAGAAAAATAAATGCTATGCAGCCAGTCACTCATTTAATCAGTCTGATGACAATGCCATATACACTGACACCACAGCTTTCACTTTGGGGAAATACAGAAGAGGAATGTTAGTTCATCTGCTGTGGAATTTCTCCATTTTGGGAGATGAAATGCATCTAAATAATTCAGGATATCTCCGGCATTAATCAGCTTGCATAAGAATAAATATAACGAATAAAGAATGCCACAAAATTCTACTAGTAAGATTCCATATTATAATACCCAAATTATGGGTTTTCAATACTGAAAAGAATGAGTGCAAGTAAGTACTTTTTCATCATATAATTGAATAAAGCTGTATGTATTCCAAGTAGTTCCTTTACTTTTGTTTTAAGATTTATAATTACAGAGGGATATAGATGGAGGGAGGCAACACACACACACACACACGCACACACACACACACACACACACACACACACACATCTCCCAAACACACTGTTTTTCTCTCCCATAGCGAAAGTAGCTGGAGCTGATCCAAACTAAAGCCAGGAACCTAGAGTCTCATTTCCTAGGGCAATGTGATATAGTTCATGGCCCAAGCAATCAGCCATCTTCTTTTGCTTTTTAAAATCAGGTGCATTAACAAGGAACTGGATCAGAAGTAGAGCCATGGGAACATGAACTGGCATTTTTATGAGATACTGGCATCACGGGCAGTGGCTTATACCTGAGTACCATAATGCCAGCCTGAAAGTTCCTATATTTCACCATCTAAAGCTTTCTTTGGTGAAGCAAGCATGAGATTTCTAGGATTCCAGATTGAATGCAATAGTAGGTACAGCTAGGTAGTGGTTAGATGTGAAAGTTCACAACAGGATCTCCTTTGCTTGCTGGTATAACAGTGAAGGTGTAGCAGCTTCTTACTGTTCTCTACATCCATCCAGAATATTGATCTCAAGGTTTTTGGAAAGCAGAGACATTAGCAGATAACAACGTATTATGTGGTTTGTTTCTGTCTATATGATTGTGTTGTGATAAGATTTAGAATGATAGCTCTGGAAAGCAAACCATACCTGGCACAAATATCTCTGTAATGAAATCTTAGTGATGGGGAGGCATAAAGTCATGGAAAAAGGAAAAAAAAAATGAGGAAATTTCTCTCTGTCTGCTTTAAAGGTTTGTTTAACAATCTTGACCTCGTGTGATGAATCTAACCAGTGTGGTAGATGTGTTCAGTCCTAATCACCATTCTGATTTTTTTCTCCAAAAACCATTACTTTTGACCCCTTGTTATTTACTTCCTTGTCTTCCTTGTGTTCATTTCAGTAATTTCTTTTTTATCCTTTTTCAGTCATTTCCTTAAAATCTTAAGTGAGTTGATTAACCTTCTGTGTCTCTTTTTCTGAAGTTAAGATTTAAAACGGATGGCTCCTAGAGGTAGGTATGTCAAGTATAATTGATACCATCAGAGTTCTTAGCTTGGAGGGAATACTTATTAATACTAGATCTTTTGATGTAATTAGACCTTGGGGGAATGTTCAACAAACTCATGTGACATCATTAGTGAACAAAATAGAAAATGAGCCAGGTTTGATCTTGGTGTTGTCAAAGTTCTTGAGTCATATTCTGTTTTTTTTTCTCCAATGCTTATGTGATAGATGAGATGCTTATTAATAAAGACTTGCATTGATATAGGTATATATCCACAGAAAAAATCACATATCCTCTCATGTTGATTTTATGTGATTACACATTTATATCACAGACAAGGTAACAATTAGTTTTGTATTGCAAATAAGGAGAATGAGTCTCACAAAAATTAAGTAGCTTATTGGATTATACTCAGAATCATGCCCAATCATTGTTCATTTTGCATCTACCAAGTGTTGGTAAATTTCAATAAGCTAGCACCTTTTTATTATCTTTTGGTTATAATTTGTAACAAAACATTGGATTTAGTGGTGTTCCTTGCATTGGTATGAGACGTTCCAGAGTATATGTTCTACCATTGAAAATTGAGCAGCTTTGACATGAAGTTGAAATTTAAGCTAGGGTGTTGTGAATCCAAGTCCACTACATATTATGTCTATAATATGAAATTACAGTCTACTATTGTTGAATGATATTTGGGCCATTCAAAAAGTCACCTAAATTCTGTCGTATTCATACTACCTGTCTCCTAGATAGGTGTCTTAAAACTATGTTCTCATGACTAGCTGTGCCTCACAGGCCTAAACATAGGCACAGGTACTCTGTTACCAACAATGATAAGAAAACTTAGCACCTATGGGACATTTATCAGACAACCAGGGCCATTTGAAAGAGTTGAGCTTCATTTTTGATGCTTGAATATTGACATTTCAATCCACAGAGTTCCCATTATTCCTTCTGCCCCATAACTGGAAAGCAACTTAGAAAGCCCAGATGTTTTGCCTTTGCTGCCAGTAATTGGTTCAAACCATGCAACTCTTGGTCCAGGCAAGAAAGTATTATTTCAGTCCCATTCCTTAACCAATGTATAATCCAAAGCCAGTTGTACCTCTGTGTTTTTCTGAACCGGTTTTGAATGTCCATGACAGGCTGCTTGTCCTTTTAAGAAAGCCTTACTAAGCAAACAATAAACACTTTCATACTCACTTGGTGTGTGCAGCTTTCTCAACTGAAACTACAGCTTTGGATGGGAGGTGCACTCTGCTTACTGGTAGTCTTCAATACGTATATATTACTACTCCATCAGTCATCCTGCAGTCATGCAGTTATAATGACTCACAATTTACAAAAGAGTATAGAACACAAGTGAACAACTAACTATTCACCATGTATGTGCATTTGTTTGTGCATGTGCACGTTTGTGTGTGTGTATGAGAGAGAGAGAGAGAGAGAGAGAGAGAGAGAGAGAGAGAGAGAGAGAGAGAGGGAGAGGGAGAGGGAGAGAGAGAGAGAGAGAGAGAGAGAGAGAGAGAGAGAAAGAGAAAGTAAGTGCAGGATGATAGAAACTGGCTAGATGCATGTAAAGAAAGGAAGAAATTGAGTAGGGAGATGGTGTGATGCTAGCATCCTGTATGGATATCAATTCGAGTTCTGCCTGCTCTGTGGCTGATCCAGCTCCCTAATAATGTGCCAGGGAAAGCAGGAGAGGATAGCCTAAGTAATTGTGCACTTAGATCCATATAGGAGACATGGAAGAAGTCCCTGGTTGGACTGGCACATCTCCAGATTTTGCGGGCAAGTGAATCAGCAGATGGAAGATTTTTTTCTCTCTCTCTTTGCTCCTTTGTCTCTCTCTATCCCTCTTTTCTTACCAACTCCTTCTCTTTCCATCCCCATTACCTCTGCCTTCCAAAATAAATAAAGCATTAACAAATTGGAATTCATTTTTACAAGTCAGTGCTCCCAAACCTTACTGAGAAATAGTGACTTGAAATTGCAGATGACTAACAGTTGAATTATATAATGTTTGGTAAAGTCCTATAAGGTCTATAAGAGGTGTTCCAAAAACAGGTATAATGAAAATTGATATTTCACAAGTTTCTGTCTGTTCATAATCAAGTTGTGTCCTCTGTATATATAAAAGCTCACCCTCAAAACAATTTCTACACATGTTCCCTGAAGAAATAAATTGGAAAAGAAAATACTGGTTGAATTTTTGCTCCCTGCTGGGTTGGAGAAAGCTTAATTAAAATGTGTTACTTTCTAGAATCCATTTACAGAGTTTTAGTGAAACAAGAATGGGGTTTCCAGAGTGTTTCCTTTCCTATTTTTCTCTGTTCTTTCCTCAGTGCCAAAGCCAAATCAGCACATTTTTCTAAGCTCCCTTAGAACTACAAATTTTGATGCTGTTTTCTGGCAAATGCATATATAAATCATCAGAGCTCCAGAACACAGGCTCAAGGGCCATGTCTACTGATTCCAAAGGTCAGGTAATCTTGAACGTACATTGGCCTTACCAAGTGAGGGGAATCTGCCTTGTGAGGCATGAACAACTTCCAGAATAAAAGAGACATCTAAGAACGCAAGCCATATTAGATAGCAATATTTTTCAGTTTTCTATGGAGAACAATTATATAGATATGAAGAAAACTAATCATTAAATATTTTTCCAATGCACGTATTATCCCTCTCTACTGTAGGACTAGAGTTAAGAGTATACAATGTAATGCTGTGTGTAATATATGCTATCAAACAACAGTATAGTAACCAACACTTGGAAAATAGTATATGTAAATAATATGTACAAGTAAACTGTCACATAATGCAAAATAATTAATAAAAAATAATATGTACAAGTTACAAATCTAACTTGCATAGCATTACAAGCTATATGGTATACAGTAATATAAAATAGCATGCTATTGTATCTTTGCTACTATTTTTAAGATTTGCTTTTATTTGAAAGGGAGACTTAGAAGAGAGAATGGAAGAGTGAGGGAGTAAGAGAGAGAGAATCTTGCATCTGCTGGTTCATTCCTCAAATTGCCGCAATGTCTAGAGTTGAGCTGATCTGAAGCATGGAACCAGGAGCCTCTTCCAAGACACCCTCATGAGTGCAAGGGTCTTGAGCCATCCCACACTGCCTTCTTACGCCTTTATCAGGACGCTGGATCAGAAGTACCGCACCTAGGACATGAACTGGTACGCATGCAGTACGCTGGCAGCACAGGCAAAGGGTTATCTTGACGTAACTGCACCATCCCCAATGCTTCATAAATTTAATTCTAAGAATATAACCACATTTTCCTTTCTCATTATCTCCCTCCCTCAGTCCACCTTCATTCTTTTATTTTTATTTTTAAATCTTTCAAAATAATAATTAAATCCATTTTATAATCATAGGCTTAATGCACTACTAACCATAACATTCAACGAGTAAAAAGTAGAAAGATAGTCCACAGGACTATAAAGAAGAGTTAAAAAAAAAACAGACCTAAGATGTCCATTCCATTCCTATATGTTTTTTTGTATTCTATAGTAACTGTCACATACCTGGGAAAATTTACACATGTCTTTCTGGGACAAACTTATTTCACTCACTTAGTGGTTTCTAGTTGTACACATTTTGTTTTGTAAAACAGAATTGTATTTGTTTTATGGCTAAACATTAGTCTATAGTGAATATATATGTACATATATGTTCACATACAAATATACATCATGTTTTCTTTATCTACCAGTCAGTTTATTGAATCGATTGATTCTATGACTTAGGTATTGTGAATTGAGCAGCAATAAACGGGGGGTACAAATTATTCTTTTGTATGCTGATTTTGTTCTATTTGGGAAAATTCCTAGTCCTGGGATATGTAGGTCATAGGGTACATCTATAGGCAGATCTCTGGAGACTCTCCACAATGTATTGCAAATGGTTGTATTAGTTCACATTCTCACCAGCCGTGTTTAGAGTATCTTTTCCCAATATTCCCATCAGTATGTACTTACTTGTTTGTTTATAGGATGATATTTATTCTAACTGGGAAGACATTAAACTTCATTGTGGTTTTTATTTATATTTTTTGGTGGTTTGTGATCCTGATCTTGTTTCATGCATCTGTTGGCCATTTGTATTTCATTCTTTAAAAACTAAATATTCCTTCCCCTTGCCCATTTCTTAACTGGATTCTTGATTTGTTGTTGTTGAATTTCTTTGGTTATTTATAGATCCAGGATATTAGTCCTTTTTTAGTCACATACTTTCTTTATAAGTATTTCCTTATGCAGATATAATTTGTCACATGGGTAGCATATTTCTTTCCTTGATTTTGATCATAAAACAATTAGTCTCTAGTTTTCATCTTTGTAAATTAAAAAAGTGTGTATTTATTTTTTATTACAAAGGTGGATTTACCGATAGAAAGAGAGATAAAAAGATCTTCTATCTGCTGGTTCATACCACAAATGGCCAAAATGGCTGGAGCTGAGACAATCTGAAGTCAGTAGCCAGGACCAAAGAGCCTGTTCTTGGTCTCCTATGCAGGTGCAGGATCCCAAACTTTTAGGCCATTGTCTGCTGATTTACCAGACAAGAAGCAGTGACCTGGATGGGAGGTGGAGCATCTGGACATGAACTGGCACCCATAGGGGATGATAGTAATTGAAGGTGGAGGGTTAGCCTGTTCAGTTCAGCATTGGCTCCATCTTTGTACATTTTTGTCCCACAAATTGTGTTCTCTTTACCCTTCTCTTAACAACTCTAATGCAAAGGAGTCTCTTTTGGTCATCTGTCCTTGGTGATGAAAGAAAGGCTCTTTACAGGAGATTGTATTGACTTGAGCAGGATCAATAAACAGGCTGGAGTTGTACACAGTGAATGTTTGAGTACAGCTGATAAGAGAAGATGTAAGACAAACAGAAAAAGCTTACTCCCTTGAACTCCATTTGAGGAATTTTGGCAATAATAGCTTCCCTTTTCTGTGAACTGAAAATGGTAGTGTCTGTTAAAAAAACTATACTACATGTGAAGTAATACCAAATATTTCTCCTGTGCTGTTCCTGCAACTGTCTGTACATAGAATATGTTGATAAGCTTGCACTCAATTGGAAAAGAGCAAACAGTGTAACTTAATTGTACATGCACTAAACTCAACAGGGCACTTCATGCAAAAAATACTGCAGAAGTAAAAATAAAAATAGCATGCTCTTTGCATCATCAGGAGAGCTTCCATTGAGACACTGTTTTTAAAGATGCCTGGTAACTTCAGTAGGTAAAGCTTAGTTTCCTGACAGTAACCTGAGCAAGCTATTTAAAATTGACTAGGTCACTGTGCTTGAGAACAGTGTTATACCTTTTTAGGGAAGTCTTTTACAGTTCTGTTAACTTTCATTCATCTGCTCTCTGTTTCATTTTATGGGGGGAGGGAACCAGGCAGCTATTCAGACATCAAGTTATGATATTGGATTCATATTATGTCTCTTTATTTAGTCTTTCATTCCTTCTGAACAACAATTTTTCCCATATTTAAAACAGACTTAGTATGCCCTACTTATAATCAGTGTAAGAATTAAATAACACTTTGAGACTGAGTTCTGTATACATGTTAAGTATTGTTACTGGTTTCAAATGTGGGTCATTAGAGATCAAATCAATTGAGTATTATTTGAGTCACTGATTTCAACAGAATGTAAATTTTTGTCTCCGATTTGATTGTAGAGAGGATATTGTTGGAAGTGATGGTGTTTTAAAGTATTACTTTTTCAAATATAATTAAGCAACAAAACTTTTCCTTTATCCATTTTGTAAGTTGTGTTAAAACAGAGAAAGGAAGGAATTATGGGGACACATGCCAAGACCCAAGGAAAGGGCAGATAAATCCTAGGCAGCATGTTTTAACCTGAAGTAAAGTGCACCTTCTTTATAAAGTTGTAGCAGGATTAATTAAAGTAAAATTTAATGAGCTGGAAAAGACTTTGTACCCTGTGGACATAAAGACTAAACATTTAGCCCCAAGCTATTAGTATTTAGAATGCCCTGAAGATCTCAAAATTATTAGCAAAAATTGGTCAGGTTCCAAAGGCACCATAGCAGCACTTAACTTCTTAAGAAAATGAGGATGGGGAGAGATGAGTTAGAAGAGAAAGGGACTTATGTTAGCTCTCCTAGTGAAATGAAAACAGAAGCACCTACATAAAAATAGCTTTGACATTTAGGAATTAAATTGTGGTACATATCAAATCAACTTTGATTTGGGCAGACCAAATTTTGAAAGCAGCAAATGAAATTAAAGTTTCTTAACTCAGAGAAGACAATAAAAATTCATGGGCTGCTGTAGATAGATTAAGCAAAGTGTATTTCATAAATATCAGATATATGTATCACTGTCCAGACAATGCTTAAAACATAAACCCCCCAACCTCTTCCTTTACCTGAATGTGGCCTCATGCATTTAAGCATTTAAGGCACCATCATCATTGTTGGAATTTAGCAGCGATACCTATAAATATCAAGATGACTTTGCCGTGACAGTACTACTGATTTTCTTAGCTGAGTGCTAACATTTAACATTTCTGAATCTCAGTAACCGGTATCCTCTCTTTATCGATGCATTTTTGGATAATGAGAAGACAACATTATCTTCATTAATTTTAGTAATAGGTTTCTCAGGATAGTAAGAGCACATCTTATTGAAAGAATCAGTTTTCTTTATCCCAGGTGATAATCTATATCTAGACTTGGTGATCTGCATTTGTTGCCTGACCAAAAATAAATGCAACTTTCCAATGGGTAGGTTTGGTTCTGTGTAGTGATCTGCCAACCATGAAGTGTCAAAGTTTATTTTCAAATCGCCTATAATCCTACTAGATGACCAACAGTGCCTTCATAAAGCCAACATATCTTCATACATTTGTTGTTGTAGATAACTCACACTACGAAGAAATGCTAGAGAATTCATTTTCATACTGCATTTCCAATGTTAAATTGTGTTACATAGCACTGTTTTAAGGAAAAGTATGTTAAAGTAACTTCTATGTCTTTCATTATGGAAATATAATTTTTGGTGTATGAAAATGAAAATCACACAAATGAATGGAATACATACATTTTTTTTTACTTTATGTCTGTGAGGAAATGTTCCTGTTTTCTTTTTAAAGCACTTATTTTATTTGAAAGGCAGATTAACAGAGAGAAAGAGAGGCAGTAGATGTTCTATCTACTGATTCACTCCCCAAACGGCCACGTGACTAGAGCCAAGCCAATCTGAAATAAGGAGCTTCTTCCAAGTTTTTCACATGGGTGCAGGTCCCAGCGACTTGAACCATTCTCTGCCTGCTTCCCAGGCCACAAGCAGAGAAGCTATAAAGGAAGTGGAGCAGCTAGGACCTGACCAGCAGCCCAAGTGTGTGTGTGTGTGTGTGTGTGTGTGTGTGTGTGTGTGTGTGTGTGTGTGTTAGAAAGCATTACAAAAGGAAAACTAACAGAAACAGCCATAAGGCTCAGTGGTTCAAGTGGCATGATGCTATGATCCAAAACTGAAAAGCTCAACTGAAGTGAGAGCAATTCCTGACTATATTTCCTTCTGACTGAATACTCTTCAACATACTTCTCTTTGAAGATTATTTATTTTACTGTAAAGTTGGGTTACAGAGAAAGGAAAGGATGGACACAGGAAGAGAAATTGTCCCCCTTTTGGTTTACTTCCCAGATAGCCACAATGGGCTTGGGTAGATCAAGCTGAAATGAGGAAGACTTTGCTAGGTCTGTCACATGAGTGCCCAGGGGACCAGACACTTGGATCATCTTCCATTGCTTTTACCAGGCCATTATCAGGGAGTTGGATTAAAAGAAGAGCATGTGGATCTCAAATTTATACCCATATGAGAAGCTGGCATCATAGTCAGCAGCTTTACCCACTGTACCATCATTCTGGTCCTTTGATCATATTTCTTAACATTCCAAAGCCTTAGTTTCCATCTATGTGTGTAAGGCCCCAAAATGTTATTTTGCAGAGTAGCTGTTGTAGTTCATTAATTCTGACTAAATGTGCAGTACATATTCGATACTATCTAACTGTCATACTAGGTGTTTCCTATAGGGCTGTAACATTACCAGTCAGTTCCCACAATTACTACAGAGAGAAAAAAATGCATCCATCACTCCTTCTTTTGGAATGTGAATGGACTGCTGACTAACTCCAGGTATAACCTCCCAGGAGTGCTGATGTTTAGAAAAAGATTGTTCAGAGTGATGGATAACATGGCATAGTGGCTATTTTCCTTTTGATTTGAGAACAGCAATATGTAGACTTAATTATTTTTCAAACTGCTGTCCTAAAAGCTATTAATTCACCTGTCAGGCCAAGTCATGATCAAGAATTGCTTCACCTTGATGCAGACACTTGTAGCATGTGCAATATAATGTGACATTACGTTGGGGCAGTGTTAGAAAGCAACAGTAGATTAGTCTCCCTAATCTGTAGTTTCTTTTCTTTTCAATTTTATGTATTTTTGCAGCTTCATTTACCCACAGCTAACTGTAGTCCAAAAGTGTTAAATATGGAATTCCAGAAACAACTCATTTTTAATGATTTTCTGGAGTATATTGATGGTTCTGGTTTACTCTTAGTTACTGTTACGAATATCTAAGTATGACTGACAAAGGAGTTAAACTGTCCTGGGCAGTCACGTTGAGTAAGGGCAGTCTGTAACAGGGTTTATCTATTGTTTCAAGTATCCCTGAAGGCTTATATTGCATGCCTCATGGGCAATGGTTGAATCAGGTGTCAATATGAAACTGTTTTTTTCCAAGTTATCTGAAAAGGAGCACACCTTTTCCTATCTTGTTTCTCACTTTGTCCTTTTCTTCAAAGCAAGTGTACCTCATTGAATCATGCAACCACTTGGAATTCAGAAGGAACATGATGGCTGTTGGAAGAGGCCAATAAACATAAATGATACCTATGGGTAATAGGTTTAAAATTGCTGTGTTCCTAGGTAACTCAATATAATTACAAGTGCTCTGATTCCACAGGGCTATGGTGCAATTATCACTCTAATTTCCAGAAGAAAAGAGAAGGATGGGAAACAGTGTTTCTGCAATTCAATAACGTGAGAAAAGGGATGTTGCAAGAAAGATAACAACACTGCTGCATATTTTTCCTAGTACACATCTCAGATTGGGAGTTTGTATATTTATAAGTCTAAAAGCACACAAATCTGTGTGATTAAATCCACATAGGTTGCAATCCATCAGCATTATAGTAAGGCTACTGCAGGGTTCCTTAGTAAATGAAAAAAGGTGGGGCGGGAGAGTGAGTAGCGTTATCACTGCATAGTAGCAGTGGGCAGGTTACCATATATTTTATAAGTAATTAAAGATGATGGAGTGATACTTCTCAGCCTAATGAGTGATTCTGCCACAGCTCACAGCAGGGAGGCCCTCGTGTGTTCCTGTGCAGTCCCATTGTGTTTACTAGGGTGATGAGTGTTATTGCTGTGGTGTAACAGCAGGGAGCACTGCTCACTGTGTTTCTGAGAGCTCTGCCATAATTAGAAGACAAAATGTGATTGCTGTTTTGCCAGACACCAATCATGATCTATTCCTCTATTGTTCTATAGTAATTACCAAATGACATAGTACTATTTCCCAGGGTGCTTACTTTAGATAAACAAGGAAGATTCTTAAAAATTAAACTATCTTTTTATTTTTGCTTTTGTAGTTTAATAACATTGTTTCTAGTTGGTTAGAGAATGCATAATTGAGGAATTTTTATTGACTTTTCATCGCTGACTCATCTCCCTTCTTTCTGGTTGTTCCATCTGAACTCAGGTAGTAGGCTTGCTATTGAATTATCTGTGCTATTGAAGCTTTGTAGTGTAGGTTGCAAGGGGCAGCTGGCAAAGAAAAAAGGTATTATTGAGAGGACACACATGATCATCCTGTGTAACTTCCTGGAAGAGTTATATTGAATATCTGTGTCTACATGACAATCCTTTGTAAGAATAATGCCAGTTAGGATAATCAAGGGTGTATATGTTGAGCAAAGAAAGCCTAAAATTGCTAATATTTTTATTTTACTTTATGTGATGCTAAGTTCTGTCTTGGTCATTTCCCTGAAGTAGATATCTAAGTTCTAATGCTAAAGGCTCTCTTGGTTTTGCATATTTTTAATTTATTGTCTTGTCAGTAACTGAAACATTCTTTGGATTCTAGAATGTTCATTTTGGAATCTGTTTCTGTCTTTCCTCTTGATTTTACTATGGGAAAACATGATCTAACATATAAGAATATTAGAAGACACTTCAGAATGTGGGGATGGGGCCTACAGTCTGGTTCTCTACACTTACACAAGTTTCATTTGGCCATAAAGAACCATGATAAAGTGTGTGAAGTGTGTTACTGCACAAGTTCAAGCCCCAGTCCCATCATTGGAGAATCCAAAATGTTTCTCTGAAACTCTCTAGGTCTATTTGCTCACTTGTAAAAAGAGGAAAATAATACCAGTTCCTTTTCATACTCACTAATAGTTCTGTTGTAGGGTTTCAGGAGAAATTGCAAGTGAAGGCGCACCAAAATATTTGCACAGAGATCTTCATTAAATGTTAGTTATGGGGCCCAGCACAATGGCCTAGTGGGTAAATGCTTACATCTACTAGGATCCCATAAGGGTACCAGTTTGTATCCTGGCTGTTCCATTTTCCATCCAGCTTCCTGTTTGTGGCTTGGGTGAACAGTAGAGGATGGCCTAAGGCCTTAAGACCCTGCACCCATGTGGGAGACGTGGAAAAAGCTCCTGGTTTCTTGCTTCCGATTGGCCATCATGGCATTTGGGGGGGAGTGAACCAGCAGATAGAAGGTCCTTCTCTTTATCTCTCCTTCTGTGAATCTGACTTTCCAATAAAAAATCCATTAAAATGATAGTAGCACTCAAGCTATTTGGTTGCTATTATAAATGTTTTCTCATTCTCCCTGAAGAATTTTGAATCTATATGAAAAGAAAACATAAAGAAACTTGGATTTAGCACTACTTTCCCAATACAGAATTGTAATGTTTCATTTACTCAGTTCTCCACTTCACATGTAAGACAGACAATAAACAATTTAAATCCAGATGTGATAGAAACAACAGCTAAAGGAACCAAATAGAGAGTGACCAATTACAAAAGTGAGGATTCCCCCCTGTAGCACTTGCACTTAGAACTCCTCATTGCAGAACTGAGCACAGAGGAGGCAGCATGATTAGAGAGGACCCTGATGAGAGGTAGAGCCAGAGAAGAATGCAGGATTGTCTTCCTTCCCGATTCTGGGAAAATCGTTTGGATCTCTTTCAGCTTTGGGAGTTCACTGAAGAAAGAGTTTAAGTCCAATAACACTTACTCGCTGCTGCCCAAATTCTCTGTAGCTTCCTGCTGAATTTCTTCAAGTGAAACCTGGTTTATATCCACAAAATTCCTGCACTGAAAGAGTTCTTCCCATCGCAAGGTAATACAGAGAGACTTGGAAAGTGAAGTCTTGGAACAGAAAGGCTTAGTCTAGTTGGTTCCTGGAATGAAACTGCTACTGTTAGCGTGGGAAAGAACATGAAAGTGAAGCTTCTGCAGTGGTCTTTTGCAAAATTTGATCTTAGTGTTTCATGAAATCATTATACTCCAATATAGCCAAATGACTCTGAATTCCTTACAGTCAGTCCTAAAGGTGCAGGACAAGGAAGCCAGAAATGACAGCAAGTAGCATACAAAGTGAATGCCAAGAAATCTGCCAATGATGTCAGCTGGCTAGGTTGGAAAGTTAGCAAGATCTGGATATTATTTCCTGAATGGTATCATCAAACCTGCTGCCTTGTATCCACAGCATCATCTGTGTAATGATAAACAGATTAATTGTTCAGTAAGGTACATGCTACTATAAGTTAACTCCTGCATTTTCCCCAAGACTTTGGATATAAAGTTTAATTAGGCAAGAAAATAACTACAAACTGATTTTCTTATATGCAAGAAATTTGGCCAGCTGGGTAGTACTGCTACAGAATTGTTCCTCCACAGAGCTTACTGCTTTCCCAGGCTGACCATGCAGTACCTGTGGTCCTGCAAAGTTATTCCCTGTTAATGCTGAGTCCTCCATCATCCTTCCATGGCAGATCCGTCCATCTTTGTGAGCACAATTTTTTATTAATCAGTGAAACGTTTGGACCTTTGAAATTGAAATGGATTTCAGTCTTCTTTATGTATTAATTATTGATAAATGGAGCATGGGAGACAAGGAAGAAGCCTGGCATGATTAAAGACAGATAGTTTTTAATTTTATGTCTCTTGCAGTGACAGAGAAATTTAGTTTAATAGGAGTAATTTTTCATAGGAGGTGCAATCATGAAGAGGATGTATAGAAAATGGGCAAAGCGTATCAAAAAAGAAAGAACTTGTGAGAGACAAAGGATGAGATTACAGATTACCTACAAATTTCCTAGAAGGTACTTGCCGGAGGTTGAGGTAGAAGTCTCTTGGAAATTAAGCCTGTGTATTTGCTGATATGAACCGTTGTGCTCCGACCAGACCTGTAGCATTTTATTTTTCAGGAGGCTTCCATTCCCAAGCATGACACTTTCCTTCCTTTTTCAGACTCTCTTAAATGTTACATTCTCAAACAATCTGAAGTATATAATGCCTCAAATAACTTATAAATGGATCATGAGCTACAATTAAAAAACAAAAGACAAAACAAATAGAGTTGCTTGAGTCACAAGTATTTGTAAGCTTTGTTTGGGCCATTGTGGGTGATTATAATGATATGGATGGATCCACTTTAACCATTTATAATTTTATTTCTCCGTTTGGGACATACAGATAACTGGTCATTCACTAGAATCATAGATAATTTATGAGGATTAAGTGGATAAATTACTCAGAAGAGTTTAGGAGGCTTTCCTAATTAAATAAAAAAAGTTTCCTGAGGAAAAAAATATTTCTCAGAACAGATCTATCAAATATTTCAAGCCAGCATGTTTAATTTGTTACATATGACTGATGTGTTTCAGCACCAAAAGTGTGCCACAGCTGTAAGATGTTCCTAGGTCCGTTCTGGGAAATGAAGAGAAAAATCAAAAAGAGTGAGACAGACGGAGCACTGCTAAGGATTCTACATATCTTTTCCTACGATGGAGAATCTGTACCTTCTTGGCTACTATAAATTTGACCATGAGTGTTCCCCTGCCCCTGGTTTAACACATTGAGTCCTGTATGGTCATGTCTCAAGGAGTCAGCCAGGAAGGGAATGTACTTTAGATAGAGAACTGTATCAATCAATCAGTTTTTAGTCATTATAATGAAATAACTGAGGCAAGTTGCATTTATATAGAAAAAAAAAGAAGAAAAGAAAAGAAAAATACAGGGAATACATGGCTGGTAATTTCCCAAATATTTAGTAGCACAGACTAAACTCCTGAGGTTGGTCAAAAACTCAAGCCATGGTAAGAACACAGGAAGAATGAAAGGGAAGAATGTTGGGTTTTTGGAAGTGTGAAAATAGCACGGAGCTGAGGCTCTGCTTTAGCTTGGCTGTCTGATATGAAACAAATCATCCCTGGGTTCAGTGCTCCCTTGCATGTTTTAGTGAACATCTCTGGACTGGCCTTCCATGTTAATCTCCCTAAAATATCTCATTCTAATCTTACGCTGCTCAGCAGCCGTCAGTGGCCCACGCTGAAATCACACCATTCCTACCTGTTTCCATCTGTTTCCCTCTGTCCAGACTCTTTCCCTTTTTAGTTCATCTCCTGTTGAGACTTGTCTTATGCCGTCTCAGAAGCATAACCAGAGTCCTTTGAGAGTGAATAGATACTTATTCTCCTGTAATTTACATAGAGTCAGGGATCAATAAATGTTTTTTAACCCTGTAATTTAACAGTTTTAAAATTATATATTTATTGCTGATTTCTATCTGAACGACTATTCTCTAACTTGATCACAATTTGTAAAAATATAAAAATGTCATATTTAACCTCTGTGTCCCCAAAGGACCTACAGGTACTGGATTTTAAAGAGGTATTTGTTATTTGATCATTACTAAGCTGCGAGTGTTCTTGGCAGTAAAATCAGTTTTCTTAGTGAAGCTCTCATAGGTTATATTATATGACACCTTTTCTGTGTTTATCCTCTTTCTTTTTTCAGCAGCTTAATACACAGCCTGAGGAAGGAGTCATTTTATTGTGACTGCATTCTGTAGAGGGCATCCAAACACTGGTTTGCCACTGTAGGCAACAGAATCTATGGTTATTAATACAGCGCCAAGGAATTCAACTATTTGTGGCTTATTAATTAATTTATTTATTTATGATTCATTTTATTTGAAAGTCATAGTTGCACAAAGAGAGGAAATTTTTCCATCTGCTGCTGTATTTCACAGGTGGCCACAAGAACCAATATTAGGCCAGGCCAGGCCAAAGCCTAAAACTAGAGTGTCCTTCTAGATTTCCCACATTAATGCAGTACCTTAAGCGTTTGGGAGATTCCCCACTGTTTTCCCAGGTTAGTTAGCAGAGTACTGGATTGGGTAATGGAGCAGTGAGGATTCAAGCTGGTACTCTTATGTGATGCCAGCATTGCAGGCAGTAGCTTAACTTGCTGACCCACAAATATTTGTTATAACAATGACTGAAAGTGTGCTTTAAGAAATTTATGGCTTGGGATGGCGCCGTGGTGTGGTAGTCTAAGCTGCTGCCTAAGGTTGTGGAATCCCACATTGGTGCCAGTTCCAGGCTGGCTACTCAACTTCTGATCCAGCTATCTGCTAATGTACCTTCAAAAGCTGTGAAAGATGCCCGAACTCCAGATTCCTGGCTCCAGATAGGCCCATCTCTGGCAACTATAACCATTTGGCGAGTGAACCAGAGGATGGAAGGCCTCTCTGTTTCTCCTTCTCTCACTGTAATTCTGCCTTTTAAATAAAATTCTTCTAAAAATAACAGAAAAATATGCTTTATGATAGCAGCAAACACAGTTGTTGCCTAATACATGATTATTCAGTTTATGACTTTTGCACATACTTCCAATGTTGAAACTCTGACATTTTGCAGGCTAGTCATGGTTGTACCATACTGTATCCATGCTAGACATAGTTAGTAAGGTCCAGCTCCCAGGCAGTCATATGATCTCAAGAGGAAACATCCTGGGCTCTATTGTACTATGAATTGCAAAACTTAAATGTTGTTTAGGGTAGGTGTATTCCATGATTTCTTGATATAAAATGTTTTCAACTTTGATAGGTCTATCGGTCTCTAAGTCAAAGTTCTTCATTGTGTTTTAAATGGATAAATCTATTTTTTAATTAATTACATTGCATTATGTGACACAGTTTTATAGGCTCTGAGATTCTCCCCACCCTTCCCTAAACCCTCCCCCCATGGTGGATTCCTCCACCTTGTTGCAGTATTATAGTTCAAATTCAGTTGAGATTCTTTCATTGCAGGCATACACCAAGCACAGAGCCCAGCATCTTATTGTCCAGATAAATTCAACGGTTTCTTGGGGAGACCATCTCTGGTCTGAAGGTAGAGCTGGCAGGGTATCATCCCGATCAATTAAAAGCCCCAACATAACATCAGCAGCAATTTATAACGTTATTGAATTAATTGACATGGTATTAAGTAACCAATATGTTAAAAAAAATGCAAGTTCTTGACCATATCCTGTGACTTCTTCATTGACATTTCAATTTTAGTTTATATACAACCTGGTTCTATACGCCTTAAAATGGCTATAGATTAGTATTCAGCTGTCTCATTTTATTTTCATTTTAGTATTTGGCAGTTTATAGCGTTGAAGCATAATTTTGCTGAACTTGGCAGTTTTTCGGGTAGTATAAACTGGCTTATAACTCTAATAAGACATGTTAACAGCTGAGGTGCAGAACAGTTTTAGGAGGGGTGTGCAGAAAAATCTTCAATACCCTAGTGAGGAGTAGCTAATCCTTGTGTTCCACTCAGTGAGTTATAAGTGCATCCCCACTGACCATTTCCTGTCTGATTCTAAGCTTTCCTTGTTGTTTTCTGTCTAGATTTTTTTGTTTTTTTGTTTGTTTGTTTTGAGGGGTTTCCAGAGCAATCCTGATGGTCATTGCACGAGAGGGTGGGGACCCGAAATTGGAACCAGGCAAGGACCAGAGAAAGCTCCCCTCCCTAGTCCCGAAGGAAGTTTACTGTTCTTCTGTTTCTGTGATCTGCTCAGGGCTCCTGGCTGTTGTTCCGATGCCCTTGGATCCTGTAAGGAAGGATTTGGACTTCTTCCATCCCGTGTGGTAGATCCAGTTGGGGGTGGGTGACCTCAGAATTCTCAGATTCCAAAGGCACTCCATTTCCCCGTGGTCTCCTTGGCAGTTGGAATGTAATCCTTGGTGGTCTTACTGATAGTCCTTGGTGAGGATCTGGGAGTCTTCATGGTTGGGGTACAAGCCTCCTCCTGTCACCCTGCTCCACTCTGGGGTCCCCCACCCCTGCTCCATGCGTATGATCTCCTGTTAAGAGGTTATCAGGATCACTCTTGATTCCCCCCATATGCCTTTGTAGTTTTACTATTGTCTAGTGCTGATTCGAGTCTGTTGTCTATGAGTTACCAGTTATGATCCTGATAGGTTATACTTCACGTCTTCCTCACACATACTAGGGTAAATGGATAAATCTATACATGCAATAGTAAGTACAAGCAGTTTGTCACAATAGAAAATGTATCTATCTAACCAGACACTGCTTAAAACACTGGAAATACAACAACTAAAAATAATAATAACAAATAAAAAGCAAAAAATTCTAAAGCAAAAAATGGGCAAGAAATCACTGAGCTTTTGGTTCATTCCCAGTACTTTCTGTTGTTTAGCTGTGACATCTTTTTGGAATGATTCACTCTCTTGTCCTATGTAGGGGTTTGGGTCAGGCCTTTGTGTTGAGTTCTTATTACTGTGTTCAGAAAATTCTAATACTTTATCACTGCTGTGCCAAGAGGGCTTTGCTTCCTTCCAATGAGCTTTGCATAATGCTGGCTGCCAGCCTTTTTAATAGGCCAGAAATATCTGTGCTATGCCTTAGCTCACCCCTTTTATAATCTGAGGAGTCTGGATTCTGGCCAGCGGCATATAAACTCTGCTTTCCCCTTTCTGCTTTCCTTCAGTTTTGTTTAATTTCTAGAGTTGGTTGGGGTTAGTTGAAACATGAGCTGAAAATACGTTCTACCTGTAGACAGCTAGATACAGATACATTTGTTCTGTCATATACTTAATAATCTCTTTGTTGCCAGCGTCTGTGTGTGAGGCACTGGAGGCAGGGGGATGGTGTTTAGTTATTATCTGTATGTTGGAGGCCTGTGTTGGAAATTAACTCCCTGTGAATTCCTGTGAAGAGTTCATTTTTAAGGTCTCTAAGGCTTTGAAGGTAGACATTCAATGTAAGGTTGCTTACATCGAATATTATCCCTGAGAGGCAGAGACCCAAAAGAGATTCAAACCTGGAATAAGCAATACAGGGTGTTTGGCTCATTGATAGTTAAAGATTCAGTTTTTCTTAATGCAGATGAGATGTACCCCATTTCCAAGTGGAACACGCTAAGCTAAATTGTGATAAGGATTGTGACGTGTATACCAGACTCCCATGAACCTCCATGAAGGTGAAAGACTGAATCTGACTCAGAGATTTCCAGCACAATTGGCCTCTTTCATTCCTGAATTATTCTCCATAATTTCAAGATTAACCTTAACTTTAAATTATGTAGGCTTCCTCTTTTGAAATTGTGTTACAAATGTAGGTTTATCTGAATGTTAGAGGGTTGGAGTTTTTTTGTTTTGCTTTGCTTTGCTTTTTTTTTTTTTTTTCTCTTTTTCCTGAATAGAGATATTTGTTCTCAGTTATTATTGTCATAATGACCCTGCCAAAAAATAATAATATTACAGGCCACGAAGGTCTCCAACCAGGCTATTGTGGGACCCCTGATGCCAAAGTTAGATTGCCTGGCCAAAAATCATATCTCACCATAATTGGCTACAGTTACTCAAAGAGTGAGAAGAGAAGAAAGAAAAGTCAGCAGGTCTGATAGCAAGGTTGCAGGCATTCATATCTAAACAGTTTTGAAATGTACCATTTTCCTTCTAATGACACAAGATTAGGAAGGGGATATAATTGAGGTTTATCAAATGTTAAAATAAATGTTCTGACCACCTCCTCCTCTCAGTACCTCTCTTTCTACCATATAGACATACATATGGTAGAAAATGGAAACTGAGTACTAAGAAAGTCAAATTTAGCATAAAGCTAGATGTCATTTTCTGTTCTGCTTCTCACCCTTTTTTGCTCATATAATAATTAACCTTTTTAATAGTCTGCCTTGTAGTGCTGCTTAAAAGTCTTTTCCTCAATACCTAATATGCTGAAGTCAGAAGTTGATCAAGTGTCTTGATAAGGAGAGATTTCTCAAAATTGTACAAGTTACCCTCTGGAACTGCCCTTATGAGGGGTGACACCACTATCTGAGTAATATATGGCACAAGCAGACATGTCAACATTGGCAAAGGAACTTCCAAGTCCTGGCGGCTCATAAGCACTTGTTTGTTCCTACCGTTTGCTTCATCAGCCAAATTTTGTCCCTCCTCCTCTCCTGGCCAAACATGATCCTGTTTGCTCTTTCAATGTACCTCTTCTTTCTTACCTTCTCTTTACCACTCAGTGCCCTGTTTAAGATCCTTGATTTTCTTATGTCTGTGCTCATAACTCTCATAACCACTCCACCAAATGCATCTGCTGCTTCATTCTATGCCTCTGTCCTCTTTTTCGGTTGATATGTTCCTTGAACTTGACTCACTCATATGTCTGGTAAGAGTGAACATGATGCCAGTATGCAGTGGGCTCTCAACAAACACTTGTCTCTACTAGAAGTAAAGCTAACATTCATTCCCTACTCTTTTTATAGAAAATAGTGGGACTACTTCTGTGGCACAGCAGGTTGACTCTCCCCATCATACCCTCATCCCACATCACAGTTGCTGATATTGACTCCCACCTAGACTTCCCATCCTGGCTGCTACTGGAGTGCACCCTGTATTACTTAAAAACTTGATCTCTGCCACATGTGTGAGGCCCAGAGGCATTTCTGGCTTCTGGGTTTGAGGAGTCAGAAACTTCTCGCCTGGCTGTAACAGGTGTTTGGGTGTGAGTAGGCAAATGGAAAGTCAGTCTCAGTCTCTCTCAGCTTAGCTTTCTTTCTCTCTCTCTCTCCCTCTTTCTACTCCCTTGCTTATTTTGCCTTTGAAAGGAATAAAAAATACAGTAACAGAGGAGGAAAAAGAGGGATATTGTGTAGGGAAGAGCTTGTTTATGCAATTCTATTTAGAAACAAAAACTACACGATCATTTTAATGCTGTTAATTATTGTAATCATCATATTGTCAGATGAATTCTTCCTTTTTTGAAGCTTCTCCATTTCTTTAGGCAGTTGTTTTCTTGCTTCTGTTTGTGAATGGTGAATGAAAGAAGCTACCATGGAGTAATTGATTGGAAGGCAGTGAGTTCAATGACTGGTGGTTTAGGCTAATTGCTAATGCTTTTCCTCATTTGAAGTCACTTTTGCAACCAGGAGTTGAGTGGAGGATGGAGTAATATCAGATCCAGTGTGGTTGGATATGAAAGATGTAGCAGTTTGTGGAGATAAAAATGATTGGGAGGTTCTACTTGTATATGGGAACCTGGGATGCTAAATGTTTCTTAATTTTGAATAAACATGTGCTAAGGAGTAAATGTCTGATGCCTCTGTTGAGAAAGTCTTTTCTTTTTTAAAAGGAGATTTATTTAAGGGGATAAGCCACGCCCAGCCTCCCAACCATCATCGCAGGGTCCCCAGTGTGGGTCATGCTCCTAGGGTCCTGCTCAAGTGGCTTTGATAGTTCAACAGAGTTGTCTTGCTGCCGATCTTGCCACTCCAATCCCAATGACATTTCTCTAGATTACACAGGCTGACATAGTCCACCTTAGAGTTTCAGTTTGCCCACATATTTACTGCCATCTCTCCCTGCACCCTAAATACAGGAAGGAAAAAAGAGAATGTCAAAACAATGGTCTCACCCACTTTCCTCTACCCTTGACCCTTCACATCCTAATAAAAAATGTAAAAATTATCAAAAATAAAATTTATACAGTTAAAAAAAAGATTTATTTTTTACTTGAAAGGCATGTATCATAGAGAGAAGGAGAGATACACAAAGAGGTCTTCCATCTGTTTTGTTCATTACCCAAGTGGCCACAATGTCTGGAGCGGAACCAGTCCATACCCAGGAGCCAACGGGCTTTTTCTCCTACATGGGTGCAGGAGCCAATGGGCTTCTTTTCCTATATGGGTGCCATGGACCAAGGACTTGAGTCACCTATCACTGCTTTCCTGGGGAGCTGGAACACCAACTTGGGCCATAGGGGATACTGGCACTGCAGGTAGAAGACTAGCCTGGCATATTACAGCACTGATTATGAGAAAGTCTTTTTTAGAAAACCTGTTTGATAAAGAGGGCAGTGAAGTCTGAATGGTACAGTGCAGTGTGGGCAAGCACATTCTTGCAAAGAGTTATTTTTATATGAAGAAGTGTGGTATGGAGTGTGGATCTCTCTTGTGGCTGTTCTTACTCTGCTTTTAGTAACCAGCTCAAGTGTCCCGATGACTGTGGAAAGAAACAGTGCATTCCAATTTATTAATTGGAAAATAATTAAACTTGAAAAATCAGAAAGCTTCATTCTTGACATTTAAAAGCAGTATAAGCGAAAATGCAGACATCCAAGACCATGATGTAGTTTGGGAACTGCAGGTAATTTTGTGAACCTGCATCAGAAGAGAGGTTATGACAGAAGTGAAAGGAGTAGAAAAGAAAGTCCTGTGAGTGGTGGGAGCAGGGAGGCAGCTAAGTGCTGGGAACTCATAGTAGCCAGCTATCTTTAGAGAAGAACAGTGAGGATTCATTTAGAAATGAGTCAAAGGGAAGCAAAATGAGGAGAAAACATGAGCTTAGGGAACTTCTTAAATAAAGCCCAGGCCTAAGGAAAGGGATGATCTTGTAAATTAACCCATGTGGGGTGGAGGACCTGGATCAGACACAATTGAGATGGATACATTAAAGGACTATAAACCCAGACAGAGGCTGACCTTGATATCCATGGAGTAGAGATTCTAATTCACTGAGTGGATGACAAGGAGCTGTTAGTGGCAGGATAAGAGGTGTGATGGCCCTGAAGTGGTGCACTGGGCTCACTGTTAGATGCTCTGTCTGCACCACATACACTGCTTGCTTGAGAGCACAGAGCAGCAGGCTCAGGAGCCTGACTGCCGCCTGAGGATTTGGGGGAATCCAACAATTCAAGTTTTCTGCCTAATTAAATCTCCAGGGCAAGCCCAAATAGACCCCATAGACTGATAGTATTCTTTAAGTAGCATTAGCTTTGTCTGGTGTCAATTAATAAAGGAATTAATGAGCAATTTAAGTGCCCACTCTTAAACACTTGGTCATTTGTGATGACTTCTATGTTGTGAACCGTGATGTACCAAAAATGGTGGATTTTTACCATTGAAATGTAAAATATAAAAGATTTTCGTGAATGAAATAAAAATTTCAAGATGTATTTATAATCTACAGGAAGTTTCACTTACTCTTCAGCAGTTACTGTAAAATGTTTTCATAAAGGCCTGAAAATGATCCTTCCCCTATTGGCCTCAGTTAAGTATGCGTTTGTCTGTCACTCTGATTTATTCCCTCTCTCTCTCTCTCTCTCTCTCTCTCTCTCTCTCTCTCTCTCTGCATATACATATATAAACACATACATATATATGGCTACATTACACTGGCAAGATAACATTCAAATAGTCAATGCTTCTAAGAATTAAACCTACACTGTAAAACAGGTAAATAAAATAATCCTTTTTGGAACGAACTGTGTAGGAAATAGCTTCCCAGGGCTCTGAGTCAGTCTTTTGCTTATGATCCAGCTATTTCCCAGCAGGTGAGGTACTTGCTACCCAACAGAAAAACTACATGATGTTGTCAGTAACACAATGGGCTTTAGGTATTTTAGTCTGAAAAAATGAATCATTGGCCAACAGCTTCAAAGGGAGATAATTATAAGTCTGGATCTGGGGTAATAACACCTCCTGGTCACTACCTGGAACTATGATACCTATTATTGTATATGCAATATTTAATAAACTACAGAGATTTCTGCAGTCCCTCCCCAGAATGGGACAAAGTTGACTGAAAGTCTGCCCTACAGATTGGATACAGGGAAAGTAAAAAATCTTACTTTGACCTAAGAATATATATTTGTAAAGATAGATGTAAGCTTCAAAATATACAATAGATTAAAAATCCTGAAATAGTCAACAACAGCTTTGAACCTGAATACAGCATTAAAACAAAGATGCTGTATACATGTGTGTTTATTACAATAGACATCCCCATGTCTGAGAAGCTAGGTACTATAGGACATTCTTGTACATACTGCATTTTGGTGTCTCCTGAGCTTCAATTATCAATTGTTAATCCATATGTTCCCTAGGATTGAAAATATGCCTGGGCATTTACTCTACTGTATGATTTATGTTTAGGAAATTCTATTCTTTATGCACAAAGGGGTGATAGTTGTGACTTTTTGTGGCAGTTGGTACAGTAATGTAAAATGGTAAGAGTAGCGAGCAAACACATGTATTGTCAGAGCCTCAGACATTAGGCTAGTTCAGAACAGCAAGGCGAAAGTAACCTGTGCTTAGTGTTTCTTGCCCTTGTCTTACTTCCTTGTCAAGTTGAAAGGGAATTTGGGATACATCTGTTTAGAAGGCTGGAAAGGAAGAGAACATAGTAATGTAGTGTCAGTATAGAAGCCCTAATTTCCTTGCAAAAGTTAGGACAGAATGAGCAATGTATAAATGTCTAGGAAATGCCAACTTTCCTTTTAGCAATGAATGTTCCATAAGCTGACTATGGATCACAATATGTCTTTAGAGATGAGATTCTGCTCTTTGACCAGTTCTTTCCGAGCTAGAAGTAGAATGTATCCAGTCATCATGTTGGGGGAGGGAGTAGAAACTTGTAGCCTATTCCAACTGTAAAAGAATAAGAGAGATTTGATCTTCAGACAACAAAAAAAAAAAAAAAAAAAAAAAAAAAAGAAAAGAAAAGAAAAACCCTTCAGCAAAGACCACTTCAAGTTTACAGGAAAGTTATTTCACTCCCATCTGCATTTTGGCTGAGTTTTAAAAGCATTTGATAATATTTATGGGTGGTGCACAGTATAATAGTGTTTTTTAATATTTATGGGAGATTTGAAGCTTGTATGTTGTAGTTTTCAGAGATTAAGTGGTAACATTAAAATTAAACTATTAACATTACAAACACCACATCTAGCTAAGCCTTTGTGTGCCGTATATGAAAATCAATATCGGGACAAAACTATTAAAACTATCAGCAAAAATGAAAAAAAAGAAAGAAGAAGCGGGACTGTTCTGAATCCTGATGAGACATTCTGATAGCCATAAACAGCACAGTTCATTTAAGCCTAAAAAAAAAAAAAAGACTTAGTATCCATGTAAGTTCCATTCTGGAGGCCTTTGAAGATACTTAGTTTCTGCATTTATCACTATAAACTGTGCAGGGACACATCACTTAATGGCAGAGACAAATTCTGAGAAATGCACCATTAGGCAGTTTTGTCATTGCCTAAATACCATGGAGGTTACCAATGCAAGCCTATGTGTGACAACCTCCTTTACACTTGGGTTGTGTTATACAGCCAGTTGCTCCTCCGCTACAAAGTTGCATATTTCCAAATGGAGTACTGTTGGGAATTTTTACAGACTGAAAAGGTTTTATATTTATAAACATAGAAAATTCATAGTAAAAATACTAGGTGATAGGAAATTTTCACCTTAATTATAGTATTGCAAGGTACTCTTTTACATGGGTGTATGTTGGCCAGAGTACCATCATGCACGACATGATTGTGGATTCTCATCTGAAAAATAAAGAACAACTTCATTTTCAAGTTCACTGGGAGTTCTTCTTATATGGAGGTCTTTGTTTTTTATATATAGTAAGCACCATTTTCTATACTTTTTTTTTTTGCTTGTAAAAAGGTGGAGAAGCAATAACAGCTAACAGAAGATTATTTCTGCCTCTTTTTGTTTCCTTATATATTCTAGGCTCACCTTTTCTCATCTCAATATGTCAAAAATGTATCTTCACTGTCAACCTATGTTACTCACTTTTTTAATCCTTTTTTTTTTTCATTTCTTCTAGGTAAGTCCTGTCTCTTTATAAATTTTACCAGAATGTCCTTTCCAGAAAAGGTAAGTTATCCGGTATTATTGCTTCATTTTTCCAGGGTGCAAAGAGTTAACTATATATGTTTTAAAGCTTGTTGTCAGCCAATTTCTAAATAAATTACTTTATATGTTAACTCTAAAACAACTTTTGTTCAAGAAAACAATGACAATGTCTATTTGATAAATTGATGAATCTTTCTTTGGATTTTCAGAGTACCACTCTTAAGATATTCTGGAAAATTGAGAATTTGCTGGAGGGAATATTAAATAGAGGTTGCTGGGCATTGAACTTTGGCTTGGCCAGATATTGCAAACAATACCTGATTGGTTTGGAGAGCTAAAATACCTTGCATTTTTTGAGCATAAGAACCCTATGGGTAAATATTCCAGTGATATTAAATAGTAAAAAAAATGGTTTCTTAAATCCATTCCATGCCAAAGCTGTCAATGATATGTGAAAAGTGACAGGAAAAATGACAAGCAAAAGTTCATGAAACCTGTTTTGTTTAGTGATTGAGAAGGAAGGGTATTGACACAGAAATCTCCACCTGCTGGAATTCGTTTCATGGTCCAATAAAAGCAGCACAGATTTATCGTTGTATATTGCAACCCTTCATACTCACAAATGACACAAGTTGCAAAGAATTTTGATTCATCTTCTTTAAGATGATAGTGCATATAATAAGCTTAAATTACAACTTCTTCTGGTTGTCAGCTATTTTGTGTCCTTAGTTTCATTGCTGTGTTGTATGTAATTAAACTTGTGCTAGAATCCTAGTCTATGCTGTCTTGGGAGAACATTGAAAAAGATTTCTCATCAAGTTGAGCATTTGTTTGATGGTATTAACTAAGCGTATGAAAAGAAAATTGTTTGAGGTCAGGAGAAAGACAATGAGGAAGTGCTTGGTTCTCAGTCTCTCAGTTGGAATTATCTTTTAGGAAAAAAATAAAACTTGCCATTTAAGTGCTAAGTACTGCTTTTTCATCTATGTAATTGTGTCATAAACTCATAATTTATAAGAACAGTTTCTAATATATGAATTTAAGGAAATTACTCAACACTCTGTGTATTCTTCTACATGAAATTCTATAGAAATATCTTTGAAAAAAACGATCGTTAGTAGGCACTCAGATTGTTTCTCAGCCTTTTGGCTAAGATCAAGTATAGTAGGCACTCAGATATTCAGATCTCTTCATTTCTGTTGTGATTGCCTGGTGAAGCTGAGAACCAGGAACAGGTTCCTGGGCTCCAAAATGGGTCAGGGACTCAAGGCCTAGGGCCACCATCCATTACTTTCCCAGGCCGTGAGCATGGAGCTGATTTGGAAATGAAGTAGCCCGGATTTGAACCTGCATCCATATATTAGTCTCAATTTAAGTTGCTGCATAATGTAGTTTTTTAAAAGAAAGATAAATTTGTAAGAAGAAAAAGTACATGTATTATACTTAGTCATTTAAAAATATATCAGCAATGAAAATCTGTTTGAAAATCATGCTTTTTTCCATTTCTTAAAGTACCCTGTATCAGGTTTTTGCACACAGAGGGTACTTTTTATTCTTTAGTGGTGACTAAGTGGATGGCAATTCTCAGATACATTTTCATGGACAAACCCAACATAAATCATGAGACCAATGTGAAAATTTGAATAATTGAAGAAAATTTTTGTATATGTGATTTTATAAAAATAAAATTAAAGCATGTTCAATTTCTAAGATTCAGCAATCTTCCTTCTTGGAAAAGTTAAAAATATGGGGAAAATATGTGACTTATAAGATAGCTGATAAAATTAAAGGCCTCTAAGCTCTAACTGAGGCTTAGAACCTGTTCGGGTGCCTGCTTCCTCTTTATAAAACATGCATTGATCTCAGGCCATAACTCTCCCTGAGCTCATGAGATCATTTGTCACACGTTGTTTCCACATCCATTTACAGGAGTCAGGAGGCGTGCCACCGTGTTTACATTATGGTTTGGAAGTCCAATACAGATTTCCTTTGTAGCCCTTGAAAGCCACTGACACATACAGATATGATACACTGATTAGAATATCCACAGCTTCACTCCTAGTTACAGTTTGAACAGGGAAGGAGCCTTTCAAGAAACAAAAAGATGGGCAAACTGAAAAATCAGTGATATTTCATGGCCTTATGGGAGAACAGACTGCAGAGCAATTTTCCACTCCCGAATCTGGTGCAAGTGAGCTCAGTCATTCTAAGGTCTGTTTACTTGGAGGATTAAATCAGTAGGAGCAGATGAATGCTGATTTTGAGAAGTTGAGCCAGCCAGGTGTAGACTACAACCTGCGTGAGAAATTCTAGGGAGCTGTCATCTTAGAAAACCCTCACTCTTGCATGGCTTGTAGCCCCAGGTAGCCTTGAGTCTCATAATCAGGAAGATACTGTGTCTCCACTAAGGTGGAGGATGGGGAAGTTGTCCTCATAAAATCGATGCAGTCTTGTCTGTCATAAAAGTTTAAGTTGTTGTGTCGGGGTTTTTAATTAACCTCATCCCAGAAGTGTGAAGTGAGTTCATTTCTCCAGATCCAGCTCCTTTCCTATGTTAGGTAAGACTGGTCCACCTCAAATGGAACAGTCAAGAATCTACAGGGTAAATGAAATCAAGCTTATCAGAGAAGATTGAAGTTTCTCTTACCACAATAGCAAACATGAATCAAACCTCCATTCCTAGCAAATCATAATTCTTTAGAGGCTTTCTTTGAATTTTTTTACTGATTACAATGTTTTATTTTCAATTAGACTTTAAAAAAAGATTACAAAGAGTGCATCAATCAGGAAGGGAAAATCTTATGGAGATAAACGAAGCATCAGAGCAAGACTCACCAGTGACACCTGTGTGGTAATAATCACACGGGAGGTTTAAAGAACTCTGAATGGAGAAAGTAGGACACAGTGAAGAGCAACGGGCGATGTATTCTGAGAGTTTGAAGCTAAGAAGCAAAATGAAATTCTTTGAATTTAAGCATGGCAAAAATAAATGAAGATTGTTTTTGATGCATAGAATTGTAGACTTAGCATGGCTGCAAACTTGATGTGTGAGCTTGAATATAGGTCAAAAGAAATTTTACAAGCATAAATGTAGAGAGGAAGGGAGGAAAGGAGGAAGGAAGGATGGAAGGAAGGGAGATAGGAAGGAAAGTCAGAAGAAAGAAAGGAAGACAAAGGAAGGAAGAAAGAAGGAAGGAGCAAGAAATATGCGTTGTCAATAGGATACTAGATTTTCTACTATTGCTTATACGTACAATGCCAAGATGTACTGAAACAGCACAATGCTGGACTTGTAGTTGTTATTGAGGTAGTATTCTATTGTAATAATATGGGAAAATGCAAATGGTGGTGGAATGTGGATGGAGGAAGAGAAGGGGGTGAAGCTTTAAACCTACAAAACCGAGTCATGGAAAATAATAATTTAGAACAAAAAGAAAGAAGAAAAGAAAGAAAGAAACCACTATAGAACGCTCAGATTGTGGGACAATAACACAAGGTATATGTGGTTGGAATATCAAAATAAAGAAAAGTAAGTGTAGCAGCAGAAATATTTGAAGTAATAACAGAAAATTTAAAAAATTCATCATAGACCCCACAGGTTTTAGAAGCCTGGAGAATATAAAGTGGGATAAACTCTGCATGGAGTCATCTCAGGTTCAAACTGAAGAAAACTAAAAAACTGAGAAAACGTTGAGTAAAGTCAGAAAAAAAAAACTTTTATGAAGAATTATTGTGGATTTTTTTGTTAAACTCCATGCAAACAAAATTATGTAGGGAAATATTTAAAATGATTACATCAAAATATCAGCCTGGGGTTCCAGTAAAAATATGCACTTAAAAAAGGGGAAAAAACAGACATTTTCATATAAAAACTGAAAAACTCATTGTAGTAGTCCATTTGTACAACTGTGTTAATGACTTTTTTTTTTTTTTGGCAGAAAGTTACACAACCAGAAAGTAGATCTGCAGAGAGAAGGGGAAATATTAAAGAAAGGATAAATGGATAAAATAAAATCATTTTCTTATTTAATTAATCTAGAAGATAATTGTTTAAAGGCCAATAGTGAATGTATTGGGTGAGAACAAGTGAAATGTATGGCAATAATTTCACTAAAGTGGTAGGATTTGAAAGTACATGAAAAATTCTAGTGTTTAAAGATAGAATTAGATGTTTTAAAGAATTATTATTACATATTTTTGGAAAGGCAAAATTTACAGAGGAAGAGGGAGATACAGAGAAAAACAGAAAGCAAGAGATAAATGTCCACCCCTTGGTTCTCTTCTCACGTGACTGCAATCACAAGGGCTCTGCTAGAGCTCTTCCAGCAATCAGATGCTGCTTCTTGATCTGTTATATGGGCCACCTCCCCCTGCTTTGCCAGGCCATTAGCATGGAGCCAGATCACAAGTGAGCTGTTGAGTCTCAAACCAGCATCCACAAGAAGTGCTAGCATTGCAGGTAGAAGCTTAACTTGCTGTTCCGCAATGCCAGCCCCTAAAGTTATATATATATATTTTAATGTAAGTTAAGTACCTGGCAGTCAACAAAACACAGTTAAAAGTGTAACTGATTTTAACCCATATATATATATATATATATATATCAGTCACCACCTTAAACCTGAATGGTCTACATTAACCTTTTCACTGATAGGGATTTCAGGCTTGCTAAATAAGTAACACATCTTTATTTTGTCTGCAAAACTCATTTTAATAACAAAATCTGTGATAGATTAAAAATAAAGGGACCAGGAAAGACATTCTGCTAGAAATAATTGAAGAAGAATGAGGAGCTTGTTTACTTGAGACAAATCAGGCTTCAGAACAAGTGAAATTATCAGAGAAGGAACATTCAAAATGACAAAAGGATCAATTCTTCAAAAGATCATGTCAACACTAAATGTTTTTGTATCTCAAGTCAAAAACTATTGTATTGCATCAAAATAAATAACACCAAAGGTAACAGGAATGAACAAACTGTGGGATAGCCCTATAGGACATTTCGATAGGAAAAGAAATGAGCTATCAAGGCAAGAAAAATGGATACATGTTAAATGAGAATTGCTAACTGAAAAGAGGCTGATTGGGCACAGATATTTGGAACAACAATTAGATCACTTCTTGAGATGCCAGCATTTCCAAGGGCCTGGCTGAGTCCTAGCTACTGTGCTTCCAAGCTATGTTCCAGCTAACATGCATCCTGGAAGGCACTAAATGAACTTTTCAACTGCTTGGGTTCCAGCCACCCACAGTGGAGAAAGCAGATGGAGTTCCAGGGTTCTGGCTTTGGCCTTATTCAATGTGGGGTGTTAAATTACTACATAAAGGATGTCTCTTTTTGTTTTTCTTTCTCTATTGCTTTATTTAGAAGGCAATGTGAAAATACGTAAATAACTAAATAGTAAACAAACGTAATGATGATTTGTAAAAAAAAAAAAGCTAACTTAAAAAGATAGTATGATCTCAACTATATGACATTCTGGAAACTGCAGAACTATGGAGATGGCAAATTGACTGCCTCAAGCATAACTGAAGGAAATTATATCTGTAACTGGATTAGTTGAATACTCATACAAGAATATGCTTTCAAAGTTAGTAGTGGGGGCAGTGTTCTGACACAGAAGATTAAGCTGCTGTGTCTGATGCCAACATCCCACAGGGATGCTGATTTGTTTTCCAGCTATTCCACTTCTGACCTGGCTCCCTGTTCATGTGCCTGGAAAGGCAGTGAACCATCCAAATGCTTGGGTTCCTGTCACCCAAATGGGAGATTTGGATAAAATATGTGGGCCCCTAGATTCAGCCTGGATCAGTCCTGGCTGTTACATCCATGTGGGGAATGAATCGTAAGATTGGAGATCTCTCTTGCCCTCTCTTTTAATCTGTGACTCTATCTTTTTAGTAACTAGATGTATTAAAATATATAAAATTGTCATGTGTTCTGTAAAGGAGAAAGATGTGTTTAAATGTTATGAGCTTTATTTATATTAGCAAATAACACATAGAAATGTTTATAATATTTTAGAGAAAGGGTATTGCTTGACAATAGAGTATCTTTCCCCAGTACAATAAAATTAAGTTAGGGTTGAATCATCCATAATGGATGCCTTAAAAAAATTAAATGGTGAAGCTTCCTTCAATAACCTTTGTGGGAACAAAAAATGATGCTTTTCTAGAAAACATCATTTAGCCCAGCTGGAAAAGACAGGTGTGTTTCTTTGCTCTTACCAGTTTATGACAACTTGGGGATCCAGAAGATGAGAGTAAGAATGAGTATCCGCGGAGCTTTTGCTAACTATGTACAACTGATTAGTGACTAAACACCATTCCTTGATGTATAGGACTGACTTTTCCAAATAATTGACCAAGGCAAGTTAGAAGACTGGGAAAGAGAATGTGCTAAAGCCATCCTTGGAATAAATGATTGCATAGGAGAGTTAAAAAAGACATGCCAGGTGATGCTTTTATATGATTGTACAACTGACAATATGGATAAGCCTCAGCATGTGAATACTAGTGATCACAATATTGAACTCCCGCAAGTGTAGGATGTCATTTGCAGATTTGTGTGCATTATTTCATTTAGGCACCAATTGATCACAACTGCAAAGTGGCTAATTATTTACATTCTGTACTGTGTCACACACATGAGAACTTACAATGTGATCTTTACTTCTTCAGTCATTTGCAACATTTGTAAAATGTTCTACCTCTTTATTATGCTTATAGTTAATGATCTGTACTTCAATATACTTAAGTGGCGATAGAGTACTGTCAGTGGTTTTGAAAAAAATTTCTTTGAAATCCCAGGAAGCAATAGAAAATATTTACATTTCATTAAATTTTCAGGCTAACCATGGCTGTCAAGGGATATTTTATAGCACAGTTTTCTACAAAAAACAGGAGAATAAAATCTATACACTTTGCATTATCTTCATGACTCACATTCTCAGAGTAGCTGGAAAACTATCAGATTAAGATCTCTCTCTGGTTAACAGAGGAAATGCTGCATTCCTGTGTTGTTAAATAGTTTTTGTTAGCTGAAGAGTTGTTAAGGAAGAAAGCAGACAAGCCTCTTCCATAAAAAGACAGGCTGGGAGAAGGAAGCCACAAATCCCGCCTCTTTATTTCCAGGCGAGATGGTAGACATTACTGCCCATTGCCAATAAGTCACCTTGGGTTGACTCATGTAAACCCCCTCTTTGACGTGGTGTATAAAAGACACTATTTGCACCATTATCTGGGCTTTTTCCTTCCTTGGAACCCCCTCCATGACCGGGGTCCTCTTTCTCTCTTTCTTAAATGAATCTTGCTTTCCAAGCTAGAAAAAAAAAAAATGGAGGGGAGGGGGAGAAAGAAAAAGACTTTAAGTACCTTCATTGTGTTCACATGTATTTAAAAAAATTACTCTGGCATATTTATTTGAAATAGACATAAATATTTTTAAAAAGATGTCACATTTTTCTTTTACGAAGAGTTAATGATAAAAAGAATCAGTGATTTTTGCAAAGGTCATTTTTGTGGAACTGGGAGGTGTGTTAAGGGTCATTTACCTGATAGCTCATTAACTTTCAGATTCTCCCATACTCCAGAGGATTAGTATTAACATGGAACAGTGGATAGCACCTCTGACCTCAATTATTTTCATCTATGGCTCTCTGCCTTCCTGAATCTTTTTTTTTTTTAAGGGAGGTGGACTAATCTGTGTCTGAAATATGTTTAGAAAGCAGGATTCCCCAGTACAGATGTAGGGGTAAATAAGTTTTGGTAAAATGGTTTTCATGGAATTGTAATGCGGAAGAGCAAGACAGGAATTCAGTTGTGGCTCTTGTGCCATACGCTGCTCCCTTCCAGCCGTTCTCATTTTTCTTTTACAGCACTAGTGTCTCTTTGTTAAAATAATTGTTTTTTCTCTGTGTGAGATTCTGTCATTAGATGAAAGGTCGCGGTTATAATGTAAATCCAGGATAATAAACACAGTGCAAAACATGGATTGAAATGCACACAGGAAAAAAAAAGATTTTCCAATTAAAAAACACTTTGCCAAGCCTGAACCAAACAAACAGCCATATAGACTCTGACTTTTCTTCACTTATAATTAGCTGCCACTGAAAGTTAATTACTTTCAGGATCAAAGGAAACAAAACTAGAAATAAAATAGAAGAATTCCTTTTAGATTTACAGCCTAAATAAATGTTTGCCTTAGCAGTAGACCGTATGCTGAATCTATCCCAGAGGGAAATGAACTTAAGGTTGTTCAGTACATATAGACCAGCTTTAAAGTTCACTGCAGGTGGGCAAAGAAATAATGCAGATTTTATTTCCTCTGGGAGTACAACTGAGAGATTTTTGTAAGGGAACCACAAAGACTCTTTATGTACTCTTATGTTTGCCTTTAGAGATTTATTGTTAAAATTTATTCATCTAAAATGCCACTGAAGCCTCTAATTTGATTTCTGATTTTTCTGAACACACTATCTTTCTTATTAAGGAGGATAATGTATTGTAGATCGATTCATGTACATACCTACTAGTAATTAGCATTTACTGGTTCATGGCTAATATTTTTTGTTGTTTTGCTGTCCTAAATATAATATATTGGATCTGGTGTTTGCCTCCAGGAAATACTCCAAAAAAAAAAACCAGAATATAGGAACATAAGTATAATTTCAACTTCTTTCTAAAACAAGTTTTGTTCTTGTATAAAACTGATGTTGGAGTAGAATGATTAAGTTTTATGATGTCTATGGATTAGTTAAGATAGTAGGTGTTGGGCCCGACGGCGTGGCCTAGCTGCTAAAGTCCTCGCCTTAAACACCACAGGATCCCATATGGACTCCGGTTCTAATCCCAGCAGCTCCACTTCCCATCCAGCTCCCTGCTTGTGGCCTGGGAAGCAGTCGAGGACGGCCCAATGCTTTGGGACCCTGTACCCGCGTGGGAGACCCGGAAGAGGTTCCTGGTCCCGGCATTGGATTGGCACGCACCGGCACGTTGTGGCTCACTTGGGGAGTGACTCATCGGATGGAAGATCTTCCTCTCTGTCTCACCTCCTCTGTGTATATCTGGCTGTAATAAAATGAATAAATCTTTTTTTTTTTAAAGATTTTATTGTTATTGGAAAGCCGGATATACAGAGAGGAGGAGAGACAGAGAGGAAGATCTTCCATCCGATGTTTCACTCCCCAAGTGAGCCGCAACGTGCCGGTGCGTGCCAATCCAATGCCGGGACCAGGAACCTCTTCCGGGTCACCCACACGGGTGCAGGGTCCCAATGCATTGGGCCGTCCTCGACTGCTTCCCAGGCCACAAGCAGGGAGCTGGATGGGAAGTGGAGCTGCTGGGATTAGAACCGGCGCCCATATGGGATCCCGGGGCTTTCAAGGCGAGGACTTTAGCAGCTAGGCCACGCGGTCGGGCCCAAATAAATCTTTAAAAAAAAAAAGATAGTAGGTGTTTAGGGAAGTTCAGGGCCATCGGCAGAATGAGTAACTCTTCTGACCGCTCTATGTTATGGGAGTTTAAGGTGTTAATCCCAAAATATTTGTTCAGCAATAATGAGAATATTCCTGGTGTTTCAAATACCCGCTTAGCTCAGAACTCTCAGTCTTCATCCCCAATCAGTACTACTCTGTCTTCCAGATCTCCTGATGGTACTGTCAAATTGCCATTTATGCACTCCTTATATATCAAATTTTTTGTCACTAAGATCAAAGTTTCCTATTAATCTAAAATATTTTAATAATAATATATAGAAACAGCTATGTTCCTTTTATCAGATAGGATATATGGTTAAGAGGTCAACTCACTTTCTGGCTCATATGAGACTCAAACCAGATTTAATTCAGGTTTTCACAGAATCCAACACCTTAGGCTCTTAATGAGTATGCTAGTATCTCCTTTCTGTAATTTTTTTAAATCATGCCAGACACCCCAGTATCAAACAAACTGTATTAGCCAGTTTAAGAGTATAGTAGTAGTCACCATATACATATTGGTGTATTACAGATCTGTAAAAATTTTGTCATCATTCAAAACCCATTCTGTACCCATTGAGCGGTACTACTCTATTTTCTTTTCTCCATCCTGGTTGAAGAAGCAATATTATGCTTTATGTTTCTACAGATTTGACTACTTTAGACACTGTTAGTGTATTTGAATTTGTCTTTTGTAACTCGCTTATCTGGCTTTCTTTAATGTCTTCAAATTTCATATGTATTGCACATTAACTGAATTTTTAAAAACTGAAGTGGAATAATATTTCATTTTTGGTATATCATTATTGTACCAGAAATTTGTTTTTTCTCCAAAAAAAAAACTTGAAAAAAAAAAAAGCACAGGAACGCAAGTAGACTTTGAATTTGTTTCTAAATCAAGTTATGATCTTTTGATTATTTGTTGATATAAGCAGAATAAATTTTATGCATTCCACATGTAAAATTCTAAGGTAATCAAATTTTCCTCCCTTCCTTTTTTCTCCCTGCCAGAAATCCACTCTTTCCTTCCTTTTTTCCTCCTTGAACATTTGAGAAAACATAATTTCAGTCCTCCGATAATCAGGTTTAATGCTCTACTCACTGTAATATTTAAGACCTTATTTGCACAGGGATGAGAGCAAGGGCTAACACAATGATCAAAGCAAAAACTGCTTCATTCGTGTGTGTACATGTATGTGTGTATATATATATGTGAGTGTGTGTGTATAACATATTCCATTTTTATATTGTATTTCTTCATCTGTATATCTGTTGGGAGATCTTTAGGTTTCTCCCATATCTTAGCCATTTTGAATAATTTTTTAGCAAGTATGATCATATCATCATTTGCTAGGGATATACCCCAAAAGAGAATCAATGAATGTTGTGTTAATTGAGTTTTAGTTGTCTGAGACCTCTTCATAATATATTTTATAGTCGATGCGCAATCTTACATTGTCTTTAACAGAGTATAAGGGTTGTGACTTTTCTAGTTTGTTGTCAGTTTTTATTATTGCTTTGATTTTTTTCTTGCTGCTGGCATTCTGATAGGTATGAGGTGTTATTCTGTCTCCTTCCAGTTTCCAGATTTCTGGAGAATTTTTGAGCATCTTTTCACATGATTGGATATATGTATATCTTCTGATATGATTGTGGGATATATGTATATCTTTGATGAAACATATATTCAAACCCATTGCTCTTTTTAACTCTTAGTTTTGTTGCTGGTGAGCTGAAGTTGTTGTATCTAATCTGGAAGTTAGGCCTTGTTAGATGCATGGTTTGTCGATACTTTTCCAGTTTGCACTGTTTCTTCACCAGTTGTTTCCTCAGTTGTGAGGAGGGTTTTAAGTTTGCTCTTGTCCAGCTGTTATTTTTGCTCTTCTTTCTTGTTTTGCTGTTACCCAATAAATCACTGTTGAATCTAACGTTACAAATTTTTCCTGTATTCTAAGCAGTAAGTTTGCTCATGAATATCCACTTTTTTTCCAATGCCATTTGTTTGAGGCTATGCTTTCCCCATTGTGTTTCTTGAATTTTTTTTTTTAGATCAACTAGCAGAAAATGTTGGAAAATATGTGGACTTATTTTAGATCCAGAACTGACTTATGTCTCTTTTTTTGGTGATAGTATCATATCATTTTTATTATTGAAGTTTTATAGCATGTTTTCACCTTTGTAAGGGAGATTTACAGAATTTTTCTGAGAATTGTTTTTACTATTTAAGATATCTATGCAGTTTAAAATTTTTTTTTTCTGCCAAAATGCCAATGGATGAGTTGGAGACAGAGCATTTAATCTCTATGGTACATTGAGTAGTAGGGATATCCTTAAACAATTCATTCCAGAAGTACCTAAAAATCAGATGCCTTTTCATTTATTTGCATCTTTCTTTATTTCAGGAGTGTTTTTAAAATACATTTTAGTATTCATGTCTTTTGTATATTTAATTACATTTATTTGTACATTTTAATGCTTGTGAAAATGACATTTTTTGTTTCATTCTCACAATATTATTATTGTGACGATGATGATGATTTTCATTATTATTCTGTCCTCTGTTTTCCCTCTTCCTTTTGTTTGGACTAGTTTACTCTTTTTTTCCAGATCTTGTTTGTAAACTTTAGTTACTGATTGAAAAACTATCTTCTTTCGAGAGGTTTGGATATTTTCTGCTTCATATTCCCCTCACTGTGCTTTTTAAAAAGATTTATTATTAGCAATTATTATTATTGTAGTTATTATTACTATTATTTTGAAAATGAAGACTATACAGAGACAAGGAGAGACACTGAGAAAAAACTTCTGTCTGCTGGTTCATTTTCCAAGTGGCTGTATTGGCCAGAGTTGAGCCAATCTAAAGCCAGGAGGCAGGAGTCTGCTCCAGGTTCTCCACGTAGGTACAGGGTCCCAAGGCTTTGTGCTGTCCTCCGCTGCTTTACCAGTTCACAAGCAGGGAGCTAAATGGGAAGCGGAGCAGCTGGTATAAGATCCAGGGTCATATGGGATTCCAGTGCATGCAAGGTGAGGGCTTTAGCTGCAAGGCTACTGTGTGTACCATTTTTTGTTTTGTTTTGTTTTTTTACAATCTGCAAGTTTCGGTTTGCAGTGTTTCTGTTTTTATTCATCAACAGACATTTTCTAAATTTTTTGTAATTTAATTTTTATAAATTAGCCCAATTTATCTAGAATTTGTTTAAATCTTCTGTTTGGTGCTATTTACTTTATTTATCATCATCCATCTACATTTTCCATATTGACCTTTATTTTCATTACTTCTTTATGTAATGTTCATTTATTGGGAATGTAGCTTATTCATATTTGCCCAGGGAATGCTTTAATATGTATTTGTTTTTTGGAAATTTGTCTCTATATACTAAAATCCTAAAGTTTAAAATTCAGTACTAAAGATTCTTTATGTTTTTAGACATTTGCTAAAAATGTAAACGATAGGAATGAAAGCCAAGAGAAAACACATGTACTTAGCTTTCATAAAAAGTAAAATAAATATAAAATATTACTAATTAAGAAAATTGCAAAATGAGAACCATTTTGCATTGAAATAGCAACCATTTGATTAAAAAACTGTCAGTTTTGAATATGGTTCAATGAAATATTGCCATTTCAAATTTCTGTGGAACCAACCACTTTGGAAAACAATTCATTCCTACATTATAAAATTGTATGCTGCATACCTGCTGACTCGGAAATTCAAGGAAACCTATAAAAACATATTCCTGATAATAAAGTCTGGAAATATTCCATATGTCCATCACCTAGACATATAAACTGTCTTCTGTCTGCCTAATGAAATATTTTGTATCAGTCAATGTGAATAAGAAATATGATAACCAACACTCCATTTTGCATAGGCTTTCAAATGTTTATGTGAATATAAGAGGCAGAGGTTACTAATGGCGAATTGATGTGGAAATCATTATGTTGGTGTTTCATGTCCATTATTTTCGCAAGAATTCTAGGAGACAAAATGATTCTTCTCATTTAATTGATAATGCATTTCTGAGAGGGTAGTTAATATAACTGGCCCAGGGTCTAATGACTGGCATAGTCATACTGAGTGTAGTGGATGACCATTTGATCAGTGGGCCATACAGACTGCTGCAGTGCTATGCTATTTTGCCAATATGAGACCAATGGAAACTGTTGAATGTGAAATTTTTATCAAGTTTTCATGTAATAAATGCCCTGGAGGCCAGTAACACATGTTCTCATAAATAGAATAAAGGAAATTAAGGTAGTTACGAAGGATTAAGAGTGGCAGAGAGCAATTTAATTTAGCACTATTCTTTCCCAGTGAGCCATTATCTATTTTGAATGATTTAATAGCATGAAATCACAGGAAAATAAAAAAAATAGTGGTATCTGAAAGCAAGCCTACAATAAGGAGGCTGTAACTTTTATGACTAGCAGAAGCAACTGAAAAATGATTTGCAGATGAAGAATAAAGCCATTGGAAATACCACCTTGTAGAATTGTTCAAAAGACACATTGACCCTCTGAGCCGCTGCCTCATTGTAATGTTTTTCCACATCGCTGTTAGGACCCAGTGATGACCCATGAATCTGAAGAGTTAGTGGTGACTACAAAGCACATTGTAGATTCTTTTGTGTATGAAGGGAAGAATCATGCAGGACTCCAAAATGTGACGAGAGTCCTAGGGTGGTGGATGGTGAGAAATCCCAGGAAAATTATTGCTGTAGAGTACGCACCAAGTAGGTGTGAACTGAGAAGATAGAACCAGACAATTTTAAAACAGTATATGATGGGCCCGGCGGTGTGGCCTAGCAGCTAAAGTCCTCGCCTTGAAAGCCCTGGGATCCCATATGGGCACCGGTTCTGGTCCCGGTAGCTCCACTTCCCATCCGGCTCCATGCTTGTGGCCTGGGAAAGCAGTTGAGGACCGCCCAAGGCAGTGGAACACTGCACCCGTGTGGGAGACCTGGAAGAGGTTCCTGGTTCCCAGCATCGGATTGGCGCACACTGGCCCGTTGTGGCTCACTTGGGGAGTGAATCAGTGGATGGAGGATCTTCCTCTCTGTCTCTCCTCCTCTCTGTATATCTGGCTTTCCAATAATAATAAAATTAAAAAAAAACAGTATATGACATATCTTGTGATTTAAATCTGCCAGCAGGCCCCGTAGTCACCGAGGGTGAGGCCAAGGTGACCTTCAGCTATAAGGACCACCGGAAACAGGCTGGTGAGAAATGTCTGTTTATTCAACACAAGCACCAGGGTTTTCTAGGTTAAGAATGAGGAAGGTAGGAGGACATTTTCAGGTAGTCCCTTCACCTAATAATGACACTGAGATTGGCTAAAAAGCATGCCTAATCCTGTTGACCTTCCAATCATGTCAGAGGTGACATTCTTTATGCAGGGTTAGAAGTTGTGCATTAGACCAGGGCAGGTAAGCTCAAGGCCATGCCCAGAGGCTATTGGCTACATCATACTTCTATATTATATATAGAGAGAGATATGTAAATACACAGATACCATATGTAAATAGACATATAAATACCTGTAGTTAGTCGCCTTTGCACATACAAATATATGTAACATACATATATAATTAGTATGCAAGGGAGTTGATATTTAGATAGTAAAATATAAAGCAAATGTCAAAACAGGGCCTGGCGTGGTGACCTAGAAGCAAAAGTCCTCACCTTGAATGCTCCAGGATCCCATATGAGTGTCAGTTCTAATCCTAGTAGCTGCAGCTCCACTTCCCACCCAGCTCCCTGCTTGTGCCCTGGGAAAGCAGTTGAGAATGACCCAAAGCCTTGGGACCCTGCACCCCTGTGGGAGACCTGGAGGAAGCTCCTGGCTCCTGGCTTCAGTTTGGTGCAGCACCGGCCTGTGCAGTGACTTGGGGAGTGAATCATCAGACAGAAGATCTTCCTCTCTGTCTCGCCCCCTCTCTGTATATCCGCCTTTCCAATAAAAATAAATAAATCTTTAAAAAAAATAGCTGAGGATTATTGAATATCTTTAGAGAATGGACATGACTTCACTGCGTTCAATCTTCTGTATGTGGTATATTGTTTTGAGAGACTTTCTCTGAGAGTCAAGAACCCTTTTCCGGCCACAATATTACATATATTGACTGTTAGGAAATAATACGATAAATTCTTAAAAATTCCTAAGTATTTGGCTCCATTAGTAAGTTCAAAATTTAGAGATATACTATGTTTATTATGGAAAGATTGTACCATACTTTTCCCCTAGGAAATTATGTTGAAATGTTGATATCTGGCATGTGTCCTTGAAGGCTTGTGAATTGAACTGGACAATCCTGAAGCCAACAGACTTGCTCCGAGGAAATAATGTAGTTTCATGAATAATTAAGAACTTTGTAATCTAGTAATTAAATTCTGGCCTGGGCTTTGAGGTGTGTGAGTGTGTGTGTGTGTGTGTGTGTGTGTGTGTGTGTTTAACTCGATGCCATCATGTGTGGCACACATATGCATATTTTAAATACACATATGGCCTGAAGCAAATTTCTTCTTTCAAATTCCTGATATCCATGACTATAAGAAGGTATGGAATTCAGTTTCCTGGTCTGTTAAAGGTGTTGTGATGATTGACATTGTGTAAGTGAAACAATATGCCTGGCCTGCATTATTATCCAGAAAAGAATGCTTTATTTAGTAAAGTGAATATTGACCTAAGTTAGCAACAGAAAAGCCAAATGTCACTCTATCAGTACCACTATTTTAGTGACTTCACTTGAATGAGTTATGGTCTCCAGGCATCAACTTCTCCATTTAGAGAAAAATCTATGCTCAACCACCTATAAGGCCTTGAATTCTCTGATTTTTTCTCTATAACAGAGGGAGGAATCTCTGGCTAATTTTGAATAATAATTGAGTGTTTTTTAGATATATGTAAGCTTTTGTCTGAAGCTTTACCAACTAAGCATCTTTTTCCATCATGACTGCAATGTGGAGGGACAATCAGAGACAACCATCAACTCTTTTTTTTTTTAAAGATTTATTCATTTTATTACAGCCAGATATACACAGAGGAGGAGAGACAGAGAGGAAGATCTTCCGTCCGATGATTCACTCCCCAAGTGAGCCGCAACGGGCCGATGCGCGCCGATCTGAAGCCGGGAACCTGGAACCTCTTCCAGGTCTCCCACGCGGGTGCAGTGTCCCAATGCATTGCGTCCTCAACTGCTTTCCCAGGCAGCAAGCAGGGAGCTGGATGGGAAGTGGAGCTGCCGGGATTAGAACCGGCGCCCATATGGGATCCCGGGGCGTTGAAGGCGAGGACTTTAGCCACTAGGCCACGCCACCGGGCCCGACAACCATCAACTCTTGAAGTCTCTAATGACTCCATAATCTCTCAGTCCTCTTTCAAACCAGTTCTTACCACCTTCCTCTCTGGAGCTCAGGCCAACGTACAGTTTAAGGCAACTAAAAAAAAAAAAATGTCTTTGATAAACAAATATTTTCCACTTACCTTACTCACTTTTCCAAAGTAACACCTTTCTGAACATGTCAGGTCTGCAGCATTCAGTGTCTTCATCTCTAAAAAATAAGTGGAATTTAGGAGACAGAAGGAACAGTAGGTGGGAGCAGGGTGCGCATAATGACATGAAGGGAATATAACTGTAGAGGGATGTGTCTGCCAACCTCCAGGGGGTGTTATGACCATGATATGGAATTGAGCTCCATGCCTTAGAAGGGCTTATTACTTCTCATTCCGTAAGAGGAGATTCCTTGTAATCACATTCACCATGATGGCCTAAGGTCATTGGCTAGCAAAAATGATCTGGTGGTTTGCATTTTAAGATCTAGATCTAGGATCATAGCTGGTAGTTATAATCCACTGCCCACTCCCAGTTCATTTGGAGTAAATAACAGGGACTAAATGAAGAGATCCCCCCTCTAACTGGGGTGAGAGGGAATAATGTTTGTGTGTAGGTCCTTTGCTTTTGTCAAGCTGCATGGAATCCACATTCTGCTAGGTCTGCAGCTTCATACCACTGACTGGAAAAGATCTCACCTGAAGTGCACTGGTGACCATAATGAGGAGACACAGGCAGCAACTGAAGTGGTTTCTTTGCTGATCTAAACTTAAATTGATGTTCTGAATGATAGGTGAGGCACAGGCAGGAAAAAGGAGAAAATAAATAGAGGCACATATGCTGAAACTGCAATAGGAACAGACAAATCTTTTAAAAATGAGTAAAGATTAGGAACTTTGATGATCAGATAGTTTAGTAATAATGGTAAATGTAGTTGGTCCATTGATCGCTTCTTGGCCTTTTGGCTAAGGTCAAGTGTAGTTGGTCCATTGAACGCATGCTATTAAGCTGATTTTGTAAACAGTGGTGGGGAATTTGGATGTAATACATATTAGGGAAGATCAGTCCTTAACTATAGAAGAGTCCTTAGATACACTCCTAGATGAGGAACTTTTTTATAGAAGTTATGTGGGAGAGGAGAATGTACAGCTGTCACTCTAATCTGTCTTGAGCCCAGGAAAAAGTGAAATTTAGAATATGTGTAAAAGATGCTTATTAGTGATGCGAAGGACAAAGGAAAAGCAGAGCTATTAAAGAATCCTGACATGTACTTGGGAGAGGCAGAGCACGGCCAGTGGAGGTCAGGGGAGTTTATAGAGAACAAAAGGAGAGGAATGGTAGCAAGCATTTTGAAACATTGATCTTTAGCTATAATGATTAATAACGCGTAAGATATTAACCTGAGGTTAAACAGATAGTGCTAGGCAAATCCTGTAGAAACAGTTAATAAACAAGTTTGTACTGAATCTTTTATGATAATTTTATGATAGTTTCTATCAGGCCACCTTTCAGAAGAATGGTTTCTACGTAACCTCCTGTATGAGATACTTATATTTTGTAAAGATTGACACATGTCACTTTATTTTGATTCTGAGAATTCTTACATTCCTTTCATGCTAGCTATAGATGGTTGCTTTGGCTCCTGCTTCTCAGAATTTATTCAGAATCATCTATTTTTGGTAGAGGTTTTCTGTAATCTTTATTAGCAAATTAAGATCACTTTAGCTAATGCAGAAATTCCAGTTCAGTGTGATTTGATAGGTTATGGCATTGTATAAGGTAGTTTTGTGAATCCTGCTCAAACCAGTTATCTCTAAAGGGAATGTCACCTAGGACGTTGCTACATCTGTTTTTGAAATACTTTCTTCAAAATACTCCTCTTATTGTTTCCACAGTACTTTAGTTATTTTGAATCCTTTTTTTGCATTGTATTAGAATATAAAACCAGTCTTTTCTCAGTAAACTAAATGATGTAATAGAATATTTTATTGATTCATCATTTTAGTTCGGTTACTAGCTTTTATTTATTTTTACACATGATTTATAATAGTCTATTTCTATGCCAAATTGTTAGTATGACATTATTAAATTAATATCAATTACACTTCATTCATCTCCTTGTCTAGGACGTGGCTATGAAATGTGAAGCTCAACTTTAGTGCCAGAGGCTTCACATCTTCCCACAAAGGTTTTTGTTTGTTAACTTGTTTTCAGTCATAATTGTATTTCTTAATTATAAACAATTTCTCAAAGAAAAGGCTTATGTAAGTATTCACTAAGAATCATACTTCATATAATACTCTGGCTTATTCCTCACTGACTTGTACTCCTAAAAATAAAATCTAACACCCCCCCCCCTTTTTTGAGTTACAGTCATTAGGATGCTTTTTTAAAGAAAGGAATGAGCATCACAACAAACATGTCATGGGACATCCTGGTCTTTTTGGAAACAGAACTAGTTATCTTTGTGTTGGGACTCAGATTAGGTATTTTAACATTTTACTTATTATCTTAGTCATGTTGAAATAAAAAATTAATCTCTCCAGGGACTTCCATTATGTCAAATTGAAACATTGTCTCTCTTGACTGCTTTGGGCAACTGCATGTTCAGAGCCCCTTTACCTCATTTCTCAAAGTGCTCTGTGAGGCTGTGTCTTCTACCTTTTTTCAAGCCTGTTTCCGTTGTTGATGACAAATTTCACATGCAGGGGTCAGGCTGGTTCCATGTGTACACAGGAATCCCCAAACATTTGGCAATGATTTATTCATGAGTTTGATTTATTTAAAACATTATCAATACCGAGGGCTATTTGCTACCTGAAATGTGGGCATGCACACCTGTGGTTGTGAAGTGGAATTATTTTCTTGAGACATACACACGACCACCACACACATATGGGATAAGGGTCATTTAATAACAAGAAGATTTTCTTCTTAAAAATGTCCATTTACTTCAAAAAACATGGTAGTGAGGAGCTCTCAGATTTGCACATTAGTTAAACTTAGCCTTTTGAGACTTTTGATTTGTTCTTGGCAGGAGTGTAATGTTCCTCCCAGGAGACCGGGGCACATTAATTCCAGGGCATAATTCAGACCATCTTGCAACCATGGGAGAGAACATTATGACATTAGATCTTATTGTGAAACCCTTACTCCTCCCCATCATCTATCCTTACCACCTTAGCAACAATTTTAATGTCTTAACTCCCATGAACATTCATGCTAGACTTGGGTTCAGGATAGGAAGGCAAGAAATTGCATGAGAGTTTTCCCCCATGGCTTCTTTATCCCTCCTGTTTACAACATCCAAGACACCACGAACAGTCTGTGCTTTACATGGCCTAACCGTGGTTTGCTTCTTGATGGACTTTCCTCTTCTTGGAGTATTTCCGCAATTCTTTCTCTTCTCTGATTACTCCACCCAGAAGGGATCTATGCTTTTCCAGCCCCATGATGCCATTTCTTTCCATGACTCAGAATCCAAGGGGTCAGTATATTTTGCAAGATAATAATTTATTACCATCTCCTATAATTATTCTAGATTGTCAGCTGAGCAAGAGATTGTGTAGTTTCATACTCCAACAACCTTTCAGCCAATGCTCTTTGTTTTCAAAATAGCTATTCACTGAATTAATACATCAGGGAAGACAAGGAAAGCAGTGATAAATAAATAAGATTGTTAAACAGGAAAAATTTAACTACAATATCTAGTGTCATGGAATGCTCATCAAAGTGTAGTGATTCATTTTTGAATTTGAAATAAAGGAAGCGTACATGTTTAAAGGGCATTTTTTGCTAGTAAAAAGTCATTGAGGGATTAAATATTATTATAGTGACCCTTATTACTGAAAATTGGCATTTATGCTTAAATGGCACTCTATACAATTAGATTTTTCAATAACATATTGGATGAATACCCTATTTTGTAGGTTAAATTTGAGATTATTTAGAATGAAGAATGAATGGAACAAAGCAGAAAATTCCAAGCTAAAAATATAACTATTGATTTGACATTAAGTTTAATGACACACAAGAAATGAGTGCTGTAAGCAAAGAAATAATAAAACAATTCTTTGTTTTCAAGCTGCTGCCATAGATTTAAATTTATTTTTGGATTAATTCCTGGAGTTCATCTCATTTGAATGTTTTATGTATGGAAAAACTTTCTGCCCTTTAGAGATGGTATAAGTGGTTCAGATGCCAAAACGTAGAAGGAAAGCAAAAAATCATGAGGGAGAAAACCATATGACTTGACAAAGTATGCAATCATTTATTCACCTATACTTTCTGACTGAGTAAATTCATTTTTAAGTCTATGGATATTATATGGCTTATGGTAAATAAGCTATCATTGAAACAGTGAGTCCTCCTTCTAAGTATACTTTCATTATAACATAGTTTCATTATGTTAAACTGTGTTTATTCATTTTCATTTTTATTGCACACACACACACATACATGTGCATGTGAGGAGGGAGGGAGGTCTTCCACCTACTGGCTCATTTCACAGGTACCCAACACAGTTGGCCTGGGTTAAGTTGAAGCCACATGTGTAAAACTCAGTCAGTCTCTTACTTGTGTCCCAGGGACTCAAATACTTGAGCATTCATCTGCTGTCTCCCAGGGTATACATTAGCTTACACCTGATGAGAAACCAGATAGCCAAGATTCAAACCACATACTCTGATATGGGGTGAAGGAGTCCCACATATGCTAAAATACCCAAGCAGTCTGTAATTTTAATACACAACTGTTTTGAGAATTCCTTACCTGCAACTCCCTTGTTATGGGAAAGAGAGGGAGACTGACCGTTGGTTTGAGTATTATGTAATCTCACCATGCCTATTGTGGTAACTGAGGTTACTGTGGCAGCTTTTCCCCTGACATTCATGCTAGGCATAGGAGAACTTTTTATTTTTAACTGCATTCTTATATTTTTCATTTATTTATAAAGAACAATTACTCAAAACAATTCTTACATGGCTCTGTATAAAGCAGAACAAAAGTTCCTGTTCTGCTTTGTGTTTGTCTGCATGATGGGGTCTTGGAACCAAGAGAAGGAAAGAAAAAATGCTGTTGTGAAGATACAATTGTAGCTCCTGCATGAAAGAAGCTACAAATATCATCATGTAGTGCCATCAATAGGATGAAATTCAAATAATAAGAGAGGGCATTACTGGGGTCAGTAGGATGCTAAAAACCTGGCACCTCAATTGGAGCCACTGCCTGAAGCTATGAGACCAATATTTCAGGAGACAAATGCTACTGGACAGATAGATTGTTGATCTCAGTTCCTGGGAGGTGGGGAACATGTCACGCAATGTACCACTCCACAAATGAACAGCAAGCTATTAAATGGAACTTGGAATTAAATGACCTGCCAACATGGGAAAGTATAATGGTTTATTACAAGTCCTCAATAGCCTTGATGAAGATTCAAAAACAGAAGCTGATGTGTTTGAGGTAGGGATTCACCTGCAACCCATATTTCTACTCTACAGAAAAAAAGAAAGCCATTCAATAGCTTTTAATGCTTAAAGAATTGCTTTTATATTTAACGATTTACAAATTTAATATCCATGCATATATTCTATCATAAATTAATTTTATATTATAGAGCTATAAATCAATGTTCACAAAAATTTGTATACAAAGAAACATGTGTATGTTGAATTAAACTTCATTATTTCAGTCTGCATTTTGTGGGCAATTTCATGCTGATAAAATTGAGATCATAACATAAAAGTCCATAATGTCACTTAAAGGCTTCTGTGTGAGAAATGGTTACTGTTGCAAAAAGTAAAATGAATAGTCAATGGCAAAATAAGTGTCTTCTTACGTTTATTACACGTATTTCACTTTACAAAAGTAGCGTCTGTCTTATAAAAAAAAAGAAAAAAAAGGCATGGAAAAATGCTAGAAGAAATTTAAGCTAGGAAGGTTAAGTATGAGATCTCTCGGGGCAGCAGAGTTGGAGTGTGCATCAGGGAAGGTTAGCTGAGAAGAGCAAGTCAATGCACAATGCCATGTGCTGCATCACTCATGATAGCATGTCTTTCCTTTTGGAGGTGGAAAACTTAAAAAAAAAAACAACCAAAATCTGAAAACAGCAACAGAAATAGTGATTTAAATTAGGGGCCTTTGGAGTTGAGATCACAAAGCAGCGTTGTTGATGGATTCACCCCTACACACCAGCCTCAGGACACTGTGCTTAAGATAGAAGATCTAGAAATCAGAGGGATGTTCGTGAGAGCAGAGAGCTCAGAACACATTCTTCTATATATTTTTTAACGTAATAAAACTCTGAGATGTTTTATGCATATTCATAGGCTGTCTTGATGAATAATTGACGAGAAGGCCTGGGGCAGGTGGTTGAGAATGAAAAACATTTAGCGGGGAGCAGAATAGAAGTCTCACACTAGCCTGCGTCCTGAGGGGAACAGAAGCAGAGAGGAAAGGGAGGAGGAGGTGCACACAGAAACACTGCTGAATGTCATCTGCACAGTGCAGCTTTCTTCATTTGCATATTTAATTGCTTCCTGTCTTCAGCAGTTGGGCTTCAGGATTCTGTGCATCTGGGAGTGTGTGGCTGAAGCCAATCTTATGGGTGTCCTCGGTTGCTGAGAAAAGGGCACTTCCATTAGTTCTTGCTTCTCAAGAGGCTGGATAAACAGATTTGTTCTTAAGACCTGGTTAGTACTATGATAGTAGAAAAACTTACAGAACATCACTTCAGTAATTGGCTAAAAATATTGTTATTCTAAACTCCACTACATCAAAATGCTTTGCATTTATATGGCTGTTATAGTTTTAAAGGTTCTTTCACTAAATCATCTTAACACATCTCTGGTGTTAATTAGCATTGCCTTCTTTATTTTTTTGTATGAAGGCATTAAAATATAAGATGGTGTGTGAGTTTTGCAAGCATTCTATATGATAGAAACCAAGTTTTACCAAGCCCTCTGGCCTGCTGTCCGGAGATGTCTCCTCTGTGCCATTGGCTCACGCTATTGGAATACAGTCTATGCTGGACAGTTCCACATATGTTTAGGTGCATCCATAGATCTTGGCTTGAATTCTCAATGTTACCACATGAAACTCTGATGATGCTAAACATGTTGAGGGGTCTTACTGGACTATGTAAAATACAAACATTAAAGTGCCATATGATTATTCACTATTAGCAGTAGTAGGTATAGTCTTTAGAATTCCAAATAACACATGTTAGTTCTTGGAGAGTAAGCGAATAACACAGAGAAGGAGAACACCTTAATTCTCTTGAGAGTTCAAAGCAGCAACAAACAAAAACAAAAAACAGATGGATCTCACAGGACATTTTACAATTAGTCTTTTGTATTCATAAATATATCTGAGCAATTGCAGGCATGGTTGAAATTACTAATTGCAACAGAGAAAGACAGGACATATAAACTGTCAGTGATACAAATGACTGAATGAAAAGTGGCAGAAGAATTTGAGTCATCAGGACATTTGTTTTCATTATTATGAGCCCCTACGCCCCAAGCACCACATTGTACTTTGTGTTTGTCTAAACACAAGAGCTGATATTGGAAGCTCAGTTCATATGGAGTATGCAAGTACTCCGCGCCAATGTTAATTCATCATCATGATTGTTTCTGTGCAGAAGATAATCCTTTATTTATGATTTGGGTAGTGAAAATCAAAGTAATATTTAAAAACAATGACAATGCTGGCTACTCAGTCTCATTTTTTGTTGTGGAAGCAATGATAAATAATAGATGAGAAGTTGATGCATATTTTAGCAGAAATGAATCATTGCATAAATGTTAACTACTTATTTATTAATACTTAACTAGTGTATATTGTACTTAATGACAAGTATGAAACCAAGTGAAGCTTTTTCTTTCTCCTCCATGATAATGTCAAAGAGGCCATGAGAGCTCAGCCAAATTTCTCAGCTTTTTAAACTACATGTGATTCTTTCCAGCGTCCTTTCACTAAACTTATGTATGAAGTTTCATATTGGGTAATCTTTTAAATGTGTCTTTTTTAAAAAGGTATAAGCAAATGTCCGTGCAAAATGCAGATATTTCATAAATTCTTACACATCCAGATCCCATATTTATGTAGCTTCACCACATTTATAGTTTCACCTTTACGTGGTGTGTAGATATTAGTAACTCCTTTCACTGACAGGGCAAATTTGACTCATTTCCAAGTAATTATTTGTTTACCAGTCACATCATTACTCACTTGCCGTTCTCCAGTCATTACTGCAAACCTGTTGATATTTGTCTTTCTAAGTGAGACTGACTTTTCTATTCCTCCAATCTCTCTTTTGGATCATTATTCCCCTGACGTATTATGCTTTTTATAAAGTAAATGGAGATTTAGTTAGAAATCAAGAAACTTTACAGTGAGGACAGCTTTAGCTGAAAGCAAATTGTTCTTACTGACAGTCTGACCCCCAGGAACTAAGCTAGAGTTAAATTTTAAAATGTTGTTCTAAGCTTTTGCAAAGCATTTTTTTCAACCCCCTGCTGCTTAATGACTGGTGTTCTGATGACAGAAGTGGCCCTTCCTCCTCAATGACTATTTTTCTAGTTCTTCCATTCATGCCATAATAAGCCACAATCAGTGACTACTACCTTCAAATTGCAATTTAAGTAGTAAATGCCTCTTCACTTGCACAGCGTAACCAAACATAAGTTGAAGATTTTTTGGTTAAAACATATCATTTTTTTCTCATACATAATATTAAAAAAAGTTACTTCTCTTGTTGGCTAGACTTTTTTGGGGGAAGATTAGTTGTTCACAGGTAACTGCCATTTCTTTGAAAAATACTTAATGCTTTATGCATCAGGTATTTTATTGTCACAGATTCATAAAGATTGGATACTGGTTAACATCAAGAATATACATAAGAATAACATTAAGTATCTAAGAAAAGAGTCATGAAATCCTGGTGAATTTCATATGATTTTTAACTAAGTATGGAATCTGTGCTTAGTTGCATACGGTAGTTTTTTGGAGCTCCTTGGGTGATTCTAAGGTATGAATCCATTAACTGCCTTAATGGATTGTTTCATACTTTTTTATTTAATGACTTGGATTCTGTTGTATACTTCAATCTAACTTAAAAAAATTCATCTCTGTTCAATCATTTATCCAAAGTTCTTTTTCATGTACTAACACAGGTGAATGTCCTTAATAACAAAAAGCCCCTCAAGTTTGTGATTTGAGCGCTCAGCTGGCTCTCATATGTGGTGTTTTCCTATACAACTGAGTATTATGTATGCAGAGATAATGAACTGGGTCTCACTTGCATCTTTGCCTATCCTGTTGAACAACCAATATGCCCATCTTGTTCTTCTGCACACTAGTAACAAGAATTCACGGTGGGCTACAAAACAAAACAAAAAAATACCTGCTTAGGTAAGAGTCTGTAGTGAAAAAGGCATGCAGTGGAAAATCATGCAGATTAAAAGAGGCAGGTAACCCAGCACTAGCAGACTGACACTGTCTTTCAGTACTGGTAGAATCCTGCTCTTTCTGCTTTGGTTTATCCTAGGGTATTTTTGTTGTCTCACTCTCAGTCTTGTGGTGGAATGTCTCCACTATTCATATGGTGTTTTGTTTCTTCATCATCATATCATTGTTAGATTTTCCCTTTTTTAAGAAAAGTTCATAATGGATTAAGTTCTGATTTCTCAAGCATTGCTGTATGAAACGATGGGATATAACGTACATGGTGAGCAATGTAAACTATATGGAATGTCTTCATACATTCATTTGCTAGCTGAGTAGAAATGTTGTTTCGCCATCCCATCCAAAGTTTCTTCTGCTAGTTTCTTATTAGTTTAACAAATGTTTACTGATTGCCATAGCTGCACTACTGAACTTATGAGACATAAGAACGTATTTACAAGAACTAAATCAATGCTTCACAACTCTGTATCAGCAGAACACATAAAAGAAACAACTGCTATTATTAATGCAAACAAATGAACCCTTGATGAAAATATTTCAAACGTGATTCCAAATTTCTGGACCATAAGTGTGTTTTACCTCTTCATACTCAACTTTCATAATCAAGCATCCTTCTAGAAGATGTATTTGAATCTACCAGATCCCAGGTTTTACCTTCTAGAGTTAACAGTTATGATTTCTATTTCGAATTTTGGCATTTATCAAAATTTTCAAATTTTAATACTGCTTATGACACTACCTTGCTGCACTTCCATATACATAACCCATCAGAAACAATGGGAAAGCAAAACCAAAGAAGGGGCGCGGGATGTGTCTCGGGCTTATAAGTTCTCACATTATTTAATAGCACAAATAATAAATAATGCTTATTTAATAGCAGCTGGGTAGAGTTCTCTAAACAGCAGTATATTATATTGTGTCAAATTAAGTGTATGAAAAATGTGCCCATAGCAACATATCCCACAAATGTGTTGTGACCTTTCATATAAAGGGATAATGAACTGAGATTATCATTGCAGAAGGTGCTAGTTTGACTGCCCTAGAGGCAGAAATTCTTTATCTGAAAAGTAAAAATAGTATGGCAACCCCAGCAGCAATAGAAACTTTGTGACAAATTGCTTCCTCTTCAGAGATGAAATTTAAGAGATGAAGCCATTTCTTGAAAAATCTAAGATTCTGTGCAGATAAATACTCATGTATTTCTTGATCAAACATTGATTGGGATGATTTATACCGAAGAGTGTTTGAATGGACAATGTCATTGTGTTTTTTAAAAGTTTGGTATTTGGTTATCATAAGTGAGATATTGGGAAAGAAGTAAAGAAACAGAAATGGGGAATGAAGTCACAGCCAAACTCAACCCTTAGTAGAGCCCAATAAATTCAAAGAAGGTGGCCATCTGCCCACATACAGATAGAGCAACAACATCTCAGAGGCTCAGTCCTTCATCAGACTGGGCTTTTTATAGTTAGGGCTCTACGGGTTTTCCAGGGGTGGCGGTAATTCCAAGAAAGTTTAAGAGTAGGCATGGGCAGTATCAGCTTTTCAGGAACTTTTATACCTTAGTAGGCTTAGCTCCTTGGGGGCAAGATAATTGCAAGGAAATGTAGAGTGGGGTCAGGGATAGGAAAGACTGATCTTCCTAAATTCTGTGCAATGGTTCCTGGTAGATTCTCTGTTTGCAGTCCTGAGACATAGGGCACAAGCTTGTATTCTTGCTCCCTTCATTTACTGGATATTAAGATTACAACAGTTTCTTAGGAATCTGGAAGACATTTGATTCCCCTATTCTAGGATTGTATGAATTAAAATGCATAGTTTTACACGTGTGATAGCTTGTGTGTTTGTGCTAATGTGTGTGTTTTCTCATAAAGGAGATGTGATTTATTGGTAAAATAAGGATCTTTACTTTGTTAAAAAGAGAGGTTCTGTGGAGAAAGTGGATTGTGATATTGACCGACATGAAAAATATTCCAAGATTAGCTTCATTTCATATGCTATAGTAATTAGCCTGTGATGATCAGAGTAGACTGAGAACTCTGGAAAAAAATATTGGAAGAAACGAATAGGCTTAAGGTACCACTGAGAAAGAATCCACAAGTAAATATTAATCATAACTCCAAGTACATTGCAGACTATAAAATGGACCATAAAGAATTTTCAAAGATCACATATATGACGTATAGTAAGAATACAGGTAATAAATAATAAGTACATTTAAAGCAAAAATCTGATGCTTGCTTTGGAAGCACATATACTAAAATCAGAATGATACAGTGAAGATTATCATGGCCCCTGCACAAGAATGACATGCAAATTTGGGAAGCGTCCCCTATTTGTGAATATTACTCAACCATTAAAAATAATAAAATCCTGCCATTTGCAACTAAATAGTCCCAACTAAAGACCATTATACTCAATATCTTTTGTCCTCTCTGATATAATGCAACCTTTATGCAAAATATAAGATCAATAGCCCTTTCAATATTGCCTTTTTGCTGTATCTCATGGGTTTTGATACTTTTATTTTCATTTTATTAAAGTAGTTTCTTTTCTGTTATTAAATTCTTCACTGACTCACAGGTCATACAGTAGCATCATTTTCTCCTAAAACGTTTTTTATTTGCCTTTTCATTTCTTCAGTGACACACTGGCCATTTAGCAGCATGTTATTTAACTTAATGGAATTGTAAATTTTTTAACTTTCTTCCTGTTAGTTGATTTTGTTTTTGGGTTTTCATTTAAAGGAATGTGTAGTAACTGTGTAATTGAGACTGTCATATGCAGATGTGAAGATACAGTGCAGTAGGTATTTCTACTTACAAATCACAGATAAACTCCCAATGAAACTATTTAAATACATCTTGACAATAGAATGATGGACTCTCTGCTATTGTCCATACCCCAAATAAATAGCAGAGTGATGGACTAAGGACTGTTTTTGAAGGACTACACCATTGTAATAATATAGTGGAAATCAGTGGAGGGAGAAGGGAGGGAATAAGGGAGAGGTTAATGGAAATCACAGAGTCTATGTAATTGTATCATAAAATAATAAAAAATAATCTGCAGTGGGTATATTGTAGTTGTTCTAGATGACAGAAGTAAGGCTGAAAAGGCCCATGGTAACATATTAAGACTGAAATTTTAAATTGGTTTTAAAAAAATAAATTAAATGGCTGAATCTCAGAGCAGGAATAGAGAGTTGAAGTCCTGCTCTGAAATTTCAACCCTTCTGTAAGATGCTGTAGCTTCTCATTACGGAGCATCAAATGAAGAAGCAAGTAAAATAGCACACAGGGTGGTCATACCCCATCAATTCATGAACTGATTTTTTTTTTAAGATAGAACCAAGTGATTTGTTCTAGAAGGCAAAGCTAAATATAGGGGAATTGAATGTTAAGGGATAATGGATTGTGAGGAAGAAACAAAGGAAACTTGTAGTCTAGAGTATGGAAACTTGTCAGAAAGACAAGAAAATGGTTCACATATTGAAGCTGAAGGGCATTTCCAATGTATCAGGTGAAAACTAAAAGGAAAATACTCATAAACCCACAATAAATCTCTGAGTGACAGACCAGCTGAGCTCTTAGGATTTACTGAGACCAACTATATATTGAATAGTGTAGTCATGTACTATGGTGCTTCTCCAATCTCCGTGAACTGTATTTTGTTGGAAATTACTGTCTCCTATTTTGCTAAAATTCTGCTGGTTTTTCTCTTTTACATAATTGAATAATTGTGGAGCTCAAGCCTATCTATTAAATATTTGGATCTGGCAAAATAGTGCTAAGTACTGTAAAATTTGAGAACAATAAAAACCATTTATAAATCAACACTTAAAGAGAAAATCCAGAAGAAAAGATGTTGATACCAAGAGAGTAGATAAATGCTAACAATTATGCACATAAATTCATCTTAAATTATTAAGTTCATTGGAAGCCAATTATATTTAATCAGGCCAACTAGACTCAATATCCAGTTTGTTCCTCAGTAAGGTGATATAAAACATGAGAAATTGTTGAGAAGAAAAAAAAGATAGTGACAATTTTGAAATTCTGTGTTAGATATTCAATTCCAGCAGTGCGATATCCATATACTGTCTAGATGTGATTTATGTGACATGTCATTTATTTGAAAATAATGCTAGATCTTTCCCAACTCTCTTGGAATAAGCCTCTAAGCTATACATTTGAATCTCTTATCCACGTGGCTTGTATACTTACATGGACATTCCTATTTACAATTTGATTTTATCTCCTGATCATGTTTGGGGGATTAAGATATGAAGAGGAGTATTAAAAATTACTCCATTGAAAAGTGTTAATTAAACTCAAGTTCAAACTTGGCTACTCACGACATTTTTAAAGTAATTATACTTTACTCTCATCTGTGCATGACAGCATCAGACTAGGTAATATCTGAATTATCTGTTATACCTAAAATGTGCTTGTTGCAGATTTCTCATTCACAGAGTAAATGAGACACTTTTTAAAAGTTAGCTTAGTGAATGTTTATTGCACCCGTGTCTAATGCAGACTTGCTGTTTTTCTGTTATTAGTTATTGTTTTTCTGCTAGAAATTTTAGATGTGTCTCTTTCCAAACACACAAACACTTGGTTTCATAAACTGTCACTGGATAGGTGCTTAAGTTCAACAATATAAGAGCTATTTGCTGCTGGAGATCTCTGTTGGTGCTCACCAGGGTTGACTTGTCAGTGATTGTCTAATTACCTATGCTTGAGACAGTTCCTTAGAAAGATCTTTGTAAAGAGATGGTAACTGGTGGTTTGATTTATGTCTCTTTTTCGTTCAATGTTTTCTTACATGTAGGTCATCTGTCTTTATTTCCCTTGTCTCTAAAACTTTGGTGATCACTACTCTGAGTAATTTTATAAGTATAAAAATGCAACGGTGTGGAAGTCAAAAAGTTACAAAAATCATATTTTGACTCTTCTTGGTTAAAAACACATTGAACTTCTGACTTTAGGGAATTTTCTGCAATATGTATGTTTCTTTTCCTGAATTACAACACAACATTTGCCCCCAAAATTGTACTTGTGATGCTTCTCTCATTTTTAATTATTATGCTTTCACCTATGCGAATAACCTTTGACAGTGCAGTGTCAACTCTTGCTATCATGTATCTTATTGTTATTTTCATATGCAACATGCATGCTGATACCAGATTATGAAAAATTTCATCAAAGCTTAAAAGTGTATAGACATACATATTTGTGTGTATGTATACATGTGTAATAGAGAGTAGTCAATTAAATTGAATTAGTCCTATACCCACACAGGCACAGAGCATTTCTGGAGACCCATACAATTCTTTTAACTGTAGCTATTAATTGAAAGTCAAAAATTTCATCTCTCCCCAGCATAATGTGAATTGCATTATTATTTCAATTCTCCATGATCATTTGCTGCCACTATCATGGCTTCTCTATGCCAACTGCTCTTTTACAGAGAAGTATATGGAGTCTAGCATTCTGCCTAAGGGGCAATAAAGAGTGGATATGGTCCATGAGAGGACCTTCATCTAAATTTCAGCTTTACTTATTGCCATGCCTTAATAACATTGATATTGATATCAAAAGCTCACCATTGTTATTTACAGTTATACCATTGGTAGCAACCTGTTGAATAAGATTACAGTGGAATATGCTATTTTGAAATCTCTGGATTTGGCACCCTTAAACATTGCCAAAAAACTTCTGTAGAGGACAGTAAGAAACACTCATATAAATGTATTAGTAACAAATTTGTCTCCATTTTTATGGTGAAAGCCATAGATCTACAGATTTATTTCAGAATGTTGTTTTGGTAGTCCACTGGCACAGTTCTATGTCAGTTGAATTATTCTTTTGAATTCCAGTCTGATTTACCCAAAAACCTCATGGAACACTCTAGTTTTAAGTTTTAACTAGATTTTATATTAAACAAGGGACAAATTAATATCCTTGGAAATCGGCAGAAACTTAACAATATATTTTCCAAAAGTGTTGTGATATTTAAAAATATTCCATAAAAATGTCAGTTTGCTCATTTCTAGCTATATCAAGAAACCAGTACATTCTCTTACAACTCAGTCCCGGGTACAGAGCATTTTGTAGAGGAGCCAGCACAACAGCTAGCCACATAACCAGACACAAATAAGCCCGGTTAAAGTATAATTATGGAAATGGGGCTGCTGCTCTCTATTTTATAGTCAAGATAACTGAGCGTTGATCATAACAATGCAGTTGTTTTCAGCTCTGTGTGTTTGCATAGTGTGTGTGTGTGTGTGTGTGTGTGTGTGTGTAGATATATGATATTTTAATGCTTTTTGAATGTTGAAATAATTTATTCAAGCCAAATACTCTTTCAAGAATACTAGGGGTGGACCCGGCGGCGTGGCATAGTGGCTAAAGTCCTCGCCTTGAACGCACCGGGATCCCATATGGGCGCCGGTTCTGATCCCGGCAGCTCCACTTCCCATCTAGCTCCCTGCTTGTGGCCTGGGAAAGCAGTTGAGGACGGCCCAATGCATTGGGACCCTGCACCCGCGTGGGAGACCCAGAAGAGGTTCCTGGTTCCTGGCTTCGGATCAGCGCAGCATCGGCCCGTTGTGCTCACTTGGAGAGTGAATCATCGGACGGAAGATCTTCCTCTCTGTCTCTCCTCCTCTCTGTATATCTGGCTGTAATAAAATGAATAAATCTTAAAAAAAATACTAGGGGTACATATATGATAGTCACTTGAAGATTAAGAATAAGTGATAATCCTTGCTAGTAATCTAACTTCTAGTCTGTGAGTTGTTCAATCTTTCCCAGTTGTTTTTTTCATGTGTCCAAAGGTTTCCATGTGGTATGTTATTGGCCTGTATGCATGTATATGACATTAACCAAGCACAATTAAAGCTTAGTTGGTCTGTATTCTTCCCTAGAGATTCATAAATGCAGAGATGAGTTTATATGTTTCTTTTCCTACCATGTTATTTTCAATAGCTAATATATCTTTTTATGATCTGATATAAATCATCCTTTTTCTCTTCTTTTGCAATGGATGTTGAAATTTCTGGAAGGCATATAAAGATATTTGCTTAAAGAAATGCAGAATAATGTGATTACATTGTCTAAAGAACTGAACTTGACAAGACCAGTTCCTGTCTGGAAGGTGGACCTTATAGATCAGAAATTATGCTGAATAAGACAGAGAAACTAACTGCCAGGTCTGTTTTGCAACACTTGTAGGAATTAGGGAAGGGAGGTAGAAAAGATATCACTTGTGTCTACTAAGGCAGAGACATTTCACTGCTTGATATGGTTTTTCTTCCTTTCATTGGGATTCAGAAGCATTCTTTGGCAGCCTATCTTTAAATAAATAAAGGACAACTTGTGCATCACCCTTCCTAATATTCTCTTTCATATTTACTTTTTTCCGCCTTCTCCTCTGTATGTTTGCTTTCTCCTCACCTTGCCTCTCTCTTCTTTCTATTCCCCCTTTCCTTTTGTTCCACCTTTCCTAATCTTTTTAAAAGTTTTGTTGTTGTTTTTGTTTGTTTTTTCACAAAGACAGATATGTAGAGAGGAGGCTATACAGACAGAAAGATATTTTGTCCATTGGTTCATTCCCCATGTGGCTGAAATGACTGGAGCTGAGCTGAGCCAAAGCCAGGAGCCAGGAGCCAGGAGCCAGGAGCCAGGAGCCAGGAGCCAGGGACTTCTTCAAGGTCTCCCATGCAGGTGCAGAGATCCAAGGATTTGTGTCATCCTCTACTGTTTCCCTAGGCCACAAGTAGGGATCATGACTGGAAGTGGAGCAGCCAGGATAGGAAGTGGCACCCATATTGAATCCGGGCACATGCAAGGTGAGGATTTAGCCAGCAGGCTAAAACACTGGGTCCCCTACCTTTCCTAATCTTCTCAGGGGGTCTTTCTTCATATTTTCTAGAACACTTCCAAATATCACAAGTAGTCAAAATTATTTATGGTCAGAAATTAACAAATTTAGCTAAATATCACCAGCAGTATACCTCTGGTGTCTTACTTTTCAAAAAGGTTTATTTATTAATGTGAAAGAATTCCAGAGATAGAAGGAGACACAAAGAAGGAGCTTCAGTTTGCTAGTTCATTCTCTAAGTAGTCACCATGATCAGGGTTGATTCAGGCCATAGCAGGGAGCTCCATCTGGGTTTCATACATGTGCCACAGGGGTTCAAACCATTGGTCAATTTCTGCTTTCACAAGACAATAGCTTGGAGCTGATTACAAGTGAAGCAGCAGGGACTTGAACTAGCAGGGACTTAAACTAGCACCCATATGGGATGTTGGTGTTGCAGGTGGCGGATATACCTGCTATGCTGTTACATTGTCTACATTGTCCTTTAACTTTAGCTGACAATGTATTTTGCTTTATTCCTGAATATGCATTATAGAATTTTTTTTTCAGACCAGGGAACTGAAAGAATGATTTCTAGGGAAATATAGACTGATTGCCACATTTTGACAGCAGCTCATGAGGGATCTGTTGAGGTGTTATTTTAATCATTAGAAATTTATTATACTATTAATTATGAGATTTGGGGGTGGTGATAGATGGACATCTCTAAACAAGCGCTACTTATTGAGGAGCAAATTGGCTAGTGATTGTTCTTGCTTCTGCACATTAGAAACACATTAGCAGCATATTAAATACTGAAACTCGAGTCAACCCCAGAGGAATCAAATCAGAACATATGTCATTCCAGTATTGTATTTTTAGACATTTGTGATCAGGTGATTCTTATGTTGTAATAGGGTTACGAATCTCTACTGTGGAGAGGAAAGTTAAATCCTATCAATTTTACAATGTAGAACTAATCTGAATTTAAAACACCTTGCATCTTTACTGGGGCTGTTTTGTGTAAATGGGATTTCGGCTGAAATTAAAGCACTCCTTGCTTCCCACCATCAATTCATTATCTACCTAAGACTTTAACTCAGAAACCATAGCAGCCCAAGTGCAACCAGGAGTAGGGGTGTTCTTTCTCTTACCGTGTTTTGATGTTTCTTGTAGTTTCCATGCTTCTCATACCAGCAGGACCTCAAAGAGCTGAATATTTTGCTCATCAGAAGTAGATTTACATTGGTCAAATTTGTGATTGAGCTGATGTCAATAGTTGCTCAGGAGCTTTCAGAACAAACTGGGGCTTCAAAAGAAGGCAGGCGAGGCTAGTGTTACCACATAAAAAAGGAGAAAATGGTTACTGTCAGTTTTAAGTAATCGCTAATTTTCTGCTGCCTGTATGCCCTATGCAGTCATTAGAACATGTGTGTACATATAATTGTTACTTATCTGAAACTCAAATTTAACTGGATTTCCTATATTCTTACTTACCAAGTTAAAAATCCTTCTTCCTGATACTGAGAAATGAAAATAAGGTATCCATGTGCTCAGATGATAAGGAAAATAAAGGATAACAATGACACGATGGGATAAAGTAAAAGTGTTACAGGAGATTGGGAATTAGAGAACTAGGTATTAGTTGATTTCTTCCTCCCTCTCAAACTGAACACTGAAACAAATGAAAAGGTTTCCTTGATAACAAGTGGAGCTTCTGTTTTCTTAAATCGAACTTAGATCTAACAAAAGAAACTTGAATTCCATGCTTTGCTGTGGCAATGAAAATTCACAAAGAATGGTTCCCCAGGAAGGTTAGTGAGTTATCTGCTTTTAAGCCAAGATAGCTCAACAAGAGCAGGTGTTTTGAGTTCAGATATCAGTTATAATCCATTGAAACAATTCTGTACTGGGCACGTGTTGATTCACATTACAATGGATAGGAGCCTAGTAATTACAAACACTAGTTTATACTACCATAATAAAACAATTCTACTTTGTGAAAGTCACATTGGGAAAGTTTATCGAAATTGAAAATTGGTATTGAATATTTTCCTGGGAAAAACAAACTAATGATGTGCCTCTTTAATCTACCTTCCCAGGACATTTGAGCAATTCCTGCAGTCTTGTTTATAAGTTAACTAAGTGTTTTAACCTATTTTCTGATCGTCTCTAGTGATTTCCAGTCAACGGCAGCTCTTGGATGCAATCCATAATGCCAATCACTTTAACATATTTCAGCAGGAATCTATACCATTGTGGTCACCACAAGAATTGTGGTGAGGCCAGGAATTATTCTGATCATGTTTGAGGAAATTCTTTCCCATTGCTTTTTCAGTTCCTGCTACACTATTTTCTACTTAAAATTAATCATTTAGTCAGAAGTCAAATACATATACTGAAAGTTTTGTACAGTTTTATGTAGGATGAACACAGAATAGGAAAATATAATAAAAGATTAGGCATTTCCTTTACTTTTCTGTGTCCCAGACAATTAATGATACATGTTTTCCAACTCAAATTGGCTGGCTTCAGCAAACCTAAGGGACAGTTGGTTGAAATTTGCGACTGATGGCCACAGCAGTCTTAGGTCAGCAATGCTTGGCTTGGATGCTAATTTAAAATTAAAACTGCACTACTTCATCCTAGGCAAGTCCTCATCTGTGAAATGGGGATGCCATTACACTCCCAACATGAAGAGACATTGGAAAGTATGACAGTTACATGTTGAATTTCACTGTAAACGCTGCAGTGCAATGCTGCTTAAATGCAGTGGATTGATGTCACATTGGTGATGATAACAAAGGAAGTTAAATAATAACGTGTCACATACATACTAGGAGAAAGGCAAAGGGATAGGGAAATATCCCGGTTTTATTTAAAGTCAGTAATCAGATTTTCGATGTCATGAGATCATATGTGATATTAAACTACTGGCTGTGAATAATCAGAATTCATGGGCTGTTGTAAAACTCATCAAGAAGTTTATATTCAATATTCAATCCAGGAGTTTAAACAAATGTAGCAAAGTATGCAGAAACTACAAATCAAGGTTGTGTTAACCTTACATTACGTAAAGGTTACACAGCCATTTCTTCATTTAAGTGAGTGCACCACAGATTCAGCCAAACAGAGTATAAATACTTTTTTAAAATGTCTATATTGGGCATGCGCAGGGATTTTTTTGTATTATTTTCTATAAAATTAAGCATGGCACTGACATCATTTAGATAATAAAAATAATATAGAGATGGTCTGAAGTTGCAGTGAGGATGCTCATGGGTCCCATGCACATACTTTTTCATCTTGTGTGAGAAATTTGAGCATGTGTAAGTATTGGTAGCCTGTGGAGTTTAGAATCCAGACTCTCTCAAATATCAAGGGACAATGTCCTTTTCTTCATTTTTGCTGAGTCTTAGTGTTTTAAGCACATTTATACACATAAATGCATGTTTAGTAAATATTTGTGCTTTCAGTCTTAGTCTTTAGTCTCTATATATTATAGAATTTTTATAGTATGTGTGTAGTTTTATATCATCTGTGCTCTGAGGGCTTTTGTTTGTTTTAATATTTATGTATTTGTTGTTTTAAGGCAGAGTAATAGAATGACAGGGAGAGGCAGAGAGGAAAAGATATTTCTTCTGCCCATAGTTGAAACAGCCAGATCTTGGCCAGGCTGGACACAGGAACCCCATTCTCCAATACCATATACAGAGAATCATCACTTCTTCTGCCTTGCAGTCACATTAGTAGGGAACTAATTGGATTAGAAATAGAGCAGCCAAGACTGAAACCAGTACTCTGATGTCAGATGCTGGCATCAAAAGTGGCAGCTTAGCCAGCTTGGCCACATGTAGCACTATGTGGTTTGAGTGTTAATTCCTATTATTTGTGTGTGTGTGTGTGTGTACCCTAATGTTTTGCTCTGAACACCGTGTTAATGAGTAGACCTGAAAGCTTTTTGACGCTTTAGAGTACAGTAATTTACAAATAAGTTTTGATTTTTTTGGTGTTTGCATAAGCACAATATATAAAATGTGATGCATATTTACCTAGAGACCTGATAGGTGGGAAGCACATTGCTAGTGTAATTCAAGTTTATGCTAAAATATGAATGCTATTTTCTCCACCTCAATGTGACAGAGATGATAATAAACAGTTTTCCAATATTCTGAAAAGTATGAGAGGTATACATCTTTAAGCTCAAAAGAGTCATGACTGCAAATATATGGAGTGATAGTTTCTGCTACATCTTAGCTCCTTGGGCCAGAACAGATCATCCAGATAAACATATAAAGTTATACTCTCTTATATTCTAGACAGTGATTCATTGGAAATAACTCCTTAGTAAGAGTTATTTGGCCAGAAAAGAAAATGGTGCTGGGGAGGAAATATGCCTGATCTGATGGCCAAGGGATCTATATTTAAACGTTATCTTATGTCTCTATTAAAATTTTATCCATATCATCTAATTAAAATGATATTCAAATTTAAAAGCGGGTTATTAGGATAGTTTCTTTCTGCTCTTTTACTAAGATGTGAACAATATTAGAGCTTTGTGAATAGCAAAGGGTAGTAAAACTCGATAAGAGTTATACTCTTAAAGAAGCAAAAGATGGTTTGTCAAAGTGTTCAGGATGGTATTGCCTAATCCTAGAACACAAAAACAAACATAACCTCTCACCTCCTGTATATATCAACTGCAAATATTAAATTGCATATATATATTTTTTGTTAAAAATTATTTATTTTTATTACTAAGTCAGATATACACAGAGGAGAGACAGAGAGGAAGATCTTCCATTTGTTGTTTCACTCCCCAAGCAGCCACAAAGGCTGGAGCTGAGCCGATCAGAAACCAGGAGCCAGGAGCCTCTTTCAGGTCTTCTACACAGGTGCATAGTACTGAGGCTTTGGGTCTTCCTCTATTGTTTTCCCAGGACACAAGCAGGGAGCTGAATGGGAAGCAGGGCCACTGGGATTAGAACCGGTGCCCATATGGGATCCTGGCAGGGTCAAGGCAAGGAGTTTAGCTGCTAAGCTGTGTCGGGCCCTAAATTATATGTTTATTTTTAAACTACCTACAGTATCAGTCAGAAGTCTTCTGGTGCTCGATTAAAACTGACATTTCTGCATTTCTCTCTGACAAATTTGTCTAAATTTTTGTTCACTGAAAATAAAACCAATATAGTATTGTCCCTAAGGCAGAAAGGTATAAGAAGGGAGAATATTTCGGGATTTTTTTAAAAAATGGATTTAAATTATAGTCGATTTTAGCTTGACAGAACAAACACTCAAGATGCACACCCACACATATGTTATGTTGATCCTTCATTTAAATATATTATAAAAGATCAGAATTTGGAGTATCAAGGATGAAAAATGAAAATTGATCTGGCAGGGATATAGATTAAAACAATGTGAAGGTAAGGTGAGATTCATCTCTGCAGCAGAAACCAATATTGGGGCCCAGCTGTACTGAGAGGATGGTAATGGGCCTTGTTTAAAATCAGCTGTTCATGGTAGTGCTGTCTGATAAGGTTACGTTGGTTAGACTCAGAATGTGAAGTTCATTGCATGGAGTCTTAAACAAGCCAAGGTACTTATCTATTCTTTGAGTGCCTTATTCATTTTTTTTTTATCGCAGTTAGCCACACACTGTGAACATAATGATCATTTTTCCCTAACCCTTTTCTCTTTCCCCATATAAAAATTTAAGCTCCAGGTTTCCAGCAGGCTGACAGTGGTGATACTGGTGTTGGTGATTGGATAAAGATGCAGGGGCAGGGAGAAGAGAATCCATGCAGGAGATTGTGGCTTCTTAGTGTAGCCAACATCTGAAATTAAGAAAATGGAGATAGATTCAGTGTTCCTAGTTTGAAAAAATAATACATTGGATGTGGCAGGTGAGGAAAAAGAAAGAAAAGAGAATGTAACCATTTTTTTAATGCATGTGATTCAGTGAATGCTAATACCTTCTTCTAAGACAAGTGAAATTTGGACATGGGACTAATTTAGAAATTAAATCGGAGTTCTACTTTGGATATTTTAATTGGATATGTCCACAGCCAGCCAATTGAAGATGACAAAAATGTCGTTAGATATACTTGTCTTGAATACTGTTGGTGACATTTGACTTTGCAGTTCATGTCCATCTGCATGTATTAAAGACATACTACAATAAGAGGACCACAGTAGGGATAACACGGGTGCCCCTTCTCTCAGCTCTGTGCCACCAGAGCCATTTTGTATTTGTGGAGATGCAGAGCTATGTGCCAGCAATGCCCTTGACTTTGAACATTGTTGTTAGACACCCAGTGACTCCCGACCATCTTCTGTTCCTCTGAACCAGAGGGGAAAGGTGATCAAATGACAAGGTAGCAAATTTTGACTCTACAGAGCCCATGCTCTTTTATGTGGGGAATAATTAACCTATGAAAACCACTGATGCTGGACAACATTGAGCAGGTAATTTAGGGAGACTCTAAAATAGGATTGAACGTTCATATGAATATAATTAACAAAGGCAGTTTTAAAATTCCCAATAACAACCTGTACACCATAAGTCTTGTTTTAAAGAATAAGCTGCTTAACTCTCAGGGAAGAGCCAATCAACTCCACCCACAGCCACTTAGAGAATAAGCATCTTACCTTTCGAGCCTTCTGCACTAAGCAGACATTATTAGAGTGACTGCAGACAGGATGCTGTGATGATAAGGATGTTCATTTAACCAATGGTGGGATATTACCATTTATTCACTACTTACCGTTTTTAAAATAAGGAGTCTCCATTGTGTAAATATGTATAAGCCTTTCCCAGGGAGATAAGGAAAAGACTAGCTGGATTTGGGGATAACAGAATTGCAGATAAATAAAAAATTATTGTAACATGTGTCTTTTCCTAGTTCTGATCATTAAAGGACCATGTGGAGTCTCCTGAATGTAACTAACTAATTTTTCTGAAAAGGCAGTTGATGGGGCATCTCTGGAAGAAACTAAAGCTGTTATGTAGGAATATAATAAAAGGCACAAGACATTGATTTGAAAAGAAGAAGATTTGAAGGGTGTACAATTTATTGAGAGCCCTTTTTTAAAAAGGTGTTTTGCTTTTTGTAGACAGGGCATATCAGTGATACTCGCTCTGCCTAGCCATATTTAAGCTGTGCCATTAAACATGCTACTGCCTCATCCAGCTGTTTTAGGACTATTAGCCATGTGACAGCCAGACGGGAGAGTAAGATGGCAATAGTCATTTCGGTACAGACACATGTCTCTTTTTTGTTGAAAAAAGGAAAACAAAAAGCCAAGCAAGTAGTGCAGCAGAAGCTACTCATTTGTCTTTCTTCGGAGCAGTTTGTCAATTTGGCTGGAATCTGAATCATCTTCCAGAGAGACAAGACAGTGACAAGCCTTGACTGCTTTAATATTGTTTAAAGATTGATTAATTAAGTATCCTAGGCAATTTGAATTTAAATGTAGCAAAAGTAATGATCCTTAATTTTTAAAGTTCTTGATGAATCACAAACTCTCATTAGTTTTAAAATTAGGGCTGAAGGTGAAAATGCTTTTGAAAACTAAATAAATCTTTTGCAACATTTTCACACTGAAGCTAACATGAAAGCTACCATTCAAATGTTACTTATTTTTTTTAAAATTTAGCACAAGCAAATATCCATTTTTATCTGTTTCGATATTAAGTTCAAATACAAGCACCTTGAAAAATAAGTATGTGCTGGGTTCCCATTCTCCTTACCAGTATCCAACCTGTATGTAACGCCCCCCCCTCCGCCCCCGCCAGACCAGAGCTGTCTTAATGATACATACACTGCATGTGTTAGGGTTTTCATCTAGGTTGCCAAAGCAAAATCCCTGTCTAAATTTCTGCTGTAGCCACATGAGTGCTTTATAATGGATGTGGAACGGCAGCAGCCCATCTCACTAGACATCGACAAGGCAGTAAATAAATTTTCTGCTCTGGGCCTCTGCCAAAAGCAGTCATCATTCTGCAGGCCCTGCTTTCATGGCCAAGGAAAGTCACTGAGAGCATTAGTCTTGGCCTCTAGGTTACTGTAGAGGGAGGGCAAAGAAAGTGGAATGAGGAGCGACTGGTATAACCTTTAGGCTGAGAAGAAGAAGGGAAAGAAGAGAAAACATTGTTCCCCTTCAATGCCTGTTTGACAGACTGAAAGTTAGAATGCTTAAAACACTGCTCCACAATCCTTGTCATAAGATGCATTTTTGAGCTTTTTTATGGTACATTTTACTTTATTTTTAAAGTAGTGCTTGGGGTGTCTATAGAGATTTTTTTTTTAATATAGTACTTGGTGAGCAGTGTAATTCCACCTGACTTACATAAACCCTGTTAATCCTCCCAGCATCTTGTTTTTTTTTATATTTTTATTGCATTTTTTGAATTAATTTATACATTAATTACATTGTATTACGTGACAGTTTCATAGGTACTGGGATTTTCCCCACCCCTCCCCAAACCCTCCCCCCATGGTGGATTCCTCCACCCCGTTGCATAACCACAGCTCAAGTTCATTTGGGATTCCCTCATTGCCAGCATATAAGAAACATAGTCCAGCATCCCATTGTCCAGTCAAGTTCAACACCTTCTCAGGGAGACCCCCTCTGGTCTGAAGGCAGAGCCAGCAGAGTATCATCCTGCTCCGTCAAAAGCTCCAACATACCATCAGCAGCAATCCAGGTACAATGAGGCAGGTGCAGAGTCCACTGATTGACATAGTTCATGATAGAGTCTCCCCTTGCCCAGTGTTTCGCTGTCAACATATATCTGAGGTGGTTGGTTGATCTACTCCATCTTCCATCTTTTCTTGGTTAATGTTCTGTTTACTCCATTTTGATTGAAGGGATCCCCAAAGAGACTTTGAGGTGTTCCCAGATCAGGTTCCTATATGTATTAGCAAGCACAGTGCTCGACTCAGTCCGTCACCCCATCAGTTGGTGGTTGCAACCGCTGGGTTGGTTCTATTCTCAGCCCTGACCTCCACCGGAACCAATGAGTATTGCAGTCCATCCCTGCTCTGCCCATCACACACTCGACCCTCACCTAAACCAGTGGGATGTGTGCTGGTTGGGTGCTGTGTTCCTAACAGGCACAGGCAGCCTCGCCTTGGCATTTTGTGTTGTGTACTGTGTTTATTGCAGCCGAACCTGGCCAGACCCCCACACAGCTCCAGCGCTCAGACTTACCAGTGGATGACACGAACCGACTCAGCCAGGTCCGCCCTCAACCCGAGCCAGATGTATGCCAGTGGGACACTTTCCATAGCCTCTTCTGGGTTGTTTTCCTCCATGCTTCCTGCGCTTATTTGTAGGGTCAGTGTCCTGTCAGAGGAACTGTCCAGGTTCCTCCATCAGACCCCTCCTGGAGTCATGTTTCGCGCATACCAGCAGGTCCATGGGCCAGCACCACTCATTCCATCTCTTGCCCCAGCACGAGCAGCGGCCATTCTTAACTGGTCTTCAACCCGTTCTGGTTCCTGCGGTTGGAAGTTTCAGCCCAGCCACGGCTCGTCCATACCCACGTATAGCTCATATATGGCTCATTTGGGGTTGAAACCTGGCTGAATCCGTCCCTCATCCATCCTGGTCCTCTGGAGCACCAAACTGTGCTGCGGTCTAACCCGGCACGGTGCGGCTTTCCCAATCGGCACTTATGCCAAGGGAGATTACAACTGTGACCCGGCCAGAACTCAGCCCCCTTCCAGCTTCTGTGCCCCTTATTGGGAAACTCCACCCAGCCAGGGCCTTCCCCTAGTTCCCCAACCAGGCCAGTTCCCGGTCAGCTTAGCACATCCCACAGCCTGTGGTGTCTCCTGCCTTGTCTCCAACAGCCCTCCTAAGCCATCCAGTGGGGTCAGAGTTCCCACGGGGTTTGGTCCACACATCCCCGACCCCCTCTACCACCGGGTATGGTTTTCGAATGCCAGTCAATGTCATGATCCTGCCTACTGTGACCCCTCTGCTGATTGCTCATCTGGTTAGGCAAGGGGCTATCCTGCTGGACAAGTCCATATTTTGGTTCATGAATGAACTGGTGTTCGATAATCTGCATTATAAAGTGATTACAGGTTCTTCTGAGGATGATTTACTGCAATGGAAAATCTTTAGGACTCATTCACGCCCCAAAGCACTGTGGGTTCAGGAGGGAGCCTCCCAGGCAGCAGGTCAAAGAACCGAAAGTCCAAAGCTCTCTGGCTGGGCGGCCAGCAGGCGGAGCCTGGCGCCAAATGGCGCACTGGCCGCCCTGAAGATTTATTTATTTTTATTACAAAGTCAGATATACAGAGAGGAGGAGAGACAGATAGGAAGATCTTCCATCCGATGATTCACTCCACAGGTGAGCCGCAACTGCCGGTGCTGCGCCGATCTGATGCCAGGAACCAGGAACCTCTTCCGGGTCTCCCACGCAGGTGCAGAGTCCCAAAGCTTTGGGCCATCCTCAACTGCTTTCCCAGGCCACAAGCAGGGAGCTGGATGGGAAGTGGAGCTGCCGGGATCAGAACCGGCGCCCATATGGGATCCCCAGTTGTTCAAGGCGAGGACTTTTAGCCGCTAGGCCACGCCCCCGAGCCCTCTATAGAGATTTAATTTCTTATTTTTCTGTTTTAATTTAGTTGAAAGGTAGGCAGGGAGAGACAGAGAGACCAGGAGAGACAGATCTTTGACGCACTCATTTACTCTCCAACTTACTGCAACAACCAAGGCTGAACCAAGCCAGAAACTCCATCCTGGTCTCCTACATGGGTGACAGGAACCTAAACACAAGGGCCATCCTCTGCTGCCTCCCACCGTACGTTAGCAAGACACAGGAGTGTAAGCAGAGCAGGCAGGGCTTGAATTGAAACTGTTAGTATGGGATGCTGGCATCACACGTGATAACTCCATTTATTCATTACATATTCAATATGTATATTCAAATATAAACATATTTAAAAGACACAAAAATACAGAAAGAGGCAGGGGTCATTGGCAGGCAGAATCTTCCACCTGTCTACTTGTTGATTTACTCCCCAAATGCCTGCAACAGGCATGGATGTGCTAGGCTATGGCCAGGAGTCTGGGATGCATCTAGGTTAGCCTGGTCTGTGGCAGAAGCTCATGAAGTTGTCATCACCTGCTGTCTCCCAGAGTGCACATGAGCAGGAAGCTGGAGTAGTAACTAGAGGTTTGGTTCATACCCAAGAACTTCAACTTGACCCCAGTCCATTTTATTATTTGTTCATCTTCTCTGTTTCAGTCTATATTGCTGTTTCAGTCGTGTTTATACTTCAGTTTTTAAGGATTTTGTGAAGGTTGAATTTTCTCTTCCATCCCAAACAATGATCCTGTATTTCTTACTTGTTTGCCACTGTGTCTTTTCCTAAATGCATAAAGAATTCATCTTGCTTTTTGAGTCTGAGAGGAGTAGGCCTGTAAAACATATGGTCTCAGTGTGTGAAGTACAAGGTATTTTTATCCTTTATTTGAACATGCTTCAGTGATCCAATAATGCATACTATTTCTATAACAGCCCTAATGCATGGAGATGTTAATGTCACTGATGCCCTCATCAGCATGAAAAAGTCAGAATCCTGTGCCCTGGATGTCCCCTTGTGTGGCATGTGTGAAGAGCTTTTCTTGCCTCAGCCAGAACTGAGCTTTGTGGAAGATGGATATGGATCATGAAATGAGATTTTTACAGTACAGCAAAGTGTAAATCTAATTGCAGCCAGAGTCAAAGAATTGTAGCAGAGAGGCAGATCCAGGCAAGAAATAAAAGAGCCAAGCTGGATCTATTCATGTGAAATGTTAGCCATGAGACCACTGGGGTCAGAGAGCCCCAGGGAATCACAGTTGGACAGAAACACTCAGGTGACGCCCAAGGGCATTTAATTACATTATTCTAATTTGTATTATTAATGGCAATGTTAACACACAGGCAGGCAGTTTGGTGGAAAATTTAGAAGAATCAAAGAATGCATAAATATTCATTTTCCCATCTCATCATTTTGAAAAAACATGCAGCCAGCCATTCACTCTGACACAGGCCCATAACCAAATCATCATTAAGCACAGATACAACGACATGCCCTGAGGATTCGTGTTCACTCGACATTTGCATCTTGGCATAGCCACTCTCTTCCCTGCAGAGTGGTTTTTCTGCCAAATAGTGAATGCTGCCCCTGATGTTTGGTGTCTCTTAAAATGGAGCCCATCAATGTAAACTGTGTAAAGGAGCCAATGACACTCACCTGCTTCTTACGTTTTTGTTTGTTCTGTGGTGTTTTTGTCTTTTTAGGTTTTTTAAAAATGTCTTCCTAATGTTCAGAAAGAATCTAAATACATATTAGAATGAATGAATAATGAGCTGATTCAAGGTATAAGTGAACTGCAAAGTCTTTCACTGAAGAAAATTTTTGCTTTTCTATTTCTCTCTTTTAAACTGAGTTGTTTGATTCTTATGAGGATAAGTGCCTGTGAAGGGCAAGGTGGCATGCAACAGTAGAGCTCAGATAGCTGTTCTTCCTTTCTAGGTAGATACATGAATTGGACTGAGAGTCATGTGATAAGAGATCCAGAGAAACAATACTTAAAATCATTTTGTTTCTGAGATGTAAATGGCCAGTAATATTTTGAACATGTGAATAATTTGCTGGTAAACTAATTAGTATACCCTTTGATAAGTTGAAGGAAGGAAGGACTCCTCATCTCACTAGCTGGTTTGCCTAACTAACTTGTTTGTAAGGACACAGCTTGAAGACCATACAATGACCACCCTTACTTAAGCTTCACTTGTTGGAAGAAGGGATAATGCTTACTAATAATCCAAACAAGAGCTGCTATTAATGACCCTTATATGTGGGTCTGCCAATCACTGACATCAGGAATAGTAGAAGAAAGTAAGCATTTGTTGCAAAACACAGGGCAAGGAGCCAGAAGCTATTGCTTAAGAGCCAGGCTCCCTAACAAGTCAGGGGTGAAGGTTATTATCCATTGAAATTTTTTGCTGAAAAATTCATAAGCTTCTGTCCAAGTTCCTGGGTGGTCAGACATGCTATTTAGACAATTTATAATGGCCAGGGAGGCTGGCTGGGTGTCTGGAGAGCAGAGGGGTTCAAGCAAGTAGTAAAACTGTCCCAAAACTGGAATTCCACTAATCAAGTCCCTCTGGACAATTATGCCCAAAAATTATTTTTCAAGGTTTCCTTATTTTTATTGTAAAGGAAGATTTACAGAGAGAAAGATCTTGAGTCCACTGATTCACCACCCCCTTGCCCACAATTACTGTAGCGAAAGCCAGAAGCCAGAAGCTTCTTCTAGGTCTCTCATATGGGAACAGGATCTCAAGGCTTTGGACCATCCTCCACTGCATTTCCAGGTATTAAGCAGGGAGCTTGATGGGAAGTGGAGCATCCAGGACACAAACTAGCACCCAAATGCGGCACCAGCACTTTTAGGTGGAAGACTAGCCAGTTGAACCTCTTTGCTGGCTCCCCTAAAGGTTTCATTTCTTGGAGAAACAAATGACTTCCTGAATTAGAAATTTGCTTAGCCACCTGTGTCAATCCCTCAATTCAGTGAATTAATTTTGATAAAGGGTATGCAAGAAAACCTAGGACTAAGGGGAATAAGCAAGAAATTGGATTCTGCATTTATAAGTTTGGTCTCAGAAACAAGTAAATAGTTTTGAAAAAAAGTAAAACAGTATAGGATATTCAGATAATTTAATTCACTGCAATACTTTTGTTCATTGTTAACTTGTGTCTGGAAAAACGTTTTGAAATGACAAACAGATGGAAAGCAATGAGGGCCAATTGGAAAGATAATATTATGAGTATTTGAAAGAGAAAGGCAGGAAAGATGTGGCAATAGTAATTGAGCCATTGTTGTTACAGTCCTTCTAAGAGAGAAGTGAAGAATGTTCAGAAGAGTAAGCAGAAAAATGGTAGATTAAAAAGGGAAGAAGCATAAACAAAATGATACAATAATGCGTATTATAAACCTGATATTAGCCCAAGGAGCGAATATGCACAGTGAGTTTGTACAAAGCTTTATGCAACTATTATAAAAAGCTATTGTAATAACAGTTCCTCTTATCATTATTCACATTTTACAGGTTAGGAAACTGAGAAAAACAACATGTGACAAGATCACAAGTTGAGAAAAAGTTGGTGCTGAAAGCCTGAGGGTCTGGCTTCAGAGCCTGAGCTGCATACTACTGTCTACAGGGCCCCTTTCAATACAGCCGGGGAAGGAAACAGATAAAAGATCAGATTGGGGAGAAATGCAATAACTTAATGGTGCTCAATTTGGGGTTTGGGTGAAGAAGATGTTTCTAGGCTTGGAAAGTGTTGCATTAGCCCTCAGCAGCCCCGTAGCACACAGCAGAGGCTGGGTCTGTTAGTGCCAGAGAGGGAAAAAGGATAAATAATTGATTAGGCACAGTGTGTTGTGTGTGTGCAGATCTATAGGGAGGAGAGGGGGCCAAGAGGCAGAGCCAGATGGTGAGCTGTAATATGCCCGTATTAATAGATGTCTTCATTAGATGACATATTCACAGGCGTCCAGGGTGAATGCTTTTCAGCCATTGCCAGGGACAGACAAGGTCTAAAGATGAAGGTGACACCGACCTGGAAGGTAACCAAAGCGACGGGTCAAGAGCAGCAAAGTGTAGAGAGATTCTCCCTCTTAATAAAAAACAAACACACAAACAACAACAAGAACATAACAGTGTTTAAAGCCTGGCACTTCTCCTTCAGTGAGTTTATCTCCACATACATAAAATAACAAGGCTCTCCTATGTACTCCCACCTGCATCCTGCCCTCTTGGTATGTATCCCTGTTGACTGTATTCCTGTTGTCAACTGGATCACTGCTTCCCATCTTCTGTACCAATTACAGCCTCTCCCTGCTCTATGTAGTGACTGCTATTCAGAATCAGGCCACTTCCTGAATGTATACTCCCTGGCCACTTTTGATTTTGTTTGCTATTAATATTTCAGTCCGTTACAGTTGCCAGTAGACTGGTCCTGTATTAATAGCCTGTTGAGAGTCAATTGAAAACTGTTAGACAATTGTTGAGTTTGAAACTCCCGTATTATATGTTAATTAATGTTGGTGACATTAATATTATATAACCTTGAAATGTTGGCTGAGTCGATTTGAATGTTTCAACGACTTTGGTTCTCTGTATTTCTTGTGCATGTATAGATGCATACATACAGATTACTTTTTCAGAGATTAAATGCCTTGTCATAACTTGAATCTGATATAGGCTGACTCAGAACAAAACTTTAACGAAATAATATTTGTACAGCTACTAGCAGTGACAAATAATGATGTACTTACTTACTGCTCCATTTTTCCCTACTCTCCAGGAAAAAAAAAAGCCTGTCACTCTATGGAACACAATGTTAAACATTTAGAGTTTTTATAATAACATATAATTTATTGAGTACTGAAAAACTGCAGAGTACGTTGCTAGTGCTGAGTGTCATAGATTTTAGAAAATCATGTCAAGGAGTTTAAGCTACAGAAGAAAATGGGATGCATCATTAAATCTAAACGGAAGACTCTTTAGATTGGCAAGCTAATTCCGAGTCTCCACTGTTAAGGAGAGTTATTTGCATCCTAGGGCTAGGATAAAAATACTTGAGCTCTTGCCTAAGCCTCAGCTAGTTTCAACACCCTTTTCAGCTCAGCCAGAGTTCTTTATTTCCAGACCGCCAGTGTATTTCGAGCCAGACTTTCTGAGGCACTGTGGCTGAATGTGTCTTCATGGAGCATGTTCCACAGTAGGGACACTCTTTCCTGGCATGGTCCCAGTACCAAGGTTCAGCATAACTGAGGGGTAGGAAGGAAAGGCTTTCAACCAGAGGGCCCAGTGCAGTGGCTCAGTGGCTAAATCCTCACATTGCAAGCACTATATTCCTCTGTAAGTACCAGTTAATGTCCCATCTGCTCCATTTTCCATCCAGCTCCCTGTAGAAAATGGCCCAATGCCTTGCAACCCTGTATGTGTTGGTGAGACCTGGAGTAAGCTCATGGCTACTGCCTTCAGATGAGCACGCCTCTGGGTGTTATGGCCACTTGGAGAGTGGGCCAGTAGAAGGAAGATCGTTCTCTCTGTACTTCTCTCCATAAATCTGATCTACCTTTTTCAATAGAAATAAAAGAATTTAAAAAATTATAAAAAAATAAAGAGGCAGTAAGCCAGAGTGGCAAACCAAATTTTATCCACCCTAAGTTTGAGATGAATACAGGGTTAAGCTTTATTTTCCTTGATTATTGAATAACATTTTTTTACTAAAAATCTTTGCTCTTGCTGAGTAGTAGGCCTCAAAATCCACTAACAAATTTGAAAGAACCAATTAGGAGAATTTTGTGTTTTATTTTTCGTGTTTATGGGATTGTTTGGGACAGCCATTATACACCAGAGTGGCCTATTGAAGTCCCAGGTACAAAATTGATGTCAGATTCTTGCTGATATGTACCTGGGAGACAGAGATTAATGCCTCAACTACTGAGTCTTGCCACCTCTATAGTAACCTGGATCGAATGCCAGGTTTGTGGCTTGCATGTAACCCAGCCGGGCTACTGCAAACATTTGGATAGTGAACCAGTAGGTAGAGGATCCCTCTTAATCTCTGCCACTCAATTTCATTTACTTTGCCTTTTAGATACATTTTTTATTAAGACACTGTTTAATTGAAAGTCTAGATTTTTAACTTTAGCTGCTTCTATAATTAATAAAGTAGGGGTGACATTTGAATATGCTTTTTTCTACCTATCAGCTGTCACCTGTCAACCTGTCACCTGTAATTTGTCTCATTTCCTCTGAGCATACTGTCAGCTCTTCATGAATTGTATGCACGCAACCTGTGTCAGTCCTCACCACTCTGTGCAGTCCCTTTTCTCCCCTTTAGGCTGTGTGTTTCTATGTGTGCCTCAAACATTCCTATTCAGAAATTAACTCTGGCCTCAGAATAAAAAAGAACTGTAGAATGATTTTAACTGGTAATAAGATTAGCTAATAGAAGGCTTCAGCTTTGCCACAGTTCTGTTGAACCACTCACTAGAGTACTTGTTCAAACTCCACCCTACAAGTTGTCTATCTGCTAAGTAGACACTTGATGGTCATGAGGGAAGGGAACATTGTTATGAAGAATACTCATGTTAGAGTTAAGAATGCCTGGCTTAAAAATTTAATCTCTGTTGTTTCCTAGCTTAGTGATATAACAAGCCTATATAGGTCTCAGTTTCTTCATCTGTGAATGGGTTGAATAATAGAATTTAAAATCAGTATTTGGAGTATAACTTCCTCACCCCAGTGCCAAGCTTAGGTCGCCTCTCTTCTAGTGCCTAGCATTGAGTCTGGCCTCTGCTACTCACCTAGCTTCTTGCTAATGTATATAGGAGGCAGCAGCTGATGACCTCGGTCGTCAAATCATTGTTGGCCATGTCGCTATTCTGGGTGGAATTCAGCCACAGATGTCTGAATTTGGGAAAATATGAAACATAAAAAGTAGATGGAATAGTTCTATCTCCCTCTCCATCTCTCTTCCTCAGCCTTTCCAATCATTCAATAAATACATAAAAACTAGTATAGCCTTCTCTTACAATCATTATTAGGATTCATTGAAATAGTACCTGTAAGGAATTTAATCACTCGCTTGGCACAGAGTATTCCATGAATGAGGCTTATTATCCGCATTATCATTTATCCTCATCTTTGCTCCCTCTTGCATGAACTACTTTACTCCAAAATTCATGAAGCAAGCATTTCTTACACACCTATCATGTGATAAGCCTGTGATGACACCTTCTGGACTTGACTGGATAAATTTTTCATTTTCGGTAGTTTAAAAAGATTAGTGCCAATACCTCTACTTTCATTTTGATAAAATTTGGTATAAAATTATTTCTCTCTCCTTTCTGATAGATGTTAAATGTAACTTCAATACAGGTGTGAGAAACTTACTTTGATATTTATTTTTGGGTGCTCTCCTCGAAGATTATCATCTTGGTATTGTACAAAAGAAAAAGCTATTTAGACCAAAGGCTGGATCTCCGCTCTTATTTGTAATTTGTAAAGGAGTCAAACAAGGGGCTATTCGCAGGTTGTTAAAGCACCTTTAACTCAAAGCAGTCAACATAACTCTATAATTAACTTAAGTGAATAAGAAATGATTTATGTAAACATGCTAATTGATGAAAATTTCCAGGTCAAATTCAATTCTGTAAGAACTTGTTGAACTACGCGCAATTGTCTGGCAAATATTTTAGTGGAGTATAAAAAATTCATCTCTGGTAAATATTTTACCAATATGTTATAGTTTGTGTATGACAGTATTAAATACAAATGTTTACCTGTCAAAATTCCAGACAAGTAAATATTAACATGCTGAAATAACTAACTGTAAGGTAGAGTTGAGAAAAACTAAAGCAAAACAAAACAAAAATAGCAGGACAGCCTGCAGAATCCACAGCTTACTAAGATGTCAACATGCAGAATGGTTGAATAAAGTATCATGGGAAAGCTAACAACATTGCAACTTACCTAACAAGCTTTTGATGTCTGTTGAGATGTGCTCAAATTAAGAACGTGTAGGCAGGGCCTTGTCTGATAGCTTTGTTGCTAGAGTCCAAGCCTTGCCTGCTCCAGGATCCCATATGGGTACAAGTTTGTGTCCTTGTTGCTCTACTTTCCTTCCAGCTCTCTGTTGTGGCCTGGGCGAGCAGTGGAGGACAACCTAAAGCCTTTGGACCCTGCACCCATGTGGGAAATCCAGAGGAGGTTCCTGACTGCTAGCTTTGGATCTGCTTAGCTCCAGCCATTGTGGTCCCTTGGGGAGTAAACAAGGTTTTCTTTATTTCTGTTTTTTCTTCTCTCTGTATTTCTGCCTTTCTAAGAAAGATAAATAAATCTTAAAAAAAGAAAAAAAGAACTTGTAGGCAAGAGAACAGCAGTCCGGCGTAACAGGGAAGCCAGCGTCAGTGATGTCAGCATCCAGTTTGGCTGCCAGTTCATATCCTGACTGCTCTACTTCTGATCTAGTTCCCTACAAATGGCCTAGCTAAAGCAGCAGAAGATGGCCCAAATACTGGAATCCCTGAAACCCAGGTGCGAGACTCAGATAGAGCTCCTCATCCAGTTGAGTGATTGTGGCTGAATGGGATAAATCACTGTATGGAAGCTCTACATTTCTTTCTCTCTTTCTTTCTTCAACCCTCACTCCCTCACCATCTCTCTGTAACTCTGACTCTTGAATACATAGATAAACATTACAAATAAATGAAACAAGTGGATAAAGGAGTTGTAAGTAGGAAAAGAAGCTACAACAACAAATCCAGGGCATTGGACAGTAAGCATCATCAATTCAACCACTAATATCTTGCAAATAAGCATTTCTATAGTAGAGTTCATTGTAAATGAATAGGGTGGGTTGGGTGTGGGGGAGCCCAAGTGAAATTTTCTTCTGAATGTAAGAAAAATATCAACAATGAAACAATTTTACTAAGCTGCTGTAAACATGCTAGAGGATTTCTTTGGAATGAAGCTTTTGCAAAGAAAAAGGATTACTGTTTCCTTTTCCTTTTAAAATTGTAGGCCCTATGTCACAAGGTCTTCCAATTTTAAAATTACTTCATTTTCATTTAAATATTAGCATGATATTAGGAGGCTATTGAGACAAAAGGGACACAGTATGAAAGAAGGAGAGCTGGCAGGGTGACACTGGCTTAGTTGGCAGTATCGTTATGATGATTTATCTGCCAGTGATTTATGTGGTGCGGGACAGGCAATGTGAAACGGCACAGTGCCTGATTTAGAGGTTTTCAATCTAGGTTAGAGAAAACTGCAGCATAAAACTTATCAGCTGATAAGATGTCAGCCCTGCAATGCAAAGTTCATTGACATCTACGCCTGTGGATTTGGGGTGGGTGGGTGGGGGAATATAGAAATTAACTTCTGTTGCAGAGAAGGCTTGGGCATGAGTTAAAGGGCTACACAGTATGAGAAAGGCAGTCCTAGAAAGAGCAAGAAGCCCTTCTAGTGGCTCAGACAAGGTCAGCTCCTCATTGCAAAGCAGCGCGTCTTTATCTGCTCTCCACTGTGTTCCTGGTACTGCAGAGAAGCCAGAAAATTCACATTGTATATTCATTCCGTGCATAAGGACACTGATGCCCTATAAGCTACTGCAGGACGTTTGCTTGCTGTGTGAATGATAGGTATGCAGAAGTAAACTTTTATCAGACAGAACATGAAAGAAGGTTTGCTAACATTCAGAGGAGCCACTCTGTTGTTACCAATTCAAGATGAAATAATCAACACAAAATGATTCAACACAGCCCAGGACTGATGGGGATATATGTGGAGCATTTGATAGGAGTCAGACACTGCTCAATGTACACTTCAAAGGAAGCTTGGTAGAGACGCAGTTCTTAGTATCATTTAGCACATGCAGAAACATAATCCTGGAGAGGGTGAGTTTTTCTTTGAGACTGTATTTAAATCTCAGCACTCCCAATGCAATGGTCCTGATCCTTAGCAGGATACTCCAATCAAGGGTGTCCCAGGATCTAGGAAGGTGACCCAAGTATCCTCTTTGAACTGTCTTAACAAGTAAAACTATTTTGTGTGTTAACTCAATGAAAGAATACAGTGAAATCTGAATTCAAACCAAAGATGATCCATAAAGTGGGCTGGCTGAAAAATGAAAACTTAACTGAGTCAGGAATTTCACATAATCCCAGATGCAGTCTGGAAAGATTCTGCTCACCCATTGTGTGGATGCAGAATGATGAGCCTGAGCTGGTGTACAGACCTCCTTGTAGCTGTTCCATCCCTTGTACGGTTGACTCAGATGTAGCCTGCCACACTCATACTTTCTACAATGTTCATTGTCCTTGTCCTTGAAGTCTCTTGTTTCTAGTCACAGAGACAAAGAAGTGTTAATAGTGTCAGACATTCACTGAGACAGTGTAGATATAATAAAGGTGCAAATCTATGGTACTTCTAGGGCATGGGTAAACCAAAGGAGGCAGTGTGCTCACGGTGGACACAGATGTGACATTCACATGGCATGCATGTGCTTCGCTCTCCTCCATCACTCTATCTTCCATGTTCAATGCAGATAGTGAACGGTGGTGTTGATTTGTAATAAATTTAGAGACGTGGACTAGAAAGGTCAAAGAAAAATGTTGTGTGCTCAGGAAAACACTTAGACAATGGAGATATTAAGAAAAGGGTGTGATTCTGGTATATTCCTGACAAAAATCCCCAGGCATTTTTCCTGTACACACAATATAAGGAAATGATGAGGAGATTAAGAAATTACATAATGTAAAATTTTCAATTAAAATGAAAAAATTGAGTTATTTACAAATAATGTTGAAAATCATAGTTTCAGAATGGGTTTTTGCACATTGATCAAAATGCTGTTTGGGATTCCTGCATCTCAAATTGGAGTTCTTGTGCTTGCACACTACCGCTTTTCCTTAGCCATGCTACTATTGCACATTACATGAGGTGGCTGGTTATGCTTAAGCATGTGGGACCCTATTACAATAGATGGGTTAACACTATTTCCCTCTGACTCCCTCTTTCTCAAGTAAAAATAAATGAGAATTAATAAGAAAATTAGAAACAAAGAATATGGTACCCTCTTAGCCATCTTTTAGTTGATGAGGATATTCCACAAATATTGGGGCAATATCTGCTAATAAGAGACTAAGTAGAGGAAAGCTGCACATTTTCGATGTGATGTGGCACTCAAAAGCCCGATGTTATTTTTGGATGTACTCTATTTAGAACATTTCATCATGGAATAGATGGTGACAGTCCCACTCTCAGTGACATTCATGAGACCTATTTTAGCCTGCCCCATTCTGTTTAGTTTGTCTGACTATCGAAAGTAAGAAGACAGGTTGGAAGGAATCCAAAGAAGAGCTTCACCATTGATTAGAGGAAAGAAGCTGACTTATGGGGAAAGTTTGAAAGGATTTTGTCTACGCAGCTTGGCTAAGGAAGGTTTCTGTATACATGCTTCCTCCTAATGGAGGAAGAAATAATTTACACAGATCAAAAGGATACTCTTTGAACTGTATGCTGACATAGATTTTTGAAAAGAAAAACTAGCTTACATTCAGGTGGAAATTGTCTGGTGGTTAATGACATCTAAGTGACATTGACCACACACTGAAACACATTTTCCAAGCACCTTCAAGAGACAGAGATGGGAGGCAGGACAGAAAGGGAAAAGATACGATGTGACATTAGATACTTTCTGTCTCAGATTTCTCATATGGCACATTATAGTTCAGTTAGCCTGAAGCATGTGTTACCTTTATTGAAATTTATTTCAGAAGTAACCTGTTGGGTCTGGTGCAATAGCCTAGTGGCTAAATCCTTGCCTTGTAGCTGCCAGGATCTTGCATGGGTGGTGGTTCACATCCCCACTGCTCTACTTCCTATCCAATTCCATGTGTGTGACCAGGGAAGGTAGCAGAAGATGGCCCAGGGCTTTGGGACCCTGTACCTGCATGGGAGACGCAGAAGAATAGGCTTTGGATAGGTTTAGGCTTAGCTCTGGCTGTTGCTGCCACTTGAGGAATGAACCACTGGATGGATGATCTTTCTGTATCTCTTTCTCTCTGTATATTTACCTTCGAATGTTTAAAAAAGTAACTTGTTTTCTTCAAAAGCAGACATATACACACACACACACACTCACACAGAAATATTCCATTGCATTTCACTCCCCTACATTTGCAATAGCTGAGATTGGAAAGGGCTGAAGCTGGGAAGTGGAACTCACTCTGGGCCTCCTGCAGGAGTGTCAGGGAGCCTTCATCTGCTGCCTGGAGGATGCATGTAAGCAAGATGATGCTCTCAGGAGCAGAGCACCTGGTGTCTCAGTTAGAGTCTAAACTGCAAGACTGTGTGTTTGCCCCAAATGTAAAATGCTTCAGTTCCAAATAGAAACAAAAACGCCCATCCTTTCCCTCCCTTTTGACACTCTTTGCAGAAAGCTAAATGATTTTGAAACTGTATCATAAAAATTTATAAATGCCATCTAGAAATATTATCATTCTTAAAAACAATAGTGTGGTGATAATGCGAAATCCATCTCAGATTAACTTGGACTTAGTGGTAAACAAGCCACTTGAGGGCCAGGCACTATGATGCAGTGGATAAATCCTCACCTTGCAAGGCCTGAAATCCCATGTGAGCTCCCTGCTTTTGGCGTAGGAAGGCAGTAGAGGATGCCCCAAAGCCTTGGCACCCTGTACCCATGTGGCAGACAAGAGGAAACTCCTGGTTTCCAGCTTTGGATTTTCTCTGCTCTGGCCATTGCTACCACTTGTGGAGTGAACCACCACATAGAACCACATATCTCTGCTTCTCTCCATAACTCTGATATACTTTTCCAATAAAAATAAATCTTAAATGAAAAAAAAAGAAAAGAAGCCCACTTGAGTCCCCTGTGTCCTTTTGGGAGTGCCTGGGCTTGAATTCCAACTCCACTTTCCCTGTTCCAGCTTACTGCTGACGTCCACCTAGTAATGGTGCAAGCGCTGGGAGACCTTTCATGCAAGTGGAAAAATTGGGTGGAGTTCTTGGCTTTTGGATTGGGTTTGTTATGTTGTTTCAAGGAGTGAGCCAAGGATAGAGGTTCTTTCTGGTTTTGTCTCTAAATAAGCAAAATGCAAATAAATATATAACAGTATGCATTTATTTTGAGAGTGTTCCTAGTATTACGCTATTTTTGCTAAGTGCACATGCAGAGCACTGTATGTGTGAAGAATCCTCGAGTGCATTTCTTAATTATAAGCTTGGAATATTCCATTGCTTCATTTAAATTGTTCTTCCCACTTGTGTACATACGAACTCTATCTGACTATGTTGAGATTTTAAAGAAAATAGAAGGAAGTTCAGTAAGGAAAGAAATAATGTTTAAGAATAGGTAAAACTGGAAATATTAAATAAAAGTAGGCACAGGCATTGTGTCTCCTTGAGAAAGAATCCAGTGGATAGGAGATCTCTTCCCTCTTGCTTCCCCCATCTATCACCATCTTTTTGTGTCTTGCCATCACTCTGATTTTCCAATAAATAACTGAGTATTATCTTTCCAAAATAGTAGTAGTATAGTAGAGTGAGGAATTGGTTAAAATCAGCAAGGTAAGTATTGCTTTGTTTTGTTGTTTTGTTTTTTTTTTACATTAAAGACAGTGATGCTCTTCTTATAAGTTACACACCCATCTTTCATACAGAGACATATAGAAATAATAACTTGAATTCTAGAAAAGCTTCTTGATACCTTTTAGTATATTCAATTTCAAAAACTCTTAGTTTTATCAGAAAACTGACAGGTAGAATATAAATGTTTCATCATTTTGTTTCCTCCTCTAGGCATATCAACCACTTGCCATCATTCCCCAAGTTTTCACTGTCTTTTACTGAAATTTGCTCTGTGTACCTAGTGTATTAATAGTATTAAGATCCATGTAAATATTAACAAGATTAAAGAAGAATAGGCTTCCATCAGCAAGGCCAATTATTGATCATACTAGCTGCCACGGAAGCAGGATGGCTAATTATATTCACTTATGATGTAAATCTGTATAGAAATTACAATGATCTCAAAAAAAGTACCTCTGAATTTTTTTACTCAAAATCAAACTTGAATTTCTGATAAAGATATACATTATATTTTATTATTTTCTACTTCTCAATAAATTGTAAACTAGTACTATACACACGGAGCTACACACACTGCTGTTCAGTTCTCATCTATTTACCCAGATATAAATTTCCATTGTGTATTCAGCACTAAATCATATTCTGTGGAGATACTTTGAGGTAGACTTGTTCCTTGTCCTTCACCCAGTGCAAAATATCAGGAAAGAGAAGCAAATCAATTAGAGAAGAAATTCAAGAGTAATATGCTACAGCGCCAACTGCGAGTCAAAGATGCACTATTAAGGAACAATAGACAGAGTCATGTTTCTTACGGCAATTCCCTGAGCAAAGTGTCTTACTGCCATGATTTAAGATGAGAAATTCAGAGTAAAATTGTGTTACTGACAAAAACATGGGAAATTATAAGACAGACTGCTGTCCAGAAAGAAGAGCTCCCTTGGAGAATAATCACACACCTTTAAGTGTATGCCAGAACACAATTATTCTGCATTTTTTCACTAAATAGCTCTTGTCTCTTTGCTGTCAACAACAGTCTCCTGCTTTGTTCCCCACATTGAAGCAACTTATTTATGCCTATAGGTAAAGTACTTTTTGGCTTCAGTATTCATTGTAATAAATGCTTCATTCTTGATAGAAAATGGTTCCCACTCCTAAAGCTAAAATTCCCCAAGTAGTGGATGTCAGAAGTCCATAGTGGATTGGATATTTTCAATTTCCTGTAACTTTTACTCGCATCCCTAATGAAGCAGCTTCCCTCTTAAGGCCAATAGCGCAAACTGCTTTCCTTAGTGACTTAGCTACCTACTTGTGTTATGTTGACACAAACTGATTTTTAAGGTTTTCTTCTCAATTGCATGGGACGTTTTTGAGGACTGTAACAGGTCTTACACAAAACTAACCCTGCAACTGATACTGGAAAGCAAAATCTGAGCTACTGAGTTTGTAGCATGGTGTTCTTTTTATTTTTCTTTTCATTTCCTGGCAGGGCGCATTTCTTACCTCTGGAGACAGTATGAGTGGATGTACATTATCCCTGCTCACAAGTAAATGGTTAGTCCAATCAGATATTGATTTTCATCATTTAGGGTTTTGCTGTGATGTCTGATCTTTTTTTCCTGACAAGCATATCAAAGCTAGCCTGTGAAAGCTAGGTTTAAGGTGTCTTGTTTCCTTTGTAGAGAGTAATAAGTCATGCTCAGGAGCACACTGCTTTGCATACAAGTGATGTTCAACAAGGCAGGCGTGATGATAGTGATCTCTTCCAATCTCCGGGGGAGAAAAAAATCAAAGTAGATAAGTCTTGGTTGATTATGCTATCTTTAAGGTTTTCAAAGATTTAATTTCTTTCAGTCCCTCTGTCATCATCTGATATGTTATTAGATCCTTTGAAGTGGTTTGTTCATGGGCAAACATAAACTTACCTTGTGCCTTCAATATTGTTATACATTTTCCATTTTCCGTTTACCTCAAATTCCACTTAGCATATAAAGATTTTTCCTTTTCTTGGGTAGTAATATTGTAATAGTGTCAAAATAAGAAACATTTGCTCAGATTCTTCCTCATTTCTCCACACATATATAATGAATTCCAGCTTTTATTTGAATTACCAGGAATCCTGGTGACCCTAGATCAGACATTTTTACTACAAAACTAATCAGGTTTGAAGTTGAACTTCTTTCTCGTTCACTCCCTAGCATTTGTTCTACTGCATCACCCAGATCAGGTTGAAATCTTCCTTCCACTAACTAGAAGCAGTGTTGTATAACTAGAGGCTGTGGTGTGTGCCTTCTGCCCACTCAGAAAATACAATCTCACCTGGTTGTGAGGGGAATAGAAAATCCCGGTAATGCAAATCCCTCTTCTTACTGCCACTCATCTCTGGATCACAATAGGATCCGCACGCCTGTTCCAACACCTGTTCTGCATTTGGGAGAAGCACTGATTCTCCGCAGTCATCCTCAGGAAAGCAAAACAGTCATCAAGAGCTGTTTCAGATCCACGGCTTCCACCCCAGGGCTGGAAGGTTGTTGACTTTGCACACAGTATCAGGTGAAGTGTCTCCGTCTCTCCTTTCACACTGAGAATTTATGTCAGTGAACCATGGGAAGATTTGAATATTTATTGTGATCTAATGACAATCTAAAACATACTATTTCGTATTTTCTTATATCAGCATAAGAGACATAATTTGGGGAAAAATAAAATATTTATGTGCCTGGAAACGGGACTGTAATTTCTGTGACATTGTTGCTATTCTCCCGTTTGCCTCATGGGTTGACTGACAGATAAAACAGTCTTGTGTCAGCCTGAAGTGGCTATGTATCTCTTAAACTTTCCCTTTGCAGTGAAAACTCTGGCAGATCCTCTCAGCTGCCTCAGTGGGGAAGAAGCAAGTAAGATGATGTGGAGACAGAATTACCTCCTATTCCTTCTGCTCCTGGCTTTGGCTATGCTGCTTTATTCTTTTGTTCTTCTCAGTAGCTCTGATTCTGGTTTATTTATTCATTTATTGAATACTGAGTTACAGTGAGTTTCCACAAGGCCGTTAAAATGAGCCCATTGCACATACATATATGATATTGGAAAGAGGGCTAAGAAGAGGACCTCACATTGAACAAAAATATTTTCTTTAACACTCCTTTTGTTGTAAGTGAATCTCATTTTGGATTAACTTGGAATGAAAGAGGTGAGGGGGCTTTGGAATAAATCTTTAACTTGTCCTTCTGGGCATTATTTAGCCATAGGATACTTCTCATATTTCTATAGGAAAGGTCATATCGCTCAGAGAAGGGCTGGAATGCTAAAGGATGGGAGCACAAGCAACAATACGAATGGTTCCCACAGTGAATTTATTCAGATTCTGTGTTTTTGAGAAGTGGTTTATTGGTGCATCTGAGAGGAAAACTGAAGTCATTGGGAGGAGGTTAAAATTTCCATATTGTGTTCAACCAGTGAGGGCCACATATATTTAAAAACATTCAGGAGAACTGTGTGACACTGACCTGAAAAACTATGAAACCTATGCTTAACTGCCACACAGGGCACGTTAAGTAGTGCTTAGTTAAGAAATTGACACAGGGGGCACAGCACCGTAGTTTAGTGCCTACAGTCATAGCCTTACATGTGCCAGGATCCCATATGGGCACCGGTTCATATCCTGGCTGCTGTACTTTCCATCCAGCTCCCTGTGTGTGGCCTGAGAAAACCATAGAGAATGGCTCAAAACCTTGGCACCCTGCAGCTTCATGGGAGACCCAGAGGAAGCTCCTGGTTCCTGGCTTCAGATCAGCTCAGCTCTGGCTGTCAGTGTCCACATTGGGAGTGAATCATCAGATGGAAATTCTTTCTGTCTCTACTTATTTTAGTAAATTGACTTTTCCAATAAAAAGAAGTAAATTAACAAAAAAGACTTTGGCATAGGGTTTTGGATCAGGAATAGCTTTGTTGCTGTTCTTTAACTGCCTGGTTAGAAATGAAACTGAACATCCTAGTTCTCTTATATTGATACAGGGGGCCATGTACAACACTTAGTGGATATCTAAAACAGATTGTTTTAGGCCTGCATGTATTGCTATTTGAGAATTACTTCTCACTGCAGCAGTGTCTCCAGAAGAGTACTCTTAAAATGGTTTCAACCTTTTTCTACGCAGTAAAATGCTGTGGAAAAGGTTGGAGTCCTTTCTAACACATCATTAACTGACGAACATAGAACAACCATACAAACTTCACCTAGTGAAATCAATGTAGTTTTTTATTCTTCCCTCCTCACTGACATGTTCACACAGCCTATAGTTTTGTCCTGAGAACTAGGTCAGTCTCATTTGCGTGGACTGCTATGCTAGATTTTTGATCCTTGGCATAAAAAACATTTAATGTACGTACGAAACTACAGCATTTTCCTGACTTTCTCTCATTAATCTTAGCCAAACAACACCATTATACCTTCTTACTTCACCTTTGCTTACCAATCAGAGGTTTGTTTTCTTATATTCATCGTTGGTCCTGTAACCCTGCCCCCCTTGTAGATTCAGCTGTTTTTTTCGTGCCCAGTGTATTTAGTGGTTACTACCATCAGTTTTAAAATTGGAGAACAAAGCTCTCATCTTTTTACTGATCCATAAAATAATAGACTTATGCAGACTTAATTTAGCAGATCCTGCATTTGATATGTTGTCAATGTTCTGTGGTATTTTTACTATTAATTTTAGTTCTTATTTTTTAAAACAGCCCAGTTGTATAATTCTGAAAGAAAAAATATTAACAGTAAGATTCAAATACCTGCCATATGCGTTTTCCCTGATTTGAGAAAATATTTTGTCATGGAAACAAAATAGGAAATTGTGCAAGAGTCAGAAATTTGGGAAGCATATATTACAGAAAAATCTTGACAGTAAAGAAATGTTGGTAGTCCTGGTCCCTTTTCAGTTTCTTATGTCATATCAATGAAATTCAGTAAGATTGTACATTTGTTTTTCAAAACATCTGAACTCTAAGACATTGAAAACATGGCCACCATCCATTTTCTCCATCTGCCTTAACTGTCAGATTTCATTTATTATATTTATTCCTTGTCCTATGCATTTAAGGTTAAATTAAGCAAAACTTATGTGATCAATACCCATGATCATTCATGATCATCATAAAATAAGCTCTCTCTTAGAAATTCCACCTGCAGTTACTCACTGTCATATCTGTGCCATTATGATTCCTCAGTAATTCTGAAAACAATCTGAATTTATTCTTTTCTTGATTGATTTACTATCTGTTTTCTTTGATAGAATATAAGCTTTATCAGCCATGAAATCTGCCTAGAGTTTTGCTTACTGTTCCTTCTCCCCACAAACCACTGCTAACAGCTAAAAGGCACTTCTTCATAAAAGAATGAATGGGCCCATGCATGAATTAATTAGGTAATCTATAATCAGATTCCTTTACTCAAAGGAAAATGATAATATTTGTAATATTCTAAAAGTTTCTTCAGGATAACAGTTCCACAACTGACAGTTCACTTAGCTTTTATGTCATTACATCTTTTATTTTTCTGTTAAGTCAAAATTTAATTTGAGATGAGTCATGCTTATTCACTTCATTTCCAATTATAAATATATACATTTTTAGTCTCTTACCCATTTACCTATTTTCTACATGTATTTTTCACCTCTCTCCCCTTTTGATGTATATCAGTAATTTTTTACATCTTGTCATTTTTTTTAAAGATTTATTTATTTTTATTACAAAGTCAGATATACAGAGAGGAAGAGAGACAGAGAGGAAGATCTTCCATCCGATGATTCACTCCCCAAGTGAGCCACAATGGGCCGATGCACGCCGATCTGATGCCAGGAACCAGGAACCTCTTCCAGGTCTCCCACGCGGGTGCAGGGTCCCAACGCATTGGGCCGTCCTCGACTGCTTTCCCAGGCCACAAGCAGGGAGCTGGATGGGAAGTGGAGTTGTCGGGATTAGAACCGGCGCCCATATGGGATCCTGGGGCGTTCAAGGCGAGGACTTTAGCCGCTAGGCCACGCCACCAGGCCCGGCTGTACTTTTCTTAAATGCTTGCTAAGAAGCAAAATGAGGTCATATAGGAGCAACTTGAATGCAGTCCTGCCACAAGTTTGTTTGAGGAAACATTTCCTTTGCCCATTCCCCAATATTCCTAAAAATGGATTGTGAATTGGATAAAGCAAATCCTGACTTACTTAGCATTCTCTTAACCAGACATTTCTATTAACCAGCATAGAAGGAAGAAAATCACTTAGTTGCAAATCTTGTACGTCATGTAGAAAGAAAACAAATGATGAACAAAATATTGGTATTAGACAATATTGAAAGTAACTTCTAGACTTAAACAAAATTCATGTTCACTTTGAATATTTCCCTTTTTTATTGATATCACACTTGGATTATACAAAGTGTTAAAAGACATTTTTAACACATAAGTTTAAATTGTATTGAGTCTGAAATGGAAAACTTATTGTATTTTAAAATATTTGTAAGTAAAGTATATGAATATTGTTGTTACTAATCTATTCATTAAATATGCCCCCAAATAGGCAAACACTTACTTTTATTTTGGGTTTGAAGATGTAAATCAGAGGCAGTAGACAATGAAATGGTAGTGGTAGAACTGAAAGATTTGAAATTCTTTTCATAGGCACTAGAGCAGATGTTCATCCTGACTCTCTTGCTTGAATAATGTTCTTCTTGTGAATTGTTGGTGAATATTATCAATTTCTCTCACAGCAGTGAGCTGTGTATCTGTAAAAAGGGGGGATGGTTAAAAATGCTTGCTAATTGGTAAATCATAATGATTAAATGTAAAATTTGGTGCAAAGTTTATGTTAATGAATAAACTACTTAGTGTCATTGAAAATGGAAGGTTGTATTATTTCTAAGTGGCTTAATTTGAGCCCTAATTACTGAAGTCTTGTGAATGTAATTCCTTTCTTTTAAAGAGTAATTAAGTTCCCCCTTCATCAGGAAACACAAAATGAATTTATGAAACAAAGCTTCATCCAATATTTGCAGGGTAGCTTTCAGTATAAAGCACTGTGAATACAAAGATTGGCCTTACTGCAAAGCAAGGTGTTCTTTTTATCACTCAAAAATATATTTTTAATAGCTTATACACTTCAGGCATGAAGAATGCCTTTCTTGTTCTTTTTGTTTCCATAGCTCACATCCTGGAGCAGGTGTTCACTAAGTGCATGTGGCTATGGAATATTGGGGGTAAATGAGAGTCAAAGGTAATTGACAACTCTTATAGCCTAGGCAGTACAATTTTCTGTTTTCCTCCCTGCTGTGAGTGGTAGGTCACTGAAATTATCTTTCTGTTGTATTTCTTCAAAAGTCTCTTTTTTAATAACATTGTTTTACTCTTTGTGATTTCCTCTCTTAAATCTCTTTGCTATTCACATTTGAATTAGTTATCATTCATTCACGAGAATTTCCATTCTATCTTGGAATGTTGAGTTATTTATTAATTCTGTTTTAAAATGTTTAGGTCAAATCAACTATAGATAAAGTTAAATCACATTCTTCAGTGAGAATGCAAAAGCATTAAAAATTACTGAGATTTGATGATCATCCCCAGTCAAAAAACATGGGCCATTTAATAAGTAGCAACTATTGTGAAGCTCCACAAGAGACACTTTGCTCACATGTCAGTTTATGATGATTGACTGAATTAAGCTTTATGAGCTTCCCTCCCCCAGTAGTTTAGGAAGACTGGACATCTTGCCCAGGGTCACATAGCTAGTAAGGCATAATCTCAGAATTTAAAAAGAGATGAGACCCCCCAAAGCCCATGTTAATATGTAATGCATTATACTCCAGAAATTACACATTTGACTAGGGATAGTGGGAAGCCTCTCACATCCCTACAATTTTCTCATCTTTATGTTAAGTCTGCATGCTCACCTTAGAAATCCTTTCATTTAACTTAAATTTTTGTCCCATAGGAAATGCAGATAATTTCTCTAGGAGGAAGTTTTAGCTCTCCAAAAATGGATCATCTTTAAGTTCAATTACTTGGAGTTGTATGTAATGAACTTTTATGTAAACTTACTTTAACTAATTAATTAACTAATCATTCAACTACAAATTAAATGAAAAAATTGGGTAGAACATATTGCAGGTACTCTGCAAATAGCACAAGAAGCTTACCCTAAATATCTTTCAATGTAGTTAAATAGATGTATGTATGATGACAAATGATAATACAGTGAAGAATGGGAAAGTGTTAGGATACAGTTAAAATTAATATTGTGCTAAAGAAACATGTAAAGGGACACTTAATTCCAGATATCGACAGATGGAAGGTTCCAGAGAACCTGGAGGGAAGTGTTCCAAAAAGAAATGGGTATCCAAAACGAGGGATCTGCATGATGAGGACACAGTGTCGTCAGTTTCCATAGCTCATTTGGAGGGTAGCAAACAGCCCCATTTACGGAAATCATAAAACTCACGGAGAGTGGTGGAAGACAGCAAGCCAGGACCCAAGCCATGGGGGGTCTTGACTATAGAGCTGAAGTAATTTGCACTTGCTTCCATAAACATAGTTGAGGTATGTAGCTATCAGATAGTGATGTTGACTTTCTAATTTGCATCTTAGGAACATAACAACCACAAATCATTTTGCAGCATGATTACAGAAAGGGAAAATGAGGCATGCTCCTAGCAGCCCAGAAATGTTGGTTAAAAAAAAATAATAAAGGCTGCAATGGGAAAGGAAATTAAAAGAAAGGGACAAAAGAGAACTATCAGAAAGAAGACTGGGTAAATACAAATTGGCATTGCTGCTATGTATCCCTCTGTTTCATTTTGTGGTGCCCAGGATTCTAGTTCCAGCTATGCTCTCTGGTTCAGCTTCCTGAAAATATATACCATGGGTAGTAACAGATGATCGCTGTCATATTTATGAGAGGCCAAGATTGAGGTCTTGACTTTGTCCTTTCCCAGCCTCAACCATTGAGGACAGAAGGAAATCAGGTGTGTTCTCTCTCAAACACATATCTTCAACAGATTTATTTATTCTTATATGAAAGGCTGTAGCATAGAGAGAGAAGAAGAGATGGGAAGAGATATCTTCCATCCACTTGTTCACTGCTTCAAATGACTGTAACAGTTGGAGCTGGGCTGGACGAAAGCTAGCATCCTGAAGCTTCTTCTGAGTCTGCTATGTGGTTGCAGGGGATCAAACCTATTTTCTACTGCTTGGCCAAGCAGGGAGCTCGGATGGAAATGGAGTATCTTGGACTCAAACCAGTAACTACATGGGATGTTGCCACCATAGGTAAAGGCTTAATGTATTATGCCATGGCACCAGCCCCAACAAATTTCTAAAATTTGATCTGATAATGCACCATGCCTTCAGAGTGTTTGCCATAGATATAGGGAAATATGGGTAAACTTGTTCAGTGTCTTTCTCCTCATTTTTCCCACCCCATAATTAAGGCTTTCACAATCATTTAACAATATTCATTAGACAACTAGGTCTTCAGATGATCAAAGGCAAGTGTTCTAGCCCCGTAGGAGTACTTGAGAATAATTGGAATAGATGCTCTCTCAAGAGAATTATATTAGAAGTATTTTTGATAGTGTGAGAATTTATTGATTTTTTTTCCCTTGGGCTTTCTTCCCTATTTCTCTTACATTAAATTGTGTGTATCCCTACTTACTTGTGTCCTGTTTTAAAGATGAAATGAGGAAGTGCTACCTTACCTGGACCACTGACCATATGTTTGCTATTCTTGGCTCTTGATGAATAAAGCATTGAAAACCATATGGGGGAAAAAATCTCTCCTCGTTAATTTCAGCATAAGGGTACTGTTCACAAAAGTGTTAATAGCATACGAGGCAGAGTTTCCCTTGGTATCTCCTGTTCTTGTTCTAGCATTTTCCACTCACCAAAATTCAAACTACTTTTTTTGCTCCTCTCCCTTAAATATTCATATTTTTAAAAATAAGTTCTAAGACACAATACAATCTGCTAGAAATTCCTGCATGTAGCTTTTTCTGAATCTGGGTTTTGTTTGTTTTGATCAGTGAAACTGCTATCTAGTGTTATTTCATGTAATTATTCAGCAACTAAGTGTAGAACAGCCAGCATTCTGCAAAGAAAAGGGAGCATAAAATCTTTCAAGATATGGGGGAATTAAGATAAGCAGGACAAAGAGGGGCCATTTTTAAGATTATGTATTTATGTCCTCAAACACCATAAGCACTATATATAATAGTTGGTCATTAGAGGTCTTTCTCCTAGGAGCCAACCTTATAATATAAATCACAAGGAAAGGAATCCTTTAAGTGAATCCTATATTTTATTATTACACAAGTACATCATTCTTTATCTTTTCTTCTTTGTTCCTCCCTCCCATATTCCAAGCTTCGAAAGATAAATAATTGCAGGTTTAATACTATTGACAGAAGTCTTTCTGTTGTGTAAACCTGCTTTCTCTACAAATGTATCACAGCCATAGGGGACAGAGAGAGCAAGATTGAAGATTCATTACTATATCCCCGTAAGCAAAGAGCAAATGAATCTCATGCCTGTCTCTTAGAATACTTGAAAAGACTCATTCAACCAGCTGTTTACATGCCTTTTGGGTGGAACAATCAGAACTGGAAATGAATAATCTCACATTAAAATATAAGGAAAATATGAATCCACTGTACATGTGTGTATTGTAAAATAATATTGTATGCAATGGCAGATATACTGCAAAATCTTTGCTGGATTTAGATTGCTGTACAATTAGGTATCAGTTCCTTTTGGAATATTGCATTTTGTTTTCAGAGTGAATTTTATAGTTATAAAAATCATGGGGGATTTTTATTTTGGATGACACTTCTATTGGATCTTTGTTTCTTAATCCAATGTTAGTGAAAGATGGAAGCTACAGAAACTGACTTATTTATTCTTTTCCAAGCTACTTGCAGTTAGACTACATTCAGGCATATTTTTGTGCTTCATCTTTATTTTGGAATGGGAAATACTACATTTGAAAGGACATAAGAACTGCCATCTGGTCCTGGTGATTTTTCTACATCTCGTTTATCTATTAAGTGTAGAACATCTTGTACATTAACCAGTATTTGATCACATAATTCTCATCTGTTTGTCTTGCCTGATTCCAAAGACATTTAGCAAATGAGAATCTCTAGAACGTCTTCCTTAAAAATGTGGAAATAGAATTAATTTAATATCCCTGTGTATCATGTTCCTTCATAAAAAAAAAGAGCCGTGAAATTGATGTCTCTCTGCTGTGTTCTTTGATAATGCAGCACACGGTTTGTCCTCTGTTTATTGTTTAGGTCCACTGTACTAGCCTCTTGCTTACCTTGCTTTTTTTTTGACAGATATTGTCAATGAGGAACTAATATACACTTTTGTAATTAAGAAATTGCATTTTGTTCAATACACAGAAAAAAACTGAATAGATTATTGGATAATAGCATCGTGTATAATGTTATTTTTATTTTTTTCTAGTTATATGAAGTTATCCTATATCGCCCTTTTACATATGGGAAGTGCTGTGAGATAAATGTTATATTGTATGGAAGGAGAATATAACCTTCTAATGGCAATAATTAAAGGAAAACTAAGCGATTCTTTTCATGAATAAATACTTTCGTTGCAAACACTTAAATGAATATAAAATTTTTTCATGAATAGAATTTAATTTGAATTTAAAAGTAAGAAGTACAACAGAGAAGCATGAAAAATTAAGAAAAAAATTACTTGCTTTTATGTGATTTTTTTTTTCTTTCCAAAGAACAGTATTTAGATACTGGGCAGCCATGACAGTATGGAGAATCTGGGATGGCTTCCTGAGAAAGCGGTTTTGGATTTTCTAACACTAAGTCAGAGAGTTCAAACGTACGTAACAGTAGCTTGATGGCCCTGAAGCATACGAGAACTTGTTCCTCTTCTGAAAAAAATTTTAAAAGCCAAATAGTTAAATCATGATGAAGTGGTCCAAAATAAAAAATATTTGCCATTGTGAATTGTTTCAGAGCTTATCTTTAAGAGAGATATGGTGCTATGAAAAAATTTAAACTGCATTTACTATGCAAATAAGACACCTAACCCTATTAGATCATTTCAGGGGTTTGTTTAAAACCAAACAATTCACAGAGCAGAACCAATGGCAGGTACATTTGTGTTTCACAGGCAGCTACAGAGATATAGCAAGGTCAGATACCAGTTATCAGGAGGAACCCTAATCATGGGCCTATTGGGGCCTTTAAGCTGCAAAATGAGGGGAGCTCTACATGACCATAGGCAGGAAAAAAAACTATAAGTATTATGAGACAGAAACTGAGCTCAAGTGCTTGCTTGCAAGCATTTATGGTTTAAGGCAGTCCCAGCTTCTCCTGTGACCTGAAATAACTCAGAAGAATTCTACTCCTGTAGGGAATGTGCAGGCACAGGCCGCTCCTTTGCTATGAGAACAGCCTAAGGCTGTGGTCGGCCAGGTTTGATTGCCTTAAACACAGGACCCTAAACTAGAGATCTTAACCAATTTCATGAAGCTTTGAAGAAGACTCTGGGACTCTGAAAATTTGACTTTTTTCACTCAGCAATGACACACCTAACGTTCTGCATTAAAAGGATTACTCTGGGTATAGATTGAAGTAGGTAAGATTGAACAAGGGACACATGTCCATGGCAATCACCAGGCAAAAATTTGGAGGATTTTGAATTAGTGGTGAAATGAAGACATGTAAATGGGATTTACAGATTCATTTAAAAATGAAATTGGCCAGATTTTATAATGAACTTGTTATGAGAACTTGGGAAAAGAGGAGATATGAGGTTGCCTTCAGGATTTCTAGCTTGGCCTGTGGAATTGTACCATAAAATTCAAAATAATAATAATAATAATAATATTACTAGCTTAAATTAAATGTGCGATATTACCTTCCTCTGAGAGAAGGAATATGTGGAAATACCCTGAAGTTGATAATAATGGTCATGAACTTAGGTTTGCATATGTGGGAAAATGGCTGATTAAGTAAAATAAAGTTCATATAAGAGATCTCTTCTACTTACTGCAGGCATTATGGAATGAGGCTGTTGGTATGATAAAGAAGAAAAAATGATCAGCCTTCTACCTTTGGTTTACATAGTGAGGGAAAAATGAAGAGTGGAAAAACTAAGTCTCTTGTTCACAACATTGTTGCATTAGTGTGTTACTAGTTCCTCTTGAATTGTGGAAAGTGATTACCTTCAGACCTACATTGTTGTGTATCAATTTTGAGTATGTCAGTATGGAAAGCAATCTAGGTATCCATGGCAACTTTTAGGTGAAGTATGGATTTAAGACAAGAGCAGCTATCATAAGCTAGTCACTTCATTGGAGGAATTGTATTTTTGCCTCAGCTATCAATCCTTTTCCTTTGCCCAAAAATAGGATTCCATGTGTTGGGAGTCTGTCTTTCTCCTTGTATACCATCATCACTTATCCATTTACCCAAGTAGAAGAGCTGATCTATTTGTAGGAAATGGTTCATCCTGTATAAAACATGTTTTTTTTTTTTTTTTGGTACAAAGTGTTTTAAACAATCTCTGTAAATTCTCAGAGACCCAGTGTATGTTCTCCAAAGTGTGTGTGTATATCTGTGTATGTATGTATGTATGTATGTATGTATGTATGCATGCACAAGAGGCTGTAGAAAACCATACTGAGTATGTATTACTATAATTTGTTACATAGATGAAAAGATTGCCCTTCTGTAACGTAATTTTCAGAATTTTAATACATCATTTCATTCTTTGATGATAATTTTTTCTAAGCTGTTTCAGTTTTAAGAGCACTTGATAGACATTCTGAGATATTTATTTTCTCTGTGCAGTCTTGATTGATTGTGATAAGATGGGTGTAGAAATGCAGATTTTGCTAACTCACTGGTGGATGTCAAAGTCCTTTTGCATATGTACATCATTGGTATGTCTCTTGCATTTAATAAAGATTAAATTTTAGTGAAGAAACACTCTACTTATGTAACAACATTTAATTATAAGCATACTCATTTCTTGGAAAAAATGTATTACATTTTTGTTTAAGCATGTTACAATTATAGAAAGATCATCACTTGAAGGAATCTTCAAGTTATTATATATCAAATTAAAAAAAACCAAAAAGTCTATCAGAGGAAATATTTTACATAGTATATCTTTTCTGTTTTTTAGTATCTTTCTGTGAGGAATGAAATAGTACTAGAATATGTTGTCAGTGATATTGGCTGTGGTTTATACCCACCACAGCCAATACACAGAAAGTTAGGGAAGATCAGGAAGAACCTTCGTTCTTCTATGGTGTTTAGCCACTTGCTTGGTTCAGCAGAACAGGTCTTAACTGGCAGAAGCTCCCTGAGTATCTTCGTTAACGATGCTCTTGCCTTCCAAAATCCAGTAGGCAGCAGGTGAACTTCAAAGTAAAGATAGTTTTAGCAACCTGAAGTCTTCAATTTTGACAGAAGATTCAGTGAGAACTCTTTAAGTTTCACTGGCTGAATCCCAGTCTTTAATAACAGAGAGTAAGTAGGAAAAAAATTGCAAGTGTCTTTCACATATAGTGATTTTTGTTTTTTACTTTACTGTGGTTGCATCCAAAGAGAATTAGTTTTGATTTTGATATTGAAAGTTGTATATTTTGGCAATTAAAATGGTGCATTTTAAGACTTGTCAATGATTTGATATGTGGGATTATAGATGTCTATGCATCAGGTTCATTGAGGACATGAGCTGTAAGAAGGAGGTATTTGGACAAAGTTCACAAAAAGATATATATGAATTGTATGTTTTTGAGAATCAAAATTATCTTTTAGATTCTGTTTTCTACAAACTTTTTGAAGTAGCAGAGTAAATTACTGTCTCCTGACTAACTATTCAAGCCTTGCACATTCTAGGTAAGTGAAAAAACATTCAAAGATAAATCAGTGCTCTTAAACCAATGAAATGAAAGCTGAGCACTAGAGCAGCATTATCTCCACTGTGATAAAAGAAAACAAAATCATTAGGCTCAGATGAATATTTTAGATTATATGTGGTGAATCTACTTGAAATTCACGAAGTTCTATACTGTATCAAAGATTCCATCATCAAGCAGATCAAATCACCTTCCACACATAAACATTCATGTTACACCTCTCTCATTAGGATGTCGACACATTCATTATGCTGATTAAATAGGCATACTATAGTGGAGACCAGTTATATACATTACGATATTGTGAATATTTAAATAGCATTCTAAAGAGTAGTATCATTTTTTAAGACTTATTATTATTATTTTTTATTGACAAGTCATATTTCCAGAGAGATCTTCCATCTGCCAGTTCACTCCCCAAGTGGCTGCAATGGCTGGTTCCGAGCTGATCTGAATCCAGGTGCAAGGAGCTTCTTCCAGGTCTCCCACGAGGGTGTAGAGTCCTAAGGCTTGCGTCCTAGCCCAGAAACAAAGAGCTGGAAGGGAGCTGAGCAGCTGGGACAGGAACCAGCACATATATGGAATCCTGGCACTTGCAAGGCAAGAATTTAGCCACAAGGTCAATCGCACAGGGCTGGGAAAGAATAACATTTGGCGCCCAGAGCAATAACCTAGTGCCTAAATCCTTGCCTTTCATTGCCAAGATTCCATACAGGCATTAATTCATTTCCCATCTAGCTCCCTGCTTCTGGCCTGGAAAAGCCAATAGAAAATGGTTCAAAGTTTTGGGACTCTGCAACCTCATGGGAAACCTGGAAGATGTCCCTGGCTCCTGGCTTATGATCAGCCCAGCTCTGGCCTCTGCAGTCTCTTGGGGAATGAACCAGCAGATGGAAGATCTACTCTCTCTGTTTCTCTTTCTCTATATACATTTGCTTTTCCAATAAAAATAAATCTTTAAGGAAAAAAAGTATTATTTGGTTTTACTTAATTTACACAAATTCTATGATGAAGATCAGAGTAAGACCTTTTTAGATCAAGAATAGTCTCTTCCCTGCCCTGCTTTACGTCCTGTTTTACATTCTATTTTGTCAATTGTATAAGGAAAATCTCTGCAAGCAGTGAATAAGTCACAGGGATGTGATATCAGACTCTTTTAATTACTTCTGTTATCCCTATTTTTATTATTGCCTTAAAAGCTTTGTATTATTTTTATATGTGTACCCCTAATATTTGCCATACTGGTTTACTTTTTTAATCCACCTGAATTTTCAATTTTTGTTATACCTGCATTATGAGGACTAGCTATTTTGTAAGCAATCAAAATTTTAAGCTAAGTTAATCAAGAGCTAAGAAAAGGTGATCAGCTAGTTGTAAGAGGTAGAGTAGAAGGAAGAAGCAAAGATGTTCATGCTTCTTCCTTCTCATTTAGGTGGCTGGATGTGACATTCAGTAAAATGGGGAAGAGAGTAGAGAAAGAAGATGGGGAAATAAGAGATAATTTAGCTTTGGTTTTAAGACATGCTGACATTATAGTGCCTAGGCTACATCCAAGCAAAGATAGCTGGTAGTATGGGGTTCAAAGTCAGAGAACTGGTCTATCTAGAAAGCTGGGTATATATTGAGTCCTTTCTCTATGTGCCAAGAATTGTTTAGGTATTAGAAAGCCATACAAAAACTCATAAGCAGTCACATAAGTACAGATGGTGAGTGCTATGGTGAACAAATTCTGGTTATGGAATAGAAGGTCACAATGAATGCTTTTTGAGGTTATGAGATAGCTTTAGATAAACCGATATTCAGTACACACTTCTTTTAAGAAGATGGGTGAGTTCTTTGCTTATAAAACAGACAGCTTAGGGGTTTGGAATCCAAATAATACAAATAAACATTTGAATAAATAAAAAAGACTGCAAGTGCCTTGAGACATAGTGCTGTGAAGATAGAACAACATAAGCAATTTATATGTAATGTCTGCTCTCTAACAAGCTAGTTAGTGGATTTCACACATGACTGTGAAAAAAAAACAGAAACAAACAAAAGCAAAAATACCCTTAGATAGGTGTGGTCATGATAATGTTAAAGAAACATCTTTATCATGAAAAAACTATACATGGATTTCAAACTGTTTTGCACCAAAGTAAACTGACATTTTTATTGCATTTTCTATGCAATGTTGAAAGTACCTTTCCTACAATATTAGAAACCTTCATTCCTATACATTTCTGTGAGTTCTATGGAACCATAAAAAATTTTCTCAGATATCCTCCCCAAAGCTTTCTGCTTCTGTCTTACTGCCCTTCTACTATGTTTGTTCCCTTTCTTCCCCTTCTCTCTTCCTCATGTTAAAATTTCTTTCTCTGCTTATTCCTTTTCAAGATGAAAATTCCTTGTCATGTTTTCCAGATCTTCCCTTCAAGTACAAGTCTTGGCTTCACTTTACATTTTTTGTTGTTGATGCTTTGTGATCATCTTGCCTTACTTCGGCCTCCCATAACCTAGCCAATGCTCTAGTGTGTCTTTTCTGTTTTCCCCCAGAAATGTAAAAATTGCCCAAGATAATTCAAGTGAGATGTGTCGTCTACACTTGAGTTCATTTATCCTCAGAGGTCTGATGGATTTAACATATCCAAATAGAACATGGCAATATTTAGTTAATGAGAATTATGCAGTTACAGTCTTTAACACCTTGCTTTACTTTATTTCCTTTACTGGGATCATATACAGATCCATTTTTTTTCTCCTAGCCATTAGTAAGAAATCCTTAGTAAATTCCATCTTCTCTTCAAGTGCCACATTAAGAAATAAAACCAGACTATCTTTGTTGGAAACACATAAGGAAAGTTAGGTCCCAACCTGTTTCTCTCTTGAAAGAGTAGAAGATAATTATTTACTGTTCACTAAATGCTTAGAGGGTAATACAAGATGGTGGAATATGATGAGGTTTCATCTAACTCCATGGAGGATGGCCTGCATTTGGAAATCTTACAACATCTGCTGGTGTAGATGTGGGAAGAAAGGTACTCTCTTTAACAGTTTGTGGGAGTGTAGGCTAGTACAACCACTATGGAAGTCAGTATGGAGAGAGCTAAGAAAAATTAGAATTAATCTACTTTATGACCCAGCTATCTTACTGCCAGAATATATTGAAAGAAAATGAAACCTACATATGAGAAAGTGACATGCAATCCTGTTAGAGCACAATCTACAATAGTGAGGACATGAAAATAATCTAGATATCCACCAATAGATGAATGGATAAAGAAACCATGGTACATCTATCTACTCTATTGTCACTAAAAAGAATCAAATTCTACCATTTGCTGCAAAATGGTCCCAACTAGAGACCATTATGCACAGTGAAATAAATCAATCCCAAAAGGGCAAATTGCATATGTTTTCTCTGAAGTAAGGCAACATTCATGCAAAATACTAGGTCAATAGATAAATATCTGTTTATCTATTTTTATTTATTATTTATTAACTATTAATGAAGGGAAGCATAGTGGTAAATGAAGATACCTTGCAGTGTGCATCTGTACTCCTGAATTAAAGGAGGACTGCATTCAAGCTGTTAAATATATCTTCACAGTAGGCTACTAAACTTTACAATGCCATGATATACTTAAGATAGCATAATTTTGTACTTGTGATTGTTGCTGTAGGAATATAAAATATAGTAATATGAGGAAAACATTTGGGGGTATATTTTTATATATGTGTGTACATTTACATATGAAATGAACAAAATAGTTAATACATCATTTAGCAGTTCTGTAAATTACCACATATCTTGCTCTCTGACTCATGTAACCTGAATGAAGAATTTATTCTGCCTTTTTACCCGTGGACATTGTCAGGATTTTATCCAGTTTGTGCAAAGTGACTGGGAAGGCCTCCATACGACAGTGGAACAACACACAAGAAAGCTTCAATTTTCTTTGTAAGATTCACATTTTGGCATTGAGGCATAAGACATGTTAAGATTTATGAGTTCCAAGGAATGGACAACAGAATGAGAAAGATATAGTTTTCGAAAAGAAATGAAATTCCTGACTGGCTGAGTCAATTTTCATTCAAGGAAAATGACAAGAGCTAATTTATTGAGGAAGTCTCCAGAAATAAGCATGTCCATGTTACCCTTTTCATAGAAATTCTTCTTTTATTCTTGCTACTAAGACCTAAAATTAATTAGCCATTATCATGTATTAACAAGTAGCAAGAGTAAATTCAAGTGAGCCACGCCATATACCGAGAGAAAATAAATTCCAAGGATTGATTAATAAAAAATATTTTCAGGCTAACTATCAAATGCTTATCTTCATCTCAGTTGATGCTCCATTGGGATTAATTTAATAGGAAATGCAGGAGATAAATAGATACAATCCTTAAAGTACTGATTACAGTAATACAGTCTCTGTAATGACTCTGTGGTGGTTGGCTTCTTTTTTCAAATGAATAAATTCTAAGATGTATTTAGTTGTTTTACTAAAATGATGTACTATTATAATAATTAGGATTAAGATTAAAATATGGTGAAATTCTTCACTTTTTCTCCAAATGAATTTGTTGAATCAAAACTGGCTAGACATCAAGTGAAGGTGACTGTAGGAAAAAAAAAATATTTTGCGTATTTGTAGTTTCCACTTAATTTATATGCATATGTGTGTGTCTACATATATGTATATAATTGTTCTATTGTTGGTACTGTTTTTTTGCAATAAATGTCAGTTTCGCTAACCAGTAATGTAGAACTCCACCTACTTTCCAATACATAGTTAATTCTAAATATTATTCTGTCTTTACATTTCAAATAAGATGAAAATAAGTTTTTCAGAAAGTTCAAATAGAAGGTAGATTTTTTTAAATGGTGCTTTGTATGTATAAAATAAAGAAAAATGAAACACTAAGAAAGTGTTTATTTAATCTCTGCTGCTCTGCATCCTGCTCTGCTCTGCTAGAAGAGAAAGCCAGGGCTCCAGAGAGATTTTCACTCTCTTCGCACAAACTCTTGCTGAGCATATAAGGGTTCCTTTCCTGCTCTCTCTCTCTCTCTCTATCTCTCTCTCTCTCTCTCTCTCTCTCTCTCTCTCTCGTGTTGCTTGTTCCTTCCTGCCCTCCCTGACCCCCACCAGGAGATTGCATTTGATTTGTCTCTGTGCCTATACATCTGCTCAGATGGGAAAATCCTTGAATTTGGGAAAAGAGGTAATGATGGAAGATAATGAGGAATTTGAAATAAAATCACTCATGGAGTTTCCTGTGTCCTGAAAAGAGACAGAACACAGGAGAGATGGAGATAGGTCAGGAGTTAGCTTTAGTTAAGATGTGAGGCCCTAGAATCTCTGGAGATAGGATGGCAACTCCATTTCCATTATGTTTGTAAAGCAGCTTCCGTGTCTGTTTTCCAGAGCCTGTTTAATGTGTCCTTGGCAGGGATGCTGATGTCAGCAACAGTCTCTGCATTACCAATAGGCGATGCATAAAGCCTGGATCAGGATTAAATGGAGGGCTTGCCTGCTAAAGAAGATGAGGCACAAGGACCAGATGCACATTCCCTGATAAGAATGAGTGGCTCTCTGTGTTTAAGCAGAGAAAGTTAATGAAGGATTTTAAATTCAAGTAACTCCAAAGTGAAATGATGATGTTATTTACAGCAGTAGGGTATTTGTTTAGATGAAGTTGTGTGTGAGTGAAAGCCCAGATAGCCCTGTGATGAAGAGCTGTCCATGTTACGGAAAAAAGCAATAGGAAGCATATAGTGGCAGATTATAGGGTCACATGGGTAACTAGTGGAGCACCTTGTTTAGAATTCAACGGCTCTTCCTTTTCCACTGCCCTCCTCATCCATTTCTTCCTGCGTGGTTTTTTTCTACATTTATTTCAGTAAGTCTTGTACCTGATATCTCTTTATCACTTCCTCCTGCAGTGCCAACCTTTCATAATCCATCTGCAACCCTAAGCCTGTCTCATCTTTCAGAAAGCTAAGGACTTCTCTCAACTGTTTGGGTTTATCAATCTGACTCCCTACAGCATCTATGAAGGATTGTTCTCCGACAAACTGACCCTACAGCATCATGAGGAACTCGCATTCAGAGTCAAATTTGTTTTAAAAACAGGAGAAGAGCCCTTTCTCTTTTATTCTTCCTTGCTCTCTCCATCCCTCCCTTCCTCTCGCCTCCCCCCTCCTTCCTTCTATTCTCTCTCTCTCTCTGTCTCTCTCTTCTTTGGCTGTTTATTGTTTCATTCTACTTTTTGTTACAGGGTTTGAAAATGGATAAGGCATGAAAGGGTTAGTTATTGGGGCAACTGTAACTTACATAGGAACCTTATCACAGTCTACTATAAGGACAATTTCAAAACTTTGAGTTACTGATGGCAATTTGTGCAGAGAAGGAAAGCAAAGAAGACAAAAGATCAAAGGGGACACCTGGAATAGCAGTGACAGAGCCAGGGGAAAAAAGGAAATGCAGTTAATATATTTGGAATGTTCAGAATGCTCAATCTGCTTTTTCTCAGAAGAGAACAGAGTGCACAAGGCATACCTGTACTCAGCATCTCAGCTGTTTTAACAGCCATAACAATATGGAGGTGCATGTCTTTTTAGGGAATGAGTCCCTCACCTATCTTGTGCAGCCAGCCACAATGTCTCTCTCTTTTTTTAAAAAAGATTTTATTATTATTGGAAAGCCGGATATACACAGAGGAGGAGAGACAGAGAGGAAGATCCTCCATCCGATGATTCACTCCCCAAGTGAGCCACAACGGGCCGGTGCGCGCCGATCCGAAGCCAGGAACCCGGAACCTCTTCCAGGTCTCCCACGCGGGTGCAGGGTCCCAAAGCTTTGGGCCGTCCTCGACTGCTTTCCCAGGCCACAAGCAGGGAGCTGGATGGGAAGTGGAGCTGCCGGGATTAGAACCAGTGCCCATATGGTATCCCGGGGCTTTCAAGGCGAGGACTTTTAGCCGCTAGGCCACGGCGCCGGGCCCACACAATGTCTCTTAAGTGAGTGAATCGTGCAGGAAACAGGGCAAACCTGAAATGTCTTTGTTATCGCCTGTCATTGGGAGGGCACCATAGTCCAAGTAGACTTGGAGAAATCTTTTGGAGGCGTATTGTTCTGAAGAATACCATTCACTTCTGTCAGGAACCTCACAGACTGGGTGTAGAAGGAGATGTGGAGAGGTCCAGCATGATTGAGCCTTTTATTGGATTGATAGGCTATTTGCTAGGCCCTGCTGATTTAAAAGCAAACAACATCTCCCCACTTGCACAGGTAATGGAGCTGTTAGGGCAGCTATTTAGGAATGAAAAAGAGCCAGAGTCATCAGACCCCATACAATGGGTTAATCTAGTTACTAGGTAAAACAGAAGTGCCCTTCCTCCTACCCAGGCTCCCAGTACTGCTTTCCCTTGATGCCACAGTGAGCTAATGAAGTCAAGGTGCATAAATTTCAAGAGAAGCACAAGAGGAAGAGGCAGAGAAATGCAATAAGAATGGGAGCTGCAATAAAATAGAGGAATAAGCAAAGTGAGCACATAAAGGGGAAACATTTGAAGAAAGTGTAAGATTTTAACTGGCAATTATCATGTGAGAGGCAATAAAGATAAAAAGTAGGGTTTAAAGGAAAGGAGAGGGTGTATCAAATTGAACTGATGGCCTAAGCTCAGCCTTGCTGCTATTCATGACCTGAACTGTGTAATTTGTTCTTTGCAACATGGAGAATCCAGGGAGTCACCTGTTTCTCAACAAATTTGTCACACATGGGCATCCATCACAGATTTATGCACAATGGTTCTTTTTGAGAAGCTTTAAAAGGAGAAAGGTGGATTTCACTCACCAAGCAAGATTCTAAAAGTGTCAGAAGGAAAATTAGCATCTGTTGATGGATTTAGGAAGGAAGAAACTTCAGGAGTTTACCCTGGAGGCCATTCAACAGCTTAAGATGCATTTACCTACTCATTTCCCTATGTTTGAGGGGTCTCCATTGAAGGACAAATATTAGAGCAGAGAACACAGGGCTGGGAGGCTTATTTATTCAGCAGCAGGTGGCCATGGACTGACATTGAGTCTTGAGTAAAATGCAGCTTTACTGCCCTCTAGTCCCCATCAGCAATGAGGGCACATCTCTATATTTGTTAAAACAGCCTGGTGCTGCCCAGTCTTTCCCTATAGTATATATCGTGGCTGTCTTGTTGAACGATGTCCTGTTTTACACTGTCTCTGGAGGATGTACAAAGACCAAGAGAGAAAGGAAAGACGACAAGGTGGTGGGAAGTGATTTAAAAGGAAGAGCTAATGAGATACTCTGTGTGGACCACAAGCCTCAAATTGCCCTTTTCTATCTTATGTCACCTTCTTTCTTTGCCTCCATTTTCCTGTGTCTTTCTTATTTTTTCCCCTGTTGTTCTGAATTCAGAAGCATTAATGCTTATTTAATCTCTTTGCAGCACAGCTGTGTGGGACACGGTAAAATGTCTGATGGGCCTCTGACTTCTAGAAGCTTAAGTCCTGCTGCTGAAACAAAGCTCATATAGATGGCCAATTTGAAAAATAATAGTCTGATGCTAAGAAGGATGAGGGACATAGAAAGCAAAATGTGCAGCTGTACATTTCAGGCTGCAAACTGTGAATACAGTGGCCAACATTCCTAAATTGCTAAGTGGCTTTGGGCCAAGGTTTAAATCCCTTTCACTTATCCCGTGAAGGACCACTCAGACTTTAATGTGTCAGCAAAAAATGAGTGAGATTGGCATATATCCTCCCAAACATATCATCGTGGCTAAACAGAGCTTTGGAAATCACATTGAGCCAGGAAGTGCATATGTCCGAGCAATGGATACTTGTGCATTTGTAAAAAGGGAAGTCTCTGCATTTCTTTTTTGTTTCCTCTGTTTTCTATACATTTAAATGATACATATCAATACCTTCTACCATGAGCAGCTAAAGAACAAACATTAACACATATGTGCATATGAGTGCACTTGCACACACAATAGAATGCTCTCTTCCTCTCTACTCATTTAGCCTGTAGGTTCTTTTCGCCCACATATTCAGAGTAGTATTGCCTCGGATTTATAGACTAGAATACCAGAAGAAAGGAAAGGAAATTACTTTTGTCGTTATACCAAAGGCAAGTGGATTTTCACTCTTGTTTCTAGCTTTGTCTATAAAGAATACAAGAGCAGAGTTAGACATGTTAGGTGTTGATATCTACCCTATACCATTGAATTTTGTCTTAACTCTTCTCCAAAAATGGACTGAATAAGGACAAGGACAAGGCATCCTTTGTTAGTGAATGCGGGCTTAGAGAAGAGAGATTGTTTTCCAAGGATTCCCTAAATATGACTCTGTTTTTAATGACAAATGTAACTAGATTGACAACTTTGCGAAAGTGGCCTAAATCTTGTAACATAATGTACAAATATGAAGGTACATCAAAAAGTATGTGGAAAAATAAATCTGAAAAAATTATCTTGCTAAAAATATTTTAACAATGCATGAATTTTTTTCATGATATGCATTTCTCATGCAGATGTCTCATATAAAATGAAAACTGTAAATCATAAACATTCTGTCCTTTCAATTTTGTCAGTATGGATGATCATATTTATTGGTATAGCTGAATGATCATTTCAATTGGCTGAATATACTCTGGTTGTTGACATCACATGTTATATATTATGCATCCATCTGTGGAATCAGAAATTTAATGAAATTATCCGAAGAAATTCATTTTTTCCTATGCCCCAATTAGAATTCTGAGTTATTTCAAATGAGGAACAGTTGAAAACTCATATTTTCTCAAGTTATTAGCTATCCCTGTGACTGTGTGACTCATGAATTTGACCATTCCAAAGGTACCTCTTGTAGGCCATCTTTGGAACCAGATTATTTTTCTAAGAAGTGTGTTTAAAACCAATAATATCCCTAGAGGATTTAGTTTCTTTAGATATATAGCAACTATGAAGAAATTTGATGAAGAGATGATGATTTTTTTTTCTCAAAATTTGTTCTTGTTCATGCACTCTATCAAACCCAACCTATGCAATACATCCATCAAACTTGGCCTACAGTACAAAGCATATCCTTGTTGTTACTCTAAGAAAGATCTTATTTTTTTATAAATGATCTACAGTTCAAGAGAGGCATGCAGGTCAGAATTATCAGAATTGCACACAAAGTATGTAAGAAAAAAATGAATTGATTTTTTATGCGTAAGATCAGAAGTAGGTTGGGGGGATAAAAGGAAACAGAACTTTTAGGTCAAGAAAACTCAACCGTACCAAAAATATGTCAGCAAAATTCATTCACTCTTCTCTCTTTGTCCACAATATCTCTTTTACCAAAATCAACAAGATTTCATCTCTGGAAAATGGATTTAGTCTCCAAGTTAATCTCTCTGCCTCTTATCCAACTGACAAATTGATTTTAAGTTATTAGATTGAACCATATGAGATTGTCATTCCTTTCAGTTGAAAAGATCAAACATCTCCAATTTCATGTTTGAATTGGATCTTAATTTTCATACATTTCTTTCAAAGCTCTAGTATCTTCCGCTTACATCTTGTAAGTGAAGACAAAAGCAGAGATGTGGAACTCATGTAAATTTCTCCTTTTTGACAGATATTTGCTTCTCTTTCCCTTATCCAATAAAGATGTTTTCCAAAGCACCCTCTCTAGGTTACACAAATTCTGCCTCTGAAGTATCTGTCTTCCTTGATTGTCTTACAATGCTTCATACTTTCTAGCTACTGTGCAAGTGGCAAGTTGCTTTCCAATTTGTGTTCACACTTGATATTGAGCCAAAAACTCTATGAAAAATTCTACTTTATTAAAATTTCCCGTCGTACAATATTTTAGCAAATGCATAATTAACTCAATTGTGTTATATGTACTTAATTTGGTGTATCAGCCAATATAGCAGGAATATGACTGACTGAATGATATATGCACAAGTATAGTTTCAATGATATAGCAGTGTGTCAGTTGAAGGTTCCCTCTTTCTTAAAGATATTTGTGCATTTGAAAAGCAGACTTAGGAAAAGAGAGGGAGTGAAAGGGAGAAACCAGTCCATAATTGCTACAACTTCCAGGGCTGTGCCCATCTAAAGCCAGGAACGTAAAAGTCTTCATAAGGATGCAGGATCCCAAGCCCTTCAGCCCTTCAGGCACATCAGCAGGGAGACGAAATGGAACAAGTGGGACTCCAATAGGTGCCCAAGTGGGATGCTGGCACTGCAGGTGGCAGATTATCTGCAGTGCCAGAGTATCGACCCCTGGAGGTATTTTTTAATGCCTCACTAAACCTGAAGCACTTCCAAGATCAAAATACATTTTTATTTAAAAAATGAACCTGTCCATTCCTTAGTGCTTGCAATAGTTTTGAATCATCTAAACAGACTGCATTTAGTTAAATGAACCCTTTTCCAGTAGTTTATTTCTGTGTAGTAACCACAAAGTGCCAATCTAGACACTATAAGCAGCCTTTAAATAGCAACTTTTCTTCCAACTCTCTGGGACTGCAATTTGTGAATACATATTGCTCCAGTAAATACTGGTTATGGGTCATAAAAGAAAGAAAAATAGCACAACAGTAATCAGACTCTCTTTCCTAAACCTACATCTAGTGCTGATTGTTCCAAATCATTACCTACCAATCAGTCTGTTAGTAAAGTGGCTGGCTAAAGATGCCCACTAGACACACCACAAATGTACTACTAGTGGAGATGATGAAGCATTGTAAGGATAAGACCAAACATTTGTTGAATACTTAATACATACCAGGTGTCATTGGAAGCACTTCAATTGTTTATCTCATCAAATCCTCATAAATTCCTATGAGACCTGTTTATTTCTTCACTTGGGGAAATTGAGGCAGAGAAAACGGCTAAGTAGTTTGCCCAAGCTCAGTCATTACAAAGTGCTAGAGTCAGGTCTACATAGTAGAGATGGCATCTTCCTATAACATGTGTTTATTGATATTTTTATGGATCATTGAGTCCCAATACAAGCTTTATGGCTCACTTGATATGGTATAGCTATTGCCTGGCTGAGTTAGGACTACAATGTAGCTGTTTGCCTTATAAGTAACTCATAACTGTGCTCATGGAGCCATTTCAGGTTATAAATATGTGCTATGTATATGGAAGGTGTTCTTTGAGTATGGGCTTCCAGTGCCCTTTCAGGGATTAGAAAAAAAAAAACTGTCTACTACTGAGATTTCTCCAAATGTAACAAGATTTAGCCATGAAATGATTTCAATATATTTCATATTCCTGAGGAACTGGGAAATGTAAATATCTGTTTAAGGCCGACAGTGGTGAACAGGTATGGAAGTTGTGTGTATATATACACACATACATCACGCGGACACACACACATCTCACACACACACACAAAAAAACCAACAAAAGAATGAGAAATGTGCAAGGCTCAGCACAGAAGACATTAAAGGCCTGACCTTGGCTGCTGTTTTTGGTTATTATTGCATGCTACTTTATTGTGGATTCATTTAAAAAATTATTCCTAGACCATAACAATTGAACTGCTAACTGTCCCTTTGTATGTATTGCAAAAGAAGAGGTGAGATGGCCCTGCCAAGTGCCTCTGCCGAGCCCCATGTTCTCAGCTGAATGTTCCCTGATACTGAGATGGCAGGACATGCCATCATTGGTCTATTTGATACTCTCCCTTGCTTTCTTCCTATTGACTGCTCTGTTTTGCTTGCTTTTTTTCACTTCCTTGTGTCCAGTACTCACTAAAAGAACCTAATGATACCAGAGGTTAGGGTTATTACCATGGCTTTCTGAGTTTTGCATTCTCTTGCTAGTACGTGCTGTGGGATATATTTATACAAATGACCTTTGTTTTAAAGGATCTGTGTGATATGTTACCCCTGTGAAAGCAAACCTCCTGTTATGTGTAGGGCTGTTATCACACTTGGTACCTGGCAGTGCGCTGATATGCAGCAAGCTGAAGCAACAGCCTTGGGTAATGAAGCCAGGCTGACTATGATGACCAGTGCCCTAATGAGATTTCCTACAAGGAACACACATCCTGCATTTTGTTTTATTTCACTTTAATTGAAAGCTTAGGAAACACTTCATGCTTCATAAATGTTCTCTTATTTTCAAATCAATCTACTATATAGGAAAACTTAATAAACAAATAGATAATGGGCCTGCTGAGTTGTTCAGCATCTCTTATTCATATCTCATCAGCTCCACACCCTGTCTACAAATTTCCCTCTGCTTTTTGTTTTCATTTTTATTTTTTTCAATCTAATCTTCAGAAAGATAAGCTCTGCTGTGGAAATGGTGAAGGAGACAGAGCAACTTTCTTCTGAAATAGTCTGCATTTGACTGGTTTTTGAATTATGTATAATACCCCATGGTTAACACATTTACTTTCTAAATAAATAAATAGAGCAGCATTGTTTTCTCCCTTCTGTAGATTTAAAAAAAATATATCTTTAAGAAAGCAAGTAAGTATCTTGGAAAGATCTGCCTCCAGGCAAGTGTGTGATGTGTCAATTTGTTTTTTCCATTCAAATCCTAATGGACCAAGTTAGGTAGCCCATGAGTTATGACAAATAAAAAGACAAACTACCAGGTATCTCATGATCCTGCCATGGTTTTTGCTATGTTTAAATGCCCCACCTTGCAAAGCTTAATATCTATGACTAAAAGAAAACGGATTAAATGCTCAAAATGGGTCACTAGAGGGTGGACAGGCCTAAGTCAATGTGGTTTTTCCTAAGTAGGATTAATAAAAATAAATAATTACTTAAAATAATGATGATGAATATTTATATCCAATATATACAGGCCAGACCTAGAACATGGCAGAAACTTTTACAGTCACTGTTGCATTTTTTTTTAAGATTTATTCATTTTATTACAGCCAGATATACACAGAGCAGGAGAGACAGAGAGGAAGATCTTCCATCCGATGATTCACTCCCCAAGTGAGCCACAACGGGCCAGTGCGCGCCGATCCAAAGCCGGGAACCTGGAACCTCTTCCGGGTCTCCCACGCGGGTGCAGTGTCCCAATGCATTGGGCCGTCCTCAACTGCTTTCCCAGGCCACAAGCAGGGAGCTGGATAGGAAGTGGAGCTGCCGGGATTAGAACCGGCGCCCATATGGGATCCCGGTGCGTTCAAGGCGAGGACTTTAGCCGCTAGGCCACGCCGCCGGGCCCAACTGTTGCATTTTTTAAAATGAATAAATTAGTAGTTTTATTTCTGACAAACCCCAACAAGTAGTAGATGATTTTCATTGCTGCTTCTACTCCTGTACACACAGCTTATGGAGCTGAATGAATCAGGGTTTCACTAACTTGCCAACTTCTGGGAACCGCACACAAAACACCAAAACATTCTAGAGGCACAGAATTTTGAAATACTTCTCTCACAAAACAAAATCAAAGTCAGGGAGAAAAAAAGAAATTAACAACACCAAGAAGTTAAATAACATGCTATTAAATGATTAACGTGTAGCTGAAGAAATGAAAATCAAGAACTTTCTTGAAGAAAATGATGCCACCGCATGATCTATGAGTCATTGAATGATTTAATCAGAAGAAAGTGTTTTGAACATATGAAACCAACAGAAAAAAACAACAAAACCCATGCAATATAGTTTCTGCTGATCTTTGTTGGTAAAGTGTTTCTCCTCCAGACAATAAACAGATGAGTTTTGTTTTTTAATCCAGTCTATTAATCTATGACGCTTGATTGAGCTTAAGCCATTTACATTCAGAGTTTAATATGTATGCGTTTATTTTGTTTTGTGGCTCTTCATTTAAGGGGATGTACAGTAGCTGTGCAATGGAGACTGTCATATCTAGTAACATGTCATTTAACCTCATGGCATTGTAAATTTCTATTTTTCTTTCTATTGTTGATTTTGTATTATGACTTTTCATTTAAGGGGAGGTACAGTAGCTGTGAAATGGAGACTAACATCCAGATGTGAAGATGCAGTGTAGTATGCATTTCTGCTTCCAGACAAAGATGGACTTACAATGAAATTGTTTACTATGTCTTGACAATAGGATGCTGGACTCTCTGCCATTGTCCATGCCCACAATGATGGACATATGACTGTGTATAAAGAACTATATGTTAGTAATGATATAGAGGAACTAAGTGGGGGGGGGGAGGGAATTGGGGAGGAGATAGGGGAATATGGAGGTGTATCATAAAATGATAATAATAAAATATTAAAAAGAAGAAATACTGCTCTCAACTGTCTACTGGACATAACAGGACCCTGGGTTTTATATATAATAATCCAAAGCCAGGGCCTCACTTTTTAGAATCCCGTGTTGTATGTCTCTGTTTCTTAAACTGGCTGAGATCTGACATTTTCAACATTCATAAAAAAAAGAAGAAAGTCAAAAGTACAGTAACAGGAGAAACAAATGGAAAAAATGAAGACCAATGTGTAATATTCATCACTTCCAATACTTGCTGGGAATTGATGTTACCGTGTTTAAGCCATATGATTTTTTCTTTTATTGTTATTATCATTTTATGATACATTTCCGTATGCCCTGGGATTTTCCTTATCCCCTCCCCCCACAACTGAGTTCCCCTATATTAGTATTATAGTATGGTTCTTCATAAACAGTCATGGGTCCATCAATGTGGGCTTGAACAATGACAGAGTCCAGCATCCTATTGTCAAGATATAGTTAACAGTTTCACTGGGAGACCATTTTTGATCTGGAAGTAGAGATGCATACTGCATTGTATCCTCACATATGGATATGACAGTCTCCATTACATGGTTACTATACATCCCCTTAAATGAAAATCCGTAATACAAAATCAACAACAGGCAGAAAAATAGAAATTTATAATGCCATGAAATTAAATAGCATAGATTTTGAGACCTAATATCATGGATTGTGTAGAACAATGTACCATACACATGGTGTCAAGGTTGATAGGCAGAAAAATCTTGAGTCAGAGAGTATGATAAATATAAGAAAAAGGTAGTCTGAAAACAAAATCAGTTGCTGAGTATTAAAAAATGACACAGCAGACGTTCTGGGTTTCCAACATCAATGTCAAAAAATGACAGACATTAATTTCCCGTTTTACTATAAAAATAACTTTCTATTGTATCTTAATCGGGAAGAACTTAATACTGAGAGTAAGCCAACCACCAAATGTGCTGCCAATACCTCGAGTGCCAATATTTGCTTCTTTAGGCCAGCATGGAAAATGCCAAAAAAAAAAAAATGAGACTATTACCACATTGCTGGGATGATTGGGTCTTCATGAAGGCTGGAGAATAGAATTATAGTTAGACCATCCATAGTTCATGGTTTACATTTGTAACTTATTTCTGTAGGAAAATATATGGAATTTGATAACACAAAGATAGATATATTACACTTACCTCTGCTATAGTGTACTGTCTCTGTTCTCTTTTTACATAAGAGTAAGGTAAGAGAAAGAAACAAGAGGAAATGATAAGTTTGTGCCCTGATTTTTTATGTGCATTTCATAAGTGTTTTTTCATCCACAAGAAAACTCCATGGTCCTATTTGATGATGCACATTTGGAAATAAGTTGTTAGATTATATATTTTTGGCTTAATGTGTAAAAGAATAAAAGAATTGCAACACATATAAAAAAAGAAGAATTCTTGATGGAGTCATGGATAAATATAGTTCTGGCAAAAAGGACCAATGAAATGAGCTGAAGAGGGGGGTACAAAACATAGGAATGAATACAGTGAAAGTTATTAAATGTGTGTGTTGATGTCTAACATATGTGTAAAGAGAGATGGAAAGTTAAGTGTTGTCTAGACCTGAGTACATTTGTTGGATGTGTCTGTACCAGCCCGCCTCATCACAATAAGGGACTGGAGGGAAAATGAATGTGTTGGCAGTGAATGAGCTTTTATTTTTATTCCTACACTAATTAACTACGAAAGTGCTCTCAACCATGTATCAGCAGTCATAGGAAGGGTCTCACCAGGGAAAGATGCTTTGAAATTTCCCACAAAAGCCAAGCAAAAAAGTAGACTGTGAGGAACTTAAAGTAAATCTTCTCATTAATGAAAATCTGTTTATAAGACAATTTGATTTGGTTCACAGTTGATTTTTAAGCTCAGGATTAATATTAATTGTAAATTTATGGAAAGTGGAAATACAGCAGGTTTTTTGCGCGTAGCCGTGTGTGTCCTCTGGGGATACATGACTTGGAAGGATGTGGTTTGCACAGCAGGTTACATAACTGGTGTGATTACAGTCTGTGAATGCATTCTTGATGTCCAGAACAGCTGTGTACTTGTAAAGGTGTGCATCTTGAAGTTGAGATGAAGTCCCTGGAGCATTGTAAAATTTACATATAGAGTTCAGTTTGGCTCACAGTTTCCTGTATTCTATGATCGTAATAGCTGTATTAATCACAAAATATTTGCAAAGCATTTTTACTCAAGTCTCATAAAACCATTCACATTGTATTTCATTACTACCCATATTTTTAAAGGAAACAGACATAATGCACTCAAAGTTTAAGGGATTTTTCAAGGATATTTATCTAGTTAGGGGTAGAAGTATGTTGTAATTCAAGAGTATTTTGACCTTGATATAGTTAACCACTCTGCTAGGCTACCTAGGCATATCCAAAAGAACTTAGATTATATAAATGTTAGATGAATCATGATGATTTTGTGTAAATCACATGTATTATGTAGCCTGTATAGCACTGTATTAGAGCTAATAAGGCACATATAATAGTCACCAATTATTTTTAAAGATTTATCTATTTATTTGATAGAGTTAGAAAAGGAAAAACAGAGAGAGACAACGGCCATCTAATGGTTGACTCTCCAAGTGGCTACAATAACCAGGGCTGTTAAGAACCAAAGCCAGGAACCAGTACCTTCTTGTGAGTTTCCCAATAATTAGGCCCAGTAATTAGAATCATCATCCACTGCTTTCTCAGGCATATTAGCTGGGAGCTGTATTAGAAATGGAGCTGCTAGGACTGAAACCATCACCCATGCCAGATGTTGAGGCTTAAGCACCTGTGCCATGGCACCAGTCCTGGTTATTAAGCTATTCTAAGGTAAATGTTTTATTCAAAACTTAATATTCCTGAAATTGAATTGTCTTAGAGCTGATAAGAATGTATCATGCTATAATTTAATTGATGCATGTTTTCTTTCCTTGAATCAAAATAATGAGTTTTCTTACATTCAGGGGCATGATGGTGTTCATTTAATGCAGAAGAGCTTTTAGGGTGTTATGGCAACAATTAGGGAATGTCATACAAATACAGATAAAATATGGTGTTAAAATGTGTGTATTTGTTTACTGGTTAAATTTGATGATCTTCCTTCCTCAAAATGCACCAGATGAGTATTTCTCCTATGAGAAGTTGCACTGACAGGTTATTAAATGTAAAATTATATTGAGAAAATCAGATTATAAAACGAAGAAAGGCAGCAGTTAATGTAGAATGTACCTATATGTGTGTGTATATATACACACACATACACACACATATACACTTATATTTCAGTCTTTACATGTTTTTCTGCCATTCAAGTAAATATTCTTTTAAATTTAATTGGTCAAAGATTTAATGTTAAATAAGAAAGTGTTAGACAACAGCAAAGGGGAGACAGTTTGAGTTTCAGTACAGACAATGATTTTTTTTTGAGTAAGAGGCTAAAATCCTAAGCAACAAGAGAAAATATACACCAGTGGGACAAAATTAAACTTAGAAGTTTCTGTCCAGCAGAGGACACAATCAATAAAATAAAGACATATTTGAGGGAATGGGAGAAAATATTTCCAAACTATCTGACAAAGGTTTAATAACCACAGTAGATAAAATTAAATTAAAAACTCAGTAACAAAGAATTCTAATTTTTAAAATGTGCAAATGATATGAATAGATAGTCACAGTGAAATACTCATGTGCAAGCATTTTGTTTAGGTGTAAGTTGGTTCAGATGTTCTTTCTCATCCCATTTCCAGATGCCTGACTTCAGTATTGGGATCTGCTTATGTCTTCAGCTTCCTTCCAGTGTAGACCTTGGAAGGTATTGAAGATGGCTCAAAAAAACTGAGTTGTTGTAACTGAAGTAGGATCCTCTCCAGGATCTAGTCACTGACCCATAGTCATTGCTGGTATTTGGGAGTGAACTGGCAAGTGAAAGATTTTCTCTCTGTCTCTCTTTTGCTCTCTCTTTCTAATTTAAAAATTGAGGGAAAAAACTTTCAGCATATTTACCATCAGAGAAAGGCAACTTAAAAGTCTAAAGAGATACCATCACAGGCCCAGTGCAGTAGGCTAGTATCTAAAGTCCTTACCTTGAAAGTGCCAGGATCCCACATGGGGGCTGGGTCTAATCCCAGCAGCCCTGCTTCTGATCCAGCTCCCTGCTTGTGGCCTAGAACAGCAGTTGAGAATGGCCCAAAGTCTTGGGACCCTGAACTTGCCTGGAAGACCCTGAAGAGGCTCCTGGATCCAGATCGGTGCAGCTCCGGCCATTGCGGCCACTTGGGGAGTGAATCAGTGGACAGAAGATCTTCTTCTTTGTCTCTTCTCTCTGTATATCTGACTTTCCAGTAAAAGTAAATAAAATCTTAAAAAAAGAGAGAGAGAGCTGTTATCACAACTCAGTCAGAAACACTATTTCAAAATGACAAAAAAAAAGGGCTGAGAGGATATGGGCAAAAATGGATCTCGTAAGTGTTGGTTTGAGTGTAAATTAAGATAGTCATTTTAGAAAATAATATAAACTTTTCAAAGAACTGAAGGTTGATCCAGCTGTCCCACTGCTGGATATCTCGTGTTTGACTCTTACCATGTTACTGGCAGCATTCATGAAGCTTACATTATAGGCAAAAGAGAGCATTTCATTCTGAATATTCAGAAATAATTTTCTATGATAATTGAAGTTCATTAAGCATGCTTATAATTAAAATATACCTAAATGCTCTATTATTTAGATTACGTATGTTTAATTGCCTGTCTACTTGATTGGTTATCTGCACAACAGTCTTCAGATTTTTTTAATTTTATTTTTTAATAGTGATTTTATGGTTGATCAGGATGGGAAGGATGGAGATTTAGGGAAAATTGCATCAACTCATTGTGTCCAAATTTGCTAGAGACAAAGGGGAAAACCACTCATGACTTTCCACATGTCCCAGTACCCAGGGATGAGGAACCACCACCTCACATCAACACAGAGTCTCAATGTGTACATACACCAAGAGTTCTATGCAAGTAGTTTGGATAGTTCTGAAATGCTGCCGACTTCACTGATTCAAGGATGATATCACCCTCCCAATATCCATTGGCTCCATTCACCAAGTTGTTTTTTTTTTTTTTTGCTGTCATTGTTTGTTTGGGGATAGTAGTCGAGTTTGTCCTATTCTGCAAACTGCAGCACCGAATGTGCTGCCATATACTCCTTTTACAAAAGGACCTGGATGTCAGGTTCAATATCCATATACTAATATCAACTTTCACCTCAGAACAAACAAACCCTGGCATGGAATCCTGTTAACCGCACGATTGTGCATGCTGTTTGAGCTTAGGTGGGAATGTGAGCACATACCTGAATGCTTCTGCCCACTGTGGTGAGAAAGTTTGACTGTGAAACTTCACGTTTCAAGGGTCAAAGATGAATTCATATTTTAACTAGGGGCTTGGTGTACAACTCACATTTTAAGCTTTTAATTCATTGTTGGGTTAATTATTTTGGTTTTCAATTATGTTTAATCACTAAGTGAGACTGTTTTGTACAGTCCCAACCAAAATATCTGAAGGTGAGGTGATGGATGTCCTGCAGAGGACCACTGGAAAAGGAGACAAGCAGGAGTCAATCAACCCATCCATTTATTGAGTCTATAGATTTTTTTCAAAAATTTATTTTATTTTTAATGCAAAGTCACATATACTGAGAGGAGGAGAGACAGAGAGGAAGATCTTATGTCTGATGATTCACTCCCCAAGTGACTGAAACAATCGGAGCTGAGCTGATCCAAAGACAGGAGCCTGGAGCCTCATCCAGGTCTCCCATGCGGGCACAGGGTCTCAAGACTTTAAAGCCATCCTCAACTGCTTTCCCATGCCATGAGCAGGGAGCTGGATAGGAAGCAGGGCCACCTGCATTAGAACCAGCACACATATGGAATCCCAGTGCATTCAAGGTGACGACTTTAGCCGCTAGGCCACCACGCCAGAGCCCTGTTTATTGAGTCTAATGGTGAAGCTTATATTCAGGGTGATAAACAGGAAACCCAGAGTATTAGTAACAGTAGCCTGATTGGCTCCCCCATTCCCAATAGCCACCAATCAACTTAAGATCAGTTTTATTACAATCCTTCCTGAGGAGAGGAATCCACAAAGCCGACTTGACTGCAGTAGCCCCTAATTGGTTGCCTTATTTCCCTGCTGCAAGGTGGGTGCCTCCCAAGAAGAGGAAAACAGGATATGTGTGTTCTGGGCCACTGAGTCATCCATGAGGCCTAAGCATGGTCTTAGTTTGTCATGCCCCTGTGGGTTTCCCTGGGGCACAGTGTGCTATGCCCTCATGACCTCCAGAATAGGCCAGGCAGGCCCTGATTCACTGACAACTACCCGAAATTGAAAACTCAAAGAATGCAGCGATTCAGTGATTTACTGTGGGATTCTTCTACTGTTTTTGACTTATGTATCAGCCTCCCAGTTGCTTGAGCTGAATGAGAAAATGAGGTCAGGAAGGAAACTAAGCCACAGATTCCAGGGTTTACTTCTAGTTCCTGATGCCTGATCCTTCTTATGAAAAGGGAGCATGGATTCCTCAAATCCAGAAAATATAATTAAATTAACAGCATATAATTCTCTTTTCCAGGATTTATACTTGGAAAGATAATTAAGCAAGTTCTAGGGTGTGGTTTTGTGATCCAGGGGCTAAGATGCTGCTTAAGATGCCCACCTCCAGTAGCAAAGTATTCAGTTCTACTTCCTGATTCCAGCTTTCTGCCAAGACATACTCCAGAAAGCAGCAGATGATGACTGAAGTACATGAGTCCACATTGGTGTCCAGTCTCAGTGCTAGGCCGACCATTCTCAGTTGTTGTAGATATTTGGGGAAGTGAACCACATGGAATATTTTTTGTCACTTTGTGTCTCTTTCAAAATAGAAATATATAAATAAATCAGGATTTTAGGGAAGATGAATAGTAAATGTGATAAAGGATAGGGAACTATCACACCTGAACTCAAATATCCCCTGCACTACTTTAATGTTACATAAAATTGGGTGCATAATTAGGTTGGCATATCTGGTATCTAAGCCTGTGAAAAGGAAATGATAAAACCTACTTTTCACTATTGTAAAGAATAAGTAAATTTACAGTATGATAGATAATAAAAATTTAATCTCCTAGTCTATAGGAACTCTTTTCTTTAGATTAATTAGAAAACATGTTTTCAGCCTTCTGCTTAAGTATGATTTGTGCCCACTAGTTGTTTAGTATTTAAAAGGAAAAAAAAAGAAAGAAATTATACCACCCTTTAATGAACTCAAATTTATTGTACTCTATGGCTGGTTCTAAATCCTGTGTTGTGACTACCAATTATGAAACATGTCAGTATGCTAGATAAACTCTTAATTCTGTTCATTCTTAGTATGTTCGCAAAGATTATCTCTAGCTGTTCTGAGTTCCAAAGGTCAAGCAAGCAAGTGATCAGTAGGAGGTCAGTTGGGAGCCCTAAAACAAACAGTGGACATACACTCCTTTTAAGAACTGGTCAAGTTTTTAAACAAAACAAACCAAAATCTCTTACTGGGAACTATGAAGACTAGCAAAAGTGCAATATTTGCTAAAAAGCAAAGGTATTTCATTAAATCCTGTCAATGTCAATGAAACTACCTTTTAGAAGGTGTATGTTAAACAGCTCCTTTGTAGCCTGAGATATTCCTGACTGGGAAGATTATTATGGAAAAAAAATTATATACACTAGTTACAGACAGTGTTGATATGAATGAGGAAAACACTAAACAGAAAAAAGTCCAGGAAGGGTTTGCTTTTCTACTTACTGCCCCTGGAGAAAGTGGGCATTAGGATTGAGAGGGTATTATCAATCAGATAGTCAAGGACAGTTTACAGTTTTGAAGAAGTTAGGTACTAACCCTGTTGTACAAAAAAAAAATCAAAAAGAAGACAAGTATTAAATAAAAAATTGCTTGAAGATGGCCCTTAACCATATCTTCAAATACTGGGTGCATAGCAGTTTGTTTTATAACCCAACTTCTATAATGGTTTGCATGATACGATAAACATTTTTATAAAGGTAAAAAAAGGCAACAAGGTCTTTTGTTTGAAAAGATCCAGAGTAAATTAGTAACACAAAATTCTTATAGAAAGTGATTGATAACAAGCAAAATTTCAATTGATCAAGTTTATTTCTATTGTCTTTTATTTCTATATATTCTTGCTTCATATCCAATCTTCATGTTGCTTTATATTTTAAAGTAAATACTTCTACCATTTCAGTGTACATGTAGATACATAGGAATGAGAACAAGCAATCTATGGAGTTTGTGCAAATCTAAGTCATCCAATGTTTGAGGAGAACAAACAGCTGGCCTGAAATCCAGAAAAACCGGGTAGTGGAAGGGCATCCCAAGCTTGAAGTATGTCCTGTGAACTTCGGAGGTCACTAAAGGAGATGCTGGACTTGTTGTTCTTCCCAGGCTGTTTTTCAACATGAATTGTCTTGTTGACAAAAAGATCACTACTTATTAGAAGTTATATAAACTGTGATTTGGTGGGCGTATGTCAAGAAATAAAATCCAAATTGAATTTCAGAATGGCCACCGCCCCATACTAGCTAGCATTCCCCCTGCTTGTGCATGTACAGAAATATCCTGTGATCTTAAGCTTCAAGGCAAGTTTTATTTTAGGAACCCTTTGAGTCTCTTCCTGACTATTCTGTTTTGGTCATATTATATTTCTCAGTTGTGCCCCTGATTATCACATGAGTCCCAGAAGAAGTTGCTGTATCTTCTGGAAAGTATTTAAGGACCTAAACACCTCTAAACAGGCACAGGAAGTTGTCTCAAGTTTCCCAGTACAGAGACCCCCTAGTCCTCAATGGATTCCTGGAGGAGGGTTTACTCCACTAAGTGCTTGCTTCTGTCACCACCACACAATTTCTTGTACACTTACGATGCTACATTATTTTATGTAGTGAGCCCAAGCAGAAACCAATTTTGTCTTGTACACTTTTTGGACATTCATTTGTAATTCCCTCATGTCTTCATTCTCTTCTGAATGTAGGTTGATGGGTTTGAAGGCTCATGTCTAGTAGCTACACCTCTAGAAAAATATCTCTGGCTACTCACATTCTGCTATTTTACTCTACCCAGTGATTTTTGGCTGATTAGATAATGCCCTACACTGTCATTCCCTATCTCTGCCATCCAAGTATTGGAATTGTTACTTGTTTGTTCTTTTAGTCAATACTTACTAACTTTTTGTCTAAAACGAGTCAAGTCAGAGTAAGAAAATAACCATAAGTAAACATGAGGTGGTCTGGTCCTAGAGCAGATCTGAGTATATCAGATATTTTGACCTAAAATAACCAAAGCAGCATATTAGGTATGAAGGGAAAAATCAGGTTGCTGTATGGTCACACAAATGTTACCAAATCGTATCTGCCAGGCCTTCTTGTCTTTATGCAAAAAAGAAATCAGATTTGGGTGCCCAATGCAGTAGCCTATTATCTAAGGTCCTCGCCTTTCACATGCCAGAATCCCATATAGGAGCTGGTTCTAATCCCGGCAGCCCTGCTTCCCATTGAGCTCCCTGCTTGTGGCCTGATAAAGGAGTTGAGAATGATCCAAAACCTTGGGCCCCTGCACCCACGTGGGCAATCTGGAAGAGGCTCTGGGCTTCTGGCTTTGGATTGTCTCAGCTCTGGCCATGACAGCAGCTTGGAGAGTGAATCAATTGATGGAAGATCTTCCTCTCTGTCTCTCCTCTCTGTATATCTGACTTTGCAATAAAAATAAATAAATCTTTTTTAAAAATCATATTTGGGACAAAATAGAGGTAACTGAAATGTCAGGGGTTAATGAAGGCAATGCACTTGAAACTCCACTTGAGTTTTTAGACAAGTACTGAGAGTACAATCCATGTTCCAACTGGAGTTTATTTTTTTTTTATTAAATTTATTCATTAATTACATTGTGTTGTAATTACATAGAATCTGGGATTCTCCCACCTCCCTCCCCCCATGGTGGGTTCCTCCACCCCGCTGCATAACCATAGTTCAAGTTTAGTTGAAATTCCCTCCCTGCAAGAATTTGCCAAGCATAGAGTCCAACATCCCATAGTCCAGACAACTGGAGTTTTAATGGACATGAGAAAGTGTCCCCCATCTCTTCTCTCCCTCGCCCTTTTCTGGGAAAGTGTAATTGCTGCTCTTCCTTCATGGCTTTTTGTTGTTCCATTACATGCAAAAACATCATTTTCTTCAGTTTGTCTTACACCCAATTGCTAATTTATACCTAGTTACCTTAACAAAGAGAACTCATAACACTTGACTCTGGGCATTAAGAAAAACTTCCTGATAGGCATCAAAAAAAGGGAGGCAGAAAATGAAAATAGGAAAAGGAAAAGTCCAGATGAAGATACAGTGGAGATGTAGGGGTGGGGGAGAAAATCTGGTATTTGAAGGATTCATAGATGTTCAGTGTGTTTAAGACTTAGTGAAAAAGAACAGTACATTGTATGTTGTCTGTAGACAAAAAAGAGATTGTAAAAAAATTAAAGTGAAAACAAGTTAAGTGATGATTTCACATTTTAAAATGATTATTCTAGTAGCAATGTGGGGGAGAAGTAGAAAGAACCAGACTGGGGGTCTTTCTGAAATGTCTGCATGGGTGCATGTACCTGTGAACAGACCACACACACGCACACACACACACACACACACACACGCATGCAGACAAACCCAATGTTCTTTTTCACACCCAAACACATTGCCTTTAAGCTACAAGTTTTAATACGCCTTGCCTTAATATGTAGTACTTATTTGTTTCTCTAGTTAGAAATACATCAAAAATAGAGAAAGAATGTGATTTCTGTAGTAGAGCTTTATTGCTTCTCAATTTTCTCTCTCTCTTCTAAACTCTTATTACTCAAAAAACATAGTCCCGGCCAGAACACTCAGCATCTCCTGGGAGATGTTTAAAAATCTCCTAGCCCAGACCTTCTGAGTCTGAATCGGCATTTTAATAAGTTTCCCAGCTGATTTGTATGCAGGTCTGAATTTGATATGCCAGTTCTAGGAATCTAATGTAGGTTGTCCCAATGCTTAATTCTCTTCCTGTGTCTTAGAGACTACTAAGAGTAAATTAGTGAGATTAACCATAAGCAGTATATAAATATTACAGTGGGTTTCAACACTGTATCTGTAAATACAGTAAATAAAGCACCGAATTATTTCTCTGCAGCAGTACTGACCTCAGAATGAATTGATAGCAAATTTTATGAGCTTTGTAGTTGGGTGGGGCTGTCTTAATAAATGAGAATTTTGTTTCCCCCAAGTGTTACATTTCAGTACTTCAGAATTTCAACTGGATATTTGTCTAGCCTTTTGGCAGCTCTAATACCTGTTATGATTATTTTGGGATGATCATTATGGAATTTCTAAATTTTCCTGTAAAACTGGATGATCTGCAATACCCGCAAACTCAACCTCTTTCTTTTGCATGGTTTACTAATGATCAATGAACATGTCACTATCATTGGTTTGTATGACAAAGCATACTGTAGTTTGTTTTTGCTGTTGATAAATAAATTCAGGATATATTCTGTATTCTGTATTTTAACTTCTACCAGTTATATGGTTCAGAAATATTTTATGTTAGTAATGATGAACTCTAAGGCACATAAACTTCTTTATCATCATACAAAAAAAAATGTTAGGAGTTATCCATCCAGTTGGGGTGGTAGAAATAAAGATGGATCTAAAGGTGAAGCAATTTGTATTCTTTTTTTGGCTGTATTACTAATTAGCTGTGAGTTTACACCTATGATTCCTAACTTTGTCTAAATGTCTTTATAAAGTAGGTAGACAAGAGGTGACTGTTTTGAGATTCTAAATGCGTTTCATTTATCTGTAAACTGGCAATCCAAATGTGCTGCATAATGAAGGAAGCATTTGGGAAAGCATAATGTCCAATGAGACAGTGCACGGCGATTGCCCAGGCACCTTGAATCAGTGGCAGTGTTTGCTCCTGCATGCAAGCTGCCCCACAATCACACTTCTTTAAATGGCAATTTTTGCCAAATCTAACTGGCACTCATTTGACTATTTTACTCTTTATTTGTTCTTCCAGGATAACTAAAAGTGTATACCTTTCCTGAGGTTTCTGGCAGTTGCTTTCATCCTGGTTTTCAAAATCATTACGAACATGGCTCTGGGAGTTAGAAGTCAACTTCATCAGAAGAGTTGTTCCAATACAGTGCCCTTTGCAAACATTTGCTCATGTCTTTCTGCTTTGTTTCTAGTCCTGAAAAGAAGCACATTCAGAATGGATCATCCTCTTGTCCTTGCCTTCTCCTTAATGGCTGCTTCTTCCTAACTTTGCCTGGAGACCTCACTGGCACCACCCTAGCAAACCCTCAGTCTTTTCTTGCCTGCCATTACAGTTCTTACAATGATTTTCCTTACAATGATTTTTTTTTTCCTTACAATGATTCAGTTCAATTAGTGCTGCTCAGGTAGAAACAAAGCCATGTCTGCTCCCACCTTAAAGTTAACAGTGTTTAGCAGGAATCAACCCATTTTTGACTACTCCATTTATTTCTGACCGTAAGTATGTATTTTTCTTTTAGTTATATTGTTATTCCACTGGCCTTTTTAATAACAACAGCACTGACTAAAGCAACTTAGGCTGTGCCAGGTGTTTTGCATAAATCATCTCATCACCAGAATGAACAGGAGGTTTTTTTTTCTTTGTTTTGCTTCTTATTTTTTTTTTTTTTGTATTCTAAACTGTAACTAAACTAAACGAGGCTAGAGAAAGAATATTATTCGCCAGAGCTTATCCAACTGGTCAGTGGCAGAACAAGCATATGAATCCGGATGATAAAGTTTTATAAGATTTTTTGATTGATTTCAAAGGCAGAATAACAGAAAGAGAGAGAGAGAGAGAGAGAGAGGTAGAGATTGATTGGTTTGATTCTAATGCCTCTAAGTCTAGAACAGTGTTTCCTAAATTTTAATGTGCTTAGGAATCTTCTAGCAAGTTTGGAATTGAGTAGGATATGCTAGAGGCTCAATAGCTTGTATATTATTGTTTTTAACAGATGTAAGTAGTGGAGAATAATCTTGTGGAATTTTCAAAATCATTCTGAATAATAACCACATTAAACTTTGAATCATCTGATGACAACTCCCTCATTATTAAAATTTTTTATTATATATATAATACTTGTATGTGTCTTGGGGTACTTCGTAATAATTCAATACCAATAATGTATTAGCATGGCATAATCAAACCAGGATAATCAGCAATTCACTTCTTCCAACATTTATCACTTCTTTTTGTTAGGAACCTTCATTTTCTTCTAGTTAATTTGAAATACATATTACATTTTTTGTTCACGCTACTCTACTTTGCTAGAGAATAGTACAATTGATTCTTCTTGTCTACATGTATTTTGGCAGTCATCACCTAAACACTCTTCATTCCATTCTGTCCTCCCATTTTTGGACAAACATCTGTATTATAAAAACACTGCTGCATACCAAAGGAGGTACATTATGAGAGCTGCACTTTTCTGTTTATATTCTGTGTCTTAAGGCTGCAGGAATCCCAGGAATGGATCAAAGGTTACAGATGAGTCCTTGTCCCTTTACTTTGTGGAGGTGTTCTATAAAAGAAGGATTCTATATGATAAGCTGCAAGTTAGTAATGCCGATGAAATTCGCCTCCTCTTATTCTGAAATGCTTAGGTTTTTTTCTAGGGTCATTTTATTAACCTGTAAAAATTGACATTATTTTTCCCCATCTCGAAGATTTCTTCAACTTTAGCAGAATAACAGAATTATCTCTCTACCACTTGTTAACTGTGTTTTGGGTAGGTTGCTGCTTTTCCACCATTAGTATTGTTTGATTTGGTTTTTGGACTCTGAAGTATGTTCACTAGCCTTTGTTAAGGTAAACTTTCCTTGCTGATTTGACTTCTTGATGATGGGTCCCATATAAATGTGCCCTAATCCTTCTGAAACTCTGCATTTGACAAAATGTATTTGCTCTCCCTCATCCCAGTCTACTTCATCTCTGTAATGTAATTTAGTGAGGCAAAGGCTCTCATCACCATGAAACTATTCTTCTTTTCAGTGAAATACATACTGGGCTGCCGGGGGTGATGAATGGGTACCTTGACCTCATTAACACTATTCTACATGCTGCTGAGCATTTTGCTGTCTTTATTTTGATAAAAACAGCAATGGTTATTAAAATATAGCAAGTATACTATGAAATCTAGAAACTTTGTTATTCCCATGAGTGATGAAAATTAAAGTAAGTATGAAGAGGAGAGAGTGACTTAGAGTTCTCACAATGAAAAGATAGATTTGGCAAACAGGATTAAGAATGAATGGATAGTATGACTTACATATTATGAATATGTTATTTATGAGGTTATCTAATGTGGAGTGCAGAGAAAGTAAGAGAAAGAGCAAGACATACTGAAACAAAAATAATTATAGGTATGATAAGAGAATAGTATATAACATATAATTTGCTTTCTTACTATTTTTCATTTTGTGTCATGTCAATACTAAAAGAAATCAACTCAGCAAAAGAATGAAATATATTTGAATCTGTTTAGTATTGTACCAACATTAAGTTTCACTCTTTTCTCCCAAAAAGATTAGCTAGAAACTCTCTGTGTGTTTTTATGTGTGTGTTTTCAATTTCTATTTCCACAGGGACCTGTGGAATATCTGTGAAGCTTGTATTGTAATGGAGTTAGATGCAAAATAGTTATGCAATTAAGTGAATGAGTAAGTTACTTTGAAATTATACATTTAGAAAATCTATGACAAATGAAAAATGAAAAAGTTTAGAAACTAGCTAGAGTGAGGGAATATATCATCAAGCAGGATATTATATATATAAACAAAACAATGTTTGCTCATTACACTCTCATTGGAGTTACAGGTAATTTTGAGGCATTTGAAAAATGTGATTTTTGGATTGCAAAGATGAAGGTAGCTTTTGGCTTTATTAATTATTTTGAAAATAATAGGATGATACAGTGAGAGAGATCCTCCATCCGGTTGTTTACTCCATAAATGATCACAAGTATCAGAACTGGGCCAGACTGAAGCATGATCCAGGAGCTTCTTCCAGGTCTTTCACATTAGTGCAGGTGCTCAAAAATGTTTTCCATCTTCTGCTTTCCAGAAATACATTACTATGGAGCTAGATTGCATATGAAGAACAGAAGTGTCCACGACAGGTAGAAAGATAAACAGCAACAGACACAAGCTCATGAATTGTAAACATGGGGAAACAGTCGAAGGAGCAAAGGTTATGGGGAAAAACTCAGAACTGATTGAACAGGACTGAGAAAGTAGGAGAAGTTAAATTGATTGTGAGACCTGTGGGGAACCTGAGGGGATTCTGGTCTTCCAGGATGGCTGTGTAGCTAGACGATTCACACAGATGTCAAGGTTCAGAATGAGTCTTAAACTTGCAACCGTGAAGTCTTAAAGTCAAATCAGCAAACCAACTCTGAAGGTCAGTAAGGTAAAAGGAAGGAGGAGGGAAGAATCGCCCCTGCAGGTGAGCCATTTCTGGTAGCATCTGCTTTGTTCTCTCCCATAAACTGTGATGGGGCCAAGGGATCACCAGTACCAGCAACGGGTCCCACCTTCTTAGCCAATGGAGGACATGACAAGGGAATGCTTCTTATTGATATGAAGGTCATGGGGGACTGAATAGATGTATAGATTATTGCTTTGTGTTTTCAGCTTCAGACTCCTCTTAAATACCCGAGGGTGAAGATAACTGCCTGGCCAGTGTTGTGGTGTGCAGGTAAAGTCTCCACCAGTAATCTTAGCCTCCCATCTAGGCACCAGCTTGAATCCTTGATATTTCACTTCTGTTCTTCATATGCTTGCATTTCCATATTTCTAATTTTACTGTCTCTGTGATCTTTTAGTTTCTCCTTTGATGCAATCATTGAAAACTCTGGAGCAGTGTTAAATAAGAATTTTCATTTATCACCAAGTCTCATGTTATTTCTTTGTAAAAGTATTGCCATTCATTTTGATAGGTTTTTTTTTATTTTATAATGATTTATTTATTTTTATTGGAAAGGCAGATATACAGAGAGGAGGAGAGACAGAGAGGAAGATCTTCCATCTGATGATTCACTCTGCAAGTAGCCGGAATGGCTGGAGCTGAGCCAATCTGAAACCAGGAGCCTGGAGCTCTTCCAGGTCTCCCACGAGGGTGCAGGGTCCCAAGGCTTTGGGCCGTCCTCCACTGCTTTCCCAGGCCACAAACAGGGAGCTGAGTGGGAAGCGGAGCCACTGGGATTAGAACTGGCGTCCATATGGGATCCCAGTGTGTGCAAGGTGAGGACTTTAATCACTACGCTATTGTGCTGGGCTCTTGGTAGGTTCTTGAATTCTTGAAAACACTTTACTTATTTAGTAGATGTTGAATAAATGCTTGTTAAAGTCCAAACACTATTTTAGGTGGCATGATTTTATGACCGCTAATAAACAGTGAAGATATGTCTGTCTACAGTGACTGGTCAATAAGGAATAATTGAGGGAAGCAAACAAGAAAGGGAATTGTGGTGAGGGATGAAGGGACATGCGCACACACACACACACACAGAATATTATCTCAAATGGACTCCCAGATAGGTTTTTGCCTAAAGACCTACTGGTAAACTTCATAGCTGCACAAAACAATGGATTTCTTTTCTGTTTAAGTGACTTAGTGTTTGAATCCCGTAATGTGCAACTGAAAAGTTTCTGAATAAAATAATACAGCTATTTGCATTTATATATTATCTTCCCCTATGCAATCATAAACTCCTTGAGAGAATAGACTACATTATGCATTTTGTATCCTCCAGAATTCTTTGTATAGTGTAAGTGTCCAATAAATATTTATTGAATGAATAAATCTGTTTATAAAAGAGCCTAAATCTTGATTGATGTAAGTTTCAGACTTCTCCTGAATGGTCTGGGTAATGAATAACATCAGATGGCAGAAATTTTAAAGATACCCCTACACACCTAAATGGAAATGCCGGTACTCATTCATCCAGCCTTTTACTCATCCATCACTGTCAGTTTCTCTGCATCCTCATTGATCTCTGACTAAGAGAAGAGAGTAAAGATGCCTGGTGTAGCAGTAATCCAGTTGTCAAGAATCAGAGCCCCAGTTTTGAATATGATGGTATTGAAAGGAAAATACTGATGCTGTTGGGTTTTAGTCCTTCTTTACTCAATCGCAAGCTTCATTTTAAGGAGATGGCACTGAGACCTTATATTTAGAAGCAAAATCTAGAAATTGTACTGAGGAAGACTAAACCATTAGAAGAAGACGATTTTTAAATTTTGTCTGTCACACACACACACACACACACACACACACTCAAGGCTGAAGGTCTAAACACAAAATCAGCTGATGCCCAGGGCACACATCTCCAAGGAAAACACCCTGCCATACAAACAGCTGTCTCTGGCTGTAACCAAGAAGACAAGTACGCACAGAGACACATATTTTCATTTAAGAAAAGATCCCCTGTGCATCTATGGAGTCAGGGAAGTAAAAAAAGACCAAGAATTCTTCCTTAGAGCTGAAAGAAGGGGGGTGGAAGCAAAAAGAATTTTAAAAAGCATTTAGCAGGAAGGAAATCTCTGGTAGTCAAAACAACATCCTTATTAATTGCCAATTTTAGAGGCACTCTGCCATACAATCACTTTCTTCATCTTATTAATTGTTGACAATGCAATAGATTTGGGTGTGGGGAAAGCAAGAAATTCACCTCTTTTTCTGGGTATGCATGCATGTTTTAATTATCCCTCTTGAGATATATCTTTGCATGGTTGTGCCTTCAATCTGTTGCTTGCAGTTTTGTTTTTGACAGCAGAGCTTACATTTGCAGTAGTTGCCAGTGTTGTTTTTCAATCGGTATTTCGAGGAGGTGGGGGCAATTAGGGCAAACACCAAACCATCTACACTGCTCACTGTTTGGAAGTATGAAACTTGCTTATCATTAAAAAAAAATGAAAAGTTCATGAGCTTTTCCTGTAACTTGCTACCTGGGGTCAGGAGATCATGCTGCTGAGGGTGAGAGCTGAAATAGATTTCTGGGTTTCTATCTGAACGCCACATGCTGTTTTGATATTCATAGGTTTCTTCTTTGAAAAAAATAACCAGGTTTCTGTCAAGACAACTCCAACAATAATGATAACTAAAACAGTAGATAGATCCAGTGCACACTAACAAGCAACTGCTTACATTACAAATGGAAGGCTCTAACAGCAAATGCTAAATATTCAAAATTCCACATCTGCCTGTGGAGACAGAGGTCTTTTAAAGAAACTGATGCACAGAATTCTACCCCCTCCCAATTCCTGCTGTGTTAAGAATGCAAATCATCTTTGATTCAAAACACGGTGGGTTCTTAGAAAAGAAGAGCTTTCATTCCAGCAGATTAGCTCAGTAATATCGTGGAAGTAGTGAGGAGAGTTTTTACGACTATATATACATGGGAGAAATAGTCAAAGTGTACTCAAATTCAGCCTCCTTTATAAGTAATCAATCAAGTGCATATGATATATAAAGCACAAAAACTTCAAAAGCTCACAAAACTTCAAAGATGGAAGCAAGAAGCGAAGTTATATAGCATTAAAAGAATTTAGAGCTGTTCACAGTAACATTTTAAATACTTACACATTGTGTTTTGGTTTTATTCTGTTTATAAAATACTAGAAGACACACTTCCCAACAAAGAATTAGGAAATAACATTTCAGTTCACCATCCACATTTTATTTTGTTTAACACACTAGATTATTCCCTTCTAATATTTTTCTGTTCACTTTTATATTCACATGTGCATCTAATGCTTTACATATGACCTACACATTTATATTGTAATAGTACAAAGTATATTATTGTCATCTTGCTGAAATCTTCGTTTTGAAGAATGTCCAACCTGTGTGAAACAGGTCTTAATCTGTATCCCACTTCCTGTCTACATCTCCAGGTCAAAGCTGAGGAAATACTGTGTGAACAATAGTACAGTTTCAACACCTCGATCCTGGCTCAGAGCATTCCAGTAGTTACTCAGGCCTAACAAGTGATGATTAAAACACCTTTGTTCTTAGTTTCTCCCAGATATGAGCAAAGAATAAATGCAGCAACCTGGGCTAGTTTTTCATCTATGCCACATAGAGCCACTTCCATCAAGCTGGAATTTACAAACATTCCCTTTCATCTTTCTCCAAGCATGGTTGGTTAGCAGGACTTCCATCTCAGAACCTCTGAATCCTTGCATTGGTTTGCTCATGCTACCACATCAAAATTCCATAAAAGAATAACCAAGTGAAAAGGAATTAATTTTCTCTCAAAGAAGCTGTAAATCTCTGATTAAGTTGCCCACACATCCTGTCCTTTGGTGAGAACTTCTACCTGCCTTGGAGACTTCTGTCTGCTTGACCAGTTATCACATGATCTTCTCTTTGCACATCTGTGTATATCATGACTTATAGGGTGGGAGGGGCAAATGCTACATTGGACCAGTGAGCTTTCCAGTTTCTCTTTCTAGAAACTTCAATCTCATCTCTTTTTTTCCCTCTGTATTATTTTGTTGATAATATTTACATAGTTGATTAGGATGCAAAGGGTCAAGGGATAAAGGAAAGTGGGCGAGACCATTGTTATCATATTCTCTTTTTTTCCTTCCTGTATCTGGGGGAAGGAGAAAGAGAAGGGAAAAAGCCATATCCAGCCTCCCAACCACCCCAGGGTCCCCGATGTACCAATCTTATCTCTTCAACTTCCCCATGCTCTTTGAAGTCCCTGAATGAAAATCATCTCCTTAGAGGCTCCATCTTCAGACATTGCCTTATTAAGGGTTAAGTTTTCCACATTTAAATTTGGAAGGAATGAAAGATACTAATGTTCGGTCCAAAACAATATCCATTTCTTATGCTTACTCTTCTGTCTTAAGAAAGGAATATGAAAATATTGGGCACAGAAGATCAAATAAGAAAGCAAATTCAATAAATGAATTGCCCATGACTAAGGAGATCACGATAAATCAAAGAAAGTTCACGTTTGCCTTACATGATCTGAGCTTCAGGACCAATACTCTGAATAATTAGTACAGGGAAGTAGCATCAAACCCAGAAATAAGATCTAAAAGAACAGATTATCTAGTGATCTGTGCAAATTCAAAAACTGATTTGTAGCTAAGGTATGGAACAGAAGATGAGAATATTGAATGGTACATAATTTAGGCTTCACCAATGTAAATTTGCTGTTGCAAATATGATTCATAAAGTGCTTCTAGTGGAAATTTTGTCCTGATTATGCTGAGTGTGCCTGCTGAAGAGGTAAAGGATGGGCCAATTAAAGATAGTGATGAAGAAGCCTGAGTATATATCTGAGTTCCTGGGTTTGATTCCAAGTACTGGATCCAGTGTTCGGCTTGCTGCTGGTGCAGACCCTGAAAGTCCACAGTGAATTACAAGTGATTGGCTTAATGCCATCCACAAAGGAAGCCTGGCTTCATCCCAGCTCATCCCTGGCCATTGCAGGCATGTAAGGAGTGAAATATCAGACAGAAGGCTCTGTTCTTCCATGCCTTTCTGCATCTCAAATAAATAAATAAAAATGGAAAGTACATGTAACATCAGAAAAATAATTTATATTGATGAGAGAAATTTTTGCTACAGATGGCAGTTTGATACATAAGGTTGCATGACATAAAATTTTGGATTGGAGGCTTTCAGGTGGTATTGTGAATCCAGAGACAAAAAAAAAAAAAAAAAGATTAGAATTACAGGAATCATTACCAGTATCCCAGGATCACATTTTACCTGTTATCTCTTTTTCCACTTCCATTAACAGCTGTTTCTGACTGGACCACTTTAATATGTCAACAAGCACAAGCCATGAATATATTACTCCTTTGAAGAATTGTTTCCCACACAAGAAAAACACTCTCAGAAGGATAGAAAAATAGATTTTTCTCTTAAGGATGCACAAGTGGTTTTCTCATAGAAAAATCAGACTCAGTGTGAATAAAAAAGTTGGTGTGATGTTTACAACTTTCTTTTAAAATATGTAAGTGTATCAACCTGATTTAGCATATGGTTATAAAATTACAAAAAACAAAATTTTTGGATATGTTTGGAGGATTAAAATAAGCTTTTGTTTGGATTAAAATAGGGGAATGTCTATTCTGATGTCTCATTTAGATGCCTCTCCCAGTTGATGGTTCATGTGGTGCTTCATGATACCTGGGAAGGCAAGACACTACTAAAATAGCATATTCTCTCAGTTTCCTCACTTCCTACTCTCTTCCTCTCCCTTTTCCTTTCCTCCGTCCTTTGTTGCCCTTTTCTCTTCTGTGTATGCTAGGACTGGCATATAAAGGAAAGCCAATTAAACTCACAGGAGTGAGAACCCATACGCCCCCACAAATTTTACCTCCAGTCCTGATTCACTCACATGCTACACAGCACCATGGCCCAGCCACACATTACCTATTCACTGTTCTGACTCACTGGTGGGCACCTTACTCCAAAATTATCAGAAGGGCCCCATTCCAGCCTCAGTATATGTGCCTGTGAGTGGTATTCTATGATGGCCAATTCTAACTACTCCACTTCAAGCCTCCTAGGTGAACTGATCCTCCGGTGTGACCCTTAGAGTTCCTAACATTCCTCACTCCAATCAACTCAGTCTCAACACTCTTGTTTACCTTCTACAACAGTGTCAATGTCCATGGAAGTCTCTTGAAAGTTATTTATCACATGGAGATGAACTCTCAAGTTCCCATATGCCCCCACCTGTGTCAACCACAAGGCCCTTTATTGGCCCACACCCCCATGTCCCAAGAGCTCATCACCGGGTGGCCAGAGGGCTTCACCTGGCACTATTGACACCCTTGGCTACCCAATCCAAGATTGTACCAGCCATGCTTAAGCAGCTAGTGAGCTGAGGTTCCCAGGTCAGGAGGCCAGGCTGTGATCCCTCCCATGAGACAAAACTGTGTAAAGCTTCTGGAGGAAGCTCCTGTTTGCATGCCCAGCCTTGAAACTATAATTCTGATAAAAACACATTTAAAGATTTCGTGAGTGGTGACCCAGAAATAGAAAAATACCACTTCTCTGAATATGAATGGAAATAAACTATCTTTCCATACTTATTAGCTTCTGTGTGGATTCAAATTTTTTTGCATGAATCATATTCCCCATTGATGACAAATGCAATCAACTATTCCCCTTTCCTCCTGCTAATTCATGTCTTTTAATTTCTATTTAAGTGAGAATTTCTGGGAATTTTTGGATATTTTAGTTGTATGTATTTGAAAGCAGAGAGAGAGAGAGAGCAATGTAAGAAAGGGATTGATAGAAATGACCTCTCCTTCACTGTTTTGCTCTCAAAATACCTGCAACAACCATTGCTATTGTGGCCTAAGTCAGGAGATGTTATCTCAATTTGAATTTTCTGTACTGATTCCTCAGATCCTGTTATATACTGATCCTAAGATGCACATCAAGAAGCTGGAATTCTGATTCAATCTGAAACTCAAGCCCACATACTCCTAAAAGGGATGGTAAATTGTGGGTTCTAATTGCTACAAAACAACTACAGCAGCAGCAGCAGCAACAAAACAAAACCTAAACAAAAAAAAGCAAACCAAAAAACAAAAACACATGATCTAATCTACCTCCCCTTTCTTACATCAATTCTAAGACTATATCTTGCAGTAAATAATTTGAGGAGATACGATGGAAGAGAAGCTGTGGTAAATTGGTTTCCGAGGTAGTGGGGGGAGAGGTACATATGTAAGGAAAAAAAACTCACATCAGCAGATGCTGTAGACTTGCTTTGTCGTGCACTTCATCTGTTCTTTACGTCAAACCATTAGGCATTTGAGATAAGACACTATTCTGTTACAAACCAGTAAATGCACACAGAAAAATACATTAGTAAGTTACAAGAATTAAGCTAAAGCCTGTACCTATCAAGCAACTATTAGTGAATCTCCAAATGTTTGGCCAGCACTCAGGTGAGCAGAGAAAAGGATGCAAGCAACCGAAACACTGTAACTGTTAATCAACACTAAACCCAAATCAATTTGTCCTCTAGCCAAGGTTGAATAAACATAAATAGAAAGAGATAAAAGACATAGACCAGAAAAATAATACACAGAAAATAATATTATCTTCAGGTAAAAGAACATACTTGTAATAAGGATTTGTGAATGGTAAGTCTACTTCAGCAAAGGTTTGTTTCTTTCCATTGCACATGAAAGCACATTGTATGCACAAATGAAGGAAGAAACACAAAGAGAATGGATTGAGATGAAAACATACTAGAGTATTTAAAAAAAACTTGTAGACTATTTAGAAAAAAACTGCAAAAATCAAAACTAAAGCTTGACCTGGATAATTTCAAATAGGCCAGTAAAATATGGTACACAAATTGGAGCAACTTCTACATGACATAAGTTAAAAAATAATAGAAGAATAAAAAATTGGAGACACTATAAAGCATAATATATGGACAAACAAGAAAAATAGAAGTAGGATATATTCTCTTACTTGGGCTACTGCAAAATGTGATCATCAGGAAGACACCGATGGTATCTATCTCATGGTGAATTAGGCTAAACCTCCAATTGTGGTACTTGCATCCCATTTGAATATCTTTGGTTTTTTTCTTTAAAGACTTATTTTATTGAAAAGTCAGATATACAGAGAGGAGGAGAGACAGACAAGAAGATTTTCCATCTATTGACTCACTCCCCAAGCAGCCACCACAGCCTGAACTGTTCCGATGTGAAGCCAGATGCCTGGATCTGCTTCCAGGTCTCCCATGCAGGTGCAGGGTCCCAAGGCTTTGGGCCATATTTGCCTGCTTTCCCAGGCCATAAGCAGGGAGCTGGTAGCGAAACGAGACTGCTAGGATTAGAACTGTCTCCCCCATATGGGATTCTAACACATGCAAGGCGAGGACTTTAGCCAGTAGGCTACTGTGCTGGGCCCCCATATGAGTTTCAACATGCCTGGGGAAGTAGCGAAAGACGAATCCAGTCCTTGGACTCCTACACTCATGAGGGAGACCCATAACAAGCTCCAGCGTCTTGGATTAGGAATGACCTAGTTCTGGCCATTGTAGTCATTTCGGGAGTGAACCAGAGGATGGAGATCTTTCTGTCTCTACTTCTCTGTCTTGTCTTCTATGTAAATCTGCCTTCCAAATAAAAATAAATAAATTATTCCAAAAAAATAGACATTAAAAACTAAATAGAAGCAATGGTTGCAAACATAACTACAATCAACTTGTGCTGATTAAACAAATCAGAAGACATTGGCATAATATAGAAGAATCAACAAAAATATATTCTTGTATAAAAATAAACTGAAAATGGTTTTGAGTGATAAAACTAAGAATATGATAATTTTAAGAGCAGTCAGATGCAAAGGAGGCTAGTAAACAATTGCCTTGGCCCCGGCACGATAGTGTAGTGGTTAAGGTCCTCGCCTTGCATGCACCAGGATCCCATATGGGCGCCAGTTCCCATGCAGCTCCTTGCCTGTGACCTGGGAAAGCAGGGGAGGATGGCCCAAAGCCTTAGGACTCTGCACCCGAGTGGGAGACCCAGAAGAGCTCTGGGCTCTTGGCTTTGGATTGGCTCAGCTCCAGCTGTTGCTGGCGCTTGCAGAGTGAACCATCGGACTGAAGATCTTCCTCTCTTTCTCTCCTATTCTCTGTGTCTGACTTTCCAATATAAATAAAAAAATAAGTCTTAAAAAAAACAAAACAAAAACAATTGCCTTCCCCGCAGCACTGAAACCAGCAGGGGTCACGCAAATGTCCATGATTTATCTAACAGGGAATATTTTGGGATATGTTCCTTTCCTCATGATTTCTTTTTCTTGTGAATATTTTCTTACAATTTTTCTTAGATGTTCAATGGTCAGAAAATATGTCATTTTTATATCAATTTAAAGTTATTTTAACATATACACCAACTGGTCAAGAGGTTAAAAAATTTGATAAGTCTGTCATAGGGAAATCACAAGTATAATAGATGAGTGAGGAATATTAAAACTATTTTAAAACATAGAATATTATAATAAATTTATAGAAATGAAATTGTTATTTTTAAAAGACAAAAATCATAATTAAATGAAACAATATTCTTTTTGAATCTCATAAGAGAACCAGAAAGTGGGTGAAAGTGATACCATCCTATTTTTACAAGAAAAGAACTAAGGATACAAATTATTGACATTATCATTAGAGAAATATAGATCCCCTCAGGGAAGAATATAAAACCTGCACAGGACTAATACCCACCAATTTCAGAATAGTGATTCTCTCTGGAGAGTTGGGAGTTGGCCTTTAGTTCTATCTCTAAATGGTTTGGTTCTTTTAAGAACCAAAGATCTGAAATAAGTAGAGCAAATTTTTAACATCTGTTAAATCGCTGTTCAACATTGTTGTGTTTATTGATTATGTTACTTGCTGTAGTTTTCTATATGTCTTTTTAAGAGAACAGTAGAATTAAAAACAAAACATGTACCCATATAATATTCACAATAGCTAATACCATTTTGTCATGCTATACATATGCAAACATGCATCAGACTATCATTGGGAGAGAAAATAGTAAGCTTTGTATGATAAAAGAAAGTATAAGCACAGCGAAATACAGAAATGTGAAAAAAAGTCAGAAAATAGTTTCAGACTACAGTGACAAAAGCAAGACTTTAAATCTAGGGGAAGCATTTTAAATTGTTCCAGTTCCTATATTAAATAACTGGTGATAATGATAATGATAATAATATTAAATATTCATTACTCTTTAATATGTGTCTGGAGCTCTGCTATATGCTATTCTAAATGCTTTAAATATTTTATGTCCATTAATTCTCGTGACAACTGTGGTTCAAATATTATCATTATATGAAATTCTCATTGACTGACTTAGTTACAGAAATAATTCAACCAAGATATACATGTTTTTTAAAAGACAAAGTTATACTCAAGATTTCTCAGTGTAGGAGTCACTAAATAGAAGTGTTAGCATTATATAAAATAGAATTAGGAGTGGACATTTCGCCCAGCATTTAAGACATCCTTTGGAATGGCCAAATACGTCTCAGCTCTATTTCTTACTCCAGCTTGTGACTGATGCACATCCTGGGAGTTAGCAAGGGACGGCTCAGGACTTGGGCTCCTGCACATGCTTGGTAGATGCAGACTTTCCGGTTCATGCCTTCAGCTGGACCAAACTCTGGCTACTGTGGGCATTTGTGTGGGTGAACTGGTGGATGGAAAATCTTTCTCTTTTATGTTATGTCTTTTTTTGTTTGTTTCAAGTGAATATTTTTTTTAAAAAGCAGAATTTTAAATAGTATTCGTACTATAAATAAAACAAAATAAAATTGATGGTAAAAAAATCAAATGTTATATAGATGTTAATTTAGCATTTATAAAAAGGACACATCAGGCTCCATAATTATCCTAGGGGTTAAGACTCTGGTTGAGATGTACCGTAGCTTTTCTCAACGTTTGGATTCAATACCCATATCTGGGTCTTTAGTCCAGCTTCCTGTAATGCAGACCCTTGGAGGCAGCTATGGTGGCAGCTATGTAATCAAATTCCTACAAGAAATATAACAAAACTTAATTGATTTTCTGGATCCTGGCTATGATGGCATTTGTTGCCACTGGGAACATACATAGATGTAAGATTCTCTTTCTCTCTCTCACATATCTTTTAAAAAGAGTTAAGAAATATGATTACACGTGTATTATTTAATAAGTGATCTTTAAATACAGATTAATAGAACACTGAAATACTTGATCAAAATTAGTATAAAGTGTGCTATGGCTTGAATATTTGCTTCCTTGCCAAATTCGTTTGTTGAAATCCTAACCCTTGAGATGTTGTTATTTGGAAACTGATAAAATGATCTTTTTAATATGGATTTGTGCCTTTTAGAGAGGGATTGCAGAGATATGGTTAGTTCATTTCACCCTGTGGTGATACACTGAAAACACACTGCAAAAAATGGGGTCTCACCAAATACTGAATGTGTTTGCACCTTGATCTAGGGACTCCTAGCTTTTAGAATTGTACGACACAGAGATCTCTCTTGTTTGTAACCTATCCTGTCAGTGACTAAGACAAAACCTATTGTTTGTAACCTATCCTGTTGTAGACTAAGACAAAACACAAAGAAGATAATGGGCAAATTGATGCTTTCAGGGATTTGAAGATCAAGGAGGGACAAATGATGACAGAGAAAAACATGCTGTTTATTCTAGAATTTATGGATGAGTTTATTAAGTTATGAGAGGTTGTGAAGTTCTATGCAAGTCATTACAATTATGAGATGCCATTGAACTCTGCAAATACTTTCATGTGTGATTCTGAATGATTTAGGTGTTGCAGTCTGTCCATCATATCCTTAAGGAGATGCATGTTTCCTTACAGATTACATGAAAACTATTTGTACATTACAGTGAAAATTAAATTGGTTTCTAAATGGAAAGAATATGTACCCCCAAAACTGTGAATATAGTGTTTAGGGAAAAGAAAACCTTGAGCTATTCTTGAAATTACTTTTAATGTTTGACTTTTATTTATTTATTATTTTCAGATTCTGTGAGGACAGGGACCATAGATATCTTAGTTTCTAGTTCCCCCACAGCACAATTCATGGTTGGCGTACTACACTGAGTATTAATTGAGTTATCAATCAGTGAATCAGTGATTGCAGAATGAGCTAGTATATTGTCATAGAATGATCTCTTCAGATATCTCTAGATACATTTTTCTAACAAACCTGAAAAAATTAAATGCTTCCAAACATTAAACTTTCCATGCTATGTAAAACTGGCAAAAGATGAATCTTCTTAACTTCAAAGAAACTTATATTAAATTCAGAAACTGAAGACTGAACTAAACAACTATAAAAATTCTGCACCCTAAAATAACATACATGTACCCACTGGCATATACATTCATATGCAACAAAATAAACCTGATACTATTAACATTTGTAGGTATTGCTTATCTTATTGTTAAATAATCCAAATAATACAGAAAAGCATACAGTAGAGTTTCAGAGCACAAATAATGCAGACAATTTTTTCTACTTACTCTATATAAAAATTTATATACGCAAACACATATAGTTTGTTTAAAGCAGGAGTTAATAAATGTTGCATGGGATTCATGACAAAGCATAAAAAGAGGATAGAAGGATAAAATATTGAGGGCTGTAATTATGAACAAAACAGTTACAAATGCCCATACATCAAATGATATGACAAATAGATTGAAGAATGTATGAGAAATATGTTGCAACAGTACAACAATTAAGATTTAATCCAGGGCAAAGGTTTAAAATAGAAAATGTGGCAAAATATTTCGTTTAGGTGTGTCAGTGTAGGCTAACATGAAAAAAAATCTACTCAAATAATGATGTGATGAAAATTTTTGATTATCTAGTAGATACATAAAGAATAATTTGACAACAAAAGTACATGCACACTGATAAAAATTGATTTAGCATGCTAGAAAAATAGAGATGTTATTCTAACCTAGTAAAGAATAAGCGTATGAGAATAACAGCTTGTTTATCCCATGTGTTTTCAACATAAAATACTAGTAGTCAAAACCAATCACAGTAAAAGGGAAATATTATGATTTATGTTTATAGAAATTAAGATACATTTGATAATTATATATAGATGAAGATAACATGTATATGCATTATATCATTATATAATTCTAACACACATATATGGTACCATAGAGAATTAGAAAAGACAAATCTAACATGGAAAATAGCAATGTTTAGAAAGAAAATCAGATTAGAGATAAATTAAAGTTTAATTTATGTAATATTTCTGCAATAAATACCTTATAGTATATTATTACGTAATAGAAGTTCTAAGATGTCTGTAAGTTACCAAATGTATATGTAAAATGATTATATAAAGTTAGCAACTTTCCTGTAAACCTACTAAATATTGTAAGTGGATAAAGGTCCAATGAAGCAACTCAAAAATATAAAGCATAAATATGAAGATATTTATGAGATATGACTGACAGAATAAATGACTAGAATTTTAGGATATACATTTCCTTCCACATTGGTAGGTTTAGGGTAAGTTTTGTTAAAAACAATTACATTTTCCTTTAATATCCCATAAACTTCCAATTCTAATTATGAAGAGCATTCTGATAAAGTATTCAGTAAGTGGTTTTTTTGAAAAAAACAAAACAACAACAACAAAAAAAACAACATTTGGGGAACATTGTGGCAGATCTGATGAAGCAGCTGCCTGCGACACTGGAATCCTGTATAGACACAGATTTGAGTCCCAGATACTCCACTCCTGATCTCACTCACCAATAAGCCAATGGTTTGGGAAAAGCCACAGAGTGTGGCACAAGGGCTCAGGCCCCTTCACCCACGAGGGAGACTTGGGAGAAGCTTCTGAAAGCTACCTCCTTTCTAGCCCTAGCCATCATATGCATTTGGGAAGTGAAGGAAAGATTTTTCTCTTTCTCTTTCTTATTATCCCTCTGTGAACTTTTCCTTAAAAAAGCAAAACAAAACAAAAAACTAAAAGGAACTTGTAACCTAATTCATCTCATTAGCAATATGAGGAATTATCTGAAAGTATGTGGAAAAATGTATATAAAAAGACTATAGGTGATTTTCAAAAATTTTGCTACCACAATAAATGCATTTTTAATTCCATTTTCCAAATCAACCCACTTTTTTGCAACTCTCATGTTTAGTGGGACAAATTGTCGCATAGTGTAGAGCAAATTATATTGCAGGGACAATAGGAAATAGAGCCGGAAAATACTCAAGCTCTATAAATAAAAAAGCTTGTTAAACCTTGAATGTAATAGTATTACACATTTTTAAAATTTTTTAAAAATATTTAATTGTTTTATGAAAAACTATGCCAAGGATGTTCACTGATTTGTCAGAGATGCACATATCTAAGGCTTAAATGCTAAAGTTTGAAGAGAAAGGTTTTACTTTTTTTTTTTTCATGTAGATACTGGTTCATATTCCAGCTGCTCCAGTCCCTATCAAGCTCCCTGCTTGTGGCCTGGGAGAGCAGTAGAGGACGGCCCAAAGCCTTGACCTGCACCCACATGGGAGACCTGGGAGAAGCTCCTGGCTCCTGCCTGTGGATCAGTTCAGCTTCAGCCGTTATAGTCACTTGAGGAGTGAACCAGAGCATGGAGGATCTTTTCTTCTGTCTGTACTTTTCTCTGTAGATTTGACATTTCAATAAAGAAAAAATAAATCTTAAAACAATTTAAAAGTGGAAACAGTCAATAAGAACCAGAAAGAAAAATGGGGGAATGAACCAGCAAATGGGAGATCTGTTTCCATATTTCTTTCTCTCTAATTCTTTCAAGTAAGTAAATAAATCCTTTAAAAAGTAAAAAAAAAGAATATTATTTTCATCTAAGAAAGGAAGAGAATAATCAACATCTTATTTAGAAAACTGAGGAATGTCAAAGGCTATTTCTCTGTATAAGAGTTTGAAATGCTGATATTGTGGATTATAGTATGTAGAGATGTTTATACTGATGTTTGCTGGTCTTGATAGCCGATTTAGCATTGTCTTGTACTCAGGTTGCCAAGAAAGCAGGTTTTCTGTCTTTAACAATTTAGAATCTTAGGTGAGTAATAGATGGAGGATCTTACGTGTATGAGCATAAACTGTGGGTGTTTAATGTACATTAACACTGATGAAGTCACTAAGAGCTTCACAGCAAAACACAAAACACTGAGGATACCATTAGAAATTCACTATTAACTGTTCAGGAGTAAAATAGATTCTACCTAGTAAAACAATTTAAAAACATTTGTGTAAAATTCAGACAGTAGTGCTGCTAAGTTACGCATTCAAGGTGGGTTTTGTTTGAATTTTAGTTCTTTTACTAGGGTGGTGTGTTATTTCTAGAGGAGCTCCAAGATGATAATGTCTAGTGATTAGTGGACAGGTAATACACCTTAGAAAGGTTCAGATGAGAATTGGTTGTTAAAAGTGAATATAATCTGGGTTCTAAAAGCCACTTGCAAGTCTGCCACTACCTAGTAGTGTCTAGTGCAGTAGAGAGTTCTTCAGTCCAAATTGGAACATCTCTTCACAAAGGACTATTTCTTCTTCACTATCTTTTTCTGTGCAGACATTGAAATATCCTTGAGCTAAGAGTAGAAATGATTATCATTCCAGTGGAGAAAAACTGCCTTGATTCTGTTGAATTTTTTGCTTGTGTCCCCAGGAAAATACACACACACACTCACACACACACACACACGCATGCACACACATGCGCCACCACCCTCCCAGGAAAAGACTAACACCTGCTAAAGGCAAAGACAAATACTTTCATTTGAGGATAATTAATTTACACTTTGAAAATACCAACAAGTGTTGCATTGCTTCATTTGAAGTTTTAGTCATTTTATAGTGACAGTTAAGCAAGGCAAGCGCCAAGTCTTGAAATTGCTCTTGATTTAGTTTCTGGAGAGTGTTACATTTTCTGCAAACAGCTTGTCAGAGCATAACAAAAATGTAGAGCTTGTGTGTCTGGAATGGGAGAAAAAATAGCTTTCAGAGACAGGCTCATGATATATGTGCTCATGTTTATTATTATCTTATCAATGGAATCAATTTTTTATTAAAGCTTAGTAAATTTTTAAAAGGAATCACCTCTTTTTCCTTTGTTTTTGGATTTTACCCATTATAAAGAATTTCATCCTTCCCATCTAAAGTATACTTAACGCAGAGCGATCTGGAATGTCACTATTGTAAAATGATTTGATGAGGGTTCAGAGAAAGAAAATGAGCAAGGAATGCATCAGAATTCATTTTTTTCTCTGTCTCTGTCAGTGCCTTCTTACTTTATTTCCATGTCTTTCTCAGCTGCTCTCTGTGTATCAGACTGTGCCAGCCTGCGTACCTGTGTCTGTCATTAGCCTTCTGAAGTCTGCTTGTCTAGGTCTCTTTTTTCCCTTCAGCCTGCCCTTCCTAACATTTATTTTCCACAAGGAAAGTAGATTGGTGGATTCACATTGGATTCACAAGTCATTGTTGGAATGATTGCTTCAAGCTCAGACCAGCCTGGAAGCCTCCTTCACACTGGAGTGCCAGACCCCACGTTGACTGGCTGGTTCCCTAATATTCCCACCCCATGAATTGCTCCAAGCACATCACATCTTGTAGTGGAGTTTAGTGTTTCAGACTGTTATATTCCTCAGACAGGGCCAAGGGCGAGAGCATTGATTTTCAATGGCGACATATGCCAGTGCATTCACCTCCCATGTCATCCTTTGTCCTGTTTTGTTTCAGTGTCATGAAAGGAAAAGGACAAAAATGTAGAAAAAAAATGACTGCAACAATGGAGTAAAGATATTTTTGTTTAGATCCAAAGAAAGAAAAATAAATTTTGTAGAATTATGTCATATCAAGAAAAATATGATTAAAATAGCCTAAATGAATATTCATGCCTGGCATGATGGCAGAGGGATGGCAAGAGAGTCCCTGCAGCTTGTAGTTATCATCTCAGATATCTGTCAGCATTTTAAGAGCATCTGTGAGTAGGTCCTTTGGTCAAACTGTAGGGAATTTGTTTTCTGGTTTTTGTTGTCTTAATCTTGGCATTTTGGATGCCCAGCTTCCTGCTGAAGTGAATTTCTCTCTAATCATAACAATCGCAGGTGGTTGGTCTTTCTTCCCTGGGCATTGCAAACCTCACTGTGGATGGGAGGAAGCATCCTAGAATTATCACAACGGCTTATTCATGCAGTGACAGCAATGTTTAACTTGTTACTAATTAGTTTTTCACACCAATGTTTAAAGAACAACCATAGCATTTAGTCCACATAAGCATATTGTTTTCCCTACCCTGAGAAATGTTTCATTCTCTCATTGCCACAGTCTCCCAATCTCACCTTCAGCAGCACCGCGCACCTGAACTCTGTGTCATGACAAAACATTCTACAGATGCATTGTCCAGTACAATATTCACTTGCTACTTGAAGTTTTTGAACACTTGAAAAAACCCATAGAATCATAAATTTGTTGAAATTTTATCACTCTCATTTAAACAGTTACATTTAGCTAGTGGATGATATAACACAGAGCAATGCTAAAACACTGAAAAATGTCAGTGGAGTTCCAGAGTTCAAAATTGTTCCGCAATCTAAAGCTGTCAAGGATGTGAAGCTGTGAGTCTATATGCATGCACATGTTATTATGCTCAAAGAATACTTTCTTTTAACTTTTCTAATAATTTCAAATTGTTCATCATCCTGTGTCATTAAATGTCGGTCACACTAGTCAGATGTTACAGAGGACTCGTGAAGATAAAATGTGACATTATTGTTAACATCACTTTACTGCTCTTCAAATAGCTAACACAGGTGCTGGGAAGTACAATTATGCTTCACATCAAAATGATGTGCACTACAGAGGAACAGTCATTTCTGATGTGAATTTTTGATGGGAACTTGCAGTAAATCTAAGATAACCACACTTTGTATTCTTTAACCCAGTATTATCAATTTTTAAGATAAATCGGTGCAGCTAATATTGACATTGTTGCTTGAAAATAAATCATTTTATGCCTTAAGAAGAGGACAGAAGTACTCTTTGGTTGAGTGTATCTATCCCTGAAAGAAACCATCAGTTCACTCTGATCTGTGAAATGAAATTCATTACGATTATAGCAACTATATGTACTGCTTCTTGAGTGACCACCACTGAAAGGCACTTATTAATTTAATCAAGAGAAAGTATCTAAGACAGAAGTACATTTGTCATATCCTTTGTTCATGTAAATGAGATAGAGAGAAATTACTTCCCTAGGGTCTGCTGCATTTGACATTCACGTTTGGGTAATCTGACCACAGAGCCTAACCTCTTACCACAATGTTGCCAACCTCATGCATCAAGGAAGAAACAAATCAGATATCTAAAATGCTTTTATTTTTTTTTTTGATAGGTAAGCACTCACTTCTGCAGAAAAGTTCTGAATATCTGGTAAAATGAATTATTAGTGATTAATAATTAAAACAATTAGAACTTAGACTTGTGACTTGAATGATATGCTTGTCTAGAGCAATGAGATGCTAAAAGTGATGAGAGATTGCCAAAGGCATACCGTAAGGCAAATCTGTTTTCTACTGATAACAGACATGTAATAGTCATCCAAGATTTTGGATGAGCAGAAAAAAAGTAGAGTTGAGCAGAAAATTATATTTTGAATTTATTATTGAGTAATTTTCTATTTTGCTACTTGTAATTGAACAACTAGAATAGAATATTCTAGAATAGAATAGAATATTCTAGAATAGAATAGAATATCTTAGGTTACATTTTCTGGACTTTATATTCCATAGATTTGGCAAGTCCTGTGTCAACAACATGTACCATTTTGATTTTCTTTTTTTCTTTTCCCAATTAATTAACCATAATGAGGCAGAGACAGAGAGAGTGCTCATCAGTTGGTTTACTCCCCAAACTTCTGCATTGGCTGGGGAGGTAGAAGCCATAAGCCAGAGCCAGAATCTCAGTTAAGGTCTTTCACTTGAATGGCAGGAAACCAAATACTTGATGCATCACCTTAACCTCCCTGAATCTACATTAGCAGTAAGCTGGAGTCTGGAACTATAACCAGGAATCAAATTTGCATATTATGGTAGGGGACCTGGGCCTTTTTACATCTCCTTTTTTACTTTTGACTGAATGTTCTTTCCTAGGACACACCCCACTACTCTACTACTGCCTAATAATTTGGATAACCATGAGGTAAAAAGATAGGTGTTGCCTTTGTCAGCTTAGAAGATAGATGTTCTTTATAGTCTTGTTTTTTTCTCTGCACACAGTCCATGCCATACACATTAATTAGATTATGACAAGAAATTCCCCCTGCCCAAGAGTTTATTTTTGGAAAATTAAAATTTTATGTGGCTATAGATAAGGGGCTGTGAATAATTAACATGACCGTTTCTCTTTCTATTTTTTTTTAATCAAAGAAGAGAAATAGAAAAGTTTGAGACAATCTTATCCTACCTTGACTCTCTCATGCAGTATTGTTCAGTCGTGTTTGACCATTTCTGGTGATACAGAAAAGTTCACTAATGTACCAAGATTATGTTGCTCTTTATAAAGCTTTTTAAAAACTATTTTATTTTCATTGCATTTGGAAAACAGAGAAATATGAAAAGAAAGAAGAGAGTTGGAGAGAGATTTTTCCATCAACTCATTTATTCCTTAATAGCTTCCAGTGGCCCAGATTGGGCCAGACTGAAGTCAAGAGCCCAGAACTCACTCCAGTACTGACAGTCTTATAATATCCTGTCTCTGAAACAACCTCAGAGCTACTTAGCTCATTTCTAAGTTGCCTGATTTCCAGGTAGCTACATTTGGAAAGCGAAAATGGGTGATACAAACCAAAACATTATCTGCTATAATTGAGTCCCTCATTTGGCTCAATTATCTGGGATTGGACAGGACCCTAGGCAGATCCCCTTGTGGACAACATGGCCATAACAAGTAAGAGCTGTACAAGTTATCATTGAGACAATGAATGCTGAGGTTGGAATGTCTATTACCTTTTCTGTTACTGCAATGGGTTTACCTGTAAGGGCATGCATTTTGATCTTTTATCATGATTATGTGAGAGTTTCCTGAAAGTGTTGAAATCCAGTCTCATAAATTTATGCAACATGGTTTTAACACAAGGTGCTAGCAAGACTAGGCCACTCTAGACTTGGCCACCCCTCTGAAAAATTAATTGGGAAAAGTGATATTTTTTCCTTATGAATCTACAGAGATCAGTTGAAGTCACTGTGTACATAAACATGAAGTTGACTGCTCTGAATAAGACAAGTATTCTTGAGAGTTCTACCACTTACAAAAAAAGCAAGTGTTTTAATACTTTTAATGTTAATATATTCGATCTTTCCTGAACATCCAGAAAAGTAGGCTAACGATTACAAGTACAAATGCAGATCAAGGCGATTGTTATGGGGTAGAATGAAATGTGCGTTCCCATGTAACTTCTGAAGAGCTCTCATGGTGAGTTGCAACGGAGGATTAGAAGACTGGGGAGAGCTGAAATGAGAACTACCAAATCCCATAGATCAGCTTAATAATTCATGAAGTCTGGACTTAGAGAATTATTTGCAGACTGAATTGATGGACTATTAGAAATAGTCAATGACTGCCCTTGGGAGACCTTGAGAAAAGTGATTGAGAAAAGTGACACTTGGGTTTAATAAACTTCAGGCTGCTCAGATTCATCTCCTAACTAATGGATTGTGACATACATAGCCTGGGCTTTGGCCAGCAGTAATGCCCAGTGCTGTAATTGTCATGCATATAGAGTGTCTTTTTCCAAAGAAAGTTGTTGTTGTATTGAGAGAGTAATTACAAAGCTGCCAGAAGGAAGAACAGTCACCCCACCAAGCTCACCATGATTTATTGAGTGTATTTATACTTTGAAACGGATCTTTTTCTTCCTAAAATGTTTTCACACCTCAATATGAATCTTTCTTCCCGTGAGCTCACCTCATTTGTGTCTGAAATATTGATCTGGTTGACAGAGACAGGAGTCTGTGAGAGAATGAGAGGGAGGGAGGGAGAAAAATGTGTGCATATGGCAGGAGTGAGGTGTATGTACATGTGCATAGTATTTGCTGGCAAGATTTCTTCCTTCTTATTGGTTTTATAATCTAAGGAGATTTGGCAGACAGACTGCCCTTTTCTTGAAAGTTCTGCTGTTGAGAAACAAATTCCATTGTGAGACCGAGAAAGCCTATCTGTCTTTTCTATGGCATTTGTCCATGAAGTCTGTAATAAGAAAGGATTTATGAAAACACACCAATGCAAGAAAACCATAATGTTTGTGACAAATTCTTTCACATGCATTTCAGATCAGCAGTTTTAGGAATATGGTCCTTATGGTATCTTAACCACCAAATGCCTTCCATCAAACAAATGTATCTTACTTGGAAGGTTTTACTTACCCATCCCCACTTTGGAGGAGTTATCAAAAGTTGGTTTTTCTTAACTCAAGCCATTTCCCTTTCTGAATAAATGATTCAACTTCTCTATACTTGTACTTACTGAGAAATGGCAGAAGGTGTTAGTGCACACCAACTCTTACTAGAAGCTTCCAGTCTGCATCTGACTCTCACCTTTCCCCCTGCTTTCGCAAAGGGAAACAGTTCTTGTCTGTCACTTTTGTTCAACATTTTCAACTGCAGTCTAAGAAAATCTAGCTTCTTTAGTGCGAAAATAGTACTCTCTATTTGCTTAATGGCCAAGAGTATAACATTATCCAAAATATCACACCCATCTCAAGGTTATAACTCAGGTGATTCTGAATTCAGTAGACTTCCTGTACTTGAATGAGCTTGTTGAGGAATGTCCTGTTGCTGATCAGCACACCCTAATATAATGTATGGAAAGCAGGAAAGCCATGGAATATTCCTAGATATGTGGAGGAAAGGAAGGAGAATCATTGTTTCAGAAAAAGGTTAAGGGTCTCCTTGTACCCGGGGCAAAGAATAAATTAGGTAACCTCTCCTGGCCCCTTCTCCTTTCCACAAGAACAGATAGTGTGTGAATAACATTTAATGTTAAAATTGTTTTCCCTTTTACAATCACTTTCATAAATCTGGATCAGTACAGGCCCACCCAAGCTAAACTGATATTTCTCTCAGGATCAATTTTAGTTATCACAAAGACCATGCTGAGCCTGGAAGTCGGCAGTTCTAGCTTTTGGCTTGACAAATACTTGCTATGAGAAGGTGAACATGGCGTGTCTGAAAGGAGAATTGCGTTTAGCTAATCAGCTAGTTTTCTTGAGGTGATTTTAAGTGCAAGACATTAGCTATACTATAACCACAGATCCACTTGAATTTTGAATAAGGAAGGCACATTTTCACCAGATTTACCACTGACGCGCATCAGGCATTTGAGAGAAAGTACAAATTAGCTGAGAAATAAAAAATTAAATTTAGACATACATTTTCCTCTGCTTGAACAGAGAAAGGGCTAACAATGGTAGTTCCAAGAAGGGATTGTTAATATAAACTAATTTAAACCGATTTAGTATTTGAATATTGGTTCTGGAGTGATGTTGTTCAGAGAAATACTAGATCTGCTGAGGGTCATAATAGAGCAGTAAATTAACTTAACGATTATTTTCAAAGTCTTTTTATTAAGTAGATATTTTGGGACATCACTCATACATCAAACCTATGAAAGGAAAATACAAACCATGCTTCATTCTAGGGGCTTACATTCTAATATTCTATTTAAAATATTATTTTTCTCGCCAGTGGATTAAGCTGGGGATTTATCTAGCCCATCTGAGGAACAGGTGCAATACAATTAACTTTATTACTGCAAAGCTTTTCCTTCTGACTTGAGCTAAGAAAGGGAAAGTCAAGTTATCAAGAAGTTGAAAGCTAGTGTTCACTCTGGAGCTTTAGAGCTCTGTTCTTCACAAAGCGTACAGGATTTCTAGGCAAATGAACAACACAGGCAAAATGGAGTAGAGAAAGCAGGACTAATCCAATAAGTGAGTCATATGATGTTGAGAGATGGATGTCCAGCACTGTATTCTTGTTAGCATGGAGAATATGTGAGAAGAAGAGAGGAAGGATGGCATAAATGAAGAAGAGTTATAAAATATCAAGTTAAGAAATCCATGCTTGCTCCTGAAGGCTAAGAATTCTCAATCTTTTTCTGCCTCATTAAACATGACAGATAGCATTTCAACACACAACCTTTTCATAGCTAAATTTACATACAAACTGCAATTACTTCTCATAAAATCATATGAAATCATATTTTAACTGAATATATTGTAAAGTTATTTTCAAACATCGGTAATGTAATCATTAATGATGGCAAATTACTTTTTACAAAGGTCAACATAAATGATGATCATGATTTGTTGAGGTAACTGAATTCAGCACTAAAAGGCATGGAAGTAGTCTATTTTAAGCAAGAAAATATCACAACTGAATAGTTTATTTAGGGGTACTCTCCAGATTTTAGAATGTAAAGAATATAGAATATAAGGAAAATATACTGAACTGATTGCAATATCCACTTTGTGTCTGTGGATAGTTGAACTCGGGAAGCAGCAATGGATTGAAGAGGACCCAGGAAAATTGTATTATTGCAGAACAAATGACTCCTGAAACCTAACTAGGATTAGGTAAGAGAATGAATTCTGGTGGGTGCTAGACCTCAAGAGATACATGAGCTAAAGGTTCAAATGAGGATTTGAGTGAAAAGATAATATCATTACAAAAACTATTGATTTTGGACAATAATGAATGAATAAGGTACAGTATTAAATTCAATTTGATGTAACATGAATTCATCAGATTTAAGGCAAGCTGAGATATTTATAGATTTAGAAATCCAGAGAGAGGGTCCGGTGTAATAGCCTAGTGATTAAATTCTCACCTTGCAACCACCAGAAGGGATACGGGTGCTAGGTTCATGTCCTGGCCACTCCATTTTCCTTCCATATACCTCTTGTGGTTTGTAAAAGCAGTAAAGGGGAGCCCAATGCCTTGGGACGCTGCACCCATATTTGCACCTGACGACATTCCTGGTTTTAGATTGGCTCAGCAGCAGTTGAGGTCATGTGGGGCGTCAACCAATGGATGAAAGATCTTTCTCTCTGTCTCTACTTCTCTCTGTATATCTGCCTTTCCAATAAGCATAAAGAAATCTTAGGGAGAAAAATCCAGAGAGAGATGAAAGCCAGAGATTTTGATTTGATAGTTGGAAATTATGATTCATTAAAATAATGAGAATGGGGCCTGGCACGGTGGCCTAGCAGCTAAACTCTTTACCATGAATGCACCTGGATCTGACATGGGTGCTGGTTCCCATTCAGCTTGTGGCCTGGGAATGCAGTCAAGGACAGCCCAAAGCCTTCGGACCCTGCACCCCTGTGGGAGACCTGGAGAGGTTCCTGGCTCCTGGCTTTGGATAAGTGCAGCACTAGCCGTTGTGGTCACTTGGGGAGTGATTCATCGGACAGAAGATTTTCCGCTGTCTCTCCTCCTCTCTGTATATCTGACTTTGCAATAAAAATAAAATAATTTTTTTAAAAAAAAGCCGTGAGCCTGGTTTATATACCTCTTTGTGGACTGGCATTTTGGCAAAGCAGATTCAGAGTCCACTCTCAACAGTGGCATCCAAAAACATACGATCAGTTTGAATCCCAGATACTGATCCTAATGCAAGTTGCTGCTGTCATGTCTAGGAAGGCAGCAGAGGCTGGGAGACTAAAGTGGACTTTCTGGCTTTAGGCTGGCCCTAACCTGGCTGTTGTAACCATTTGTGGAATGAATCAGCAGATAGAATGATGTCTCTATTTCTCTTTCAATTCTGATTTTTAAATAAGTCAGTCTTTTATAAAGATAAAGTTCTCTTTTTTGTTTTGTATACTGTCTGACTTGAAACCTGATACTTTGGGGCTCATTTACATTTAGCTTCCAGAGGTGGAAATCAGATCAAAGGACAGTTTTGTCTTATCATTGGTAGAAAAATTGGTAAGAATCCTACAAACATCAGAAAATCAAGCTGTGCATGATCCATCATATCAAATGCTCCATGAAATTTGAAAACAAGAAAAAAGAAAAAAAAGTTAATACATTTGGAGAAATCATTAATTCAAAACAGCAGTTAACATAATTATCACTAATGGGCACGTATGGAAAACTAGAAACTTATCTGAAGACATTTGATTAGCATTGTTAAGTGAGAAAAAAACGACGCCATGTATGGGTCAGTGTAAAGACGTGGTTTTGTGGGGCTTGAGAAAATCTGAAGGAAGATTAATGTTAGAAATTTTGGCAGTAAATAAGTGATGTAAAATTACACAGGTGTTTGGTGTAAGAGCCACCAAGGAGTTTGTCATATTGTGAGAGAGAAGAAGATTGTATTAGCTTTGCTCTAAGAGCCCATGCTGTGGTGTACTAATCTCACAAGGGTGAAAGGAGAGAAAAAAGGGCTGGATAGGAAGAGTCATAGAGGGTTATACACTTCCAAGTAAGTTTTAGGCACAGTGATGTTTACTGCTGGCTCCAGTTACCAATCTAAAGGGTCCTGCATTGTCACGGGAGTGCACTTTCACTGGTCTTATGCCCCTGATCAGTGTTTGCAAGCATTCAAATATTCCCTGGTACCAACGTTGTGGCAAAACTAGGTAACAGCAACTACAGCTTTCAAACAGTTCTACTTTCTGCAACAGGTGGCCTAAGCAGCTAATTTTCAGATGCACAATGTTAGTACAAGGGAATAAATTTAATTTCAGAGCAGTAGCAAGCATTAAGATTAGTCCATGGTTGGCTATTAAGGTAAAAGGCAAGAAATGACCCATCTTGATCACCATGTCTTCTTGACAATGTCGGTTTGAGAGAAAAGAACTATTTGCTACTGAATAAAGTGTTACTAAATGCATGATCTTTGAGAAGTATCAGCTTGATTAACAAGAAAATCTTGGAAACAGCACAGTGTCTTTAAAATACACTGGGATAGACTGACATTTCTCTCAGGTACCACAGGTAGAAGCAACTACAATAGCAAGTGCATGATTTGTGGGGTTTGCTACAGACTGCTAAATGTTACTGAAAACCCTAGTGCCATTTTGATTCACATTGAAGACTGGCCACTCACTGTGTGTGTTATGTTGGACATGCTGCCTACTTTTTTCTGGACATCATTTTCTTTATCTTCTAAGTGTGACTACTGTAGCTCAGAAATTGCCGTGAGGATTAATTTAGTGTTTTGTATACTCTGTTCTTCGTCATAGCATAGCCATTTCTCCTCTTCCATCACAATTTTAGTTCTACGCTTTGGCTTGTTTTAATTCTCAGTAATTGAACTATACATATTTGAATTCCAGCTTAGTCCTTTACTATGTTTCTTTTTCTCTATAACTCTGAAGTTCAAATAAGTAAACACAGCTTCAAAAAAATGAAGAACTAATGTTGAGCATGGACACCTTGATAAAGGAGTATGAAAACTGTACAATGTAAACTATATTCACTCAGTAAATATTTTTGAGGATGAAGTCAACATAGAAGAAATTAATATATAAACTAGGCAGAACTACATAGACTAGGAAAGCAATGAAGACATCTTTGAAAGGAATAGGTCTTAAACTATTGATCCATATATGCATACGCATGCATTCATGCCCACCATTCAAATCCCCAAGGAGACCCATGTCTTTTGAATCTGATGCTACTTTGAAGTTATATTGACATTTCAAAAAAAAACTTGATAAAGTCATCTCTATAGCTGTATATTTTGAAGTATTTTTTTCAGCTATCCCCAGAAAAAATTAATCACTGCAAATGATTGGAAGAAAGGCAAAAATTGAATGAAACACTAGAAAAGATATTCTTGAAAGACACATAGTGGAGATGAGGCTTGACCCTTTCAGTGAAAACTTTCGTCTGTTTTCTCCTTGCTCAAGGCCAGCCTTCATAAGCCCTGTTTAGCCCAGTTTATAAATTGCTGTTGACTCCAGTGATAGAATTTCAGAAATAAAAAAATTGACAGAAATTACCTTACTACTGTAAAATGAATCAATATATTCTGAATTCTGACTTCCAAGAATGTTCTTCAGGGACATGTTGTTTATTCTGTGGAAGGTTACAGGCATTCTGGATAAAATAGATATCTCTAATTTGAATCACATTACGTTACAAGTTTTCTGATATAAGGAAAATAAGCATTTTGAAATTTATCACTAGAGCAATTCATTGTGTTCTTCATAGCCACTTAAGCATCCTCCGTATGTGTGCTTGTTTGTAGTAAACATGCTACAAGACTAAGGATGTGTTCAATGAAATTTTAAGGCTATTGCATTTCAAAGTATAAAATTTAATATATTTGTCTCTCATATGGAATTTCACCTCTAATATGTCCACTCATGCGAGGATATTTTTTTAATTATGAAAAAAAAACTTTCCTGGAAATCATTACCAGAATCCCTAATCAAACAATGTAACAATTAGCACAGTTAATGAGCTTCCTCAACTCCTTGCACGAAATGTGTTCTGATCAGATATTCCTAGGATTTTGCTAAAAGGCAAATTACTTTCATTTTAAAAATTGCCTGAAATATTGTTCAAGGTCTTGTATTGTGCTATGCAATTTGAAAATTCTCTCCCTGGAGCCCAATGCAACAGCCTAGTGGCTAGATTCTTGCCTTACACGAACTGGGATCCCGTATGAGTGCTGGTTCATATCCCGGCTACTCCACTTCCCATCCAGCTTCCTGCCTGAGGTGTGAGAAAGCAGTAGAAAATAACCCAAAGCCTTGGGACCCTGCACCCACGTGGGAGACCCTGAAGACACCCATAGCTGCTGACTTTGGATCTGCTCAGTCCCAGCATTGAGGCCATGTGGGGAGTAAACCAGCAGATGGAACATTTTTCTGTCTCTCCTTCTCTCTGCATATGTACCTTTCCAATAAACGTAAATAAATCTTTTTTTAAAGAAAATTCTATTCCTGCTAATAGAAATGTTAATGATGCATTTGCAGAATCTCATATTTTGTTGCATAGGAGAAATAGATTTGTCATAAAATTCTGTCCCAAATTTAATCATTCTTGTTTTGTGAGTTTCATACAGAATTCTATCTATAGCCCAGACTAGCATTAGCTTGACTAATATGGAGAATTGGCTAAATTTGATGTGATCTTGTAAGACCCGTCTAGGCCTAAATTGACTGCTTGCTATAGTCTTCTCTGGAAAACAAGAGGGACTCACATTTGTCAATTTTTATTAGTGCTAACATTTATAAATTACTCATGTCTTTCATAGGACTAATCATTCTCTAAAAAAAAATTTTACATTTTACTTGTCAATCCCTACCATATTGTAGAAACCAAAATGGGAGCTAGTGGATTATGTTCTGCCAGCACAAGGTGTATTTCCAAGAAGCCATGTAACCTCATTGAAAACTCATTTTTTTCAAACATGAAACCATCGTTTCAATAACTTTTAACGTTTTTAGTCCTCTATCAATAGGATATGTTTATGAATTCTGATAATCAACTTTTTGTATGTTTTTAAAAGTTACTGATGTTAGTCAAAATAAAAGGAATCTTTCTTAATAAATTTATAATCTCCTTTTTAAAAAGAAATATTCATTTATTTGAAAGGTGAGATGAGAGAGAGAAAGGAGGAACACACCACATAAAGGAGACAGTGATCTTCTGTAGACTTGTTCACCCACCCCACCCCCAGTGGTCACAATGGCAAAACCAGGGCCAGACCAAAGCCAGAGCTCATCCATGTCTCCCACGTAGGTTATGGGGCCCAAGTGCTTGAACCATCCTCTGCCAAGGAGTTTGCACAGCATTGAATTGAAAGTAGAGTTGCTGGGGTTCAAACTAGTGCTCATGGGTTATATTGGCATTGCAGGCAATGGCTTAACCATCTGCACCACAATAGTACTGACTTGCAATATGATTTCCTTAACAAAAACAATTTTTTTTTCAGATGGGTCTCAGTAAGTTACTAGAGAGTTCTTTGTTGGTATAATAGGCTAACTGAAGTCTTTCTATTCATGGCATAATCAAATACCAGCAATTCAGGGGTTAAAACAATACAAGTTTGTACAATGTAGTGTAATGGAAGTTACACTAGTGTAAAATCAAGTTTCTGACAAGATTTCGAATCATTTTTCCTTGAATTTACTGGACAGACTGTGTTTCACTGCTGTGGGGCTTATGGCCCCATTCTTTCCTGTAGAAAGCCAGCCATGGCAGAATGAGAATTCTTCACATCCCATCTCACTGGTTGCTTTCTGTGTAATAAGTTATACCACTGCCTCTTCCAGTTTTAAGGGCACTTATTTCTCTTGGCTTACCCACATAACACTGGAGAATTTCTTTCTTTTTGTTTAAGATTTATTTATTTTAATTGGAAAGGCAGGAATACAGTGAGGAGGAGAGACAGAGAGGAACATCTTCCATCTGATGATTCACTCCCCAAGTGACCACCACATCCCGTGCTGTATTAATCTGAAGCCAGGAGCCCGGAACCTCCTCAAGGTTTCCCACAGGGGTGCAGTGTCCCAAGGCTTTGGGTTGTCCTTCAGTACTTTTCCAGGCCACAAGCAGGGAGCTGGATGGGAAGTGGATCTGCAGGGATTAGAACCGATGCCCATATGGGATCCCAGTTTGTGTAAGGTGAGGGCTTTAGCCACTAGACCACCACGCCAGGCACAGGAAATTTTCTTATCTTAAGATCTAAGGTTAGGTGCTAGCATTGTGGCACAAACAGTTAGGCCTAGCCTGCAAAGCCAACATCCTACATTGGAAGGCTCTTTTGAGCTCCAGTTGACCTGTTTCTGATCCAGCTCCCTGCTAGTGTGTCTGCATATTCTGGAGAAGAAGACCCAAGGGCTTTTGCCCCTACAAGTCATTTGGGAGACCTGGACAGAGTTACCAGTGCCCTGGCTTCAACTAGAAATAAGCTGATGAAAGATTCTCTCTCTCTCTCTCTCTCTCTTTCTCTTTTCCTGTCATTCAATTAAAATAAAGATGTTTTAAAAAGATCTAGGACTTAGTTAACAGAGTACAAAATCTCCTTTGCCTTGCAAAATAGCCTATTTATGTTCCAGTGGTTGGGAAATGGACATTTCCTGGTGGTCTTTATTGTGCATATCACAGTGAGTAGGAGCTAAGACTTAGTAGCACTACATAACCTTTTCATAAATACTCACTCTCTTAGCTAATTATATTTTTTCTATCAATAACAAGGCATACTAAGTATGCATGCTATCATTTTATCTTAAAAATAGTAATACACTGCTCTTGTTATCTAATTTCAAGATTTTTTAATCCTTCATCAATTTATGGAAGAAGCAGCACAACTGATTGAGCAGTTGTTCAAACAATGTATGTATTTTTATATATGAGCCTTAAGCAGAGGGAATTATATGCATTGAGTCCAAGCTGAACACCTAGAATAGGGCAGACCATATAATATGCCTGAATGAATGACTCTTTGAGGTTTGTGCAAATACAGTTCATGCTTGCACCTGTTGGATACTTTATCTATGATTTTCTTCTGATGGCAACTTATTATGTTTTTCGCAGACAAGATCTTAGGTTCTTGTTTCAAATTTAGTATTAAAACTCCTGAAAATAGAGTCATTCAAGAATAGTTTTCTAACTCCTGTTGTATCGTTAGGATTCCTGTGTTGTCCTCTTCTTACACATTCCAATTTTCAGAGAACCTTGAGGTACTACTGTCCAGACATCCATATTTTCCAGAGTTGGCAGAGATAATAATCTTCCATCCATCCTCTTTATTGATGGAAATTTAAAATACATAAGTCAAGTAATTCCCCAATGTAATACATGGTCAAACTCAAATGGTGTTTGCTTGTTTAACTGGGACTATCTGCGAAGTTTACAGTCTGTTGAGTAAGAAGCAACTGTAGAGAGTTCTAGTGTGTCCTGTCTTTTAGCCTGGCCTTTCAAGGTTTCAGCTGCTTTTTGAACCCTGAGCATCTGAGTCACAGTGAAGTACAACAGTGAAACATCAGGTCAAAAACCTCCAAACCTTGAAAGGAAAACTGTTCTGGACCCTTTGATGTCAGCCTTGGTAATCATTGTGGACCCATCCTGGAGTATCTTGGTAAGAAAGAAACAGAACTATATGGATATTCTTACCCCTTTGGTGCCAAGATAAATTTTAAAAAGTAAACTATATGGGGAGATGTGAATAGAGGCACTTTATGCAATATTTTAAAGAATGTCTTGTCCAGGGGGATTTAGAATGCTGAAATCACCAGGTAGTGCAAGAAAAAAAAAGTGCAGATTTTGACTGAGTAAGTCTAGGATGGGATATAAAATACTACATTTCTCAGAAACCTCAAAATACATAAATGGTGTTATCTCTAAGTTCTCTCTACAAATATTTAGATCAACACTTCAACACTTATACTCCATTTAGTGGTGCAATGTGATCTGATCTCCACTGTACAAAGAGGTATGATTAGTAGGTTTCTATTAGCTTTACTATCACCTCCTATTATAGGATAAGGAAGAAAATGGGTATGCGTATGTGTGGGAAGTGTGTTTTTGATTCTCTTTATTTTCTCATAAATTGTATTTTAATACTCTATACAGGAATATGAACATTTTTGGTAGAGAAATCCACTTCATAGGTTTGTTTAATTATTTTTCTTTCAAAAATAAGGACTCAAATATTTGTTCCAGGATTCTCACAAGTGCCTTTAGTACCAAACAGGAAACCCTGTTAAGAAGGATGAGCTCCAAATAGAAGGCAGTATTACTTGCTCTGCTATCTCTGTACCACTTGTCATCCAATTCCCTTCTTCCCATTTGTGCCTGATTTATCTTTATCCCATATGTTCTCCATTTTCTTGGCATGCTTCTCATCTGACCATGTGATGTATTATTCAAATACCCAACTCCTTTTATTGCTAATTATATATTAACCAGGTTCTGACTTCATTCTTTTCTGTATTGAGTTCTGGTCTGGTCTAGGCATGACACTGACAAAAAGGATTCCTAGAGCTCAGAGGAAGTTTTGGCAAATGACAGTTCTCTTTTAGGCTGTTAGTCTTAATGGAATATTTGATAAGATGGTAATAACCCCTGACATCCTTTTATAGCAAACCCAGGGGCAAAATATATATATATTTTAACAGTCTCAATGACGTTTACTTATTGATTTAAGTTTCTAGTGATGTCTGTTCTTGAAAGCAATTTACAATGTTGTTTTCTTGAAGCACTATGCACATGTATGCTCCAAACTGTCCTTCTTTCAATTACACCTACTGATACATATTAAAAATTCTCCACATCTGTAATTCCATTCCCATTTAAAATCTATTTCCTCCATTTAGAAGTAAAGAACTGCTCCAAAAACTCTAGGATATCCTTTCTATTCATCCATAGAATCACCAATTTGTTGATTTTGATACATATCTTCATTCATAAATCATCTATTTATGCCCTTCATTTTAATCTCACTAGTAAAAGACCATTTTGTGTTGATTCAAATTGTTTAATATGTGGGTGTTTTTGCATGGAAAACATTTAATGCCCTTGTCAATCTTGAACAATATAAGGCAATTATTTTTTCTATTTTAAAAATAAGGTCTAAATAACAATACAAATGAGTAGGCAAGGTAGGCATTTTCAGGATACTACTAATAATAAGCATTACTACTTACTGATTTCTTTACTATTTCAGGCACCAGTGAATAACATAGGAATTCTAATTTAATAATGAACACAACTGCATTAACAGACAATAACCACTATCCTTATCTTATAGATCTCGATAGTAGGGTTGAGATATGCTGTTCAAATCAAACAGAAAAAAGCAACAGTTCTGGAAACTGCAACTGACTGAAGAAAAATACACTTCCATTTGAGATGCAGTGTTCGCTGATGTTCAAAGCCTTTTTCTGAGAAGTTTATTACAGTTGAACTCTTTAAAATTCCACTTAAGAATAGCATGTGTGAAGTTAACAGAAAGCCCGTTCAGTTATACTGTCAAGCTTAATTAATATGTTTATAATAACAACTTGGAATTTATTTAACCAAAATAATAACTTCATTTAACATAATGACTTGATGCGCAGGAGGCATTCCTGCCATTGTTTCCACAACATTTACCATGTGGCTAATGGGAAATCACCTTTGTGATCCTGAAACACCTGTTAATGCCTTGTTTCACCTCTGAAGTTTGATCTCTTTAAATGAAGTTGGACAGTCATACTGAATTAAAGAGGGAGCAAGTGATTATTAATTATTTTAATGGCATTGTTATGGTTGCAATGCTATAATAAGAGCATAAAGCATAACCTTCATAACCTTCATATGAGAAGCCACAAGATTAGTGTTGGTGTGATTTAGACCAGTGTTATTACTAATGTGTTTCTAGTAAATGATATTTTTCACTTAAAATTACCTGATTTCTGAAATTTTAATATGAGTTGTATGGCGCTGATAAGCAAAAAAAAAAAATCAGTTTAAGAACATTGTCCTTGAACTGTATCCTCCCTTGTAATCTGTAAAATAAGGAAAAATCAGATTCTTAACAAGGCAATAAGATGAATGAAAGGATATTATTAGATATTCCTCAGGAAATCATATTTGTATAGAATGTGTCATACATCCAATCCATGTGTGAATCATACAAATTAGACACAATTTTCTTGCCCTTATTTCAGGTGAACCACTCAATCAACTGAGTCAGTAAAGTCCAGAGTAAAAAGTTGCTACTCATCCCCAAAAGTATTTCTACCTTCCCCTCAGGAGATAAAACTGTAGCTGGTAAAATGTCCATTTGGAATCTGTCATTTCTCATTCTTCATTTCTGTGACTAAGTACTTATTAAAGGAGTACAGTAAGATGTGATAAGTGATATTCCTTGTCCTGTGACTTCAGACATTGGTCCTGTAATTCTCCGTGTTTTCTTTAACCTCTCTTAAAAAGGCACGAGTATATCCATAATCTAGTGTCAATAGAAAGCAAAGCTAAAAAGTGAAAGTAAGTTGAATCTGAATGATTATATTGAGCACAACTGCCCACTACACTGGGCCACTTATCTTACGATTATGGCGTGGACTATGAATGAATCTGTCCTCTTTTAAGCCAATGTGTAAGAAAGTGTAAAAATTATTAGTGATAGCAGACTCACTTTTGCAGGGGTGGCAAATCTTTTTCTCTGCTAATTGGTATGTGTACTTATAACAAATCACAAGCAATGAAACATCAGTTTAATAATTAGACTGCTACAGTGTCTTTAATTTTTTAGTATGTATTTTTTGGAAGAATTACAAAGAGAAAGGAAGAGACATACACCCAGCTCACACACAGAGATATCTTCTATCCCCTGGTTTCCTCCCTGGTTGACAGCAATGGCTATCGTTGGGCCAAGAGCTTCATTTGTATCTTCCACTTAGCTGGAAGGGGCCCAAAGACTTGGACCATATGCTTTTCCTAAACCACTAATAATCAAATGAATCAGAAGTGGAGAAGCAGGAATGAAACTGGCATACTGAAGTTATTGTAGGCAGTGACTTTACCCACTGTGCCACAATGCTGGTTGCAGTGTGTTATACATTTGTAGAATTTCTAATCTCACCTATGGTTGCATTGGCAGGGGCAAACAAACTGATTTCATGGGCCTTAGAAAGCCTGTGGGCTGGATGTTTCCCACCACAGCAAGGAAGTAAATTTGACAAGAATAACCCAAACTATTCAATAAAATCCATTTTCCATACTCTCTGTATAAAAATCTTAGGGGAACAAATCTACTTAAAGAATTAGGTTGTGCAGGGCAGGCTTTGCAGCACATTTGAGTTGCTAGTTAGAGTGTTTGCATCCCATGTTGGAATGCTGGTTTGGGTCTCAGTGATTCCACTTCTGATACATGTTACTACCAATAAATCTGGATGTGAGGAGGTAGTGGCTCAAGTACATAATACCCTGCACCCATGTGGGAGACCCAAATGGAATTCCATGCTCCTGGCTTAGGCCTGGTACAGCACTGGCCTGGTTGTTGTGGGCATCTGGGATGCCAAGTAGATGAAGTAGATGAATAAGAATGAGAAAAAGACCACTTTAAAAGGAAAATATAGTTTTAAAATGAAGTGTCATGAAACTTCAAGATTTTTAGGGAAATTTTAATTAGGATGAAAGAGAAGGTTTATCTGATTTTGAATATTTCATAAGCTGTTTTCAAGGAATAAAAATTAGAATGATTTCATAAAGTACAAGTAGCAATCAATACAATCTGCTGTCAGTAGAGATGAACAATCTGATTTTCTTTTAATGGATAATAATATCTTGGCAAATAAAAAATATTCAACATTACTTTGGTTATGAAATTCAATACTTATCAAATCTGCATATAAAATAGATTTGTTTATCTTTGTATCTGAAAAAGCAAAAAGACATTCAGAGAGAGAGAGAGAGAGATCTTTTATCCATAACTTTATTTCTGAAATAAAGTCCCCAAGTGTTGGCATTAGGACAGGTTGAAATCAGGACGTAGAAATTCAGTCTGAGTTTCCCTCAATGCTGACAGTAATAAGTAGTTGAGCCATCATCTGTTCCTTCCAGTGTGCACCTTAGTAGGATGCTGGAGTTGAAAATGTACCCAGGCAATGAACTGAGATATTTCAATATGCGTTGTTGGCATTTCACACAACATCTTAAATTTTGTGTCACACACACCTGCACATAAAATATTTAATGACTAAATACCAGAAATTGGGTCTGGTGGTGTGGCCTAGCAATGTCCTCACTCTGAATGCGCCGGGATCCCATATGGGCGCCGGTTCTAATCCCGGCAGCTCCACTTCCCATCCAGCTCCCTGCTTGTGGCCTGGGAAAGCAGACCCAAAGCCCAAAGCCCAAAGCTTTGGGACCCTGCACCCGCGTGGGAGACCCGGAAGAGGTTCCTGGCTCCCGGCTTCAGATCCAGGCAGCACCGGCCGTTGTGCTCTTGGGGAGTGAATCATTTGACGGAAGATCTTCCTTTCTCTCCTCCTCTCTGTATATCTGACTTTGTAATAAAAATAAATAAGTCTATAAAAAAATAAATACCAGATATTAAAGTCTTATCTGTCATTTCTGGAGATATCTGTGCTATATTCAGTAATGTATCTAGGTCAATTTAATGGACCAAGTAACAATTGTAAACCAAAATACCAGCATGAGATACAGATGTCAGACATTCCAATTCCAATTGTTTAGAAAAGTTAATGACGGATAAGAATACTTCTCTTTGTCTATGATCTTTTATTATTTATAATAAGTCTTAGTGGAAAGCACTTATTGACATGTAGAAATAGTATAAATAAAAACAAAAAATACAACCTAGGAACCATAAGGACAAAACATTTTTCCTACTGGATGAAAAGGTAGTCTAACATTTTAAGACCATTTAGTACAGAAAGGTAGTGATACTGGCCACTAAGTTGTTGGCTCTTTACTTAGTTTGGGAGGTGTGAGGTTGTTAAATACTGGCTTTCAGAATAAAAAATGGCAAAATTTCATTGGCATGTTGAAAAGAGAAACCAAGTCCAAAGATAACTATTGGATTTGTAAGGGTAGACCTCAAACTGGTGATCATTTCTAACCCTTTTCTACTGTAAGGTAAGCTGAAAGGGCAGCGGGAAAACACGAAACAGTAGATGAGCACAACTCCAAAGACCAAATAAACCAAACAGTCCGACATACCTAACCTAAATTGAGAGTAGAAACAGTCCTGCAAGTCACAGAGAATCTCTGTTGGATGTAATAAGGTGATTAATACACTAGAGTCTGATGCATGAATTGTATGGCCTCTGTACTTAGGGCATTTCTTAAAAAAAACTATCAGAAATCACTTTGCATAAGTTAACAGTCCATGAAATTCTTTGAATTAACCATATGCAAATGTGGTATGGACTTCAATGAGTTTTGAGTACTTTGCAAATTATATTATTTTCTTCATAATGAATTTCAGCAATAACAAAAAACAGCCCTCCAAATCAGTCTCAGATTTCTGAAATTTCAAAACTGGATAGTGCAATGATTATAATCATGTTTGCTATCTTCATGTTTGGCCTGGATATATTTTAAGATTCCAGAATTATCTGAATTGGGACGCAAGGAGCCACCATATAATACTACAAGAATTATCATCTGAACTAGCTATCTTCAGAGATGTATTTGAGAAGATTCAGTGCACTCCAATTTTGACAGATAAAACACACCTGTAAAATGATTAAAATTCAGGCATGGTAACTTTTTTGTAATATAAATTTAATTTATTTGAAACTGTGAGAGTGAGAAAGAGAGAGGGGGAGGAAAAAAAGACCAATCTTCCGTCTTCTGATTGGTTCTACGAAATGCCTGCAACAGCCAGGAGTGAGCTAAGTTGAATCCATTAGCTAAAGAGTACATCTTGGTCTCTTACACAGAAAACTGAATACTTAAAATTTCCCCTGCTGCCTCCCAGGTTGCACACTAGTAGGAAGCTGAATCAAAAGTGGAGTACTTTGGGGCCCAGGTAATTGAATAGAGAGGGCCAATTTTCTTGGCAGTATTTTACCTACCATTCCTCATCTTCTCCATCCTCCCCTTATCAATATCTTAAGCATAAAGGGATATAATAAGTTAGATATATCCTGGAATCTTTGTTGTATCATAACAAGCAGATTTCTAGCTCAACACCCAAGAGCAACTTGAAAAGCCATACCACAGAGTAGGCCACAAGTGAACGATCTTTGCCATGATCTCACTTATATAAAGTTGTAGAATTTGGTGACCATCTCCAGTGAAGAAACTATTTTCAAAGCTTACAGCTCCAGAATTATCTCTATCTGCTGCAACTCGTGCTGTCAGGCAATTACTGACTCAAAAACTATCATTTGTATGCCAAATTCTTCAACCAAAGTGCAAACATCCCAAACCTTTTCTCTTTAATATTCCTCATGTCCCAAAGTCTTATAAGTGTTCATGAAATTTTTGATATCCATAACAAAGAGCCAAAGAACATTCTTCCAATTTTTATTTAGTCTTTCAGCTTTTATTTGACAAGATAATTAGGAGTAAAGGTTTCACAAACTGTGTGCCTTTGGGACAAGGACTTAAATGTGGGCATCATAATTACTATGTGGCAATATCCAGTGGGTTCCAAAGCAGGACAGAATAAAAGCTGCAAGAAGGGGTGGGAGAAAGAGGATACAATGCTCAGGAAAATTTGATCTTGAAGATGCCTGCTCAGAATTGAATAGCATAGTGTGTGTTTTAGTTCTTGTGTTGTGTAAGTGCATTTCCTGTCAAGCTGTGTATGTTCAGTTTTTGCAGCCTCAGCTGAGAGTGAAATATTCACTTCCCAAATTTTCATGAAACATATGCTTTTAAAAAATTATAGAAAGTGGTGTTTTATGGTTGTCAATACATGTGTTTTTCACTCCAGTGTATTAAGTTGGCCAGTATTACTTGAGTGCCTGTTAGTTGTCAGGCACTGTGAAAGTTCTAGAGAAAAAGTCATTACTGCTTTGATGAAGGAGGTCACAACTTTGATTGGCTTGATCCCAGCAACAGGAATGCATAGTAAATAGAAACAAGATGAAGACACCCTTTACTAAATCTTGTAAAACTATAAACATCTTCCAGTGCCACACTATTATTATGGAAATGCTCTGTATCCCATGACAGTTAAAGGATTTTCATTTTTCCTCTTCATCACCCTGTGATTTAAGATATTAGTAACTCAGCCATGCTCCATACTTGGGATAAGAAGAATGCAGTTCTCCATAGTTTATATAATATGATGCCATAAAATATTATCTCATGCATAGTAGAATGGTTGTCTTCTACTTTAAGGCATTGGATGTTTCACTTTGCATATGTAACAAATGGGAAAACATAGTATAACGCATCTGTGCAAATGCCACTGCTTCTACCTTACACAATGTTTACTGTAAGATTGGCTATGCTTATTTTCATGAGTTTTTATACCATGTTCAGCCAAAAATATAATTCACATAATTTTCCAGTTGTTTGAAGATTCTTAGGTTCTTTACCATATCTGTCTTAATTCCATTGTCTAATTCATTTTTTATTTTAGTTTATTTATTTGAAATTAGGTACAGAGGCAGAGAGAGAAAGATAAAGAGACAGAGATCATCTATTGGTTCACTACTAAAGCTGCAATGGACAGGGCTGGGCCAGGCTAAATCCAGGAGCATGAATCTCCATGTAGCTGTCTTACGTGACTGCCAGGAGCACAAGGCTTTGGACTATCTTCCAGTGCTTTTCCCAGGCCATTAGCAAGGAACTGGATCACAAGTGGAATAAATGGGACACAATTCAGCATTCTATCTAACGCATTTCTCATCTGTTTTGTTATCTTTGCATTAGAATTAGCATGGACATAGCATTAGCAATTTATTGTGTTGCTTGCACGTAGTACCTGTTCATTAAAATTAGTTTCAGTAAATTGCTAAAACAAATATTTCTTCTTTTTGACTGTTACATAGCAGTTGGGTTGACCTTGGGGCATATAGTTGTGAGGGTCAATAATAATAGTTATCCCTATTTTTTATTAATTACATTGCATTATGTGACACAATTTCATAGGCTCTGGGATTCCCCCCACCCCTCGCAGTACCCTCTCCCCATGGTGGATTCCTCCACCTTGTTGCAGTATTACAGTTCAAACTCAGTCAAGATTCTTTCATTGCAAGCATATACCAAGCATACAGCCCAGCATTTTATTGTCCAGATAAATTCAACAGTTTCTTGGGGAGACCATCTCTGGTCTGACGACAGAGCTGGCAGAATATCATCCCGACCAATTAAAAGCCCCAACATAACATCTCACTCCCAAGACTTTCCTAGTAGCTAATGCATATGTGTGCCCTCATGTATTGACTTTCCTTTCTAGGATTGTAGAATGCTTCACTTAATTCCTAGTCCAATCAGCATGTCCATTTTAATATCTATTTGTCCACATCATGACTCTAATTATTATTATTTTCTCAGCTAATTGTGTTTGCAGCATTTCCCTCTCTCATGTTGCATGAAAAGTCCCTCAGATGGCATTTAACAAGAGCACATGTAACAAGAAACAAGTTGTTTCTAAGGAGTGCTATTTACCTTTTTTATTTAATGCTTTGTTAGCAACACAGAGGTTTCATTCGCAAGGAACAAACGAATTACCAAACAGCTAATGACACAAACACGGAAACATACTGATAAACATGCAGTAGAGAACACAATTGAACCATGAGAAAGACTAAAGGAATGAGTTCTGTTTTGGGTAGCAATACTTACTGTTGCATCTACATTTGAATAAAGTATGCTCTAAGTAATTATAGTCCACTCACACCATGGATTTGTACATTTTTACTTACAAAAAGATTGATCTGGATTTGTAATTGATACAATCTTGGTGATATTGAGTTCTGTAGCATTTTGATTGGGTCTGAATGTCCTCATATTTCCTTGAAAAGAATATCTTATTTTTGGAGTAGTAGAATAACTACAAACAGCTGGGATTGTCAGATTAATCTCTGTGAAAGTTCCAAGACAAAGGCAAAAGATCTCAGAAATATGGATGCAACTAGAAGAGCTCTTTGAGAGACAATGCCCAATATCTAGTTCATACTGGGAAGTGTAGCTGCCAGTCAAGGCTGAGCTGAATTCCCAGAGAACATTAAAGTAGAAATGGAGTACATTCTAAGCATCTGAAGAGGGGGCAGAAAGTAGTAGCATGTGACTGAAGAAGAACAAAATTACATTTCTCCTAGTAGGTAGTTGGAGAGGCCCTCTTTTATGAGGGCCTGTTCTACTCACAAGGGTTAAAGTCTTGAGTTATTCTTGCATTATTTCTCCTAGGTCTTTTAAGAATATATCACATGAAGTAAATGAAATGGAAGTTAGAATCTATCAAATAATTTCATACTAAGGAATTCATAAGGTAGTAAGAGAGGGTAAGAAAAAATAAAATCAAAACTATTGAAACTATCCATGATGATTCTTCAAGAAAATGTTGGTTCATTATAGGAATAAACATATTAAAAGATAAAATACTCTTCAGTATAGGATAGGCTTTATTACAAAGTTGTAGGCTCTTCATAACCACAGGATAAAGCAAAAACTGAATGCCTGTTAATATTATTACATTGATTTATTAACGTGTACATTTATTTAACAAATGTTTATCAGAAGATGATGAGCTAGAAATACCAAAGGAGCATTCAAAAATTTATAAAATTTCGGAGTTTATGGCAAGAATTATAAATGCCGGAACTGAAGCAATTCTAAATATGTGCGTCTTTAATGCTTGAATTAGCTATACTCTTGCAAGTCAGGATTTTCAGTCAATCCATGTATTAGAGTAAAACTCTACACAAGACTTGCAGTCTTCCCACTGTGTCTTCCATTTCACCTTTATCTTAGTGTTCAGTAGTTACTTTTCTAAGCAAATTGATTCAGGAACATTGCTTTGGTGCTCTTGTTTGCATGAGAAGTTGTCAGGCTGGATCTGACCTGCCTCTCCATCAGGATTATAAAGGTGACAGATAGTCAATTTCAGGGATTCATGATCCATTTTACCACAACGCTTCACCTTGCAGCTAAGTAATACAGCTGTGATAAAATCAACCATAATCACTGCATCTTACTCAGCCCTGCCTGAGCCATAAATACCAGGTTCATAACTAAAAACCATCGGAACAAGAGAGGAGATAGAAGAAAGATGAAGGCAAATATGAAGGTTTTTTTCGTAGTGACTATTAGGAGTAAGTTTATAGTTTTTATCCTGTTTGTTTTTCCATACAGAGAATGGTAATATATATCACACTGTCAGGAAGTTTGCTTGTAGTTGATTCATCAAAATCAATGATCAGCATCATGTGAAGTACTTATCTGCATGCAGAATTATTCTTCAACTGTGACTGTGAGGTAGACAGTTAAGCACATACCAAGCATAGACATCTCATAATTTAATGTATAGGTGCACAAATATACAGTTTTTTTTATTGGGAGTAGATATATAATGACAAAATGTTAAATATAAAAATAATGGAATAAAGTAATATAAAAGTCATGGAGATAAAATATCTTATCTTACTTCATTGTTGTGCCACACTCTATTCTAGTTCCAGAAGGAAAAGTACTAACTAAGCCCAAGAGAAAAAAGTGAGTCCTCAAACAGCTCACAATTTAAATAAAGGAAGCAAATAATAAATAAAGTTTAGGGACTGTGTAATATGTCAGGATTTACTATGGTTTAAAATACACGTAGAGAGGGCCCAGCAGCGTGGCCTAGCAGCTAAAGTCCTCGCCTTGAACGCCCTGGGATCCCATATGGGCGCCGGTTCTAATCCCAGCAGCTCCACTTCCCATCCAGCTCCCTGCTTGTGGCCTGGGAAAGCAGTCAAGGACGGCCCAATGCATTGGGACCCTGCACCCGCGTGGGAGACCTGGAAGAAGTTCCTTGCTCCTGGCTTTGGATCGGCATAGCACTGGCCATTGCAGTCACTTGGGGAGTGAACCATCGGACGGAAGATCTTCCTCTCTGTCTCTCCTCCTCTCTGTATATCTGACTTTGTAATAAAAAATAAATCTTAAAAAAATACACATAGGGAATGAGGTAGAAATTATCCATTCTGGTATAACTTTCAGCTGTTCTGCCTAATGCTATAGACACCTCTCTGAAAGGATGAGTGTGAAATAAAATCATGACCTAGTTCCATAGGCACAGGGATTTCCCCTTCCTCTGTCACTTTCCACCTCCACCGCCCCAATTCCCCCATATTATTATGATAGTATAGTCTTTCAACGATCGTCACAAGTCCAACATTCTGCTTTCTAAGTGTAACATGGCATTGTGGATACAGACAATGATAGAAAACCTAGTATTCTACTGTGAAAGATACTTAACTTTATTGAGCATCCTCCATTTGTTTGGGAGTAGGATGCAACTTTGAAATAAATTAAACCATAAGTAAACTACATATGTAGGAGACAAAAATTGAAAGTACAAAATAAGATAGGAGTGTTCCTAGGCATTCTTAGATTCGTAAGAAGGCTAGTGTAACTGCTGCAGCTTGAGTGAGGGAAGACAGCACAGCAATAATGGGCAGCCTAGATGGAAGGACTTCGGCTTTTTTATTGCAGCAAAGTACAAACCACTGGAGCCTTTTAGAAGAAAGATCACAAGATCTGACCTCAATGTATATATGGCCCATCTGATTGATGTGGGAACTGCTGATTGTTGAAAAAAAAGGGAAATGTTTTAGAGTGTAGGAGATGACCACTCAGATGAGAGTGATAGCAATAGTTGTGGTGAGAAGTGAAGGCGTTGAAGAGGTCTTTCATAGCAGAATAAATGTGGAGAATGAAAGAGAGAAGCAGATTGTTTGAAGTCAGGTACATAGAGAAAAGACTTGAATAGGAGGCAATTAGAATAACTTCAGAGAAGACTAAATCTATTTTAGATATGAATATAAGATGCCAATCAGGCATCACAGGTGAGGTATTAAGGAAGGAGTTGAAACCACCATTGTAAATTCTAAGAACATTCAAAATTAGAATTCAGCAACATGTTCAATACCTGAGACTGGGTGATGTCACCCACGTAGGCAGGAACAGAAGTTTCACAGCAGGGTCTAAGAGTAAGCTTTCCAACTTTTCTTGGTTCTCTTCTGGAAGTTCTAATTGACCAGTTGTTTCCCAGCTTGTAAAGTTGCTTAGCCCACACAATGTACTGTACTGATGTGGTTTTTCATACGAATCTAATAATTCATTCTCATTTTAGACAATAAGAATTATTTAGGGGCCCAGCTATATCCTCACCCTGTGTACTACAAGATCCCACTTGGGAAGCTCCACTTCCAGTCTATCTGCCTGTTTGTGTCTTGGGAAACTAGCAGAGGATGGTCCAAAACCTTAGGACTCCGTGCCTAAGTGGGAGACTCAGAAGAAGCTCCTGGCTTTGGATTAGCTCAGGTCCAGCCATTGCGGCCGCTTGGAGAATGAACCAGTGGACGTAAGATCTTTATTTTGGTATCTCCTTCTCTGTACATATCTACCTTTTCAATAAAAAAGTGATATATCTTTTAAAAAAGAAAGAATGATTTGGATAGCAGAAGGACATTTGATTTAGTGGTTAGAATGCCACTTAGGTGTCCTGCATATCATTTCCTAGTGTCTGGGTTTGCTAGCCCCTCCCCCTAGTACAGATTCCTGTTTATGTGCATTCTCAAAGGCAGCAGACGGTGTAATTGGGTGACAGTCACTCATGTGGAAGATCTGGATTGAGTCACTGTCTTCAGGTTTCATTCGGGCTTAGTCCCAGTCAGTTGAGCTTATAGCAAGGCCTCTGTTTCTGTTTTTCCTTCATTTTTATTTCTGCATTCAATTGCCCCACCCCTTCAAAACCATGAAAGGATTTCTCATTGAGATAACATAGAATAGGTTAAGTGAAAAAGGGGAAGAGATTTTAAATAGACATATGCAAATGTGAATCTAGTCACTAGCTGTGTGATTGTGTGGAATTTGCTAATTTCTCTGAGCCTTCAATTCCTTTTCTGAAAAATGGAAGCAATAGCACCTAACTAAATGGTAATTAACCATAAGATAGTGTGGGAATTAAGTAATTGCTTGTGTATGAATGATTTGGTATAGTCCTAAAAAGGCAGACACAATAATGTCATGATTGCATTTGTGATCTTTATTATTTGAGTAACATGCTGCCACCAGGCTTTTCATCCTGCTAGGCTCCACCTGGTTGTGCTTTATCCATCTGTCTAAAGCCAGTATTGTCCATCACTTCTGTCCTATGGAAATCTCCCTTCCGTCACTATGCAGACTTTTTCCAAATCTCAATTCTTACGCTGCTCACAGTTCTTTTCTATTATGCCCTGTATCATGGCATCTTTCATCCTGTAAGGAATTCTATGGGTTTGATAAATAAGTGTAACTCAACTATTGGGCAGATTAGCTTGGTTATAGAACACACTATAGAGAAAACCAAGGTTTTCACCATTATTCTCTTTAATATTGAATAGCCCACTGAATTCATAGAGTATGTTAGGTATTCACAAGGCATAACACAAGCTACCAACATTACAATTATCCTCTAAAAGCACCTGTTTAAAAAAAATAGAATTTCTGTGCCTGGCGTGATAGTGTAGTGGTTAAGGTCCTAGCCTTGCACGCGTCGGGATCCTATATGGGCGCCGGTTCTAATCCCTGCAGATGCACTTCCCATCCAGCTCCCTGCCTGTGGCCTGGGAAAGCAGTTGAGGACGGCCCAAGAGTATGGGACTCTGCACCCACGTGGGAGACCTGGAGAAGTCTCCTGGCTTCGGATTAGTTCAGCTCCAGCCATTGCGGCCGCTTAGAGAGTTAGCCATCGGATGGAAGGTCTTCCTCTCTGTCTCCCCTCTCTGTATATCCGCCTTTCCAATAAAAAAAGAATAAATCTTTAAAAAAATAGAATTCTTCCAGATCTCACATCATGCAATCAGAGTGTCACTTCCTAACATTCTACCTATATACTTAATAAAAACAGCTTCTTAATAAATCTGAATTTGATAAATAATTTCCAGGAAAATTATTTTACTTTACTTGCTCATTTTCAGTTTATTTTAAACAGGCAAATTACATGCAATTAGTGGAAATGCTGGTGCGATTGTAAAATCAAACTTCTCATTTTGTAATTTCCTTCCTTTTCTCATATTTCAGGGAAGGCTAGTTTGCATTCCACTCTTAGCTTTCTTTGTCAAACTTATGTGTTAACAGCCTGCTTCCCCTGGCTCTTTTCTATTTCATTCACTTTCACTGTGATTTTTTTTTCATATACTTTCTCATAGTCTCTTTGTTTTGAAATGTGTCATTGCCCTCTGCCCTCTTTCACTCAGTTTCTCTTAGGCTCCCATTTCATGTTGCAGTTTGTTTTATTTGGTTTTGCCTGTGAATCACTAATCCTTTCCAATGTAGCCTCCCACTGGGCTGTGCCAACTCCTAGTCTCCATCCCTGCATCTCTTTCCAAATTTAGTGTCAGAGTCACAGTGACATAATGTTCTTTATGGCTCTATATAAAGGATAGTAAGTTACCCAAATGTAATTTGCTGCTTTACTGCTCAATCTTGGAGATGAGCAAAAAGGAGGAATAGAAACAGGAAATAAAGGGTCTAGATCAATAGGCACATTTTTGGGTGACAAAAATGACTGGCTTATTTCAGGACTTAATGACTTCATAGGAGCAAATGCAAAAACTTCAAACAAGTTGATAAAATGGTGAATGAGACTTGTTCAAGTTGATGGATAGAAATTTCACTAAGATTTTATATTTGTTTATGCATGAACATTGAAAAGTAGCTGCTGCTGGACACCAAATTGCCTACCAAAGATAGTTGTTATGAAGAAATAAATGAATTCCACATAAACATACCTAAATCTTTGCTTTTATAGAAGGAATCTGGGAATAATTATAAATCTCTTGTATGAATCCAGTTCATTTCTGTTGCTAACAAGACAAATGATGTGCACCACTGAAAGTCTTACCAAGAATATAGAAGAGATGCGTCTGTGTGCATTGTACTGCCAAACACAAAAATGCATGAACTTAAGCCAGTACGTCTGAGTATTTCCAACAGAAGAGTCAACAGTTAATCTTAGAAGGTGCCCTTTTTCTGTTATGGAAAGTATTTCAATTAATTTCAGAATTAGCATCTAAGATCAGTCAGCACATATTTTTCACAAAGTATGTTCCATTAAGCACTGACTATATATTTAATAACTAACTTATAACATATGAATTGAGAATTGTTTGGGTTACAACAGGAAGTCTTATGTGATTTAATAGTCCAAAAATTATTTTAAATCCCTAAAAATGCATGATATGCTGTGTTTCCTACTTTATTGAACAGTACAATCCATTAGTTGTGTATGGATTGCTTGTGTCAAACTCAAATTCTGATAGCTGGAACAATTTTTCTCCTTTTTAGAGATTGCATCTAAATAGAAGTAAATGTTTACATTTTCTGACCCCTCATAGTAAAAAAAATAAGATGTAAGTTATCTCAAGCTTGTTTTTCTGAAGATTTCATATGATACATTTGCAAAAATCTGGACTAATGAGATGTTTTAATCTGTATAGAAACTTCAAGATCAATTGACCTTTCAAATAATACAGTAATTCAGGAAAATTAAGTAACTGAGTTCATTTGGTATCCTGTGTGTACATTTTTATTTTCTAATATTCTTACTTCAACAAGGTGTCTAAAGCTGGAGCAGTCAGAATGAAAGTCTGCATAATTCTCAGATAAATACTGTGACGTTATTTGCTCTGACAGTGTATAATTTAAGTGTGCTATATATGCAATAAAAACAAATTGATGTATTACTTAGAAGAAAATACATCATTTATAATAACTTCTTTAATAAAACGCTGAAAATTAGAGACAGTGATGTTTTGGCGGGTTGTACATACAAATCACTAGGGAGATAGAGTATTTTGTATGCGTCATCAGTATGATTCAGTGCTAAAACTTAAAATACATTGTCCTGGCATAATACAATAAAGCTTGGAATAATGAAGTAATTTTAATGTTATATTGAATATAATTGTGGACAAAATCCTCTCTTTCCGTAAATTCCTAAGACATATTCATGCCTTTGTGGTGAGCTCCACATGTCACAGTTGATAAGTATGTACTGCCTATGGTCTCTCTCAGATGGCTGCTTTGCAGTGAACTTGAATTGAACTACATTGATTTGAGAAATCTAGGGATCTGTTCTAAATATGAGAAAAAGGAATGAGATGCTCTGGTTGATATTATCTTGTCTCCAATATGAGCTTAATTCAGATTTAATGCAATTACTCTGTGTTGATTAAATCTCAAACTGTTATTAAAAAACTGAATTATTGCAGTTTACCATTTATATAACAAGTTTGGCCTTCTGCATTGCACCATAAACCTTAATCATTATGTTGGCCATAATCACTTTGTGGTTATTTAACATAAATAATTACTTCAGCTACTAAAATGAGATGATGCAGCAATATACAGTCCCCACAACTTGTAGGATAGTAGTGCTGTTGCAACTGGAATTACTTAACTCTTAGCATGTGGTTATTTTTCTCTGTGTCCATCTAGTGAATACTAAATAGAATAAATATTCAGGCCCTTGCCAATGAGTCTTTCTCTGCCACCTCTTAATATTACTGTATCTATATCTAAACAATGTCGTCTACCATATAAGATTCTTTTATATAAAATGGGATAAGGATTTGCCAGCACAAATGGAACATTTCAGAATAAAGAATTAAAGTTTGCAATCTGATTATTTTCTTTCTCAGATGGGTTCTAAATTTTCTGTTTTATAAAAAATAGATAACTAGTCAGAATATTTTCCCTGTGTTGGTTTTTTTTCATTTTTCCTTTGGTATGATACATTTGCATGAATATTTTAAAAGAATTATCCATGGTCTTAACTGTGACAATCAGGGTTAAAAAATAGACTATGGCCCCTTGGTCTCATGAAGTTTACCCTCCAGCAAGGAATACACTATTTTTCTCTGGAAGCATGGCATGAACCTAGAGGGAAACATAGTTGTGTTTATCTCCCCTTGCATCATAAGTCGTAATTCAAACTCTTCAGGATCTCTTAAGATTAATGTAATTTTTTATAAATGGCCCTCTGTTATTTTAAGTATAAAATTGTACTTGGGACATGAGATCAAGTTCTTTTACTTTCGCTCTTTGAAAACTTACAAAATAGAGGCTCTTTTTCAGAGAGGTACAGTGGGTCCATGATGCTTAGGATTGCCACTGTTACTTTTGCTACATTTTGCTGCAGAATGGAGCAGAGTATAAATCCCACCTTAGTCCCTCATTTGTTTATGGGTCTGTGGAAAGCTCTCCAGATAGACTGAGCTCTGTTTTCTCCTCTGGACAACAGATGTCTGAATGCCTATTGTTCAGAATTGAAAGAAAGGCCTGAGATAATATATGCAAGTCATTGGCCACAGTAGCTGGCACATGGTTCTTACAAGGTAAATGGCAGCTGTATTATCCATTTTTGATGATGAATTTACTACAGAGATAAGCTGTGAGGATAAAATGGTTCTTGTGCACAAACAACATGTCAAGACATGTATTTGTTGTCCATTTGTCTTAGGAATATTTCATGAGAAATTAAGAATGCTCACAGGCTCCTACCTCACCATCATGTACCCACCACAGGCACTTTCAATCAATCACACTGAGCTAAGACATAGCCTCATAATCTTTCTCCAAACAGTATTCCAGGCAGCTACTACTAATCAATTACTATTGACATGAAAGATGAATCTTATTTGCCATTTAATAACTAAGCAGAGAAAGAGGCAGAGAGGAAAGAGGGAGCTTAAGAAATTAGGAACTTAGATGGAAAAGGCATTTGGGTCAGAAACACAGGAAATTGAGGCAGAAACCTGCTTGGGGAATGGTGAAGTACTAACTGGACCACTCTGTAGCCCACATAGCACAATATAGCCATGCAGCGTTTGGCACATTTACCAGTGTGTGATTTTACATTTTGGACATTTTACAAGAGCCAGCCATAGCCTGCTTGCTTCAAAGGGTGATGATATACATAGCAATTTGTCTGTCACTGATTTATTCTGTTTGCAACCTGTCTCGTAGCCAATAAAATAAGTAATAAACATATTTTTTAAAGAAATTGATGAATTTCTTTAAAGGCAGTGTTCAGATGGACCTGACAGTGATTTAATGTGCAGGTCTAGGCTGATTCATTATCTCTAATTCCCAGTCCCTAGCCAACATAAACCCTGGGTTATGCCCTAGCATGCCTCTCTCAGCGTTAACATGAGATCATCTCCTCACTTAGGACTCAGGCAGATTTACAGCACATCTTTAAATTTGATAAAGCCATACTCTTGTCTCTGCAGAGAAGTGTTTTGGTCTTGGCTATGAACTCATACACAATGAATTGCAAGCCCAAACCCATAACCATTTAAAATATGTTGCAAGAGGTCAAAGCGCAGTGTTTTCACAAAAGGATAGAAACCCTTGCTGCTCTGATGATCTATCTCTAAGCCTTCCAGACACAGGCCAGTGTGACCCATTTCCTTTCAACTGGTCAGATAGCAGCTAGAGTAAGACAGGATTGCATCCTATCTCTTCAGTCTTTTAACTCTGATCAGGTTGTCATACAATGTTACTGCTGATTTTAGGGAACAAAATCCAGGTACAGGGATTAGTCATATTTGTCACACCAAGTGCAATGACATTTTTAGTATGAATCACCATGAAGAATCAGATCTAGTTGTTGATCACCATCAAATGAGGATCCTGCTTTGTTTCAGATGAAATGGTGGTCATAGTTTACCCCTACTAAAAAGGTTACAGGTTATATAAACGGGTAGTAGATATAATTCTGATGAACATGAAAATATCCTATCTTTTTTCTTGATTCCATTGATTTCTAACTTGCTAATTTTAAGGTGTTGTGAGACCCACAAATTTGGTAGTATTTTTTTCAGAAGTTGTCGTACAGATAATGCTGTGTACTCTGTGACTGAAACCACATGGGGAACTCTGAATTCAATTCTAAACACTAGAGCTAGATCAGGACTGTAACAAATAGGCTTGGCTCAAAACTGTATGACCGATTTTGTGCAGTATCTCCCTCAGAATGAATTTGGAGGAGAATGAAAATATTGAACTTACAAAAGACTAGTGAAGAGGCTAGGATTATAACATACGAGGTCAAGCTTCTGCTTGTGTTGTCAGCATCCTAAATGGCTGCCAGTTCGAATCCCAACTGACCCATTTCCAATTTAGCTCCTTGTTAATGACCTTGAAAAGCTATGGAAGATGCCAACAAGGTTGGAGACCCTGTCTTCCTTCTGGGAGACTAGAATGAAGCTACTGACTCCTGGCTTCAGCCTTACTCAGCCTAGCCATTGTGGCCATTTGGAAAATGAACCAGCTGTTGGAAGATTCCAACCTCAATTTCTTGATTTCTCTCTCTCTCCCTAACCACCCTCCCCCCCCCCCCGCTCTGTCCCTTTCTGTAACACTGATTTTCATATAAATCAGTAATTCTTCAAGAAGAAAAGAAAAATGTCACTTAGATGTCACTATGGGAATGTCTTGGTTTGAGTTCAGGCTCCACTAGAATTCCAGCATCCTATAAGGTATACCGCTGGAGTTAATGATGGTGGTTGAAGTAATTTTCGCCCTGCCATGCATGGGACAGAACACTGGGCAGATTCTGCTTCTGCCTGACCCTGTCCAATTATTGTACACCTTTGGGGAGTGAATCAACAGATGGTAGACATCAACTTTTTTCCTTCTTGCAAATAAAAATAAAATAAGCGCATTTTTAAAAAATCAAATAGTTAATGACATTCTCATAAATCTGACTGAAAACAGATGATATTGACTGCTTTGCAAAGTATAAAAATGTTTCAAGTTGAACCAATTGGGCAACGACTGTGTGACCACTTGTCAGAAATGTCCCAGAATATCATTGTTAATTAATGATACATGCCTTATAGTACATAAATACAGTAAGAATCCAATAAATGTAAATATATTGTCATTTTTGTCAACTACAAAAAAGGAAATGTGAATAAAACTGCAATTTAGTATTGCACATATTGGACTATATGGAGAACTTGTTTCTATAAACTGAAAAATAGAGAATTAAAATTGGGCAAAAGGCGCAAGCAGAGAAAGAATTTAGGAAAAGCTTCTTAGCTGTTTTCCAGAGTCAGTGGCTAGTGAAGGAGCATTGCTTCCCAGCTGTAGAATTCTTCCAACTGGCATGCAACATAAGTGCATGGAAAATGGACCAACAGGAAGGTGAAACCTTAAGTTTCTGTTTCAAAGGATCTTTGTGTGTGAGTACATGTTCACACACTCACAAGCCTGCATGTATGGTAGTGGGCAGGGCAGACAGAGAGAATGTGAAGGAGACAAGGCAATTTTAAGAAAAAGGGAAGAGGAAGAGACAGAAAAGAAAATTAACAATTCAGAAAGGGTGAGAAGTATCAGTATAAATGAAAACTGAATGTTTAAGAAAATGAGTTTACAGGATGGGTAGTACACTGCAGATAGAAGGATGAGGAGGTCAAAAGCAGTCTGGCTCAAGTCAGGAAAGGGAAAGAAATCAACCTGTTAATGCAATCAGGAATGTGGTGTCTTTCAGCCAGTGGATGTGCTTAAGAACTGGTTGTGATAGGCTTACTTTGGGATGTTAACTCAGCAAGTGTACCCTGGGTGTGTTTATCAGTTCTGATCTAAGCAGAATTGGGATGCAATATGCATGAATTAGCTCCTTCCCTTCCTCTTTTCTGTACGACAGTCACAGCTCAGAAACTGACTTCACCAATAACCCTTGATCCAGCTTTTGTACCCCTAGCAGCATTCCTCCTTCAGGAGTTCCATTAACCTGACTATCCCCACCAAACTCCTTTCCCATCAGACAATGTGATCCTCTGTGTGGCTGTTCTTGCCCTATGCTCCACAAGTTGGTGTTACCAAAGAAATGCCTCATGTTTATGAAGCAGACACTTTCTACTTTGTCTTCAGTATGTGACCCATCATAAATTATCTGTGTTCTGTCCTCACAGGACCAGGTTAGATGAGTCTTCAGGCTGTTTTTTTCTCAAACAAGCAATACGAAATTAGAGAAGGATTTACCAAGTAAATGTACCCCATCTTTTCTGGTTCCAGCCACAGGAACTGCTCTAAAGATGGATATCAAATCTAATCAAAATGAAGTTTTTTAGGGTTTGGAAGAGATAAGTGTGACTTTTTGTCACAATATGATCTAAGAAATTCCTATCTCTTTTCTTATATATGTTTCATGTGGCTTGAGTAATACAATCTATCCAATCATTGGGTTTTACTTCAGAATGATTTTAGCAACAACACAGAATTATGAAAATGCCATTTAAGATTTAAGACAGTTTTTGGATTTCGTTTGTGTCATGTGCATTCTCAAGCACGGCTTAATTTTAAAATGGGAGAAAAATTATTGCTAGCATTATGATGTTGAATAAGGTTTATAACAGCAATAATCTACCATGAAAACAGTTGTTATCGTAGTTAATGCCCATTTTGTCGGTGTGTTAACCTTCCCTGCCTCTGCCTCAGGCCATTAAATGGCCAACCATTTGTTAAGCACCCAAGGGCAAACAATTTAAGGGGGAATATTGCTGAGCTCATTTGCCAGGAAAAGAACTTCAGATGGCAGTGATAAACTTTACATAGGTTCATATACACACATGTATCTCTACATAGACTTTTGCAAATTGTTTCTGTAGGAGATCCTGCCCTATAGTTCTCTCAGGGACTTTCAAAGTGATCCTGCAGTCTTGCGGTATCTGTTCTCACTCACACAGGTCATCTTGTATTAGGACAGGTTGGAATCTGTCCTTGTCTCCTGCCATCCTTTCCCAAGTCTCAAGTTTAATTTCAGCTTCAACCCTTAAGAATACATTATGGCTGCACCATACTTAAAGTATATAATTTAAAAATGGAATGAAAATATTAGCTGGAATCAAGAGCAATACAAAAAAAGAAAATAATTAAATATCTCCATCATCTAGGGATATCTTTCCTTATAACCACAACTTTGCAATAAATAAATTCTGTTGTTCACTTACTTAGACTTGAAATCAACCAATGCTTACAATATATCATCTCTCTTAATCTTAGCTTCACTTTAGAAATGTTGATATGGTGAGTATTTCCGTTAGGTGGGAAAAGAAGAGAATTTTTTACTCATGCCATTTGATTCTAACATTGTCAACATCATGATGATAGATTGGGAAAATGTGACTGACTGTTCTCTGATTTGCATTACAAGCCATTTTGTACCAGAATAGCCAGTTTTTTATTATTGTTGTGGTGGTTACTGAAGTTTGTCCAGAGAGGCCTGATTGGATGTCATATCCAAGTATGAACTGATTTTCAAAGTGAAAACTGCAGAATTTCATAACTGAAATTCTAATCAAGGACACTATTTTTTTTAACTCGAATGTTCTTTCACATTACAAATAACTTAATATTTGGCTATAGTAAGCCCTCTGTTGGTCTAGGATCATCTTCTTCTGGACAGGGTTAACTGAAGTATTAAATGTATTTACAAATGTTTGCATGTATTTCTTTTAGGGGTGACTTATGTCATGCTGGTCTCGTTTTAGGGAAAAGGATGCAGGTAGATTATGTAGGTTTTTACGTAATTAGTCATTTCATTAATGAAATAATTAGCATCTTTAATCAAAGGTGAATTTCTTCCTTAAAGCTTAGTTTGAAGAATCAAATGGGCGTAACAGTAGGAGGCACAAAAATTGGTTCAGAGGAGACAGGAAAAATTTTAATGAGGAAGAGATCTTTTCTCATTAGGCTTCTAATTTGGTAAGGCTATGTTCTATATTTAATTTTTACTTCCCATCATCATTTTCACCATAGTTAACACTGTCAACTGCAGATATCAGATGAGTGCCATACATAATACATGTAAGAAAAAAACCAAGGGGTGAAAGGAACTGTGAATTGTTTGCCATAGTTATGGGCAGTTCTCCATTTCTTGTATTGACAAAAGCCTCACAGCAAATTTCCTGAACTCAGAGACTATGCTGCATCTTGATTAGCCATCGCCTTTAACTTCACAGCAACTCAATATTTTCAAGCCAGGAAAACCCCAACTAGTATTTTAAAACTATGCAAGTTCTGTGCTTCATTTCCCTCCCCAGTCATCCTTCACTCCGCCCTGCCTCCCACACATACCTGAAATTTATGAACAAATTAGTGCAAAATTATGAGAAATCTCAAGTTCATTATTTCCCAAGCACTCAAAATTCAAGAATATCCTGCTGGAAGAACTGAGAAACTAGCTCATCGGCACATGTTTATTAACTATCCGTACAAGTAGTTCCTTTTGTTATTACTTTGCAGTTCCAAATTTTCTCATTTATGTTCTTTTTGGGGGCAAAGTATAGACATCTTGATGTTGCTCAAATTAAATAGGCTATCCACCTTGGCACTCCTTGGTTTATCTTGGAATCAAGATGTTAAATAAAAGACACAAGCCCATAAATGATTGCCAAATGTGAGAATAAAGCTGGGGCTTCAGCTTTCTGCAAATGTGTAATGTAAATACATAGGGTATTCTTAAACAAGTATGATGCTGTAAGATATTCTTCATGCTAACCTCTTGTGAATGTTAAAATCAATTGTAAGGTTCTGATGTTAATGTATAAGTGTTTACATACTTTCTTTCATGAATTAGGAGATTCAAAGTAATCTCTGTAACAAAGCCATTCTCATTCCTGTATGTTGTGATTTCATTCTCTTGAGTGGTAAAGCAACAGAAAAGCAAGTAATCAAAAGGTACAGAGAGTAGGCATTTGGCCTAATGTCTAAACTTTCTCCTAGAATGTCATTTTCCCACATCAGAGCACTAACGTTGAAATCCCAGCTGTGGTCTCATCCCCACATTAATACACATCCCCAGGACAAAGTTACAATAACTCAGTGCTTAGGCAATTGCTACATACTTGAGAAACCCAGAGTTCTTGGTGCCCAAACTTTTGTTGCCCAACCATTGCAAGCATGGGACAAGGGAGGGGATGACTCAATGGAAGTTGTCTGTCAATCTTTCTCTCAAGTAGTGAAAGATAGAATTTTTAAGGGGAATGGGATTCTTATGTTCTGAAAAATATGTCCTACATGTTGGTGTCAGGCCATTATATTCCCAGACTGACTAAAAGGTTAACAAGGCTTTAAAGAGGATCCATGACAGAGCATGAAGAACAAACGAAACTAAACAGAGTGGTCACCAGTGCTTGGATCAGGAACTTAAAGTACGAGGAAGTAGAATAGTAGGTTCCCTTTATGTCCCTCTCTTGCTTCTCTTTAATAGTTACTCTGAGCCATTAATTTTGAATGAAATTTTCTAGATGTAATAGAGCAAACTTGAAGTTTGACGTATAACTGATGCTTGAGTTCTAAGCCTGTGCTCTCCAAAGAGATCACCCACAGAAATTCTACTATGACAGAAAGCGAGCAGGCAACCCCAGAGAAAGGAGATCATCAGCAACTCTAGGAATCTCAAGGTCCCTGGTCTACAGTAAAGAAACTATCAGTCAGAGCAGATTAGAACTCACATCAGTGTGTGCGACCTGAGATTACATTCCTATAGGGGAAAAAAAAAGGCAAGTAGGGCCTGTAATTCTTCCACTGTATGTGGACAGTCAGTGCAGAGTGCTGTCTTAAAAACTTTTTGTTTGAGTATCTGCTTATTTGAAACAGGCTCAAAGAAAGAGAAAGGGAAAAAGTGAAACAGAGAAGGATAAAGTGAGAGAGATGCATCTTTTGTATTCTGGTTTACTTCCCAAATGTCTGTAACATTTATGTCTGAGCCATGGGGAAACCATGAATCAGGAACTGTATCTGGTAATGCCACATGGGTGGCAGGGGCTTGAACACTTGAGCCATATTCTGTTTTCTAAGTCAAATTAGCAAGGATGCCAGATGAAAAGCAGAGCTGCCAAGACTCAAACTGGGACTCTAATGTGGAATGCCTATGTAGCAAATAACAGCTTAAGACTCTGTACAATGATGCCAGCCCCTCAGAAAACATTTGGATGTAGCATTTGGGCGCAATGGGTTTGTTTTTTCTCCCATGTTGTTACTCTTCCAGCTGTCTGTTCTTTTCTACACGGCCTCCCCACTCCTACTGTTCACATCCAAATCTAGGAAAGGCTACCCGTCATGTCAAAACTTTGATTTGGTCCTTGCCTCTATCAGAGCCATCGATAAAAGGATGCATAAGGAACATCGTCTATGAAAGTATAATTTAATAAGCCCAGTGACAATAGCTGCTGTTCATTCTTTTTTCCTTGTCCATATATGAAATCCCCAGTTAATAGTGGGGTGGAAAAATGCTAACCTTCAATTCTTCCAGTGAGGCACAACGACTTAATATGGCAGCCTGGAACACAGTATTTCATAGGGATTTAATTTTGAGTCCTGACTGCTCTTTATCTGATCCAGGTTCCTGTTCGTGTGCCTTTGGAAGGACAAGATGACCAAGTCCGTGGGTGAAGCTCTTGATTCCTGCTGTCAACCTTGCTTAACCCCAACCAATACTGCCATGTGGGTTGTCAACCTGCAGACAAAAGATCTCTTTAATCTCTGACTTCACCTTTACCTCTGCTTTTCAAATAATATGTCTAAAAACAACCAAAGCAATCCTATCATTGGTCTCTATGCTTAGTTTTAACCTCAGCAATAACAGAATCGTAAGGACACAATGGCAAGCTGCTTGCAAGCTCATTTATTTCTCAGCGCATCAAGTAGTACCTATTTGCCAAATTTTTTTTTCTTATTCCCCAAAAAGTAAATATGCGTATACAACATCCTGCATCTCTTCTGGAAGATGAAAGGACAATGGATTGGGAATAAAATGTTTATTTGCTTGCTCTACAATGTTAATTTAGCAGTATGAATTAATAGTTTGTTGAACAGCTACCATGAATCAGAGCAATTGCTGAAACTACACTAAAGAAATAATCTAATTTGTTGTACCAATGAGAACAGAGCTCTATCCCCAGTTCATGAGTAGGCTGCAGGGCCCAAGTGACAACACTGTCAGAATATGGAACAAGCAGCTCTAATCATTGGCAGTAGAAAATCCCTACTGAACAGGTGCAATACATCTTGCCACAGCAGGTAGGAGAATGCATGAAACATGATCATTGCTCTGTGAATACTGAAGTGGATAAATGAGTCAGGAAATGTATAAAGAATTAAGGCTAGTAATATGGGAAAATAGAGGTGAGCAATGAAGTTTTGTACTCTACTTATAAAAACTCTCTCCTCTCTCAGCCTCAGTTCTTTATTCCATATAATGGATTTAGAGCGTAGTAACTTGCCCTATAACATGTAGCATGATGGTGGGCCCTTTGTATTTACTGAATATTTATTAAATGAATATTAATCTTGGTTTAATTCAGAGATACATTAAAGTTGTGCATGTAACCTAAGAT